>NC_138504.1:28936159-29566992 GCF_964252035.2 Podarcis erhardii
AGATGGCCATATTGCTGCACTGAAATTCCACAGTATTAAGGCTTTTGTGCCCTATGGCCCAAGTTCAGTTCTGTATCAGCGAGCAAACGAGTTTTGCTGCCAGCTGAACCCTTAAGTCCAAGCCGACACTAACACCTGCCTGCATGTTAGATCAAGGCCCTTTCCAAGAATAAATTTTTATATGCTGCTGCTGCTTTTTTAAAACTGGGCTACTGCACAAACAATTCATTCTACTGAGTGGTAAGTTCCACACCAATGCCATTTCTTAAGACGTAGCTCTGGATCCATAAACCAGCATGTCAAACTGTTAACGGACAGCACTGACAGGAGGCACTTCCGAAAGCCTCACGTTGCAGCGCTTGCTCCAGCTTTCTGATGATGCTGGCATTTAGACCTAGTCCATTATCTGTGCCTTGCACCATGTACTATTAGTTTCATATTGAGCTTTCTTTAGGAAACAGAAGAAATGAATCAATTTCTTGGGAGGATAAACTTGCAGCTACAAGGAGGTGGTGTTGGGGGGGAGCTACAATTATACTTTTCATCCATGAAAGGCAAATCAGATGGTACTGAAATCCCAGCAGAAAACACAGATTAATTAAAGTCTGCATTTTCTAAATCTGTTATTCAACTCAATGCAGCTGTTTGGTGTGTGTGTTTCGTAATTATTCCTTTGCTGTGATTCTCATTGTATGTTCTTACTACTGATGTACTGTTAGAAAAGGACCTTGCACTAAAGGGTCTTGTTGGTTGCTGAGAACATACATGCGAGAGGATGCACAAGAAGGCATGACAATTAAATTTGTTTTCCTGTGTCACCTCAAGCTACATGACAGCAAGGTTTACCATATTAGTGGGTGCTTGAATGCTGCAATTCCCTTTTGCAAACTCATGGCAGCAAGAATGTCTCACTAATATATTTACCCTGATGCAGTTGTGTTAAACTAGCATTGTAATTTTGGAAATGGCTGTTATGCGAAGGTTTCCATATGTCTGCAATTTCCCAGACAGAGCTGGAATACTGCAGTCGGAAACCGATATGTTTAGATGTTGGCATTTCCTTTGCCAAAAAAAAGCTCAACAACTTTTGTGTTGTTATGCAATTGTGTCAAAATGAACCTAACCAGGGGTCAGCAAACTGTCTAGGCTTGGTAACCAATAAGCATTTCTTCTAGACAGTGAGAATAGAGTAAAAGTGCCTGACTGAGCATGCACAGAGTGCCTTCCCTTTCCTCCATCCTTCCCTCTCTAAGGCATGGACAGAAACTTGTAGGACAAAAAAAGCATGTTTCTTTTTAGAGATTAAACATTGTGTCTTCCTCCTTAGCAAGTATACTATTCTAATTAAATTAGCAGTGTCAATGTGCACATCACCAAATATGTTTAACTTACTGATGTTTTGTTGACCATCATGGTCATATCAACCACAGAAAAAATATATACACTAACACAATATTAAAGAACAGCACCAACCAAAATATAATTTTACATTACTCTATACTACTACTGGGAGGGACGTGGGTGGTGCTGTGGGTTAAACCACAGAGCCTAGGGCTTGCCGATCAGAAGGTCAGCGGTTCGAATCCCCGCGACAGAGTTAGCTCCCATTGCTCTGTCCCGGCTCCTGCCAACCTAGCAGTTTAAAAGCACGCAGTGCAAGTAAATAAATAGGTACCAATCCGATGGAAATGTAAAGGGTGTTTCCATGTGCTGCTCTGGTTCACCAGAAGCGGCTTAGTCATGCTGGCCACATGACCTGGAAGCTGCACGCCAGCTCCCTTGACCAGTAAAGCGAGATAAGCGCCGCAACACCAGAATTGTCCATGAATGGACCTAATGGTCAGGGGTCCCTTTACCTTTTATACTACTACTACTGCTACTAATAATAATAATCCATGTTTTTTTCTGGAGGGAAGCATGGGTACGCATACCCCTAAACATTTTGTGAATCAAGAAACTGAATCTTTTTTTAAAAAAAATAGTTTCTTCTCTTGAATGGTGAACCATCAGTTCCGTTGCTACCCCCGATGGTGGCCTCATTTCCTGTCACGGTGTTTCCTGAGTTTCAGACAGAAGCGAGTGTTTAATGAGAGTACCCCTAAAACATTTTTTTAGGGGGAAAAAAGCACTGATGATGATGATGATGATGATGATGATGATAACAATAAAGGTTAAAAAATGAGAAAATATCTAAATATGAAAGGTGAAAGGTTCCAACACATTAAAATAACACACATTGCAATTCACAATATTAACCTTACTAAAATTTCTCCTCAGTTTTTGGGCAGCTGCTGCAAATCTCACAACTGTGTCACCAAATTGTCAGAATCAAACAACAAATATGTGATTTCCCCTGGATCACCACCACTATGAGATCATAATACTTAAAGTCAGAATAAACCAATTAGGAAGCAGACAACTACTCTCAAAAGCCCATTTCTAATTTTTCCCTAAATCCCACCTAGCTCCATTTGGGGCTCCTTCCACCTGGGAATGGGTGAGAAATTTCATTCAGTTCACATTTCTAATTAACACTTTCCCAAATATTGTGCAAACACAGAGATTTGGCAAGATGAACTCCACACCTACCTAGAATGTTAAGCCTGTCCGGATTGTATCCTGGGACTATGATGATGCTTCTTGATTACCTAAATTAGGAGAGAGGGAGAGAGAAAGATGTGTGTATTTAGAAATCTTTTGAGTTTTGTGTGGCTAAAATGCAGTCTACTGTCAAAGGTGAAAGACACACCTGTTGCTCCTCCCACTTTTCCTTCTAGCTCCACTCACTTTTGCCTTTGGCCCCACCCACCACTGGCATGTGTCCCTCTGGAAAGTTCCCCTTAAGGAAGTGTGGTGCTCAGGATGAAAAAGGTTCCCCATCTATGCCAGTGGTTCCTATACTTTCTGGGGCCACTGTCCCCTTGGTTCCATAAGCTCATCCCCAGTGCCTCCTACCCTACCATATGAAAGCCATATTGAGTTCCAATTGCGAAAAAGGTGTGGTATGTATGAATGAATGAATAAATAAATAAATAAATAAATGCATTATTTAGAATAGCAGTTTGCTTGACCAACTAAAACTCAGAACTGTAACACTTAACTGCACATTTATTCAAAACCCAGTTAAAACTATTAGGTTTAATTAATTCAATTAAAGAGATGAACTTGATCCAGTGATGCCAGCTCTTCAAAGTCTGATAGTCATTTACACCTTCAGCGGCCCCCTGCTGCCTCCATGCCTCTTAGCAGCCTCCCCAGGTAATCTCACCTTCTGCCTTCGGAACCACTGTTCTACATTATCAACCTTGCTCAAACAGGAATCTTTCAACTCATTGTTTAAAAGCAGCAGAGTGCTGTTCATAGAAAAATATCATCATCACCAGGAATGCATTAAACACAAACACACACACACACACACACACTTTGAACCAAAGCTCTGTCTTCTTTCCTTCCTCTTTAAAATAAAAAATATATATACATCCATGATCAAAGTAGAAAGCAGCCTGTTCTGTTACTGAAGGAGGTGAAATTGCCACAATGTGAACATTGCCTCAGATGCACCCAGTAATTCAATGCTATCACTAGCCCTGACACAGCTGTTCTCCCCCTATGGAATGGAAGACTATACTCTAGCACACATCTCTCTCTCTCTCTCTCTCTCTCTCTCTCTCTCTTTCTTTCTTTCTTTCTTTCTCTTTCTTTCTAGAACAGGCAAGAAAGAAGAGCACTTGCCTCATCTCCTTTTTTCAATCCTCTTAGTGCAAAATATAATCAGCATTATCTAATAGCAATGTTAATATTAACAATAAAATTACTTCTCGGTGTAATATGTAACATCTGTTAATTATCCACGTACTGAGTAATTGCATAACCCATAAAGGATGCATCTCCCAAGAAACCCCCAGCTTCTTCCCATTGGGACAAAGTGCCAACTGGGATGGGGGGGGGGGAGGTCTGCACCTTGAGCCAAAAGCTAACAGCTTGGTATTGTTATGAATCGTGGGTGTATTGGCTTGTAGGTGCCAGATCCTCTTAAATTCCTGGGTCCAATGTGAGTTATTTTATTTATTTATTTACTGAATTTATATACCACCCTATACCCAGAGGTCTCAGGGCGGTTCAGTGTCTGGAGTGTTAAAATTGGCTGCCAGACACTGGATTTTGCAAAGTGTTAAAATACAGGTGAAACCAGCTTCTTGTGTTCAGGAAATCACCTGGGGAAATCAGCCAAAGACAAAGCCACAGGGAAGGTAATGGGCCATTAGGAAAGCCAGAGAGAGGAGACTTTGCCAAGGACTCCTGGGAGGCACCCCTCCTCCAGCTTTGAGTTTGTTAGCAATAGTTTAGAATTGCAGGTGGCAGGATGAGCTTGAGGTGGGGAGGTGACAGTCTGTTAAGCACAGCAAGATGGAAGCAGAGAAAGAGAGCCATGGCTGGTGTCTGTTTGAATCCAGGGCTGCAGCTATGGAAGAAGCAGGAACCTCTTGAAGTGTAATGCTATAAACCCCTTCAACTTAGGCTCAGGTTGTATATATAACCAGGGTGTAAATAAACCATAAAGACACAACAGTCTCAGCTATGCCTCATTTTCCAAAAGGAAACCCTGGGTAAAGCACGCCTGGAACCCCTGGAATCTCACACCGCTCAGAGATTGGGGTGGCATGTAACAATATGTTGGACTGAAGTCTGCAGTCTCTACGGCAATGGCTAATCCACACAGGCAAATGGCAAAAAGAGCACAGCACCCCACTGATGGCAGCAGACCTAAAACCCAAACAACCGTGGTAGCCCAATCTAGGCAGCAAATCTGGACTGGGAGGAACAGGCAAGAACAACAGAGGGAGAGAGGACTGTCATCCAGAGCAAGGGGAAGGAAAAGATCCAGGAGTTGCAGAATGGAGCCTTGGATCCAAAATAAGATATGTCTAGGGGGCTACACATAGGGAGGGCATACTACTCTACTGACCAGGAAATAAGATTCCACCTGAAGAAATCATGTAACAGGGACTATGTTCATTTAATTTCTGGTTGGGTCATTTGACTGACAAGATGTTTGGTATCTTATATATTTGTAAATCACTTACAAGTCCTGTGAAGATGTCATGGAGGGGATAGGTGGGTCCCAAGGAGGAGGGGGAAGATGTGGAGCTAGATGACCTAGCAGGGCGGTGCATGGAGGCTTGACCAGGGCTTCTGTTCTAGAGCAGCATGAGTTTAGAGTGTTGGACTAGGGCCTGGGAGACCAGGGTTCAAATCCTGACTGTACCATGAAGCTCACTGGGTGACCTTGGGCCAGTCACTGCCTCTCAGCCTAACCTACCTCACTGGGATGATGTGAGAATTAAAGGCAACCCAGAGCTCCTTGGAAAAAAGGCTGGGATATAAGTTCAATAAACAACAAATAGAAAACAACATTCTGAAAAGGGCAGGCCAGAGCAAAGGAACAGAACTGAAAAGCAATGGGGGAGTTATGACTGTAAGGATAGAGTACTTTCCATGCAGAGAACCTTCCATAATATTCTATTAATGCATGGTGAAGTTTTAATAAAATGAATCATCAAGCAGTACCATTCTGATCTCTTTCCTCCAGCCAGAGCTAGTTTAATTAGCTCAAGATCATTATACAAAATGGGGAAGGTGGGTGGATTACTAATACAGCCATTCCCCACCCCGTTTACTGATAAATGACATAGGCTTGTCACCTAAGTTAATCTCTTACAAAAACTGAACTGGGCATGATTTTTTATTTTTTCTCTCCTCTCCCCTTTAAAAAAAATTTCATAGTTCTATCTCACCGACCAGGTTGGTAAATCAGAAAACTTACAATCCTCATCTTCATTATCATTACATGCTTCTGAAAGAACCTAAAATGCATTGTATAAGAATTACAAACCACTTCACATATGGCCCATGTACAGCTGTTTGCCACGATTGGGAGGCCTGCATTTCCTCTCTCTCCCTCTTTACGTGACATTCAGTGACACAAAACATGTGAAGCCATCTCCACCTGCAGGAGCAGAAACCAATTAAAGGTGTCAAAATGCATGATGAGACATCCTCAGATCACACCACTAACCTTGATGGGTGTCATGTACCCAGAGGCTGGCAGTGACCAGAGAACAGTGTTAGAAGCTACGGTGTCACCAGTTAAGAAGCCAGGCTGGGTACTTTGATCTGAGCCTGGTGCTGCTGAGCAAGGGACCACTGAACCCAAGGCTAGTAGGCAACAGTCTACCAAGCCTTATTCCACAGAGTATCAAGGTCTGTGTAGGACCGACGTCAGAGCCCTCACAAATGCCTTCCATTCATTGTGAGGAACTGAATGCCTTCTACAGGACACCACCAATCTAGGGGAACAGGTAGCATACCAGAGATGCAGAAGACATGCTCATCTTCAGGCCAAAGGGTCAACCCTTTAAGGCAGTGGCCCCCAAATTGGGTGATAATGGCCCTTGAGAGCAGTGGGATTACCAAGGGGTACTAAAAGGAAAGGTGGGCAGGGGGCACTGGAGGTATAAATGTCTATCAGATTTAGAAAAACTGGTATCATTGGATCAAGTTCACCAGTTTAGTTGAATTAATTAAACTAAATACTTTTAGCTAGATTTTGACTAAATGTGTAATTAATTGCTACTGCTTTGAATTCTATTGTGTTATTGCCTTCCTTAGTGGGTTGTGCAACTCACTGTTCTGAATAATGCTTTCTATAGGGTAGGCTGGAGGGCGTGGGGGCATGGGGATTGAGCTCATGGAACCAAAAGGGTTCTCTGAAAAAAATAATTAGGAGCTACTGCTCCAAGTTCCCCATAAGGGGGCACAGTCTAGGCGAAGAGATGGGAGAGGCTCACAAGTGCTCAAGTCACTTCCAGCGCTAGTTGCTGTCCATGGTGCTGCGACAATGGATCTGCCTTGCTCTGTGGGCTCCTCCACAAGACCAGACCAGGGCAATGCAGGAGAAAAGAGCAAGTGAACCAAACACACTGGCTATCATATAATTCTGTCCTAAAGAAGCCATGAGAAAGACGTAAGGAGGAGAAAGGAGACAGAGAAGGGAAGCTAGCTAGACAGCAAGAGGACCACAAAATTAGAAGAGGGATGAGAAGAAAATCTAGAGTATGCAACATTACTAAATTGGGAGGGAGAGATAAAATGAGTTGTAATAGCAGGATTCTCAGGAATCTATGTTTCTTTGCTTTCACCTTCGGGGGAAAGAAAACAATTATTTGATTAAGTTTAGCTATTACAATCTGATCTCTGTCTGTACATTTATGTGCGCACACAGTGCACTATTGTATTTGAGCAGCCTGGTAGGCATGTATAATATGCATGCAATGTGGGTACGAGTCAGGGATAAAGGCTAACTGAGGAGGGGGGCAGAGAGAGAAAGAGACTGTGAATCAGACGACAATTAAGGTTCAGCTAATGTTTGCATCCAAATGCCAGGACTATGGAATGAAAAATCACATGATGCAGCAGTGCCTGGTGGGGCAGGGGGAAGAGACCACCTGGGAATTTCACTTACTTGGCCCTTGAGTTTCATGATGGAAGAAGGGTGTGTGGTGTGTGTGTGTGTGTGTGTGTGTGTGTGTGTGTGTGTGTATAAGAGAGAGAAAGGAAAAAATGAATTAATGCATGTTCTGGGAGAACTCTTATTTAAATAACCAGGAATTCAGCAGCATGAAAGCTCAGGTTGCAAAAGCCCTATCCTGGCCTTTCAATCCCTAACGTAATGTGGGAAAGTGGACTCAAGCACAATAGCTCCCCCCCACACACATCTTCCATTACCATCTCCATCACCCTCCAAGAATTGGAGGAATTGCTCCTGAAGCAGGGCACCCTTTCTACATGCATCCTTACAAGATCCTTACAAGATCTAAAGCTCTGATCTTCTGCATTTCTCAAATATGCAGGGAGCCTACACAACTCCTGCAACACCTTTGCCTCCAACAAAGGGTTAACCCCTAGGGTTGTGGGGAGTAACCAAACTTGGATTCAGCCGAGAGGGATGGATTTATGAGAATGGTGACACTCCGGACACTCATTCCTGGTCGCTCATTCTCAGATAGCAGGCAGATTTACAGCACCTGCTTATCTGGTTGGCAACCCTTCAAAGTCATTCTAAGACTTCAGCAATTAAAGCAATCATCCAGCTGTGCCATAGAGAGAGAGACACCCCTCCCTTTTTATCATTTCCTGCTCTGGGTCATGGGAAGTTACAGCTAAGGAGTCTCAGAGTTGGCTGACTTGGACAAAGATGTCCAGCTATATAAAACCCATTTGCATCAATCAATCAATCAAGGTCCCCGGCTAAATCCTAACTAGCATTCTGCTTCCCTTGTTCGATACTTACAGCTGGACTTGGACTCTGCAGCCATTTCTCATGGGGCAGTGGGGAGAGAATGATGGTGAAGTATTAGGGTTAGTTAAAATAGATTGTTTTATTGTACCTGCTCTTCCACACCAAGATGTCTAGAGCTTGCAATCTTTTATGTAACTCTTTTATTCTATTGAGCAACAAGATCTTTCTGTAGCTGCTATTTTTGTTCTTTAAAAAAAATATTTGGGTTTATAGAGAAAAATACATACAAACATATAAACATGTATAATTCCGTTATCTTGTTTTCATACACCTTATTTCTCCGACTTCCCCATACCTCCCTTTTACTGCATCCTTATTTTTTACATTTCTTTAGCAACTCTCAATAATTAATTATTTAATTCACTTTCATTACAATCCTTTTTCTTTAACTTATTAGTTACAGCTGCAATTCTCTATTTCTTATTCCCTGACATCTAGCACTCCTCAATTTTACAATAATTTTTAAGATATATCTTGAATTTCTTCCAGTCTTCTTCCACTGTCTCTTTCCCCTGGTCACGAATTCTGTCGGTCATCTCTGCCAGTCCCATATATTCAATCACCTTCGTCTGCCATTCTTCCAGAATAGGTAGTTCTTGTGTCTTCCAATACTTTGCGAGAAGAATTCTTGCTGCTGTAGTCGCATACATAAAAAACGTCCTATCCTTCTTTAACACCAACTGGCCGACCATACCCAGGAGAAAAGCCTCAGGTTTCTTAGAAAACGTCCGCTTTAGGACTTTCTTAATTTCATTATAGATCATTTCCCAAAAGGCCTTAATCCTCGGGCAGGTCCACCAAAGGTGATAAAAAGTACCTTCAGTCTCATTACACTTCCAGCATTTATTATTGGGCAAATGGTAAATTTTTGCAAGCTTGGCTGGGGTCATGTACCACCTATAAATCATTTTCATTATGTTTTCTTTTAAGGCATTACATGCCGTAAATTTAACACCGGTAGTCCATAACTGTTCCCAGTCAGCAAACATAATGTCATGACCGATGTCTTGTGCCCATTTAATCATAGCTGATTTCACCGTTTCATCCTGTGTATTCCATTTCAACAGCAAATTATACATTCTTGACAAGTTCTTAGTATTGGGTTCTAACAATTCTGTTTCTAGTTTGGACCTCTCCTTCTGGAAGCCTATTTTGTTTATTGTTTGTTTTTAATTATGTGTTTGGAAAACAAATAAAAATTTATTTAAAAAAAAATATAGAGAGAGAGAGAAATACAAAACTTAATATCAAATATCTTTTCCTCCTTTTTTGGGTCCAAACTAAGCCTATTTCAAATCTTTAAATAAATATGTATTCTTTACCTGCTGGTTTGGTCATGGTTTGACTTGCCATGATCTGAATCTAGTGTCTGGGCCTAAACTTGGGCTATTGCACAACAAGTTAGTGTTGAAGAGTGTTGAAGAGTGAAGTTCTGGCTCGTGCCCAAGAATCTCCTAATAATTGGATCTATTGATTGGGCTTCCCTCAGACTTAAACTGGAGAAGATGGGCAGCAGCTTTCAAACAGGGAAAGGGATGTCACCAGCATCCTAGTCTGACAACCATGGATCTAAAGATCTGCAGAGGATGGGTGGGCCAGAATGTTGAAACAAAGCTATTATACTTGCAAGGAATGAAAGAAAGCACAGCAGAGGTAACTAACATGGTGCCCTCCGATTCCCACCATCTTTGGCCATTGCCCATGCTGGCTGGGGCTGATGGGAGTTGGAGTCCACATTGGCTACCTCTGCTAGAGAGCAAGTTCCAGTAAAACGGTGGCAGTTTTAGGTCAAGATCCTGGAAACCTTAGTAGTTGAAGTTCTGTATATAACAATCTGTAAAATTCAGGAACAAATTATAAGCCTTAGTGTAACTTCATTAAGCAAGATAAACTCGCTTTGGTGATCATGTGTTAAAGGAGTTTCTGCCTCTGAATGCCTTAACGAGAACATAAAAGGCATCTGCAATTTCCACTGCATTCTATCTCAAAGTCAACTCGGCAAATGTCACTATGCTAACACTGTTTCTCTTTATTGGGCGTGTTATTTAATAATGACAGCAAAACGCTTCTTCGTTCCAACTCTACAGAATATAAGAGCACACAGTTGCAGAGCTACAATGGATTAATTTGCACAACTATTGCTTTTTTGTTGTTATCTGACACATATTCAGAGTTGATTTTACTAACTGATTTAACTGACTTAAAGGGGACTTGCTTGTCAGATGTATAAAAGGGGCTTAAAAACACAAAGAGTTGCTTTCTAAAAGACATACACACAGAGAAAGCTTGGTGCTGTTAAATGAGTACATTCCAGACCTGCAAGCACCTGGTGCAGACACCTGCTGCTGCAAAGGACAGACTAAAACAAGTGCAGGTGGGTTGACCAAACAATGGAACGCCACACAAAGAACCTATACAGTTCAGTATCTCTTTTCTAGTGGGTACTGATTAATCCAGTTTACTACTGGTGTGAAGGGTGGGAGGGGCTTGCAGTTAGGGAAAGCCCAAATTGTATATACACTATATGCATCAACCATTTGGTCTTAAGGCTGCAATTTACCAAATTCAATTGAAAAAAATCTCGATGAACAGTGATGAAGACTTGGAAAATGGACGCACATGAGCAGAAGATTTTGCTCACTGAAGCAAACATGCAGATCCTCCAAATGATGGAGAATGCATATAAGTAGGCAATATCAAATGGGTAATGTGCACACTGACCAGCAAATGAACCTATTTTCCCCTTGGGGACTATCCACATTTCCTGGTCAATGTGTGAAACTGATACTGAGGCTATGCAGATGATTCAGGCACCATCCAAGGCATCAAGTCACATCCTTCATCATCCATAATGACTAGGCAATATTCAGAATCCTTTGTTAATGGTGCCATTTCATACTTATTAGGTATTAGGGTATGTCATTTTAAGGGGTGTAACTTAAGTTCTGTAATTTTTTTCAGTGATGGGTCTTAAAAATAGGTTTTTCGGGTGTGAGGAATTCAAATCTGCTATCATGTGCTATTTTGTGATTGGACAACATTTAGCTTGGTAAGTCTATGTTTGATGAAGAAGCAAATAAACTGCTTTTGGAAAATCAAACAATTTTAATTTCTGAAAATGTCAGGTAATGCTTAATAATGATGATGATGATGACGTGGCAATAGTTTTTAACAATTTACTGTACTTTTCCATGTATAACACGCTCCTTTGTATATGACGCCTACTTGGTGGGACTCCAATTTCAGAAAATGGCCCAAAGGATAGGAGTTGTTGAGCTTTTGGGGGGAGAATTGCCCAGAGTTATTGAGCTTTTTTGGGGGGGGGGGATGCAGCAAATCACTAACCTGATGGTTGCAATTGCTCGTCCCGCTCATTAACAATTGCTCGCGTCTGCTACAAGCGTCTACCCGATCGCCAACAGTGGAAGTCTACAGCAAGCAAAATTGCCGCAGTGGCAGCCAATCCTCAGCAGTCTCTGACACACCCATTTCCCACAGCCAATGCAAAGAAATTCTTGCTGCAGTCACCAATCACACTACAAATCGCCAATGACAGTCTGCAGCTCACGGCTGCAACCAATCACCCATCACCCATACCCACTACCTGTGTATAAGATACCCCAGGTTTTTAAACCTTCTTTTTCAGTAAAAAAAAAACACCTAGTCTTATACACAGAAAAGTATGGTATATGCAATTTCACATACATTTTACTTACCAAGCAAAACTAAATTAATTTAACCATTTTTTTTCAATTGCCAAGTCATACTACAACTTTTTAGCAGCCTTCACACCCTAATTAGACATGCCTTCATGAAAACCTGCACAATCATTAGCAATCATACACATTTCACCAGGCAACCTACATGCATTAGGGCACTGGAGATCTAGCTTCTCAAAATAATAGCTTTATTCTTAGCTACTAAGAGTGTAACAGGGCAGTGGTCTGCTGAGTTGGGGTCTGGTGCTTCTACTTTCTCTGTTCAAAACTGCCAGCACTATTAAAATTCAACACCACACCACTGAACACAGCATGGCATGTGAGGCTGTGGAGTGAGGAATGATGTATGGCCATGGACTACTGGAATAAAACACTGGGTAATTGCATGAATCCATAAATGGTTTGAAAGTTCTCTAATACAACTCAGCCCAACTAACCCTTTAGATCGTTTCACACAGACCACTGGCTTTGACCCTAGAAGTCTTTGGTGACCGTTATGAATGCATGAGCTGCATGAACAACTAGATAGTATAAGACAGCTTTCTGTGCTCCTGAGTCAGATACCATAATTCATCCATCTTGCTCAACAGCGTTGACACCAACAGGAGCAGTTCTTCAGGATTTCTGGCAGGAGCCAACCCTATCCTTACCAGGAGATGTTGGGAATTAAACCTGAAGCTTTCTGCACACAAAGCAAGTGTTCTACCACTGAGCTACAGCCCTTCCCCACCAACAGAAACTCTGTGCTAAGTGCCAAAGGGAACTTTTGCTGTTTGAGACAGAGGGCATGTCCTGCCCGTCACCCAAGGTTGTTGTGGGGATTAAATGAGAAGGGGAAATAACAACGTATACTACCGTGAGCTCCTTGGAGAAAAAGGTGACATATAAATGCAATGAAATATATAATAAATGGTGTTGTTGTTTTAAAAAACTTAGGCTGCACCTTTCGCAATTATCGTGACAGAGCCTGAAATAATTTTCTCAGGTGATTAGCATATGCAGAGTTAAATTTTCCCATCAAACCTGATTTAATTCAAGTTTAAAAAGGAGTTAGCAGGCAGCTTGTGCGTGTGAATAATTTGAAAAATGCTTAGATTCTTTGTAACCCAAAATTAAGCAGGTGGTGCCATACTCCTTAATGGAGAGGGGAGGAGAAGATGTAAAAACGAAAGGGTTGCACTATGCCTGGTTTTATGTCTGGAGAAGGGGCAAATGTGAAGGAAGAACACAGAGACAGACAGAACAGAAGAAACTATTGGATTTGGAGCATTATTGCAGTGGCCAAATTCCCCCCCCCCCTTAGATTATGCAAATCTAACAAGAGTGACATTGCTCCAGCTGAACTCACAAAATGTACCCTGCATGGGTCTTGGGTGTGCTATGCTTTCAAACCAAAAGGCCCTTTTAATGTCTACATTTCTGGGTTTTTTTTCGTCCCCCATTCTCCACCTTCATTTTTAGTATAAATATTCTTTTTCCACCCACATCAATTTCTTGATTTACATAAACACAAAATAAAAAAAATAAAAATGATACAAGAGTATTGCAGAAATCAAGAGCAATTGTCTTTCTATCATCAATCATCACCATTTCTTCTGTCTCTAAATTGGATTTTATATCACAGGACTGGATAACCTTATGTGCCCCCCCCCATCTAGTCCAGCATCCTGTTCTTACAATGGCCAACCAGATGCCTCTGGGAATCCTTTATTACTGCTCTGGGATAACAGAATTAGGGGGTGCTCGAATCAGGAAATTAATGAATGGTAGAATTTAATATTTGGAGTATGGGAGAGAAGGTGCCAGGCCAGGTATAGAAGTTGGTAAGAATGACAAAAGGTGCTGGAAGCAAGTCATTAATACATCAATGGAAACCATAATAGCAGCAAGAGGTACTCTGCTGGTGAGGGGAAGGTTACAGGAGGCGAGATGTCACACAGGAAAAATGTGCCCTTTTGAAAAACAGGCATCTGCATAAGGGGAGCAAGCAGATGGGGGGGTTGCTTGGAAGAAGGGTTCTTGGGAAACAGAAAGAAAGTAGGAAGAACACCATGCACTGCTGTGAAGGCAGAACCAGGGGTGTAAGAAGGGGGGCAGGCTGCCCCAGGTTCCATGATGGAGGGGGTGACAAATTATCAAGAAGCAATTACTGCCCTACTAAGGCAGTTCATAAAAAACTTTTTTTTTAAAAAAAATGCCTCCTCCAAAGGTCTCCAACCAGGGCCGAAATTAGGCTTTATTTCACCTGGGTAACAGACCCCCTCCCCATGCACATTTGCGTACACACACAGAGACTAGAAGCCTCAATAGTACCCCTCTGGAGGCTTCACCTAGGGCAAAAATCCTGGCTAGCCCCCCCCCCAGCTTCAATGTGAACCATTCACAGTGGGATCAGGTGTTAAACAGGGCTGTATTATTGCCCCAACTCTATTTATTATTTTCTCTATTTATTATGATTCTACACTTTGTTGAATGGAAACTCCCCACACCCAGTAGAAATCATATATCGAACAGATGGAAAGCTCCTTAATCTGAACAGGCTGAAAGAAAAGAGTAAGGTTACCTTAACTTCCGTCATAGAACTTCAGTATGCTGATGACAACATAGTGTGTGCACACTCAGAGGATGACCTCCAAACCATCCTAAATAGCTTCGCAGAAGCTTACAAAAAGCTTGGTCTATCACTCAACATCCAAAAAACCAAAGTGCTGCACCAACAAGCATAAAACAATTGCTCTGGAATGACACAAATCCAACTCAATGGTGTAACGTTGGAAAGTGCTGATCACTTCTCCTACCTGGGTAGCTATCTTTCCACAAGGGCCGACGTTGCTGCTGAAATCCAGCATTGCCTGAGCTCTGAGAGTGCAACTTTCTCCCGATTGAAGTGTTTGAGGACCAGGACATTCGCAGGGAAACCAAAATGCTTGTTTACAAAGCTATTGTACTACCAACCTTACTGTATGCTTGTGAAACATGGACCATTTATAATGACTGCTCCCCGCTTAAAACGGGGGGTGCCCTTTGTGTGGACGCGTGCGGCCCCTAGATCTGGAGCGGCTCCAACAGCATAGGCTTGGCTTTGCCTTCCCTCAGGTGGGATACCTGAAGGTCTCCGCCTACCTCAGTCAGTTGTCCAATCCCACCTGGGGGAAGCCTTGCCAAGGAGACCAGGCCAGGTAGGGGAGGGATTACCTGCCCACACAATAGAGGGAGGATCTTACCTGGGAATCCTCACTTGGCTCCAGAGCTTCTCCCACCCTACCCACCCTCAGTTAATGTCTTATTTTGCA
Source organism: Podarcis erhardii (assembly GCF_964252035.2). NCBI lineage: Eukaryota > Metazoa > Chordata > Lepidosauria > Squamata > Lacertidae > Podarcis > Podarcis erhardii. The sequence continues at coordinate 28,951,531 of NC_138504.1, forward strand.
GGTTAACTTTTCTTCACAGGTTTTGCAGGTTAACTTTTCTTCACAGGTATGCGGGCGCTGCTACATTAAGGTCGCTGTTAAAGGGCCGGAAAGGAATTTCCCTGCATTGGCAGGTTTCGCCTTTCCCATAGCAAAACGTCACAACTTTGGCGGTATCAGACCTTGGGCGGAATCCTTTAGTCCATCTTCCTCTTTGCGGCGGCGATACCAGGGTTCCCCGTTAAAGGGGTTTTTGAAGGGAGGCTTTGGCCGTACGCCGAAAGGTCGTCATTGCTCTCTCCTGCGGCGGCGTAACGGGGGCGGCTATCTCTGCTTGAACATATGTTCTCCAAAGCCGGCCCATCCCCCCACACACACACTGGATAACCCTGATGCTCCCTAGGTCCCCGGCTGGGGACTGGGAAGGGAGAACGTCCAATGCCTGAGCCAAGGTCTACCCACATTTGAAATTTAATAAAGTTGTGGCCAATTTAATCCCATAGCACGTTGTCTTGAGTCGTTATTCCACATGACGGGGGGACTGCGCGGGATCTGGGGACTCCGCCTGTCCACGCAAACACCATCTCTAACTCCTTAAAAGATTCCATCAATGGTGTCTCCAAAAATTTTTACATATCACTTGGGAAGACAGGCAAACTAATGCCAGTGTACTGGAAGAAGCAAAGATCATTTTGTTGTGGGTCCCTGCTATTCTTAAATTCCCAAATATATACCGGTATATAATAAAATTTCCAAAAAAATAATAAACATGTACCAAATATTTTCAGAGTTCCCCAGCTATTAAGGTTGTCCTTAAAGATGACTATAAAACTTCAACTGGTTCATAATGCAGCAGCCAGGTTGCTGATTGGGGTTCCATTATGGGTGCCCTGGCACCACCAAATTCTGTTACCCCATATCTGTAACATTATGGCAAAAAGAGGAAGGAGCAATATTGTGCTGTTGGGCCATAGCTGGAATGATCCTGCATTTATTTCCCTCTGCCATGATGAAATCATGACATGTAGAGTGTTAATTGCAACATCTAATAAGGTAGATTAGGACTGTCAGTCAACATAGTTTTGTTTGGTTGTTGGTTGCAATCTTCGTTAGTTTTCTTCTTTGTTGTAAAATAATCAATTCAGTTCTGCTTTTAAGATATATTTAGAACAGGTATTTTGAGAGAACTTAAAAGATTTCTGTAAAATATGAAGATGCATTTCTTTGTGCAAATGAGAATAATTTGCTACATAGACTTTCTTCCATTGTCTATTTGCCTGCAATTTCTACCTCATTTACTCTCTTTTTTCCTGTGTCTCTACCCTTTTGTTTAGTCTTACATTTGGCATTCCTTTAATTTATATTTAGAGTTACCCGACACCTTTACATTAAAATCCACAATTCACATAGTGCATGTTTCTCTGAGAGAAAGGATGTCTTAACGCTAATAACTGCAGATAGGACAGAAGGAGACAATAATCCTTGCTCCCCCCCCCCCCATAGGTTCTGGAAAAGGGATTTCTAAACTATTGGCAAGAGAGCCTTTTGAGGCATAGTGATACTGGTAGTCCCCAATTCTTACCATTCTAGGATGTGGGAGTGGATTTTTTTACAAAGCCTCCTTAGATGACCTGGTCAGTATGGGAATGTCCACTCCCACACCCCAGCTATCCTCAAGATTGATACCATATCAAGAGGGAGGCTGTTCTGTATGACAGGCCTTTAGTTTGGTGGCATCTGTCCTCTAGAACTTCTTCCCACTGCATATCAGACAGGTGCCATCTCCATTATCTCGTTGGTGCCTGCTGGAGGTCTTAGTTTCCCAACAAGCCTTTCCAAGTGCATATATACATGTCTGTCTGTCTGTCTGTCTGTCTGTCTGTCTGTCTGTCTATCAGACATATACAGGTCTGTCTGTCTGTCTGTCTGTCTATCTATCTATCTATCTATCTATCTATCTATCTATCTATCCATCCATCCCAGTCTGGATTTAAACTTGTTTTTAAATCTGCTTTTTGTTGTTGGTGTTTTTCATGTTAAATCATTTTGGAAATTATTCATAAATTAAGTGAAATATATACATAAAGGGCAAAGCCATTTAAAGGAAGAGGAAACTTTTGGGCATCTGACAAGAGTGCCACAGGCATGCCAGAAGTGGGGGTAGGGCAAGGGGGGAGGGGCTGAGCAAAATCAACATTCTGCTTCACTGTCAGAGCAAGACTGGTTTCTCTTTTTTCATATTTGGCTCCCTCTATAAAAGAAAAGAGGGGGTGCTTCATGCAACCTTCCATTTATTCTACCCTGCTCTCCTTAGAACTGCACCAGCTGTTCTGTTTTATTCCCCAGGCACGGCAATCTGCCCATTTTACTTAGCTTTTTAACAAAGCAGGGCAGGGGGATGGGGGGACACAAAACAGAAACAATAATATGGTCAAAGACAGCATCCCACATGCACACATTTCCTTTATAAATATTATTTTTTTGGCCACAGTAAGGCATTGAGAAATCCCATCTGTTTTGGTGTGTTGTACCTGTTAAGCGGTTCTACCTAAGTCCACACCTGGCCCAAAAAGATATTCCTGGAGAACCAAACCCATCTCTCTCTGTAGAATTCTCCCCACCCTTTCCTTTGTATCCCTCATAATTCCTGCCCAGAATACAACACATGGATTGCCTCAGCCAAGAGTCTGCCAATTCTGAGGGAAGGGAGACTTGGTTTTCAATCTACTTTGCTAAATTTTTGACTAATTGCTTTTTAGCACACTTCCTCTGCCAGTATCTTCACAGCTTAACATGGTCATTCCTCTGGGAGTCCCCCCCCCCCCGAAAGAAAGTAAAATCTAAATACATTCCTGTGATGTAATTTGCTATTGGCCTTTGTAACAGACACTTCCTCCCCTACCAACAACTGCTTTAATCAAAGTTTTAAGATTAATGAAAATCAGGAGGATAAACGGAGATTCTATAAACAGTTTAAGAAGCCAGAGAACTGGGCATGGTATAACCCATAAATAGTGTAGCTAGAAAACCCATTGTTCTAGGACAGTTCCCACTGTATTTTTCTCTATGAACATCAGATCTGGAAGGCACCCATATGGTGCTCTGTGGTGGGTGTACACTTCCATATGGAAGTATGGTGGACATACAAATGAACCACAATGGAAAGCAACTGGGTGTGACTGAAACACAATGTCTCCCCCACAATCAAAAAGAGCAGGTATGGTGGTGGCAATGGGTGCAGTTTACTAGCTTTAGCTGGCACAGCAATGATGTGATGTCTTTCTTCCTGACAAAGGGCAGACCTTTACTGAAAAATTCCTTCCAGTAGCACCTTAAAGACCAACTAAGTCAGTTCTTGGTATGAGCTTTCGTGTGCATGCACACGAAAGCTCATACCAAGAACTGACTTAGTTGGTCTTTAAGGTGCTACTGGAAGGAATTTTTTTGTTTTGACTATGGCAGACCAACACGGCTACCTATCTGTAACTAGACCTTTACTGATCATTCCAAACCCTAAAAAGGCAGTGGTGTTGCACATCCTAAGTTCTCACATCCAGGAGATGGGAAAGTGGCCTGCCATGGATGGATGCAGTGCTTCATCCTTCCTACACCAACCTATTCACTCACCTCCATGCAATTCAAGTTTGCCTATGGTTACCAGGCTACTAAAGAAAAACAAGTTAGGCTTAAACAGAGAATAATGCACCACTTCTCAATATGCATATTCTGAGCAAAGCAAAACAAAAAACAACACAGTTGTGTCACACTCCACAAGTGACAGGACACGTAAACTTTATATTTTCCCTTGAGAACATTCAGCAAGCTTCATGGTTCCTTTCTTGAATCACCTGGAATCTTCAGAAGCACACATTTCAGACATCAGCTATCTTTGTTTAACTCCCAAGTCAATTGGATATCATAAAAGGGATTCCAAGTTCTCCAGAAGCTTTCTGCACAAACATCTTTTCATTTTGGCAAATCCAGCCTTGGCCCCAGCATCTCAATCTCATGACTCACCCAGAAATTTCAATCAAGTAGAACTGGTAAAGTCAACAACCAAAATTTCAGTGTTGTGTGACGTGTCCCATGTGTTATCCATTAAAGGCACTTTATAGAGTGTTTCTCTGCAAACCCCAGTTCACTCCTCTCTGGAGGAAACTAAGGCCTCCAGAGAAAAACCTTGATGCAGAGCTTGCAACAGTGTGGAGATGAACTGCAATTGTGGAACACTTTGGAGATTTTGTGAAGAGTTGCAGGACTTTGTAAGCCACTGAACTCAGGACTTGGCATGTGGAGCCAAGCACAGACAGGACTTTGTATAAGCTCAGAGATGACTACTTGCAACATCTGTAAATAGTGTAAGTATAAAGAGATGTTAGTGTTGGCCTAGTAAAGATAACTGCTACACACCTGTTTCCTGAGGTGAGCTTAACCACTTTACTCAGCTTCTGTGGTGCACACACACAACTCAAAACAAGAAATATAATATTGAGTACCGTAACTGGTCTGGGGAACTGAGGCAAATATAGCAACAGTTAAAAGATTAAGTGCCCATCTCTGAGCAGGCCCTAAGCTCCCTTGCACATCATCTCTAACCCCCTCCCCCATTTCCTTTAACCCAAACCTCAGCAGAGGGTCACCCCAAAACAGGGGGATGACAGATTAGTGCTCTCCTCTTAAACTTGCTTTCATAAGTGAAATTTTAGAAACGGTTTTATGAGCCAAACTACCTATGGGTAGTCTTCTTGCATGCTTGAAAAGCCACTTCAGGAGGACAGGACTGAGAACACTGGGTGGGAAATGGGTAACTCTGGCCACATTTCCACCATCTAAAGTCACCCCTATCTAAAGTACATAAGAACACAGGAAGATGCCTTCTATTAAGTCAGAGCACTGGTCCATCTAGCTGAGTATCACCTGCAATGAGTGGCAGTGGCTCTCCAGGGTTTCAGGACAGGAGCATTTCCATCTCTACCTGGATATGATGGGGATTGAACCTGGGACTTTCTGCATGTGAATCAGATGCTCTGAGCTACAATGCTTCTAGGGCCAAAATAGTCGCTTTTTGAAGATGAAAAGGTATGTCAAGCAACAGTCACAGGTGCTTCATCGTTTGCTTTCTGTTACACTTCTATCCCACCCTTTTCTCCAAGGACACCTTGGAGTACATGTTTCTCCTCTCCATGTTATCCCCACAAGAACCCTGTGAGGTAGTTTAGACTGAGAGGTGGTGACCAGCCCAAAGACACCCAGTGAGCTCATGGCTAAGTGGTGATTTGAACCCCAGTCTCCCAGTACTCTAACCCAGCACTCCCACCACAATGGCTCCCATGCAGTGTTCACATGTAATGTGTAGTTTGACCCAATGCCAGCATAACTGTCAGCTTGACACAGATAGAAAAAGACCCAGACAACCAGTCACAGATCTAATTTCCTTAGATCTACTGGAGACCTATTCCAAAAATACACATTTTTAACTGAATAATAAAACACTGCTTGCAGGAGCAGAGCAAAGTGACTGTGATTCTCCCAAAACAATTGTAATCTTCAGATTTAACTGTCAAGGCACAAGAGCTGCAGGTATCAATGCTCGAGAGAGACAGCGCAAAGAGTGCAATTATTATTCCCTGCTCTCCTATTAGAGTTCACTGGCTCCCAAGTACGCCAAGGTCAGGAGAGAGATGTGGCAAAAAGGTTTTCCTTTTCATTAGGGAGAGGCAGGAATACCTCACATTGTAACAGCAAAAGGTCGTCACAGTAAAAAGACTGGCAAAGCAAAGATGAATGCAGCAGCTGAAGATCAGAAAAGAGCTGAATGAAATTACAAGAAGTGAAATCAACATGCATCTCTCTTAACCAAATTATCTCTTCATTCCTAGAGTCCCACTGAGCATCTCATAGATATTTCAATTCACATCCTCTCTTCATTAGCAAATATTAACTGCCTGAGGGTGTCAAGAGTTAAAAGAGTATATACACTGCATTTCTATTTCTTCCTTTCTTCCAAAGGGCTTAGGGCAGTGTGACCGCAGCTCTGTTCACCACTCCTTTTATCCTCACAAAAACCCTTGTAAGATAGGATAGTCCAGTGGTTCCCAAACTGGGTGGCACTGCCCCCAAGGGATGAAGGGATGGTGGGATTATTGGGGACTGCTAATAAGTAAGAGGAACATGGGTGGCGCTGTGGTCTAAACCACCGAGCCTCTTGGGCTTGCCAATCAGAAGGTTGGCAGTTCGAATCCCCACAATGGAGTGAGCTCTCGTTGCTCTGTCCCAGCTCCTGCCAACCTAGCAGTTCAAAAGAACAAAGTGCAAGTAGATACATAGGTACCGCTCTGCCGGGAAGGTAAACGGCGTTTCCGTGCGCTGCTCTGGTTTCACCAGAAGCGGCTTAGTCATGCTGGCCACATGACCCGGAAAAACTGTCTGAGGACTCCCTCAGCCAGTAAAGCGAGATGAGCGCCGCAACCCCAGAGTCGTCAGTGACTGGACTTAACTGTCAGGGGTCCTTTACCTTTTTAATAAGTAAGAGGGGCAGCAGGGGGAGCAGGAGGTACAAATTACTATCAGGCTCTGCAAAGTTGGCATCCCCAGAGCAGAGTTTGTACTCCAAGAGCTGTGACAGCAGCAAATCCAACAGGAAGATACTATGCAAGTGTGAAATGTATGCAACATCTTTGCCGACTTACCATGGAAGCAGTCCTCAGTAAGAAATACTCATAGGCTTGTTTAGAAGCATTCCCTTCTCCCCAGCTGGTCTCTAACACTCCTAGGAACAGTGCTAGGAACACAGGAGATCTGCAAACAACATCAAGAGAAGGAATGGATTAAGAACAAATAATGCAAAGGCTTGGGTGGGTGAAGCAACATGAGAGAGAGATCAGCACAGGAACAAAAGCAGTTTGCAATTAGTGACTGCTTCAAGCAAAGAGGCAAAGCCCCAGCTCCATGATAACAGAATCTGTGATCTTCTCATTCTAACTTTTAAAACACTCACTTGGTGTGTTGATTTGTTTAGGTTAGAAAGCAGGCAAAGAGAATCCAACATAAAAGCCTCAGTAGTGAGCCTTCTTTGGGCAGAAATGGGCATGATGGTCAACACAGTATCCCACTGAAAATGGCAGCCCTGTGTTGGGTTCTCCCTCTCTTCATGTAGAATAGGTGCCATGGACTTCTTGTAGAATAGGTGCCATGAACTTCTTAGTTCTGAATGTGTTTTATTTCCTCAATAACCTGGGGAGTTCAAGGCATCACTTTTGTTTTACGGAGGAGTAGTTCAAGTACAGATGTAATGTTTGAGAGATCTATTCAGATAGTGGGGTACAAAGCTGAGCTCCAGTTTAAATGCAGCCCTCTTAGCTTAAAAATGGAAAGGAAGAAAAAAGAAACCTAGCACCTTACCTAGGGTTGCTATATTTAAAAGGGGTGTGTGAGAGAAAGATTTGGGGATGTTTTGTTCCTGTATAGAGGGGGTCCTGAATTCCTGATTCGCCCATTGTGGAAACCAAAATATGAAAAGGCAGCTCTTGTGCTTTATAAAGCAGCAAGTGCTTGTTTATTGTTAGAAGGGGGGGGTGCTACCTCCTCAAAATAAAATGCATTTGCCAATTTTTACTGTGTATGGAAATGAAAAACAGGTTTAAAGGAGGGAGACAGAGCAAGAGAGAAAGAGAACAATAAACCAAAAGTGCCTAATTATTTATACAAGCATCTTAATCAAAATGAGGAAACCTGCAGTGTAACTTTCTATGTCGATTGATAAAGCTGGCTCCCACCCTCCAAAAAAGAGGATCTACACCAGGTGCCCTAATTAACAATCCCGGAGAGGATTTCTGCGCACAAACACAGACAGACACGGCTTTATGAACACCTTTTGCACTCCTATGCTGTGTACTCCTATTAACCCTCTGCGCTGCTCTATTTACAAGTCATTTCCACTGTGCATATTTCCCAATGCCTCGGAGAGCAGGCGCAGCTGTAATGCAGCACTCAGAGGCAAAATAACTGCTAACTGAATGCAGGGCTGGGTGGATAAATTCTTCTTTGGTGAACTTCCTCCTGTCCCACTATGTCTTCCAGTGAGAGAAGGAGGGTGCAGAAGGGTGTGGAAAGCAGGCTGCTTCTACTCAAGCATGCTACATGTCACTGCATGAGGACATCATTGGCATTAATAGATGTTTGCATTAGATTTCAGGGAGTCTTTTCGCTGCTCCACACTAAGAAAGCAAGCTTTACCAATGTATTTTGTCTTGTGTTACAACATGGGCTTCAACTGATCAAACTGCTGCCCGACATAACATATGTGACCAAACTGCCTAATGTTGAGCTATCATCTTTTCTGACAAATCAGTGCACATACCTTTTGAAAGCCTTTCAGTGCAGCATCAATGCCTTGCAGCAGGCACTGCATGCATGTGTGAGAGGGAGAGAGGGAGACCCTGTAGGATTTTTATTCCAGCTTCTTTCTCAAAAGGATTGGGGTAGGAGAGAGAGGTTTTCAGTCTTTCCTCTCTGCAGACAAACACTCTATTAAAATACATTAAAAGCTACTGCCTACTAATTTGCTTCTGCCTTTAAAGCATTCTTTAAAAAAAAGTCAACACACAGAAATTTCAACAGCTGGCACAGAAGTGCTAAAGTAACAGTTATTTGTCTAGCAGCAACACTGGGGAAAGGGCATGGTAATAACATAATGCACAATTGCAGGGGGGGAGGGGGACCTCTATAAATTTCATTATGGACCAGAAATATCTACTTCCAGCTTAGCACATCAAGGATGTCACAAACACCTTGTATAATCTCTTCCATCAGCAGCACTAAACCTCTCCAAATCTCTCCTTTGGCAAGCCATTATCTCTCTGCTGCTCCCCAAACACCACCCCACCCAAAAATCAATTTGTTCATTAAAATTACTTTATTAGTTCAGATGCTTTGATGACTTGATTCCTTTACCAACAGGCATTCAATGTTAGTCCTACTCAGAGTAGACACAATGAAGTTGATTCATTATTTTCATTGGGTCTTCACTGAGTAGAACTTAATTTAATTGTATAGGCTATGAATTGTATAGGCTATAAATTGTTTAGAGGAAACAGCAGAATATCTTTATCCTCTATTTCCAACCTTTCTTGAGGACCATTGCTTTTCTCCGAAGAAGCAAGCGTCTTTTAATTTCGTGGCTGCTGTCACCATCTGCAGTGATCATGGAGCCCAAGAAAGTAAAATCTCTCACTGCCTCCATTTCTTCCCCTTCTATTTGCCAGGAGGTGATGGGACCAGTGGCCATGATCTTCGTTTTTTTTTATGGTGAATATGGTCTGAAGCTCAACATCAAAAAAACGAAGATCATGGCCACTGGTCCCATCACCTCCTGGCAAATAGAAGGGGAAGAAATGGAGGCAGTGAGAGATTTTACTTTCTTGGGCTCCATGATCACTGCAGATGGTGACAGCAGCCACGAAATTAAAAGACGCCTGCTTCTTGGGAGAAAAGCAATGACAAACCTAGACAGCATCTTAAAAAGTAGATACATCACCTTGCCAACAGAGATCCGTATAGTAAAAGCTATGGTTTTCCCAGTAGTGATGTATGAAAGTGAGAGCTGGACCATAAAGAAGGCCGATTGCCAAAGAATTGATGCTTTGAATTATGGTGCTGGAGGAGACTCTTGAGAGTCCCATGGACTGCAAGAAGACCAAACCTATCCATTCTTAAGGAAATCAGCCCTGAGTGCTCACTGGAAGGACAGATCCTGAAGCTGGAGACTCCAATACTTTGGCCACTTCATGAGAAGACTCCCTGGAAAAGACCCTGATGTTGGGAAAGATGAAGGGCACAAGGAGAAGGGGACAACAGAGGACGAGATGGTTGGATGGTGTTCTCGAAGCTACCATCATGAGTTTGACCAAACTGCGGGAAGCATTGGAGGACAGAAGTGCCTGGCGTGCTCTGGTTCATGGGGTCACGAAGAGTCGGACATGACTAAGCGACTAAACAACACAATGCAATACAGTAAAAGCTTTAATATTTGTAATTTCCAGACTACTTATTTAAAATGCCTTTCTGGGTTAACACACATACCACATGAGTATCCTCTCTTTTTTTAAAGTCAGTGTTTAGCTGCTAACCTAAAATGTGATTTTTCAGGAGGAATAATTCACACACAAGGTGAATTCCTTCATTAACAGCATACCTTCTATGAAATTTAGAAACATTTAAAACAAGTAGGTTAATGAAGCAACAATATGCGAACTAGCTGATTAATACAAACTTCCAAAGCTCAGTGAGACAACAGCTATTTGGAACTCATTTTTAAGGCAGAGAAATTGTGCGCACAAATTTATAGGAAGACAGGAGGCTGCTATGGCCCTTGCCTATTGATTTAGAACAGAGTCATTGTTTAAAATGAAAACACAGAAAACCCCATACACTTCCAAACTTATTGATAATTGCTTTGGAGAAACAGAGGTCACATTTTCCACAAGCTAGTGTAAAGGACAATATCTGGATGCACTATATATGGAGTTGCCTTGTAGTGGACATTATTCTCACATTGATCTCATTTTCCATTTCCCTTTTAAAACTCTCTTCCAAAGTCCAACAATTCAAAGGGTGTGTGTGTGAAAAATAGGAAGGAAGGAAAATAACTGAGCATGGCCAGGTATAAAGTAAAGAGATGAAAGTGTGTGTGTTTTTGTTCTCTTAAAAAAAGCTCTCTTCCAAGCCAAGCTGCCTATACAGTATCAGGTAAAGGGGAGAAAGAGACACAAAAGGGTAACAGAATGAGTGAAATGGTGACCATTTACCCAGTGCCAACATACAGCCGTTACAGATGACCTCGAGGGAATGCAGCCTAAACAACAATTTTAAACCCCCATTTTAAATTCAAACGCAATGCTTCTTCCCCAGGACTGATGGTGGCAGGCTTCTCAAGGTTTAACACACACACTCCCATGGAAAGTTTGCATTAACTATTTTGAAATCTGGAAGAAAAGGTGCCACCAATTACGGTACATTTTAGAAGGTATAAAAAAATGTGAGTTGGGGGGTGGCAAGGAAACAACGGGTAGTATTATGCAACAAGCGCTTGCTTTATTTTTATTTTATTTCTAAAAGCAATGTTAACTCCATAAGAACCTGCTTGTTTTAGAAACTGGAGCTGCAGAGGGTAAATGGGGACAGTGCTTTTAGCGAAGCTACAAAGCCCTGCAATTTGAAGTTGTTTTCTCAGAAAGGACACAATAAAAGCTGCAGCTGGAGCTAGTAAGAGTAAACCCTGATCATAATGGCAGAGGTTCAGTTGCTTCTTCATGGTTGCTGCATTAAATCTAACAAATTGCGCTCCTGAGATTACCCAACATCAAGGTCTCTATTCCCAGCGTCCAGTTTCAAGACTGTTTCTCACTGACTTACATACACAAGAAATGCCGCGCTCTTTCTACTTCATAACTTGCAATGCTACCAAGTTCCAAAAAGGAAAGCCCAGCAAAATTCAGTATGTTCAAGAATAGAGGTCTTTTGAACCAGGAGCAGGTAACGATAGCAAGGCTCAATGCATACCAATGAAGAAATGGGGAGAAACAGTACACACTAACTGCTCCCAGACTGCAAGGCAGCAAAAGCAATTATTATCTATCGGAATAGAAATTAGGCTCATTTTCTCCTAAGGCTTAAGCAAAGTTCCAGTTCAGAAAAGTCTACCAACACTGACTCAAGACAACTCAGACAATCTTCCAAAGCAACACCTGCCAACCTGGTGCCCTTCAAACATTTTAGACAAAAACTACCCAAATAACCACACCAACTTGTAGAACATACATTTATAAATAACAATTAGATTCTAAATATAATAATTAGATAATTAGATTAAATAATTTAGCAGTATAGCATGAGCCTGTTACCAAATATGAATAAAATAAGAAACTTAAACAGCATAACTTCTTACCGGCATACCTTGGCCCCTCAGAGAGATGTTGCTCAAGGAGACAGAAAGTAAGAAAAATGCGGCAAGAGCGGGCACAGCTGTGGTGTTAGCTGTACCATGTAACTGGTAGCTAATCAGAAGGCGCTGCTAACTTTTTAAAACTCCCAGCTGGTGACGCCCACTTGACTTTCGAATTGAGGAATGCATTACCAATTAGCACACTGGTCAGGGTTGGCCTTGAGACCCTGATAAGGCAAGTGCTGATGCTAAGGTCTGCAAATTGTTTTCTTGTGATCTTCCCAGTAAGGCTAAGCTTCTGACTGAACAGAAGTTTGATATGCAGACTTGGTACAATAGGGAGTTGTAGTTCAAAACATTTGGAGAGCAGGAAGCTGCCCAAAGCTTCTCAAAATCGTATCTCACATGTTCCCACTTCCCCTCTTGCAGGTGGCTTCCCTCTTACAAAACAAGCTCTAGTGGCCAGCCAGATGATTCTGGAAAGGACACTAGCTGGACATAAGCACAACAGTCCTTTCCCACTCACATTTCTCAACAGGCGGCATTCAGAGGCATAGTGTCTCTATGTTGGGGGCTATCATGAAATCTTCTGGTTAGCAAAGTTAATAGTTGTAGCTATGCCATATGTGAAGAACTACTTCCTTTTGTCTGACCCCAGTCAGTTTCACTGGATGAGCACAAGTTCTAGAATTATGAGAGAGCTCTAAACCATATTCTGCCATGGGGTCCAAATCAGTGAACTATGTTTAGCACTTGCCTTCCAAAAAACCACCATCTGAAGTGGGACTGGAGAAAAAGAGCTATAAAATGAATGAATGAATGAATGAATGAATGAATGAATGAATGAATTATGAAAGAAATAGTTCTAAGACCAAGAGCTTAGCAGGAGGATGTGATTAGTTGTTAACGAGAAGCATATGGAGCATGCCCCATGCAACAAGGTTGGAAGAAGCACCTTTGCAATTTGCCCAAGTTCCTCATGTGGCTTTAACGAGCATAGGAAAGGGTGTTGCATGCAGCCATTTGTGGCTAATGGGCCTGGGAAAGTGACTATAGGGATGCATAACTCTATGAGTGTGCTTAGGATTGCAGATTTGGCTGCCTTCTCTGAGTTTCTGTAAAATTAACCAATTGGGCCAGGCATAGGCAAACTCAGCCCTCCTGATGTTTTTGGCCTACAACTCCCATGATCCCAGCTAACAGGACCAGTGGTCAGGGATGATTGGAATTGTAGTCCCGAAACCTCTGGAGGGCCGAGTTTGCCTATGCCTGAATTGGGCATTGGAGGCAACTTTCCTCTGTGTGTTGATGGGCATGCAATGCGAGTCACAATGAAAGGCTTGTTTTGAACTATATATTGTAAGATAATAATGTGGTTTTTTAAAAAAAACTGTATCTATTTAAAAGTTCAAAATTGGGAAAGGAGTACGACAAGGCTGTATATTGTCTCCCTGCTTATTTAACTTATATGCAGAATTCATCATGCGAAAGGCTGGGCTGGATGAATCCCTAGCCAGAATTCAGATTGCCGGAAGAAATATCAACAACCTCAGATATGCAGATGACACAACCTTGATGTCAGAAAATGAGGAGGAATTAAAGAACCTTTTACTGAGGGTGAAAGAGGAGAGCACAAAATATGGTCTGAAGCTCAACATCAAAAAAACGAAGATCATGGCCACTGGTCCCATCACCTCCTGGCAAATAGAAGGGGAAGAAATGGAGGCAGTGAGAGATTTTACTTTCTTGGGATCCATGATCACTGCAGATGGTGACAGCAGCCATGAAATTAAAAGACACCTGCTTCTTGGGAGAAAAGCAATGACAAACCTAGACAGCATCTTAAAAAGTAGAGACATCACCTTGCCAACAAAGGTCCGTATAATAAAAGCCATGGTTTTCCTAGTAGTAATGTATGGAAGTGAGAGCTGGACCATAAAGAAGGCTGATCGCCGAAGAATTGATGCTTTTGAATTATGGTGCTGGAGGAGACTCTTGAGAGTCCCATGGACTGCAAGAAGATCAAACCTATCCATTCTTAAGGAAATCAGCCTTGAGTGCTCACTGGAAGGACAGATCGTGAATCTGAGGCTCCAATATTTTGGCCACCTCATGAAAAGAGAAGACTCCCTGGAAAAGACCCTGATGTTGGGAAAGATGGAGGGCACAAGGAGAAGGGGACGACAGAGGACGAGGTGGTTGGACAGTGTTCTCGAAGCTACCAGCATGAGTCTGACCAAACTGCGGGAGGCAGTGGAAGACAGAAGTGCCTGGCGTGCTCTGGTTCATGGGGTCACGAAGAGTCGGACACGACTAAATGACTAAACAACAACAAATTTAAGAGATATATTTAGGCCTATTTTAATTATATATTTTAAAATTTATTTCACTTCATTTATCTGTTGGAGATCTGTACATGATCCCTTCACACATTTTTTCCTCACAACAATCCTGTAATGTAGGTTATACTGAGAGGCTGCAAAAGGCTCAAGGTGACAGTGTGAGCTTTATGGGAATGCTGTGATTTGAGTCTGAAATCTTAGTGCAGAGGTTTCCAACCTTTTTGGGTCCGCAGCTCCCTTGATCAGCTACATTCTTTCTGTGGCACTCCTGTGGGGCTCAGGAGCCCAGTTAAGTCACCCCTTGCCTGCAGAGCAGACAGCCTCTCACACTTTTTTCGAACAGCCTGCCTTGTGGAGTATTCCCTCAGCCTCCTCTCCTCTCTTCTTGGGAGTCATCAGGGCAGCCATTGCTGCCTATCAACGCCACTTCCCTCTTCCCTAACTCAAACTTAGCTGGGGGCCAGGGAAGCAACAGGGGCAGAAGTGGCAGTGAGTGCTTCAGAAAGTGTTTCTGTGCCACTGTGGGAACATGCCTCCCCAGGGCCTGTATCTATGGTACTTATCTATGATACTAGGATTGTTTTCAGCACTGGTTCCCTGGCTGTGGAATGCCCTCCCTAGTGACATGCACCTGCCTCTATCATGATTAACTTTAAAGAGGAAATTGAAAACATCCCTCTTTACCCAAAACATTTGGTAACTGAAGAATATTGTTTAGGGCACCCTAAAATAATTGGATGGGGGAATGTTTTTAATTGTCAATTGTTTTTAGAATGTTTTTAACAGTAGCTGCTTCCTGAGGTTTTATAATTACAGTTGTTTTTAGCAGTGCTTTTTTCCCAGGGAATGCAGGGGGATGCATATCCCTAAACATTTTGTGAATCTAAGTTTGGTCACATTGAGGGGCAGTATTTCAATGAGTAGGAAAATGAAAGTACCCCTAAGCTTTTTTTTTTCTTTTTTTAGAATGTTAAATCTGATTTAGAATGTCCTTTGCTTTGATTTTTTTTTTCAAATTGTCTATCTGTTTGCCACCCTGGGCTTCACTAGGAGGAAGGCTGGGATACAAATTCCTATGATGATATAGTGTGTGCTGCTGTAACAGGTCACTGGGTCTTTGGAGAAGAAGAAGAGGGAGGCAGCAGCAGCAGTGCCAGGCACTTGCAAGACTGAGAAATGCAGGCTGCACAACAGGACACCCCCTCCTCATTTAGAGCATTTTTGCAGGCATCTGATGCTCATTTTTGGAGGAGTGCCCCTATTCAAACGCTTGTGATGCTATTTGTTTTGCCTGCAGTAGTTAATAGCTACACAAGTGACACATATTTGGGGGCATACTGTTAGCAGGATTTATTCCCCCAGCTTCCATATCTGCTTTTGTAAGGGCAAATATTAATCAGACACACCCCTACAGCTAAAGGGGGTGGGGCAGGAGGGATCTGAAAAGTCTGCTGTCTTACTGCATCATTTCATAGATCTGTCTGCACTAAAGGAACCAGACTCAAATCCTCAGGTCAGCCCTGAACTGTCGTTTTTCTTCCTAGTGCTTTGAGGAGTAAAAATAGTCCACAGCGAATTTTCCAACTGTCAGGCGGCTTTCCTGTGGAAGTGCAAGCAGTTGCCAGGGGAACCACGAGGTTCCCCCAGGTCACGTTATAACAACCAGCTCTAAACAGGCAGCATCACAAATGCTACCATTGCTGTAGCAATCTTGGGATTACCGGAAGCTGGACCTGGACTACAGAACCTGCAGCCTAAGCAAGCGCTTCCTTTGAATGTTACAAGACTTAAAAGTATCGCACCTAGTTGAAAAAAGTCTGAGGGCTGACTGATAAGTACAAATAAGTAGAAACAGGTAGAAGTACAAATAAGTACAATTAAGTAGAAACATGCTTTTCCTGGAGTGTATGGGGCAGCAGCAATAGAGGAAGCTGCTCCAGTGCCTGGGACGGTGCACCCAGGGGCAGGGTGCACCATGCGGCCTCCGGAGTCTGCCTGCCTCCTCCCACTCAACCGCCCTACAGCAGGGGGAAGGCAGCGGGCAGACCGTTTTGCGCAGCGTGGAGCCTGCGCATGCCCAAGCCACCGCGTCTCTCCCAGGAGAGAAGTGTGGCTCGGGCGTGCTGCAGGCCCCGTAGTGAGCACCACCCAGCATTTTGTTACCCCCTTCTGTGGTGGCACCCGGGGTGGCCAGCCCCCACCGCACCCCCTTTCCTCTGCCCCTGTGGTGCAGGTGAGGGGTTGCATGTCTGAACACTTCCAGGATGGGGAAACAACAGCTCATTGTACACAAATAGCTGGCCCTAAAGAAACAAGGTTCTCCCTCACAATGCTATTTTCTGTGTATCATTTTTACATGGGGTATAAATGAATATATAATAACAATAATAATGGGCCTGCCCTCTGTATAGAGATGAAGAGAAACAAATCTGATCATTCCTGATCACAAGGAGAAGAAAGGTTTTATATTTGTTGGAAACTACTTTGAGTGGCTGGGGAAACCCAGACAAATGAGTGGAGTACAAATAATGATGGTGGTGGTGGTGATCCCAAACCCCAGATATTTCCAACAGTAATTCTGAGTCAGACAAGGCCTACATGGCTGTAGGGCAGTGGGACTCTGCCTCAGAGATCTTAGGGACCCAAGTGGGCCTAAGGTCCATCCTGAGGCCCCATCTGTAAACAGACAAAATACTGGGGAAACAGGGCTCTGCAAATCACCCTGGATTCCACTCCTGGGTGGTCCATGAATGTTTTGAACCCCTCAAAAAAGTTCTTTACTCCATCACATCTACAGATGGACAAAAGTCCCTTTCTCCCATGGCACTTCCTGGCAGTGAGGGAAAGAGTGATTCTTCTAGAGGCCATACAACCCAGAATGCTGCAGTAATTCAAGGCTGTGAGCAGCACTAATATGACAGAGAGCAGATGGAACGAGGCCTTAGGACAGATACAAAGAGATATATAATCATAACCTTCCCCCCCCCATGTAGATAATCTCTCTCTCTCTCTCTCTCGGTAGAGTGTGAGATAAAACACAGTAACAGGAAAAAAACCAACTTTACACCAAATCAGACTATTGGTCCATCTAGACTGCCTACATTGGCTGGCAGTGGTTCTCCAAGTTCCAGGCATGTATCTCTCCCATCTTTGCCTGGACACGCCCAAAACAAGGGACCTTCTGCATGCAAGGCAGATGCCCTACTGCCAAGCTATTGCCCTTCCCAGGGATGAGGCAGAAATTCAATTTAGTTCACATTTAAAGGCTAAACTACAGTTCTCACACTTTCCAAAACAATATGTGAACCATGAATATGTGAACAATATGTGAACACAGAACCGTCCTTCGAAAGTCACCCTGATCTGAATTTTGCAATGCAGTTTTCCTGCCAAGTGGCATGCACACAAAAATGTATTACTAGAGTAAAAGTGCACACTAAATTAATATACTGGTGAGAATAACATACCAAAGTGCAACATAAGGGAGAACTGCTTTGCAAAAATGTGTATATTAGGTAAAATTGATTTTTTAAAAAGTTTATTAGACAAAATTCATTCAGGCAAGGATATGCAATTGTGTAACTAAATCAGTAGCAAAGTTTGTATCCCAAGCTATTTGCAATACCTACACATCCAAACTCACACCCACAAAGAGTTTTCAAAGCAGCTTACAAAAAAAATATGCACAATGCAATCCCATCCAAGTGTAGTATCAATAACAGAAATAGCAGGATGTCACAAAGGTGCCAGGTTGATTCAGGCTCAATAAACACACGAGACGTATCCAGCTGTGTTCTTAGATAAATAAGGTATACTATTCATTGTATCAAATTTCACCAGAAGTAATTCATAAAGTTCAACAAACGAACAAAGCAGAAGACCCAGTGGATCAGATCATTCTCTAGTCAGTTCATGCATAAGGTCCATCCATGTAATGGTGTCTATTCCACCTGTTTGTTCATAAAGTCCAAACAATCCACATGAGAGGTTGTTACAGTTCCACAAAATCCTTTCCAGAATATTTGCCTTGTTTCGCCGTCCTGGGCTTCATCAGTAGTTACAGCACATATGTGATACTACAGGACAGTGGATCTTATGGAATAGTAGTAGCTGTATATTACATATACAGTATGTAATATCACATATGTGTTTTAACTACTGATGAAGCCCAGGACGGCTAAACAAGGCCAATATTCCGGAAATCCTTGTCTAGACTCTGTGAAAGGACCATTACATGGATGGACCTTATGCATGAACTGACTAGAGAATGATCTGATCCACTGGGTCTTCTGCTTTGTTCGTTTGTTGAACTTTATGAATTACTTCTGGTGAAATTTGATACAATGAATAGTATACCTTATTTATCTAAGAACACAGTCAGTTATGTCTTGCGTGTTTATTGAATATGCTTTACGTGACCATAGGTTTGGTTGTTGTTGTTTTGTTAAGGTTGATTCAGGCAGCATTTCCTGCCTTGGTCCCCTCATAGTGCTCAGGCAGCGGGCCCAACAAGGACGTGGAGTAAAGGAACCCAGTCAGTCCATGATAGAGGCAAGCTATAAAGATTCACAAAGAACACTTACTGAGGAGTACTGGTTTTAATTTTGTCTCAGTGCTGTTTAGATTTTTAATAAAGAAGGATGCATTGTTGGCATTTTTCATGTATTCTTTCATTTGCTTTCCTCTTGCTGCATGGAATAATTTTTTTAAAAAATAATAATTTGTAAGTCAAGATTGAAATGAACAAACTTGAATATCTGAATCAGTCATTTGTGATACTCTGGTTTCTCTTCAGATCGTATAAATCAGTCATTTGTGCAGCAAGATTTGGGTATAATTCATTGTGTTTTGGTGGTGAGTATTCTGATAATGGGACCTGTGTGTACTGCTTTCCTCCCATGCTAGGGAGGCACAATGATTACATTCAGTCTGATTTTCAAACAAACAAACCCAATTTCAATGGAATATGGGCATCCTCCTGTTTTCACACCTGCAAATTTTCTAGTACAGTTCTAACCTCAACAAAATATAGCAAGGAGCGAGCATTTTAGGAAGAACTGCATGCAAAAAGGTGAATTTCTGTGCAGTTAAAAAGAATTGCAGATTGATGCCAGAAGCAGGACGAAATTGACTTATGAATGAATAAAGACATGTGAAACTGACACAATCTAGAAGACTGAATCCCCTGCTGCTGATGTTTGAATGATCCTCTTACCTGCTAGAATTTCCTAGAAGCCTACAAATGAGGTAATGATTCAATTAAATTTAGGAGTCAGGGGCAGGTGTTGTAGATTTCAATAAGGCCTACCATACTTTTCCCACCCCATCCACTGGAAGAGGATTCAAACACTAAAAGCTCTGCATTTTGGGTGCAGATGAAATGTAAGGTTTTAAGAGCAAACATAGTGGATTTTTCATCCACAGTTTTGTAATTGGCACAAAGGTACATTCCACAGTGTTGAGTACTAGATCAGCCATCAGGCTTGCTTGTTCACACATTATCATGGGAGCTGTTGACTTTTTAATTTGCATGTCTATCCCCATGCCCCACCCAAGAGTAAAAAATTAAGCACATTGCTGAAAACCTGCCCCAAGGAATTGGAGTCAGGAGAGGTGGGCAAGATATATTGGTAATTTCCACCAAGGCAACAATCAAAATTGCACCCCTGGATTCATTGTAAAACACACTTTGGGTGCTTGTGCCTTGTTTCTTAGTGTCCTGAAAGGTTTCTGATCACAGGCTTTTTTGCTGGCTGAACCAGGGCTTAAAATGCAACCTTTGACTTCTTTCTGCCTCTCTCCATCTGCAACATGGCAAAAGCTTCGAGTCTCAAAGGGTCTTGTAGAAGAGCCTAAATTCATTCACATTTGTAGAGCGATTTGAAATTTATAGTGAAAACTGCTATGAAAGTGCTAAACATTCTTAGTTCTCTTCTTCCACTCAAAAGATCTGTAATATCTGAACTCTCAGAGTGCCTGATGTTCCTCTCTCACTGCGTCTTAACAGCCATTGATTTGTTGCTCAGTGGACATGCGGGGGGAGGGGGTGAGAACAATGTTAGGGGAACACACACTCACATGCACGTACACACACACACACACACACACACACACACGAAGACTGAACCAAGAGGCAAAACTGAAAATCATCAGGAGTCCACAGCATTCTGTTCCTAGAGAACTGGACACCATCCAGCTTTGAAAACAAGAAAATTTTGAGGTGGGAAAGACACAAGGCTGTGGCCCCAGCAGTGCTAACTTCAAGTTTTGTGATGTCCTTAAGCAAAATGCCCTGAATATTTCCCTTCTTCCTGACCTGTCTTCTTCTGGGCCAATCTGCTCCACTGCCCAGGAGGAGATGCTAAGGCAAGTAGAACCTGCTGCTCCATTTCCCTTGCTCTTGCCACTTATGGAGAGCATAAGAAGAAGCCTGCTGGATCATGCCAGTGGCCCATCTTAGTTGGCAACCTTTTGATGATAAGAACTGTTCAACAGTGGAAGGTACTACCTTGGAAAGTGTGGACTTCACAGGAGGTTTCTAAACACAGGTTTGGGTCCCTTCCAATGTTGTAGTTCTATGATCCTATGATTTTTTATTACTATAATTCAAGATTTGGACAGTATTGTATTCATTTGTTGTGGTCCTTTATTGATAGTCCTAATGAAACTATGGGGGACACGGGTGGCGCTGTGGTTTAAACCACTGTGCTGCTTGGACTTGCTGATTGGAAGGTCAGTGGTTTGAGGCCCCGCAATGGGGTGAGCTCCCGTTGCTCAGTCTCAGGTCCTGCCAACCTAGCAGTTCGAAAGCACGAAGTGCAAGTAGATCAATAGGTACCACACCAGCGGAAAGGTAAACGGCATTTCTGTGCACTGCTCTGTGCTTCGCCAGAAGCAGCTTAGTCATGCTGGCCACATGTCCTGGAAAAACTGTCTGCGGACAAATGCTGGCTCCCTCGGCCTGTAAAGCAAAATGAGCACCGCAACCCAAGAGTCGTTCGCAACTGGAATTAACTGTCAGGGGTCCCTTTACCTTTGCCTTAATGAAACTATAGTGATTTTTCTTTCTTTTTCATTTCAGAGCAGAAAAGGATTTGAAATCTCCACGAAGCTGTGATGTCTACAGTGCCCTTGGACAATCACTATCTCTTAGCCTAAGACACAACAACCTTGCTGCGAGAATAAAATGTACAAAGAGAGAAAATTGCTACGGAAAAATGACCAAACCCCTTTATCTGTTTATATCAGGAGCACCAATCCGCCCCAGCAACCCCCATGGGTGGGACAGCAACCAATTATTCCTCCCTATAATACAGCAAGAGATGGGGAAAATAAACATCTGTAACTACACAGTTTGTAATATAGCACAGGCAAAAAAGAGGTGAAAGGACACTAGGAATAAAAATATACACCAACAGCCAAGAAAGCAGGCATCTCTACACCTCCATGCTTTGATTGCTACGTGGTTTATCCATGGAGGGGGGCAGTGCTACCTCTCCCCAGAATCCTAAATGCATTTATTCATGTTTAGGTTCACGGACACAAGAGGTTCAGAGTGATCTCTGAGTCTGTTCCTAATTGAGTGTGGCTGCCAAACTCATTTTTCTGAAGGACAGTCTTACTGGGCCAGTCAACAGCTCAGCTGAATGCTGTTTGCTCTGATCCAATGATGCCAATTTCACAAGGCTTGGAAACCCTAGAAATACAATGATAACATAAACCAGTGGTTCCAAAACTTTTTCAGGCCACCCTTTCCCCCTCAAACTCATCCCCAGTGCCCCTTGCCCTATCCTGTAAAAAGCATTAATCAGAATAGTGGTTTGCATGATCCACTAAGGAAGATAATAACACAATAAAATCTAGATGCAGGTAGGTAGCCGTGTTGGTCTGCTGTAGTCGAAACAAAATTTTAAAAAATCCTTCCAGTAGCACCTTAGAGACCAACTAAGTTTATTCTTGGTATAAGCTTTCGTGTGCATGCACACTTCTTCAGATACATGCACACATGTGCATGAACATGAAAGCTCATACCTATAACAAATTTAGTTGGTCTCTAAGGTGCTACTGGAAGGATTTTTTTTTATTTTGTTTCGACAATAAAATCTAAAACAATAGCAATTCAGCCTGGACATTGAGATCCGCTTCTGAGGGCCTTCTGGTGGTTCCCTCACAGCGAGAAGTGAAGTTACAGGGAACCAGGCAGAGGGCCTTTTCAGTGGCCTGCCCTGTGGAACGCCCTCCCACCAGATTTCAAGGAAAAATCAACTACCTGACTTTTAGAAGACATCTGAAAGAAGCCCTGTACTGGGAGGCTTTTAATGTTTATGGGTTTTTGTGATTTAATATGTTATTGGAAGCCATCCAGAGTGGCTGGGGCAACCCAGTCAGATGGGCAGCATATAAACAATAAAATTATTGTTATTATTTATTTATTTATTGCACATTTATTCAAAATCCAATTGAAACTCTTTGGTTTAATGAAAACTGTTGAATTTGATCCAGTTGTGCCAGCTTTTCAAAGCCTTATCACCATTTGCACATCCAGCACCCCCTTGCCATCCCAACCCACCCTAAGTAATCTCCCCTCCGGGGGGGGCGTGTTACCACACCCTTGGGAACCACCACTATAAACAAAGGAGTTGTGGTGCATTTTTGTGATCAGATGAAGAACTTGAGGGTGCTGCTGGACCCAGCCCTGCTTTTTGAGGAGCAGGTGTGTGTGTGTGTGTGTGTGTGACCAAGAACAGAAACCAAATGCAACCTAGCGGAGTAGGAACCACAAGTGCTAACAAGCTTTTCATGTACTGTAATAGGTAGCGAATATCCTTTTACTGAGAAACAGAAACTTCGTTTCTGAAATAAAGGCATCAGAGTTTGCTAGATGTAATGAAAGTGAAAGAAAGGCACTGAGGATTGTCTGAGAGAGAAAGCAAAGAAGCACCACTGTTTCTATTTGTTTAGCTATGCATATCTGCAAAAAGCAGAAGACAACTAGTGAGCCTGGGACATGTACCAAAGATAAAGCTTCATCAGACCAGTGCTTCCCCCCCCCAAAAAAAATTATGTTTAGGGGTACTCTCATTTTTCTATTCATATTGAAATACTGCCCCTCAATGAGGCTAAACTTAGATTCACATAATGTTTAGGGGTATGTGTACCCCTGCGTACCCACAGGAAAAAAACACTGCATCAGACATTGTGCAAGTTACACCCACCGTGCCTGCCTTAAAAAGAGATGGAAAATATCCAGCTACAGGTCATGAGAACATCCCAACAGTCAGTAATCAAGCTGACCTGCAAAACCTGACGTTCTTGGTGTAATTCAAGTTTGCAATCCAATTCCGAATCTGTTTCCACCCAAAAAAATACTGAGGCAGGCTACCAGTACAGTACAACTTGAATGACTGTGCCATGTGTAACATGGTGGACTCAAAAATATAATAGAATTGGTGTGTTTGTGAAAATTAGACAAGTATTGTCTCACAACTCAAGCTATCAGCAGGATCAAGGAAAGCCAAGGAAAGCAACTTATGTAACACTTGTGTGTAATATGGACATCAGCTGTGATCATGAGCAATGATTCTTCAGTGCTAGAGCCACTCAGCCCACCTCTGTGTTTTGTGAAGTTTTGCCAAGTTAGATATAATGGCAATAAAAGCAATATTCTCTGGGAATATTGGAACAATACAGAGAATTATTATTTACATATTTTATAGGCTGTTTCACCACATAAAGCCATCAAAGGAGGGAAAAACAGAATAAAAACACGGAAGCACAACCTCTAAGAACAGGAAAATCAAGCCTGTGAGGTAGGTTAGGGCCAAGTTCTTTCTGTTTTTACTGAAAGATCAATCCCCTTTGGTTATATTTTTTCTTTAACAAAAAAGTCTGACTAGTTTCATACCTTGTTGTTGTTTAGTTGTGTCCAACTCTTCGTGACCCCATGGACCAGAGCATACCAGGCACTCCTGTCTTCCACTGCCTCCCGCAGTTTGGTTTCATACATTATGTACCCTTAAAAATAGTTCCTGTTTTTTGCTTTCAAAGAAGCACATGTATGTGAATAGCTAAAACATCTTGCTACTCCATCTCATTTTAATTGGGTCTGCCTAGGCATCTCAGCAGCTCCCACAGTTGGGAAATGCAAGGGAGGGCAGGAGAGCCTTGCCTCCCCCACCCTTAGCTAAGCCCAGCTGCACATCAACCTCCCAGCAAATGTAGCTGGGAAGAGGAGTTCAGCAGGGGAGGGGGATTCTTTAAATCTTCTAAGTTATGTCACATTGTTGCTCAATTCCATCTTTTTACATTTTTATTCATGTATTGTGGTATCATATGCATTGTAATTTTGCTGTTATTTTTATAGATCATAATTTAGTAACGATTCACCATAATAGCCGAGAGTGAATTTCTGTTTAATTGTGCACAATTATATTTTAACAAATTAATGAATATTGCTTTTTTGATGTAAGTTGTTTATTTTAAGTCATATTTTTTTATCATGACTTATTTGCCTTGGGTCTGATTGTTGTAAGGTGTGTGATCTTGTATATCTTGTTGTTTCTTCAGCTTCTAAACCGCCTTGTGTATAACAATGTAAAAGTGAAATGAAAATAAGAAGATTGTTTTTTAACACAAAAATGTAACTGTAAGCTGACTCCAGAAAAAGAGGCGCCAGAACACATCATGAACACCTCCCTTGTTCTCCAACAATGACAATGGAGCCCACCTGAGAGGTGCTGGAACTGAGTTCCTGTGAGTTCCAACTGAAAAAAGCCCTGTCTTTAGATATTAATAGCTTTTACTGGAGAGTGTTACAAAATTTCACATTTTGTTTTTCCTTTATATGTATCTTCCGATATACATGAAAATGTAAAATGTCATCAACTCTGCACCAACAGATACTGGAAGTAGCTCTGCCTGCCCAGAGGGGATGTTTCACTGGTCCTGGCCACCTCTCAGGGGGCAGAGACACCTGCGTGTCATGTGTAGGTCATGTGACTTTGTCCTGCACTCAGCTCTCCATCATCAACCAGTCTCTCACTCTGACAAAGACACTTTCCACCATTCTTTCCTCTAAAATGTGTGAATCTGCAGCCCCCACTGTTAACACTTACTTTTTAATGGGGAACCCAATTATTTTTACACATATGCAAACACTATATCTGGCAGAGTATACAAGCATTTCACACACTTGGAATATCAACATTTAAATAGCAACTAGCATGTAGGAAACAGCCCTACGACGCAGACATGGCAAAGGAAAAAAAAATAAGACGAGAGCTAAGCCCCATGAGGAGAGATTTCGCAAAATGCAGTGGAAAGAAAACCAATTATTGTTTCCGCAAAGTATTTGTAAATCCATTTCAGAAAAGCAAGAGGGAACATATAATACTGCATTACCAAGCTGTTCTGAGTTTTGCTTATGTACATTTTAAGATCTTTTAGATATCTTTTCCCTATAATCCCCCCCCCAAAAAAAATACTGGCAGGCAGATATTAATTGTTCAGAATGTAAAATGCACAAATTTAATGCTTCTGTCAGCTTTATTTTTTTGTACACCCCTGAGTTTAATGCACGGATTTATTGTATTATACAATCATAGTTTAACAAACTGTAATCCACAGCAAAGTGGTATTAGTACAGGAAAGTGTTGATGCCTCTAAACTGGGACTAATTAGTCTCTCTCACATGGGAATAACTAGCTTTTGCTGGACTAGTAAAATCAGGCTTTTACTCCGGGAATGCCAATGTGATTGCAGGAAGAATGTGAGGTGGAAGCCTCTCTCTCCTTACCTCCCAATTCCCCACCCCCTTTACTCACCACCACCCAACATTTAGCAGCAGTGCAAGTTTCCAGGTCTAGAGTTACTGCCATATCTCTAGTCTGGATGTTATGGAGATTTATTTATCTTTGAAAAATAGTTATATATTCATTAAAAATATCAGAATGCTTTGCAACAAATATATATATATATATATATATATAGAGAGAGAGAGAGAGAGAGAGAGAGAGAGAGAGAGAGAGACATTAAGGGACACAGGTGGCGCTGTGGGTTGAACCACAGAGCCTAGGACTTGCTGATCAGAAGGTCAGTGGTTCGAATCCCCATGACGGGGTGAGCTCCAGTTGCTCAGTCCCTGCTCCTGCCAACCTGGCAGTTCAAAAGCACGTCAAAATGCAAGTAAATAAATAGGTACCGTTCCGGCGGGAAGGTAAACGGCGTTTCTGTGCACTGCTCTGGTTCGCCAGAAGCGGCTTAGTCATGCTGGCCACATGACCCGGAAGCTGTCTGCGGACAAACGCCAGCTCCCTCGGCCAATAAAGCGAGATGAGCACCGCAACCCCAGAGTCGGTCACGACTGGACCTAATGGTCAGGGGTCCCTTTACTTTTTTATATAGATATTAGGTAACTATTATGGAGGTATTCTTAATTGCCTGCATAGCCCTGGCAAAATAGGAAAGTTTTCAGCAGGGATTTAAAAGTTGGTTCAGAAGGCTCCTGCTGAATCTCTGTTGGCAGAGAACTGGGCCAATGGCTCTACTCTGATCTAAGTTGCTGAGGGCTTTGCATATTAATACAAGGACCTTGATCTGAGCCCACCATGACTTCCCAAGTTATTGCCTGTGTTTTGATTTATTGATTTCTCACACACCTTAATGCAGTAAAGCTTATGATTAAACCCAGCCCTCTCTCCACCACCTACACTTTGTTGTTTCCCCAGTTTTTAATTTTAGAAAATATACTCCTCTGGGCATCTTGTACGCTGCAAAGGGACAGACTGCTGGACCCATCAAGGAGCTCCAGCTTTTCCACCTGCCTTGATCCACCCCTGCCTGGGACCCTTTATAAGGTGAAGAAGCCACTTAAGTATTCTTATCTTCTCTTAACATTTTTATAAGCAATGCTCCTGGCCTTTTTGGCAGGAACACAGATGGATTTGATTTTTAATGCTGTTGATGTGTTTTGAATTGCTTTGTATCATTTGCATTGTCTGTGTTTGCATGATTGTATTTGTATGTATCTGTTTATTTGGGGGTGAGTCATCTTTTGAACCTGTTTGGCTGAAGCTGGTGGTGCATAACATAACATAAGTCATTGATGGTGTGTTAGGTCCTGTGCAAAGCAAACACAATTTAACTGGGCGAGTGGGGCAGAGGGAGGCACCAGAGTCATTCAACTAAACCTGAGAAAATATGAGGTTGGGCAGAGTTAGGTCAGCAGAGAGAGGATAACCGCCACCTAGGAAAAACGGGCCCTAAGCCAAGTTTTAAAGGAGGAGATAAGAGACTGGAAGAACCCTGGGCTCCTTTGGGAGGAAAGGCAGGATATAAATTGTATAAATAAGCAGTCGTTTTGATGGACTGATGGAGGGAGATGTTTCATGCACAAGAGAGAAACATGGCTGAAGACACGGAGGGCGGAGTGACAGAAAGAAGACAAACAGGGAGCAGAGAGAAGATGATTTGCTATGAAGCAGAAAGAAATAAAAGAAGGGGTAGGGAGACGAGAGCAGAAGTTGATATGGAAGACAGGAGCACCTTATTAAAGCCCTCATGTGCAAGGAGCGGGGGGGGGGAGGGAATCCTGGTGTGTAACGCACGTACACACGCAGGTATGTGCTCAGAATAGAAATGGCTTCCCCGTTAGGCGAATGCTACAAAAATGCCAAGGATTTCAGGATTTTGAATGGCATTTGTTTTGCACCGAGCATTATGTTTTACAGATTTCCACCATGGTATGACTTTCAGCGGCCCCTCCTCACAGCTCCGACTCATCTAGTGGCAGAAGATTGAAGCAGACAAGTGTGAAAGAATCATATCGGGCTCAGCATCATTAGTCTCGTTTTAAAAGCACAGGAGTTGACAGCTCTGAGGAAGCCCAACTTCCTATTTGCCCCCCAGGGCCCAGTTTTGGGGTCAGCAAGGTTATGGAGGAGATTGTCTGCTCAAGAATGTATCAAAAATTAAACAAGAGGGAAGGTTTGGTTATTCTTTTTTTTTTTCTTGCAGAATTACAGAAGCTGGTTATGCAGTAAGATGGAAAGGATGAGAAAAGCTTAAATGCTCATGTTGAATATAGAGCAAAAGAGCAATTCAACTTTACCTTGATAGAAGGAGTGTATTATATTTATTTTATTATATGTATAATTACATTATTATTATATTATTATTACAACATTTAAAAACATAATTATAAAATACTCTAAAATATAAAATTATAAAATACACACAGAAACAAACTAGTTAATACGATAGTAAAAAATGCATTAAAACACATTTAAACCCAGAATTATAGTGTGCTTAAAGTAAAATACTGATTATAGAACTGCATCATTACACACACAGTTCTAAAATTGGGAGAGTGAGAGAGATAGAAATCTAACAATATTCAAAATTGAACTACAATCAGTAAATTTATTCTTCATATAGCCTATCATTAGCAGGAAAGAAGAAGACTCCAGCCTGGCAACTGTGTCTCAGATCTAGGAAGCAACAGCCAGGCAGAGTAATGAATAGGAGGCTCACAGAGGCATTCAGGAAAATGTGATGAAACAGCAAAGCAGCCATACTGGGAAAATGGTGAAATATCCAGAGGTGTTCCATTGCCTCCAAAGTACACTACATCAGGGGTTTCCAAACTGTGGTCCATAGAACACCAGTGGTCCATGAGTTTCATTTAGATGGTCCACAACATGCCCATACGAAATATTCATATTGATTTTTAATTGTACTTTATTGCTTCCTTTATTTATTATATTATATTGTATTATGATATGAATGCTAGGGAATGCAGATTGCAAAAAAATAAAATGCAATATAAGAAATAAAATAAGCAATGAAAATTAAATTAAAAATCATACAGCACCTAGCACAGCACATTACAATTGCTAAAACAGGCAGAAATATCACTAAGCATTCTGCCAAGACTACCAGCAATTTTCAAGTGGTCTGTGCAGGGGCAGGGTTGTTTGGGAACCACTTTGCCACTGTAAATTTATTTATGGGCTCAATATATTTCCAGAAATAAGCAACAAAAACTTAAAACAAAACAAAACACATGAGCATATCTTAAGCCAAGCATCTACTTCCTGTGTATTATCCTGCACTGTGGTGGTATTAAGCTTCTGTGATGGTATTGGCTGCTTTTGGACACATTATATGGTTTAGCATAATGTGAGTCTTAGGTTCCCCAGCTCCACTTCCTCCTTTAAGCCTCTGATCACAATAAGATTTGAGGCTTTTGTTAACTAACCATGATGTTATGTCCAAACCAAGATAATTGTGATTAATCTTAACTATAGTTTATGGAAACAAGCCTAATTAAAGATACTGTGTATGTAGCTGTCTTCTTTCAACAAACCACTGCTAAGGTTAACCATAGTTTAGGGTTCGGAACCAATGCTGGCGTGCAGTGAATTCAAAAAGGATGCAAATGCTCCTGATCTTTTTGCAGCCACACCAATGGAAGAAGGGGGGGGGGAGGACACCAAGCTAAAACTGAGCTTAACATCCAGAACAAACCATGATGGTGCCAACTTCACAAAACATTGTTTAGTTAATCTTAAGAACTTGCATCATATCTATGACCTCTCCCGCACTTTACTCATCACTTTGATCACAGATCATTCAAAACACAGTTTCCTGCTACTCAAAAGACTAGCTGGGAAATGCTGTTGCCTCTGACCATTCACTTGCCTCTGGACGCACACATGAATAAAATCATGTTTCCTGGCAAGATGCCATTGATTGGTTGCATTCTCTGGGGAGCAGGCTATGTGGTGGTTCAACTACAGCACCACTTCCTAAAAGGCGAGAACAAGGCATGCAGCAAGTATCCCTCCTTTCTCTTTGCCTGTCTCACAGCTTGCTTGCTCAGAGGGGGCAAAAAGAATATGCAATAATACTACAGAAACTTCAGGGGTTGGTAGTCAATCCCTTATTGTGAAACTGATTTTTTATGGGGATCTGCTGTGGAACCAGGACTCACCTTAGCAGACTAAACCCGACCACACGAAAAGGCAGCAGTTTTCCATAAAGCTTATTTATGCCCTGCCTAGGAAGCTCCATGCCAATTGCTGTCATTCCTCTCGGGTTTTTACACAACTGCACAAGCACAGTTAAGTTACATGGCCGGCGCTGTTTCTCACTGCAGCTACGACACTGATTTTTGCTCTCACTTGCAGCTACAATGCTGGGGCAATCCAGTCAGGAGGACAGGTTACAAATAATTTATTATTATTATTATTATTAATTGTTCATTGTGAAATAACAGGGCAGTCAGGTGCTCTGTGTTTTTAAGATTGTTATTTGTTTACTTCATCTGTTCTTGTTTCATTACTGTAATGACTGTTGAAATGTATTCTTATAACCCACATTGAGATCAATGTATTTGTTATTTATTTATATGTAAAAAAATATTTACATGTCACCATGTCATAAAAAGAAATCAAAGCAGTTTACACCAGTAAAACATTAAAAAAAAAAATTCCATAAAAACCATTAAAAAATCAAAGAGTTAAAAACAGACACCAATTAACTATTGTGGAAGGATATATTCTTAATTGTGTACACAGCCTTGGAGGAACAGAAAAGTTTTCAGCAGGCGTTTAGAGGTTGACACAGAGGGTGTCTGTTGACTGAGCAAAGGACACCAAAGGCTCTATTTTGCATTGATGTCAAATGAGCCTCATGAACAACAATGAAAACAATGCTCCTGCAGGTTATCTCGGTGAATTGGGATATAAGGGTTAAGGCGATCCCTTTGATGTAAGGTGGAATCAAAAATATGTTAATAAACAAATAAATAATAACAAACAACAATACAGGAGAGAAAAATAAAGGATTTGTAAGAAGGCAAAATGGATAATGCTGGATACAAAGAATTGTATACAGTCCAGAAGGTCTTCCTTTCCACCTAGGAAATACTTTCTGCATGGCAAAGAAAGTTATTTGATGGCTCTCAATTACACACCAGTTTCCTCCTTCCTACCACTAACCCCTCACATGTTTAGTTTACCTAGAAAACTATCATTAAAGGATATGCTGGTGTTAGTTTCGTTGAAGATCATCATGCATCCCCTGGACTTGTAATATGTTTTCTGTTTATTATGCACTAAGTCCAAGCCACGGAATCCAACGCTGCTCATGAGCTGAAGATTTAGTCTGTCTTTAGAATATGCAACATAGCAAAAACGAGCTGCAGATGAGGGGCTCCGAACTGCAAACAAATGTCAACTTCACTGATTAGTGGTACTGCCAGTGTGAGGAGGCGCAGTGCCCAGACTAGTGTAAATTAGATTTAAATTGCCAGCTCTGTGTAAAAAGCAGGCCTCACATAAAGGATTATGTGAAGGCCAAGGTTTCACAAAGAGTCCACTGGCACATTCACAATCCAGCTTTGTGTACTCATTAGAACACGGAGCTAATCACTGCTGTTTGCAATGGCTTCAGGACTACAAATTTTTCAAGGCTGAAACTCCCCTCCCAGAACTCAAAGGGGCTTGAGGAATGGGGAGGGGGAGGGACACACACAACATATATTCCTTTTCTACAGCTTCTGGCATGCATAGATTTGGTTTCACCTCCCACCATCAACTCCCTTCAATCCAGTCATCTGAATGAAATGCAGTCTTTAAAAGAGGAGGGGGAGCCCTCACTAAAGCAAAAGGAAGAAAACACTATTTCATTACTTTTGTACAAAATTAGGCATTTATTTATTTTTTTTTTGCTGGGAAGTGTCTCCACAGTGACCTACTTCTTTTCCACAGTGAGTGGCTCATTTATAAGGACACTGCAAGGCATGTGCACTGCAACAACAACAAAGAATTCCAAATCCATCTCTACTGGTAATGAAAACGAAGGAAGACCTTCTCTATTATAAGAGTAATGAAGACAGACAGACACAAGCATATGTTTACAAGCTGGAACGTTAAAGAATACTCACACCAGCAGAGAGAGAGAGAGAGAGATAGAGAGAAAGTTTGTGTGTGTGTGTGTGTGTGTAATCGTGTAAGCTGGATTTTCTCTTCTTTTTCCTGCGCAATGGGCTACATGAGGAAGAAGACATTAACCTAAAAAATTTACCTAACCCCCTTCATCAATAAACAGCTGGTGTGGGCTCCTAAAAGTTGGCAAGGAAATAAAGGCACATATAATCCACTTATGGATTTTTATTTTTATATAGAAAAATAAATTATAAATGAACCAACAAATCTTCTGCCGCTGCCTCATCCTCCAATTAAGAGCATCCTAATTAGGGTTGCCAGGTCAACAACAGCCCAGACCTTAAGATTTCAAGGCCCAAACATGAGACTTAGGGGCAGCCCCTTGTGATGTCATGAGGAGGGTCCCCGTGATGGAGACCAAGGTTAACTGGGAATAGGGAGCAGAGGAGGGCAGACCCTTCAGAGTGTCTGTGGTATAATTTGCAGCCAGCTCCTGGGCTGAACTGAAGCCTGCAAGCTGCACACAAAAGCACGTGTGTGTGTGTGTGTGTGTGTGTGTGTGTGTGTATGCGCACACACGTGCCCCCTTCTTAAAACCCTCCAAGGAAGGAGAGTCCCTCACCGTCATGGAAGCCTGTTTCACTGTCAAACAGCTCTTACTGTCAGAAATTTCTTCCTGTTTAGTTGGAATTTCCTTTCTGGTCTTGTCCTCCAGAGCAAGAGAAAACAAGCTTGCTCCATCTTCCATGTGACAGCCCTTTAGATATTTGAAGTTAGCTATTATATCTCCTTCCTCCTCTTTTCTATGCTAAATATACCCAACTTCCTCAACCGTTCTTCATAAGGCTAGGTCTACAGATCCTTGATCATTTTGGTCAACCTCTTCTGCACTCATTCCAGCTTGTTAATATCCAGATGTGGTCTAACCAAGGCAAAACAGAGTGGCACTATTACTGCTCTTGATCTGGATACTAACTTCTGTTGATGTAGCCTAGAATAGCATTAACTTTTTTGCTGCTGCATCACACTGTTCATTCATGTTAAACTTGTGGCCTACTAAGACCCCTAGATCCTTTTATCATATATTGCTGTCAATCTTCTCTAGTCATCAGTCATCTTTTAGTATTTGTGCACCCTATTCCAACTATCTCTCGGTTGTGGAAGTACTTTAATTTTCATATCCTTCCACTTAGTGAATCAGAGAAACCAAAGTCTCTCTGTTTAAGTAGAGAATTTCAGGGATACAATATGCAAGAAATGTCTGCAGCTGTGTGTATTGTATCTGCTCTGCTTTCTTGTCCTGCACTGAGCACACTTGGTGCTAAAATAAATTGTTTAGGTGTAGGAGTAGAAGCAGTAATACAGAAAACAATGCAGAAGTTGGCATAACTGATTATGAGATGAAGAAAAGAAGAAAGTACTCTAAATACGGAGCAAGGCATTTGTGTTTGTCCTTGCTTTATTATTGTTCTTTAAGAATCAGCCAGAATCACAATGCTAAAGATTGTGATTGTTAAATAACATGATGTCTGCATGGTGCAACACCCACAAACTGCTACTGAAACTTTAAAAAAGACAATGAAATGCCAATCATTCCCCCCCAGCCTTTGTGGTCAGAAACCAACACTTTCCAATGTATTTTCCAAGAAACAGAGAAAAGAGGAAGATACTTTATTGAGAGCCAGACCATTGATCCATTGGAGCACAATCAGGTCCAGTTTTGCAGCACAACTACCAGCTTCATCACAAACCCACAGTCTAACCCAAGCTTCCTGAAGGTTCTCCCTTCCTAAGTTCAAATGCAAAATATCACTTGGTTTTTTTACCCCTCCCCAAACAAATGTTATTAATGAAAGGAAATACCTAACTAGTACATCTTTAGCACAAGAACCACTGCAAAATGATTGCAAAATAGCTGGAACAGGACCAGAGTGGTCAATAGGTATTATTATTATTATTATTATTATTATTATTATTATTATTATTATATCCAGCTTACACAAATGAAAACAACACAGATATTATAAAAAAGCTAAAAACATATAAAAGGCCATCACTAAAAAGTAACCAAATGCTAGATGGGTATTTGGCCTCATCCAGCAGGATCTTCTTAATTTCATATTCCTACAATGTATATAGCAGGCTTCCTGGTAAGATGTCACCTGCAGGCTGACCTCTCCTGCAGAGTGCAGTGATCAATTGGGTATATTGGGTCCTCTCTTAAAGAGGGCACATGCTGCGGTAAGACCTGGCAACCAAACCCTAAGTTGTGAGTGGGGATGATTGGTTAGCCACAACACCCAATTGGAAGTTCCCTTGATGCTGGGTTTAATCAGGCCAATGGGATGCAGGCTAAACGGATCAAGGGACCTATATATACCTATGCAGGTAACCCAGAGATTCCTCTTTTGGTGTGTGCATCGGAACACCAGCAATGTGTCCACTGTGAGCCAAGAGAGAGAGCGACCTTCCTTCGACGATTCTGCTTGGTGATCTGTTTCCATTATTCCACTTTTCTTTTTCCCTGCTTTTTCCTTTAGTCATTATTCCCTCCCATTAATCCCCATCCTTGCCTTCCCTTTCCCTTCCCTTTCCCTTCCCCCCTTGAGGGGCTTTTGCCCCACGTGGCTTTGGCCCTTCGAGCTTGGTGAGCTTGCTACTGCCATTAATTGGCCAGACGGCTTTGTGCAGTGGCTCACCCCTTTCCCCGGCTGCGGCTGTAGCGGCGGGGCTTGGAAATTCTTGGAGCCAATTTTAACTTGCAGAGAGTCCCTCAAATTTAATATTGTGTTTTCTGCCCGTTTTATTCCTGGCACCAGTAACAATATCGCTGATGCCCTATCCTGTTCTCAGATGGAGCGCTTCAGATCCCTGGCTCAGGTTTCCCAGCGGTTTCCGGAATATTTCCCGGTTCAACTTTAGAACCTTGGCAACAGCTAGTTTTGCAGGGAGTAGTAGCTTCTATTTCTCCTTCCACCTTGAGGTCTTATAAGAAGGCCTGGATGCTTTTTAGCTTTCAGAGCAAAGTTCACAACCAGTCTTAGCACACAGCAAGTGTTGCAGTATTTGGCTCACCTGCATTTTATGGGTCGTGTAGTGAAGTCCATCTGAATTCAGTCGTCTGCCATTTCGTTTTTCTGTAAGTCCCTTTATTCCAGGGACCCTTGTACAAACTTTGTGGTGGGCAAGGCTCCGGAGGGCTGGGCCAGATCGCAGCCACCTAGGGCTCCAGGCAGGAGGCTGGTCACATTTTATATTCTTCGTGCTATGTGCAGCAAGCTGAAGCTAATTTGCTGGTCTACTTATGAGGCGAGACTCTTTTTTTAAGCAGTGTTTTCAGTTGCCTTTTTTGGTGCACTGCGTGTGGGTGAAGTGGTGCTGGAGTCAGCACGGGGAAGGGCTCCCAGGGGCTTGCTTTTGCAGGATGTTCAGCTGTCTAATGCTGAGCTGGTGCTCACTATTCGCAATTCAAAAACTGACCAGTTGGGCAGAGGTGCCTTGATGAGACTGCCTGCCACTGGTAAGCCCGGCCCTTGTCTGGTTAAGGATGCCAAGAAATATCTGTCACTTTGCCCGCCTGGGAATGGTCCCTTCCTGGTTCATGAGGATGGGTCATTGCTAAAGAGGCATCAATTTGCTGCAGAAATGTGCAAGGTGCTGGCAGCGTGCAGCCTGTCGGCCAGTGCGTTTGCACCTCACTCCTCTCGCATTGGGGCAGCTACTACCGCTGCGCATTGGGACCTGTCCGTCAACAGGATTAAGGATCTGGGTCACTGGAAATCTGAAGCATATAAGAGTTATGTTCGGAAGCGATGCTGAGGGGCAGTTCCTAATGTTGTTTTGTTCATTCCTAGGTCCGTCCACCTTGCACATCTGGATAGTCGGGCACAGCATTGTCCACTGGGCCAGCAAGAGGGTGGAGGAGTCTGGATTCAGACGCAGGCCACGTGAGCGTCTCTTGGGTGTCCAGACGAGGAGGTTAAGGGGTGATATGATAGCCATGTTCAAATATATAAAAGGATGTCACATAGAGGAGGGAGAAAGGTTGTTTTCTGCTGCTCCAGAGAAGCGGACATGGAGCAATGGTTCCAAACTACAAGAAAGAAGATTCCACCTAAACATTAGGAAGAACTTCCTGACAGTAAGAGCTGTTCGACAGTGGAATTTGCTGCCAAGGAGTGTGGTGGAGTCTCCTTCCTTGGAGGTCTTTAAGCAGAGGCTTGACAACCATATGTCAGGAGTGCTCTGATGGTGTTTCCTGCTTGGCAGGGGGTTGGACTCGATGGCCCTTGTGGTCTCTTCCAACTCTATGATTCTATGATTCTATGAATGCGTTGGGAGGAGCTTCTCCTGACAGTGCGGGTGAAGATGTCTGGGGAAGACACGCCTGCGGTGACGGTGGTGCAGCTGGGTGAGAACGATTTGCCAGAAGCTCCCGGCTTAAGCCTGCAGACCCACGTTCAGGAGGACTTGGAGGAGTTGAAAGCAGCTCTCCCTGGGCTCAAACCTTTCTGGTCGCAACTCCTGCAGTGTTGTGAATGGAGAGGAAGTCGTTGCCCAGCTGCCACTGAGAGGGCCAGGAGGCGCGTGCAGAGCGCAGTGGCCAAGAAGGTTCTGGCCTTTACAGGCTTGATGGGGTTCATCTGTCTGTGGTTGGGAATGATTTATGGCTGACCTCCATGTCAGCAGGGTTAAGGGATTGTTTACAGGTGTGAGTGGTTGGTGGCGAGTGCGGGTGCTCGTGTGGTGGATAGGCTGTGGTTCAGGTGATACCCTTCCCTATGTGAAGGGTATTCCGTTAAAGGAATCCAGGGACTCAATGGTTTGGTCAACCCCTGAGAGGGGGTTGTGCCAGTGTCTGAGTCCAGGGGGACATTTGGGTGGCGGAGATAGCCTGTTCCCGGCTTTCCACTTATCCAGGTGTTCAGCCTTGGCTGATCTATGCTGGAACCCTGGGTCAGCGCTACCTGCATGACAGGGAGCTAGTTGAACCAGAGCCTATGCAACTATTCACTTGCTGTAATCAATGAAGTTGTGGCCTAAAAACTAAACCAAAATTTGAGTCTTATCTGAATTTATTTAAAGGGGAGGTTTAAAGGTCTGAACAGACAAATGAGAAAGTATGAGCAAGATTGAGATCATTTATGTATGTTATAAAATGACATCCTTAAGGTCTTGCAAGGATAGCTACAACTAGTGGACATCTCATCCTATTTACATAATGTATGACCTAATTCGTATTCTGTGAGTATTTAATTACAGCTAACTGAAAGCAAAAATTACTCAAAATATACCGTAGTTCAAGCCCTAATTAATGTTTTGTCATCATCCCCCCTTCCTCACTGCTATGGGCCAGATTTGGCTTTGTTCCTCCTCATCACCATCGCCTCCCCCCCACCCCCAGAATTACCTTTTTCACTTAAAACAAAACAAAACACATTACTTTCAAATATTTAATTGAAAGGCACTTTCTCAATTAGTTGCTACCTTTCCCACCCTCCTCTTCATCCATTAGGGAGCCTTGACTTCTACGCAGGATTCACTGAATTATTGTAATTAGCCAGTTTTTGCAGAAGCTGCATCTCCTGTCAACATGGCTTATAAAGGTTCTGTCCCTCCGTTAGGAAGCCTTGTCAACCACACAAGCGCCATCCACTTTCACCTTTGGGCACAAGAGGAGAAACAACTGCGTTGAAAAGGATTTGAGCACAGCTGTTCAACAACTCCCCTCGCAGAACATGGGAAAATGTCTGTTTGAGCAGCAAAAACTATTCATCAGTGTTTATAAGGCATATAATGGGTATCTTCTTAGCAAAGTATGTTATTTTGAAGCCACTGTTGAAGCATGAGAAAATGACAAGGAGGAAGAGTGACTTAACAAGAACTGCACAGACACAGACACACACACACACACACACACACACATGGACGGGGCAGCAATAAAGTTTACAGTGTATACATGTCCCCGGATATGAGGGCCCATATTCACAGTTCCAGTTAGAGTAGAACTGCGGCCTTGGGGTAATCAGGGCTTGGCAGGGGTGAGGGAAGAGGAAGATTGCCGCCACACACTCCTGAAACCTTTGTTTTCTGTGCTGTATAGAGCCAATGTGGTGTAGTGTTGTGAGGCATTGTTTCTCAAACTTCGGTCCCCAGCTGTTGCTGGACCACAACTACCATCATCCCTGACCACTGTTCATGCTAGCTAGGGGTGATGGGAGTTGTAGTCCAACAACAGCTGCAGACCCAAGTTTGAGAAACACTGGGCTAAGGCATAGGGGACCAGAGTTCACACACTCCCTAGGCAATGAAGCTTGGGACAGTCCCTCTACCTCTCAACCTAATCTGCTGCAAAGGGTTGTTCTGGGGATAAGAGGGAGAGGGCAGAATCATCATCTGTCATGGGCTGGCTAGATATAGGGGAGTGAGGGGAAGCACCAGCTAGGGAACTCCTAGGGAACCCCCAGGGGAAGAAGGCTCAGAGCCAGTAGATTGGTGGTGGGATAACGATGAGTGGTCAGAGGGAAGAGAGAGAGCAGACCAGGAAGAGGAAGTGTCAGAAGCTGAAGGTGCAACAGGGTTTAGTGAGCAGGAAGAGGCTGCTGCAGAGAGCAGTCAATAACCAGAGGCAGGAGCGGGGGCAAGGTGGAGAGACAGAGATCCAGCAGGCTGCTGAATAATCGAGGGAGTAGCTCTCCTCCCTCTGGTCTCTCAGAACACGCAGAGAAGTGAAGAGGGCAGAGCAATGAGAGGCAAGGTGAAGGAGCCTTAGGCTGCTGGGGAAGGAACTGGGACGGGAGCCTTAGAGAGTGGTAGGACAGCAGGGACCTTCAGTCTTCATAACTGCCTCATTGGGATAAGTCCTACTGGGAAGAGTTGCTGAGACCACCAGGACGGAGCTGTTTTGTTTCTTTGAATAAAGAGTTAACTTCACTGACATTGGGTGATTTGTTGTTTTATTGCTGACCTCCCCCTGATTCCAGCTCCTGACATCATCCAGTCCACCATTGCACATAAGAACCTGCTAGATCAGACCAACTACCCGTCTGTTGCTATCAAAGGGTTAAAAGGTAGCAGAAACGCTCTAATCACTGAGCAGCTGGAGGTCATTAGGCTTCCAGGAACATGAGTTTGTATAAATAGTCAGTCTCCCATGTGTTTGTTCCCTTTTTCCCCTTCTCCCCTTTTGGGTGTGTTTGCTGATATGTGTGGTTCGTCACCGGGGTTTTTTTGTTTTTGTAAATAAACCTTATCTTTGAGTTCCAAACCGCTTGCTCCAAGACTCCTCTTTGAAAAGATACTGCCTCTCCTGCCCTTCTAAACCGCTGCGCGAAATGCTCTGCTGTAGTGGGACTTGTGACGATGGAAGCGCACTGGGCATTTACATTAAACTAATTAAAGTTTAATGGGACAGGTTATGGATGTTTGTACGTCAAGAAGGAGATAAGGAGTGCAGTTCAGAGTGATTTATGCAAGGACTGGAGCGAAGTCAGAAGCGGTTGCCGACAACGAAAGCCTTCAAAGCAGCTTGAGTCCTGCAACGTGCCTAGAAAAGTTTTAAACAGGCACTGAGCAGTTTGTACTCGCTGGAAGACGTCTTATTCCACAAGGAGCCACCTCAGCAGCTGGGAGACGGTCTACAGGTGTGTGAGTATCGTTCCTAAGCCCCAGGGAGGATGGCAGAGTCCCAGGAAAGTTTTTCTGTCCCGTTTACGCGACTCAATGGGAAAAATTGGCAAGATTGGAAGGCTAGAGTAAGGGTTTGGTTGCAAGCAAAAGAGTTGTGGAGTTGCACTGAAGCACCGCCTTTACAGGCAGCTGCAGACGCCTCTGCAGAAGACAAAGCAGCAGCAGCAGCTTCACAAAAACGCGACAGGAAAGCCCAAGGTCTACTAGTTTTGGCAGTGGGACCAGAGCGAATGCCTTACGTTTCTGAGTTAAAGAACACGCATGAGGTCTGGACGGTTCTGCAGCGGTTAAATTCCAGAAACACTGCGGGGGCCAAGATCCATGCTACAAGATGTTTGTTTGATTTACATCTCCAACCGGGAGCGTGTGTGAAAGAACATATTGCCAAAATGGTGTCTGCCTTTAATCAACTAAGACAGCTGGGCATTCCTTTCTCTATGGAGCAGCAGTCATACATATTGTTGTCTTCTCTTGATAAAAGCTATGAGACTCTAGCTCTAACTTTGGAAGCTATGCCTTCAACTGAATTAACCCTTGAATACATTTCATCTCGGCTTGCAGATGAACAGGATAAAAGGCAAAGAGAAAGAGGTTTGTCTTCAAAGGGGAGTTATGCTGTGCCTAAGAGTGTTGATGCTGAGTTTGAGAACACAGTAAATGCTTTTACAGCTAGACACTGTTTTCGCTGTGGTTCCCCTTCCCATCTAATCAGGAATTGCACACGTGAACTTGGTCAAGACAGCACCAAGGCCGTTACCCCTAGTTACCAGACAAGGAGTTCCAGGGGACGTCGAAGAAGAGGAGGAGGTCGTGGCTACTCCCACAGCACACAGCACATGGCTTCAGCAATGGCGTTGATGCAAGGGCGTGGCCAAGGCAGCAATCTACGCTGGTTGATCGACAGTGGTGCATCTCACCACCTGGTGGCGCCATCTAGTGTCCGTTTGCAGAATTGCAGACATTTGCAAATCCCTAAAGTTGTGACAATGGCAGATTCAACTAAACGTTCCTTAGAGACTGTAGGCACAGTGTTCTTGAATTGTTTGCAAACAGAAATTGATGCCTACGTGCTAAAGGGATTGAAGGGATGTATTTTGTCTGTGTCAGAACTTGATAGAGTTGGGTTTAAAACTGTGTTTGAAAATGGGGTTTGCACTATTTCAAAGAATAACGTATCTCTTTTGCAGGTGGAATGCAGAAATGGGTTATATTATTTTGAGACAAGTCCAGATGAAGTTGAACAGGTTCATGCTGGTTGTGTGAACTTGCCTACCCATAATTCTTGTGTTCATTTATGGCACCGCCGTCTGGGACATATTAATTTTCAGTATGTTAAAAGGCAACCTGAATTATCAGAAGGGTGCAAAATGAACAAATGTGCTAA
Source organism: Podarcis erhardii (assembly GCF_964252035.2). Classification (NCBI taxonomy): domain Eukaryota; kingdom Metazoa; phylum Chordata; class Lepidosauria; order Squamata; family Lacertidae; genus Podarcis; species Podarcis erhardii. The sequence continues at coordinate 28,992,814 of NC_138504.1, forward strand.
GTATTTGGATTGTACTGCATGCAAAATGGCGAAGGTTCATAGATGCAGCTATCCCAGTTCAGATAGGAAATCTGACAAAGTATTCCAACTTGTGCATATGGACCTATGTGGCCCAATGCCTGTTGCTAGCATGGGAGGTTCGAGGTATGCACTGTGTCTCTCGGATGACAAAACAAAAGTCACATGGTTTTTTCCTCTCAAAACCAAAGCAGATACTGCAGAAACAGTTAAAAATTGGGTTCATGCAGTAGAACTTGAATTCGGTACTAGAGTACTTGCTTTTCAAACAGACAGAGGGTCAGAATTTACCGGGTCTGTGTTGCAGAATTTCTTTAAGAAAAAAGGGAATTAAGCATCGTCTGTCTACACCTTATTCCCCCCAAGAAGGAGGCGTGGCCGAACGTAAAAACAGGGTTCTGCAAGAGTTGGCAAACTCTATGTTGTTTGATGCTAAACTCCCTCAAAGTTACTGGGCGGAAGCCTGGCAGGCGGCTACTCATATTCTGAACCGAGTATATAATTCGGTAATTGCCACTACCCCTTATTTTGCTTTATATGGGAAGAAGCCCAAAATGAATTACTTTCGGGTGTTTGGATGTCAAGCCTATGTACTTATCCCAAAAGCGTTAAGGAAAAAGGGAAGTCCAAGGGCTAGGAAACTCATCTTTTGTGGGTATGAACCACACGCCAAATCTTGGAGATTCGTGAACCCAAATGGGGATACTACAAGAGTGGTCCTCAGTAGGAGTGCTGAATTTTGTGAGCAGTCCGGATGGACTCACTTACATGCTAACCCTGACATTTTGAGAGATGATTTAGGCATTCATGCTGAGAATGAAAGTCCAGAGAGTAATGAGCCAGAAGGGGATGGTGCACATGGTTCAGATGCAGATTCTGACCAGGCACAAGGTTCTTCTCCTAAGGTAGAAAAGCCAAAATCTAGGAGTGTTCCAACATCGCCACCCAGTAGGCCTAGCAGACAGCAAAAGCGAAGCAGGTCACCTGCAACACCAAGCCCAAGGGAGGTATCTAAACGGAGGTCTTTATCCCTAGAGGCACATCCAGATATAAAGTCTGAGACAGATTCTGACAGCCAACGGTCAGAGGGGGCACAAGAGGAACAATTGCGCAGGTCAAACCGTGCCACAAAGGGCAAGCCGCCAGAGCGGTTTAAGGTGACAAGTGTATACGTAAATATGGCACAGTGTGAGCCAGATAGCTATATGGAAGTACAACAGCTTCCAAGCTCAGAAGCCGTAAAGTGGCAGGAAGCAATGGAAAAAGAGATGGCTTCAATGAAGTCTCTCGGTGTGTTTACAAGTACAGAGCTTCCAAAAGGGCAACAAGCTGTAGGTTGTCGATGGGTATATCGTTTAAAGCCCACAACTACTGAAGAGTTGCAGTATAAAGCCCGACTAGTTGCAAAAGGGTTTTCGCAGCGCAAAGGTGTTCACTATTCTCAAATCTATGCCCCTACTTCAAGATCGGAGTCACTAAGAATGCTTTTAGCCTCTTCAGCTAAGAAGGGAAATAAGCTGTTTCATTTTGATGTCAATGTGGCTTATTTAAATGCAGACTTACAGGAGGAAGTCTATATGACACCACCACCGGGTTTTGAAGGAGACAAGCCAAACCAGGTCTGGCGCCTACACAAATCCATTTATGGGTTGAAACAGTCCGCCCGTAATTGGAATTCCTGCTTAAATGATGCTCTAGAGAGCATGGGGTTCAGAAAGAGCGCAGCAGACGCGTGTCTTTATCTAAAAGGCTCGGGATGTGAACAAGAAGCAGTCTTGATATTTGTTGACGATTTATTATACAGTGGAAAGGACGATAAACTTGCACAACAATTTGCCACAAAGCTTGGAGAAAGGTTTCAGATAAAATCACTAGGCAATGTATCTGTTTATCTAGGAGTTAAAATTCAGCAAGATGAAAATGGGAACTATTGGCTCAGCCAAGAAGCTAAGATCCAGCAGTTGCTGGAAAGGTTTAAAATGGACAACTGTGCTGGTGTTAAAACCCCAATGGAGTTAAGTTACATAAAGGATGCTCAAGCCGAGCAACAGGCAGAGTTCTCTAATCCCGGGGTTTACCAGTCAGCGATAGGCAGTCTACTCCACATTGCACAGTGGACTCGGCCCGATATAACATATGCTGTCAACATGCTGTGTAGACAAGCTGAAAAACCATCAATGCATGCTTGGCAAGGAGTAAAAAGAGTTTTAAGGTATCTCCAAACTACCAAAAGGTTTCGCTTAAAACTATCAGCAGAGGGCAGCACACAACTTGAATGTTGGGCCGACAGTAGTTGGGCAGATGCTGGACCAGATAGAAAATCAGTGTCAGGAATGGCGATAAAATTTGGAAATGCACTAATTGGTTGGAGATCAAGAAAGCAGTCACTTATAGCTTTAAGTTCAACTGAATCTGAGTTTAATGCATTATCAGATGTATGTAGAGAACTAGAATTTTATAAGCAACTGGTACAAGAATTGTTTGGAGAATGTTCCCTACCTATCAGAGTGTGGGAAGACAATCAACCTTGTATTAAACTAGCTAAATCAGGTCAATTCAAGGCACACACAAAACACTTGGATATCCGTTATCAAAATGTATGCCAAAGTGTAAAACAAGGTTTAATTGAACTAAAGTATTGTCCAAGCCAAGAAAATCTCGCAGACGGTTTTACGAAAGCTTTGAGTCCGCAATCTCATAAATGTTTCTGTTCAGGTTTAAATTTGAATTAAGGTTGGTACAGCTCAGTGTTACGAGCGAGAGGGGGTGTTGCTATCAAAGGGTTAAAAGGTAGCAGAAACGCTCTAATCACTGAGCAGCTGGAGGTCATTAGGCTTCCAGGAACATGAGTTTGTATAAATAGTCAGTCTCCCATGTGTTTGTTCCCTTTTTCCCCTTCTCCCCTTTTGGGTGTGTTTGCTGATATGTGTGGTTCGTCACCGGGGTTTTTTTTGTTTTTGTAAATAAACCTTATCTTTGAGTTCCAAACCGCTTGCTCCAAGACTCCTCTTTGAAAAGATACTGCCTCTCCTGCCCTTCTAAACCGCTGCGCGAAATGCTCTGCTGTAGTGGGACTTGTGACGATGGAAGCGCACTGGGCATTTACATTAAACTAATTAAAGTTTAATGGGACACCGTCTCACCAAGCAAAACCTAGATGACCCTTTGTGATCCACACAAGCAGTACCTGAGTGCAACAGCATTGTCCCCTCCTTTGGCTACATCCTTATCTGCAATGAATTTGCTAGAGCTTCTTTTAAAGCCATTGAATTTGGGTGACCATCACTGCCTCCGGTGGCAGCAAGTTCCCCAGTTTAACTGCTTCATGAAGAAGTACTTTCTTTTTTTCTGTCCTGAATCTTTTCCAACACTTAGCTTCATTTGATGTCCACAAGTTCCGGTGTTACGATGGAAGGAGAAAAACTTTTCTCTAACCATCTTCTCCAGTCCATGCATAATTTTATAAACTTCTATCATGTCACAAATCTCTAATTTCAGAATGCCACAACACAAAGGCTATGACCCAAAACAACTGTGCAACTAATTCTGAATGCCCATGGTGGTTCTGGAATTGTGTTTCTCAAAATACAGCTCAGCTCTATGCTCCACACAGCAAACTAGTTCCAAGATTCAAGGAAGTTTTAAAAGGAGTTTATGATCTTGGGGTAGTAGTGGAAGGCATCACCATTCAAAGCAGTCAAGAAAGAGATTGGGTGTGTTTCTGGTAGCAAAATGAATCCTAGCCAGAGTGCATCTTCGCATCAGAAACCCAATTATGGCATCTCCTCTAATGCAACCTGCTACACAACACCCCCCTCCTCACATTTCAAAGTCATCATTCTTTGCCTTCAAAGTATTCAGCATTTTAATGAAATACTTACTGATTTGCATTTTAGGGCATAATTATCACTGCAGTCACTGTTTAGATTGTTGTTATTACTCTGACAAGTGATTCCAAAAAACAGTATCTTGGAATTCCATGCTGTTTCAATGACTTTCCAACCATATATACTTTCTCTGCAAGCATTGAATGTTGTTGGTTTTTCATGACCCTAACAGCAAAATGTTTCGCCAACCATGACAGAGTTGAGAGAATCTCCTTTCTGCGGGCTATTTCAATGAAGTTGCCAGTTTCTGCTTCAGCATTATACCAAGCCAGTTTGCTGGGTACACAGTATGGTCTTCATCAAGTGTGAAATGATGTGTTACAGTAAATGTTTTCAACAAAAAATTGATAGGAAGATAAGAAGAACCTGCGGCTAGATCAGGCCAAAGCTCCATCTAATATAGCATCCTGTTCTCAAAGTGGCCAATCAGGTGCCAGTGGGAAGCCCAAAAGGAGAACCTGAGCTGAACAGCACTGTGGCTTCTGGAAACCAAGTCAAGTCAAGTTTTATTGCGGCAAAAGCCAGTGACACAGAACACCACAAGATCATACAAAAGGAAATCAACAACAGCATCAAGAAGAAAAAAAAAGAAAAAGAAAATTATTACACAAGGGAGCTTCGCAGTGTGCCGTTCAACAAAAGAGATTTACGCTTCCTGATTGCTAAAGTGCAAAATTTGGCCACCTCATATGATATTGAGCTTGAGGAATCTTCCAGAAGGTATTTTCGTAGAATTTCAGGGGAGGATTCCAAATAATGTTGAAGGGGTATAAATTTTGATAAAAGCGGCAAAATAAGTTGAGCTCGTTCTTCACTATAAAATTCGCAAAATAGAAGGATGTGAGTGACAGATTCTACCTTATTAGACATACAGGGGCAGAGACGCGCATGCATTGGTACCCGCGTAAATTTGCCGTACAGCACTGCTGAGGGCATTGTCTCAAAGCGGGCTCTGGAGAAAGCCCATCTATAAGCTTCGTTAGTGATGTTAGTTAAGTAAGGGGCAGCTGAAAAATTAGACCAAGCTTTTAAAGATCTATACGTCTCCGGGAGTAGGGCGTCTTCTTGTTGTAATTCGACATCGTAGAGTCTCTGAGTGATAATTACTTTAGCCTTGTTCAGAGTTCCAATAAGAAGATTTTCAGGGTTTAGGCCAATTTGTTTGATCTTGTTAGTTATTTGCATAAGCCAAGGAGGATAGGGAACTGCAGCCAGGAAGTAAGGTAACAGTCCCTTAGGGTTGTAATGGATTTTCAACCAGAGGGATATTGCTTGCTCCCAGACTTTTAATTCCACTCTGGGCAGTCCTGCCTCTTGCCTTAAGACTGCATTAGGTGTACACTTTGGGGTAGCAAATAATGATCTTAAGCATTTTGATTGTACTGTTTCAAGGGTCTTAAGGTTGGTAGAAGGGCTAATTTGAGAGCCATACAGGAGTTGGGCTAACGATTTTGCCTGGAAAACTTTAAGGGCCATCGGGAGGAAGCCAGCTCCTTTCCTTCTGAATAATCTAAGGATGGCATTTGCACTTCTTCCTGCTGATATAGCTGATGTGGTCAGGTGTGTTGACAATTTGGCATTATAAGAGAAAGTAATGCCTAGGTATTGGAAGATCTTAGTCTGTTCAATGGCGTTTCCCTTTACGCTCCAATTATCTTTCCTGAAGGAGCGGTTAAAATGTACAATTTTGGTTTTGGCAAAGTTAATTGTTAACAGCTCAGTGTTACATTGGTCACTAAACTTTCCTAAGGCACGTTTCAAGCCCACTTTGGTTTGAGAGAGAAGAACAGCGTCATCCGCATACATTAAAACTGGTACTTTTCTGCCGTTAGAGAACACGGGGGGATGGGTTTCGATTTCACGGCAACATGTGACCAGGGAGTTAACATAGATGTTAAATAAAAATGGGGCTAATAGACATCCTTGTCTGACTCCTCTATGGACTGGGATTTCTCTAGAGAGTCTGCCGTCCTGTGCGACTCTTATCTGGAGGGTATTGTTCTCATGAAGCTTGATCATCAGAAGTAATAACCTTCTGTTAATACCCATATTGGCCAATTTGGCCCAGAGCCTACCCCTGGATACAGAATCAAATGCTGCCTTTAGGTCCACAAAGGCCGCATACAATGACTTTTTCCAATGTTTCACATACTTATAAACAAAATAATCTAACACTAAGCAGTGATCAATGGTGGAACGTCCAGATGTAAATCCTGCTTGTTCAATTTCTAGCAAATCATTATGGTCTAACCATTCACACAATTTTAGGCATAGGTGTTTTGTATAAAGTTTGCAGATCACATTCAGAAGACTAATTGGTCTATAATTAGATGGATCAGAGGGGTTGCCCTTTTTAAATATAGGAACAATTATAGCCAGTCCCCAATCTTTAGGGATTTCGGTTGTCTTATCTATATATGAGAATAGATTTGCAAGAACCATGGAAGGGAAGAGTGCTCTTGTGCTTGGAACCTGCTATTGAGCTTCACCCAGGCTTCCAACTGGCCATTGTGAGAACAGGATGCTGGGCCAGGTGGGCCATTGGCCTGATCCAGCAGGCCCTTCTTAAGTTCTCAAAATGTCTTCCTATATTCCTATACCTCTACCTGCTGTTATGCAGGTGATCATTTAGAGACCTCCTGGGCTGTGGGGCCCTGGACTCTATCTCTAAGGCCCATCCCAAGCTTTGCCACTGCGTACAGAGAGAGCTAGGATCCCTTTGGTGCAGAACATCTTTTTTCAAGGATGTTGGGCTCTCTTGCCAGCTTGTTTCTGCCTGCACCAGCCTCTCTTGTTTATAATTTAAACAGGCCTTTGTGCTCACAGCTACAAGTCACCTACAGAACCAGCCCTTCAGCTACTGAACATCTTATTTGTCCTTTCTTCTGCAATAAGCACTCACATCGTTTAAAACTGCAAAGATGAAACTCCCTCCAATAGGTGGTCTATGCATACAGATTAGTCTATATTTGCCTTTTCACAGAAAGACACCCTGCAGGTTTTAAGCTCCTCGCACTGCAAGAGATATTCTCAAGCAACAATGCTGCCTCACATAAGCCGATCTGTATCACTGAATTCCACCTTTGTCTCCAGCTTTATTCTTATAAGGTGACTAAATTAAAGCAAGAAAAAAGTAATTTTGAGCAACTTGATCAGGGGAGCAGCTTCCCTCCAGAACTATGAAAGCTAAATAAGATTAAGATGACCACTCAGCTAAATAATTGGCTTTATTTATTTTTATTATTTAAAAAAAACCTGCCGGGGGGGGGTATGTGTTAATTGTTTTGCTGTTTCTGTTTTAACTATTGATTTGAACTTTTATCTTGTATTCCTATATTGTGAGCCACCCTGAGATATTTTGATGAAAGGTGGTATATAAATCTAAATAATAAGAAGAATGAAAGCCAACACACACACCAAGATCTGAACAGTAGCAGGAGTTTCAAAAGCTGAACAAGTGACTTGATTATCTACCTCACAACCATTTATTGTTCAAAATACTGGGTGTGGGCTTAAGTGCTTGAAGCAACAACAACAAATTCATGTAAAAATGAAATGATGTTATTTCTGAGGAATGGTTTTGACCCTGGCAAGCTGTGCTCCACTTCATATGCTCCTTGGAGACTGTGGCAAATATGATGTTGGAATGTGAATGGGGAATTGCTGTTATCAGTGGTGTGCGGTGAATTTTTTTGTAGGGGTACAGTTAGGGCCAGAGGCAACTGCTTGCAAGGGTGATGGGGGCTGACATCGCGTGTCTGACATCTTGACATCTTGCACATGAGCATTGTGTCTCACTCCCTAAGCTGGTCAGAGGCTTCCTGGGATTTCAGAAGGTGGTGTCAGGGGAACATTTAGGAGACTAGCCTGGCCCCCCCCCCCATGTCCACTGATTGCATGCCACTGGCTGTTATGAATACTGACCTAGCCCACAGCAATGGCTTAAAATCTAGTTTCTAACCATATTTACTAATTATAATCCCCCTACATACATACATACATACATACATACATACATACATGTTCCAAATTACTAGCTTTACTATTTTGTCATTTTTGTGTGCATGTGGGTGGGTGGGTGGGTGAGAGAGAGAGAGCAAGAAAATTCATTTGGGTTTTAATTCAAAAGACACAGAGACTTTTTTAATGCTTCCTCACAGCCAATGTTTCACTGTTGGACTATTAGGAAATATTTGTGAAGATGTATTGAGATCACATAATAATATAGTGCAATGCAATAGATGTTTATTATGATGGTGTTTTATATAAGGATAAGTGGCCAGCTGAGGTTAAAATGAATGTAAGAACCCTTCTGGATCAGACCAATGGACCATTTTGTCTAGCATCCTGTTCTCACAGCGGCCAATCAGATGCCTGTGCAAAATATGCAAGCAGGATCCAAGCACAAGAGCACCCTGCCCTCTTGTGGTTCCCAGTAATTGGTACTCAGAAGCATTTCTGACTCATTGAGCGTTCAGGGAGAGCACAGCCACCATGGCTAGCAGCTATTGATAGCTTTATCCTCCATGAGGATGCCAGCCAAGCCCAGTCAACTGCAAAAAAGAAGCCAATGCTGTGAAAAGCACAAATAAAGCCCACATATTCAAGATTAGGTGAGAGATAAACAATTCATTCTGCCTGTATATGAAAGCCAAAATCACTGGCGCATTTACAGCTCAATATTCTCCTAGTCCTGCCTTTATTTTTTTAGTGGATAAATAATGCTTAGTACAAACAATTTTCTTCAGAAATCTTCTAGCATTCCAAAGCAATTCATGATGATGATTTAATTGTTTTTGTCTGTATATCCTTGACACTCAACATAAACAACAAAATGGGGGGGGGGGCTCAGCAAATCATATTGTATTCTCGTTCTTCAACAAAAACTGTTCTAGCATAGCTAAAAGGTTCTTCAGGTTGGTTGCTTTTAATATATATGCAAGTTCAAACACATGTGTAGTTGCAACTGACGTGTATGTGCATGCATGTAACACACCCGTATACAAAAACCAAAACAAAAATACATAAAATGTTTTTCACAATTTTAATTAAGTACAAGTCAAAGTAAGCTATCTGAACATGAAAGTGGCACACAACAGATCAAATGATAAAATGCATTATTAATATTAACCTGAGTGCATTTCATTTGTACTGTATCAATAATGCTTGGGTATTTTTAAGGGACCAGAGCTCTTGTTCCATCTCTGTTCCTTTGATCTGCTTGAACCGAATACCAGGGGATGCATCTACAACAGAACCATGTGGCAGATTCTCACAACCATGTTATCTGGTTGATCACTGCAATTTTCCCATAACTGCCTGGTCAAGTTAAAGCTTTCATCAGATCAAGATGCAACACAGGATGGCCTTTTACCAACATAAGAGGAGTAGTTCTCAATGGGACTGAAGCTCCCTGGTGAGAACATGATTGCCATATGAACAGGCTTTCAAAAGGTCATTTTGACCCTTCCCTGGGGAGGCTTGAACAGACATTGACTAAATTTAGTGCAGAAAAGTTTGAGAACATCGGCCTTCAAGAATGTTCCCCAGTAGGGAGACTGTGCAAGTGACAGACGCATGCAGGAACCATCTGGATAGCAGAAGATCTAACTGTAATGTTCTGCCTGGTGCTATTTGCTATTACAATAAGCTGTTTGTGGGGGTGGGGGTGGGGCAACAACATTCCCCTGCTTTATAATGTAGTCTATCTTACAAATGATGCAAAGGTCCAGCACGCATACCAGAGAAGAAACTGGGCTTGTGATTTTAGGGCTATCTTAGAATAAGCCGTCTAAACACTACCTTTCCTTTGTGTGCTGAACAAACTTTGGGTTTTGAATCAATGTTCCAGATTAAATTTGTTATAAAAAGAAACACAATTCATTTGTAGTTTTTAGATCGCATGGTTTTTGCGAATAGTTGTAAACAATCAAAAGATTTAATATTGTCTACAAAAGACAATCTCTACTTTGCACCTTCATTTTTACCTTCCTTCTATATTTTTTTGAAAGCTGCCCAGAGTGGCTGGGGCAACCCAGTCAGATGGGCGGGGGTGTAAGGAATATTATTATGAATTATTATTATTATTATTATTATTATTATTATTATTATTATTATTATCCTTTCCTTTTTCATGAAGCTTTGCAAAAAGAACCAGTGCATCTTGCAAATAAGCATGCTAATAAATGTGGCCTGGGGGAAAGAGTAGATATATATATTTACACCCAAGAGATATATGAAAAAAGAGACATCTCCCCCCACCTCTAGTTTTATGTTTCTTTGGGGAAAACTGGGGGTGGGGGGGGGAAACACTTGTGTTTTCTCCTTCAGAATGATAAATATTTTTTAAAGTAATCTTTGTAAACAATAGCTACACACTACCAATTAACACTGCTGCAAATTGCTTTGACTAAATATTCAAATGTAGCAATGTTAGCAATAAAAGTATTACAATTGAGTAGGACTAGACTATTAGATAAGCACCGCCCTTAGGACTCAATATCGGCAAAAAATACTTTGAAACCCATTGAAGAATACAGAACACCTTCAGGAGTGCATTCTGGGAGTCTAAATCTGATTCCTATTAATGGAGTTAATTTTAGTTATGCTATTGTTTTCAAGCATATTTTCTTTCCTAGAACTTAGCCAGATATAAATGTAACTAAGGAGGCTTGTTAATTTCAATATCATTTCTTCCCATGGATGCTAGGAGAAAAGACAGCATTCTGACATGACAAAGCAATTGGTTGCCTGCCTCTAACAATGAAAAGTGAAAAATGGGGGCTAGGAACCAACCCTCTAAAAACAAGCCAGGGCAGGTACACAGTGATTTCTAAACCATTTGTTCCCATAATTTCTAACATATTCCTTTCAGACTTTCCAGCTGTCCATCTTTCCTGCTAAACAAGCACAGAGCTGGCTGCAATTTGGGGAGTCCATTTGTTTTACCACAATATATCACAAGACACTTGCCAACAAGTATGAAGACGCCTAAAAACCTTTGAAATTCTTGGCTTTGGAAATGAAGGGTTTTTTGTTGTTGTTTTTCAAGGCTGCTAATTTACTTTGGCTTAAATCCTAGATTACTGGTTGCACTTGTGGGAGGTGTGGCAGTGAAAACAGCCCTTGCAAGTAATTAAACATGTAGTGGACAAGTAACGGGAGGGTGGGGGAAGAGAGAAAGAGAGTGAGAGTGGAGTAGAAAAGTGTGCACTGTCTTGTCACGTCTTACTGAACTTTCCTCTGCTGCATCCCTGATGAGAAAGTTGTGCAATAGGGGTGCAATTTGAGTTCTAATTGGATAATTAGGGAAGGAGGATTGGTGAGCTTTTGCTAGACACGGTTTCATATTGTGTTTTAAAATTAGCAGAAGCTGCGCCAACTGCATATAATGTTCTGCAGGCAATTAGCAAAATTTACTGCTTACTAGAATTCAAGGCAAATCATTATGAATTTACAAGCAACAGCCGAATTTCTTCTTATGGCAACTCCTACCCTTTAGGACTGTAAAAATGACTCACCATCACAACACACCTGCACGGGCAATTCTCCTTGACACAAAGAGGGTGGGGGGACTCATTTCCACTAGGGCTGTAATCCTATGCATGCTGACCTGAAGTAAGTTCTATTGATCTCAGCGCAACTTACATCAGGGTGGAGAGATAGTACTGCAGTACAGTATTGAAAATAAAATGGTCAGTATTATAATGCCATTGTCCAAATCTATGTTGTGACTTCACTTGGAATACGGCATGCAGTTCTGTTTGCCTCACCTCAGAAAGGATGAGAGAAAAGTTTCAGAAGAGGACAACCAAAGCAATCAAGAGAATGGAGTCACTCAACTATGGAGAAAAGTTGAGAAAGGTTGTAGCATTCGGGACTTGTTAATATAGATAAAAGAGAAGTAATAAATGACATATAGAAGTTTATAAAATTATGCATGGCACAGAGAAAATTGATAGAAAAATGTTTTTCCCCCTCTCTCATAACACTAGAATTTGTGGGCATCCAATGAAGCTAAATGTTGGAAGATTCAGGACACATAAAAGGAAGAACGTCTTTCCGTAGCACATAAACTATGGAACTTACTCCTATAAGAGGCAGTGAGAGCCAGTGGCATAGCGTAGGGAGTGCAGGGGGGGCCGGCCGCACCGGACGCAACATCTGGGGTTTAGGGTTAGGGGGCGCAAATCCACGGGTTAGGGGGCGCAAATCCACGGGTTAGGGGGCGCAAATCCACGGGTTAGGGGTGCAAATTACTTGCCTTGCCCCGGGTGCTGACAACCCACGCTACACCACTGGTGAGAGCGACCAATTTGGATGGCTTTAAAAGAAGTTTAGACCAATTCAAGGAGGAGAGGTCTATCTATGGCTACCAGCCAAGGAAGTCTATGCTCTACCTCCATAGGGACACGAGTAGCGCTGTGGGTTAAACCACAGAGCCTAGGGCTTGCCGATCAGAAGGCCAGCAGTTTGAATCCCCGCGACGGGGTGAGCTCCCATTGCTCGGTCCCTGCTCCTGCCAACCTAGCAGTTTGAAAACATACCAGTGTGAGTAGATACATAGGTACTGCTGTGGTGAGAAAGTGAGTGATGTGTTATTAAGCAATGTTTCTCCAATACTCCGTCCCCCTCACACACCCTGCTTGCTTTTCATCAGTTGTTTGATGGAGATGTACAGCAAAACTGAAGCACACTGCTGCATATGTAGCATGTTCAGTCCTGATCATTTTCTTTTTTATTTAAAAGCAGCATCCGTTTCATATCAGTAGCTATTTTAATGTTTCCTCTGTCTTTGTGAATGTCAGTATCAGTATTCATATTTTTGTTTTTAATATTTTAATCTTACTGTTTTACATGTTTTTAAATAAATACTTAGCTGTTATTCCACCAAAGGCCCATTCACTAGGACGGAGGGAATGCAACACTTCATTAGAGCCAGAAGCTCTAGGCGTCCCAGTCCAGGCTGCAAATGAGGCTAAATGCTTGGGACTTGTATTCATAGAATTATAGAGTTGGAAGGGACCCCAATGATCATCTGGACAAACCCCCTGCAATGCAGGATTCTCAACTAAAGCACCGTTGACAGATGGCCATCCAGCCTCTTTTTAGAAACCTCCAATGGAGACTCCACCACCTTCCGAGGGCGTCTGCTCCACTGTCGAGCAGCTCATACTACCAGAAAGCTCTTTCTGATGTTTAATTGGAATCTCTTAAACTTATTTTCTTATATTTACATACTGTTCCCCATAATGAGATTTGCTGGAGCCAGTCATCTCAAGCTATATATGAGAAAGGCAGGAGCAGCGTGGGCCAGGGCTTTTCAAAACACAGAAAATGTAATATCAGAATTAACTGAAACTTTTCATTCACAGTCCATAAGGTTGTATGGGATGGGATTGTATGTGTATGGGAGGGGGCCCTTGTGAAGAGTTTGTATTGTGCCATGATTGCTGTGGGTATGGTGCAGGGGTCACCAGGGGTGGTCTACTATGCAACTAATGTAGTTTAAGCTTCAGAGTTCCCAATCCTGGAGATATCCCAAAAGTGACTTTATTCATGCATGTATATAACACTCCCCTAATTTTAATTCCATCAATAACTCAAAAAACTGTAAGGCATAGGAATTTTTATTCACCCCAAAGACTTGGGCATGTACAGCATCCAGTGCAGTGGTTACCCATACCTCATTGCTGGTTGCAAAAGGGCCCCACAATAGTTAGAGATTCAGGGGCCCCAAAATGTAGGCCCACTACTGGGGGCCACATCTGGAACCAGCTGCCATTTGGCTACTCTTCTCCCAGAACAGCTAAGGTGATACCTTAAGCCCTATTCTATCCTTTCAGCTAGGACCAAAGGGGGTCATTTTGCTCCTCCTCTATTGGAACTGCTTTTCTTGGTGAATGTTCCACCTGGTCATTAAACATCTCTGTAGTAACTCAGGCATCCCCAAACTCAGCCCTCCAGATGTTTTGGGACTATAATTCCCATCACCCCTGACCTGTTAGCTAGGGCTGATGGGAGTTGTAGTCCCAAAACATCTGGAGGGCCAAATCTGGGGATGCCTGTAGTAATTTATATGAGAAAAGATTGCTTGTTTTTCCTGTTCCCTCCACTTTCCTTTTTTTATGTTCCCTTATTATTTTGAGCCTGCAGGCAAGGACAGTATTTTTAAACCTTGACAGAGTCTCTAGAAAACTTTAGGCACTTTAAAACTAAGCACATTATTACTCATTTCTTTGGCACTTGTAATGTACAGCCTTTCTCACATTGATCATAAAAACAAATAGGTTGACAAGGAAACCAAGGCTCAGATATGGTGATCAGTCTGAGGCCACTTCCTGTGTCATTACACAGGAAGATTAATTGGAACCCCCATCTTTAAAAAGCTGCTTCATATATCTTTCCCCAAGAGTGGGATTCCATGAGGGTGCAACCAAGGTTTCTAAGGCAAACTAGCTATTTCATGCAGTGTCTCTAGAGCTACAAAACTGATTCCATGCCCTCATCTCTAACACCGATTCTCAGGCAGAAAAGCAAGTACAGCAGTTGCAGACCAAGGGGGAAGTGGGAGGCACAGTGTACAGAATGATCCCTGCCACTCCCCAGAAAAGAAAGAGATGTGTGGTGGTGGCAGGTGACTCCCTACAGAGGGAAACAGAGGCAGTAGTGTGCAGAGAAATGACTCGTGGTTTCTCTTGTCGCTACATGAATGCACAATGTATGGGAAACAAGCAAGAAGAAGTTGAGCTCTTAATAAAGGATGACAAATAACTGGAATGTAGAAATTGAGGGGTACAACCTGCTCAAAAGGAACAGATCAAACAGGAAGGGAGGGGTAGCATTATATGTAAAGGATGTGAACACTAGTGAAGAGATCCATGAGTTGGGAGCATTGAAGGCAGACTGAGAGCATATGGGTAAAAACTGTAAGAGAAAGAAACAACAGTGACCTTACTGTTGGTGTCTGCCAGGCAATGCATTCCTTGGAGACCAGATCTGTCGCCTCTGTGGAACATGCTACCTGAAGTTGGTTGCTTCACTCTGATTCATGAACAGGCCAGACCTGAGCCCACCCCCACTCCCACCCCCCAAAAATCAGTCTTCTTGGCCGAGCTAGTCTCAACTGTAGTGATGGAGCCTCCTGGGCTAAATGTCCTGGGGGCTTTTATATTCACACAGATGTTGACTTGGTAGGATTGCCTCAGGACATTCCGGCAGCCATGACAGCTATGGGGGGCTGTCTCATTTAAATCATAGAGAGATTCAAAGCTTAGCATTGTTTTCAATGGTGTGACTGTGGCATGGCTGCTAATCAATGATATGCTATAGCATGAGTGGGGAACCTTAGACCTGGGGCCAATGCAGCCCCTCCAGGACTGTCCCCAGGCCACAAACCCCCCTCAGCCACACCCTCAGCATCCCTACTTCCACATACTCAAGTGGAATGTGTCCTTGAACTCTAATAATGCCTCTTACTACCCTGGAAGATAGAGAGGTGTGTGTGAATGACTGTGTGTGTGTGAATGCAGGAACTAGTCTACTTTATAAAGGAAACATTGGCCACTATTGCCTCTGGCCCCACCCACCACTAGCAAGCGGCCCCTGGGAAGCTTCCCAGAAGAGAATGTGGTCCTATGCCTGAAAGGTTCCCAACATCTGTGCTAGTCGCTTGGCCAGCTGTGCCATACCTGCCTTCTTTGCTCAGGGAATGAAGATGTCTGCAGTCATTTGTCCAAGATGGAAGAGGGCCACAGCAGTGGGACACTTTTGTTTTGCACAAGAATGGCAAGCAAGCCAGCCCTATCCTCACACAATTCCTCTTTCCCCCTTTTCTCACACACAGGGAACTTATTTGCAGCAGCCAGTGCCACCTGCTGATGAAAAATGAAGAGCTATTTTCCATCCGAGGAGGAGATGGCCCCAGCAACAACACAGGAGCCAGCTAAGTGATTGCAGCACAGCAGCTGAGGATTCACTGCTATACCACTGTCACGCATACATTGAAAAGTGGTCTCAAAGGCCACCCGCAGTACTCTGAGCTGTTTCTATATATGCATACATAGAGAGTGGGAAGAAATTCAATTCTGTTTGCATTTATAGGTGAAGTTACATACTTTGCACTTTATGAAAAAGAGCCATCCTTCAAAATCCACACTTCTCAGAATTCTGAAAACAATCCTTCACCCAAGTAATGTGGGTTGGGGGGGAATACATGTACTGGGACAAACTGTACATAAAAAGGCACGTATTAGTGAAAATGGCATACAAAAGTGTGTTGTGTTACAGAAAGTTGCTTTGCAGAAATGTGCATATTGGGCAATATTGTAATACAAATGTGCAGATTTTGAGAAATGCACATTAATATGCTGGTGAATTTTCATAAGGGCTCTGTTTTTTAAAAAAGAAAAAAGAAAAATTGCAAACTGGTGAGGAAATGCTGAAAAATGAATTTAATGCAGGAAAAATGAGAAGCTGAGAGAAACCCAAAGTGACAGATTTGCCCCTCCCTATCAGTCACTGTAGTTTTACTCTCTTTAGCAGGTGGTCAAAAGTCAGCAAAGGACAAATTCTGAGAATCCCAACGGTCAGGAAATGCCTTCAAATGATGACCATCTAAAACTGAAATAGGTAAATAAAACGTATACATGTTTATTTTCTACACCAGGGATATTAAAGTTCTACATGATTATTCAAGCACTGGTCTCAAAACAGAAGTCAGCATAAACCTGAAATTTTCCCCTCCCTCTTTTTAGCAGGGGTGAGTGCACAATCCAAAAATAAAAACACTGCTTAGTATTACTCTTGCTACTATGCACCTGAAGTTAGAAAGGCCCATCGTTTAACATGCACCTGCAGATACGAAGATTACTATTGTGGGGGACATTTTTTTAAATGATGCCAAATAAAAGTGTTTCACCACTTGTTTATTCTATGCTGGCATGTACAAAAACAGCCACATCTGATGTTGCACACATCCCATTCCCGCCCCCCAACCTGAAGAATACCTGATGGGAGCTAAACATTAATTACTACGCAACTGGCACAGATGGGATAATTATATTTCCCATTTCCAGATTTCACTGAATCCAGCTATACTGCCACTCCACAGGAAGAACAATAAGCCCAGCCTGTAATCCCCCTCCTCACAATATTACACAGTACTACTACCCTAGCAGACCTCTGTGTTACAATCTGCAGAATCTATAATAGCAATTCATCTGCAAGGCCATTTGATGGAATATGTGAAATAAAAGGAAACGGTAATAAAATTGTAAAACATTAGAAGGGATGGGCTACAAGTGAGGCTGAGGAATTTTGTTTTAGCTATCAAATGGCTCAGCGCTGTGAAAAGCAGCATGCTTTCAAACATATTCTCACAGCCAGTGCTAGGGTACCATGTTGGTGTACGGTACGATGGGGGATGGGGGTTCAGTTCCAAAGGTTCTGCATACACACACAAAAGTGTACAAGCAGCCCCTGCTATCCAAACACTTGTTATATGAAAATTCACTAATCCAAACGTGGAATTAGTCCCCAAACCTTACTATGGAAAACCAACAGATTCAAATATCCAGGCAGCCAGATCTGTACATAGTACTGAGATCAAATAAGCAACCTTAAGGAAACCTTATTTTTTTTGTGTTTTGCTGCTCTGCAGCAGTTGTTTTGCTAGATACCATGGTGGAAGGTGGAGGAAGGCGAAGAGAGAGAGATCAGAAAACAAGGGAGCATTATTTTCCTCCCTTGTTCTCCTTTTGCAAGGTTTCAGAGGGTTTTCCTGGGGAGGGAGGTTTCCGTCATTCTGGAGTTAACATTCCTTGGTTGGGACCAGATTAGAAATTTTCCCATAAGAATCTATAGGAATCATCAACTTGTTATGAGTATGCCCATCTAATGAACGATTCCCTGAGAACGCACTGTGTTCAGACAGTAAGACCTGTATGTATACCCAAACTCTTGGAACCACCTTGCAGCTAGCAGGTGATTGGGAGCAGGGAGTATCCCCAGCACTCCCAGAACCTGCTTGCTTGCTGAGTGGGCCTTGCCCAGCAAGTAAGGCAGAGCTTAAAATCACGTTATGTGTCAGGAAACCCCAAGCAAACCCAGGGCAAAAATATTATTTAAGCTCCCTATTTTGAACAAGTTAAATGCATACAATCATACTGTACTTCTAGCAAGTATTTTAAAAAATAATAACTGTAATTTGGATCCTAGTGCATAGAACTTGCTGATTGTCTCTCATCTAAGGGAGCCCCTGCCTTCAGGCGTACAATCTAAATAGACATGACACACAAGGAAAAAGGAATAGGAGGGAGGAGGGAAAAGCAAGCTGAATCACAAATTCTTTCTATAAATGATAGTGGCAGTTCTGCTGGCCTTGTCCTTGTTGAACAGCAGTCCCTCCCCTGTTCGATTCTTCTCCATCAGTCCATATCAGATCCAACAGCAGAGCTGATGACAGACATCCAACCAAGGAAGAGAAGGCAGTTCCTAACCCATAATTCTTTGATCAGAAAGCTACCTTCTTTGTTTTTAATAGTAGTTATGAGAGGACATGGCAGGAGGGAGGACTCACACAGATGGAGGAAAGGGTTAACTTCCCCTGCTTGTTCACTACAGGAAAGCATGGTGGGGAAAGGGGCACATCAGTGACTGTTAACAATTATTTTATAAAACCTTAAAATGTTGTGGCCTAGAGGCAGAGTTCATGAGCTAGCAGACACAGCTTTTGCTGCAATGTCACCCTTAGGCACAGAATTCCTTCTCCAAATATATTAATCAAGTGCTAACATTATTAATTATTATTATTACTAATCTTTTAAGGCATGAAAATTGCAGTTTTAGCAGCATGTGTTTGGATTTTAGCACCTTTTTCATCTTTTGCACTTCATTTAAAATGAATAAATGGTTTATTATGGCTTCCACGCCACAGGGGCCTCAACAGATGCCCAATAATACCGCCCCCTGGCACAGTACAACTTTGGAGCCCTTTTCTACTTATCATCTTTTTGACACTCTGGAGCTGAACGCTCTGTGTGCACATTAATGTATGGGAAGAATTGAAAATAGATATAGACACGTGTCAAGTTGAAATGCTGTCAAGAAAAAATAACTCAGAGCAGGAGTAGCCAATGTAGTGCTCTCCACATGAAGGCCAATGGTATAGGATGATGGGAGTTGTAGTCCATCAACATGTGGAGGGCACTAAGTTGCCTACCCCCGGACTCAGAACAAGTGTTTCAGCTTTGCTGCTTCTACAACTGCCTTCTCTAATCTGCTACTCTATCAGATGCTTCAGACTACAAGTCCCATCAGTCGTGGTCAGCACACCCCTGACCCCATAAGACTCACCACCATAAAGCCATGCTAGCTATGGCTGATGGGAATTGTAGTCCAAAACATCTGGTGGGCATCAGTTTGGGGGAAGGCTGTTCATAGAATCATAGAATTGTAGAGTTGGAAGGGACCCAAGGATCATCTAATCCAACCCTCTGCACTGCATGGAACCTCAACTAAAGCATTAATGACAGGTGGCTGTCCAACCTTTGCTTAAAAACCTCCAGGGAAGGAGAGTCCACCATCTTCTGATGGAATCCATTCCACTGTCTAACAGCTAATACCTACCAGATGTTTAGCTGGAATAGCCTTTCTTATACCTTGAACCCATTGGCTCAGGTCCTATCCTCCAGAGCCAGAGAAAACAAGTTTGCTTCATCTTCCATGTGACAGCCCTTTAGATATTTGAAGATGGCTATTATATCTCCTCTCTGTCTCCTCTTCCCCAGGCTAAACATACCCAACTTCCTCAACCATTCCTCATAAGGCTTGGATTCCAGACCCTTGATCATCTTGGTTGCCCTCCTCTGCACATCTTCCAGCTTGTCAATATTCTTCTTAAATTGTAGCTCCCAGAACTGGACACAGAACTCTGGGTGTAGTCTGTCCAGGGCAGAATAGAGCAGTACCATTACTTCCCTTGATCTGAACACTTTTGAAAATACTTTCATAGGACAACCACCTTGAGAAGGAGATGAAGAGCACTAAACTGGGTTGGGGTGGGAAATAGCAGGGGTAACACCCTTAAAAGCTACTGCCATTCCTTCAGTGCTCCTTTCTTGGCTTGTGTTTGGCATTTGGTGGAAGGGTATTGTGGTCACACAGCTAATATTCATGATATGGCACTGGTGCCTCAAGTTGCTAATCCTATTCTAGAATGAGAGCTGCTCAGTTCAAAACAAACACACACATTATTTCCATGTGGTTTATGAAGACAATAAAACACAACTTTGACACAAACCTGTGATGCAGCAAGGAAAGCTGTGAAACTGTCAATATACAACAAAGTGATGGCGGTGGGAATCAGGTTTACCTTTTGCTAATCTCATCCAGTCAAAGCTAAGGTGTGTATTACTTATAACAACAGAAAATGAACATCACCAGAGTTGGGAGTTTTAACTTGACTAGTGTTAGTCTAGTTACTTTTCTTTTTTACAAGTGCTATAACTGTGGTGGCAAAAGATTGATAGCTGAAATGGAGGGAGAGTTTTGAATGGTATCCTATCATTTATTTTCATGAGATAAATCAGAAGCCAAAAGAAAAAAAGTGAGACATTATAGGATATCCAAAACAAATGCCACCTCTCTCTGATGGCTTTTTGCAGAATGAAGTGGGGGTGGCTGGTTCTGCAAAAATAACAAGCGAGCTTTAAATGCACTCACCACAAAATAGCAAGACTGCAGTCAGAATTATAACCAAGCATCTACATTTTATGGCTAGCATTGTTGGTCTAACTAAAAATAAAATGGTCAGTGTGTGCGCACCCTTCACAGCATCTCCAACCAACTCCTCTGACTGGAAGCACCCTGAAAGTGCTTTTGCAGGGCAGCATCTAGAACCCTCCACTTTTCCGCTGGGCTTGATGCCTCAAGGAAAGACTAGTGGGAGGTGTGCAGTCTAGCTTGGACATCCCTGGGAGAAAGTGTGATGTTCTAATGCATATGCAAAAGATATTGTGTAAATATTAGAGTATTTGCTGAAAACTAAGGTGATAATAAGGGACATGGGTGGCGCTGTGGGTTAAACCACAGAGCCTAGGACTTGCCGATCAGAAGATCAGCAGTTCAAATCCCCGTGATGGGGTGAGCTCCCATTGCTCGGTCCCTGCTCCTGCCAACCTAGCAGTTCGAAAGCATGTCAAAGTGCAAGTAGATAAATGGGTACTGCTCCGGCGGGAAGGTAAATGGCGTTTCCATGCGCTGTTCTGGTTCTCCAGAAGCGGCTTAGTCATGCTGGCCACATGACCCGGAAGCTGTATGCCGGCTGCCTCGGCCAATAAAGTGAGATGAGTGCCACAACCCCAGAGTTGGCCACAACTGGACCTAATGGTCAGGGGTCCCCAGTGGCGTAGCGTGGGGGGTGCAGGGGGGGCCGGCCGCACCGGGCGCAACATCTGGGGTTAGGGCAAATCCACAGGTTAGGGGGCGCAAATCCACGGGTTAGGGGGCGCAAATCCACAGGTTAGGGGGCGCAAATTACTTGCCTTGCCCCGGGTGCTGACAACCCACGCTACGCCACTGGGGGTCCCTTTACCTTTACCTTAATTGCAGTTGGGTGTGGAAGAGAGTCTTTGGGTGGTTGCAGCAGGGTCAGTGAGACAAAGTAAGGTCAGTGTGTTTATTGGTCATGGCTTTTGGCTAAATGGAGAGGGAGGATTTAACTTAGGTACATCTAGAAGGGTAGAGTAGATGGGAGTGTTTCTATGAAGCAAAGTAAAGGCTAAGACACAGCCAAAACCTTATGTTTCTCTACACTGAGCTAGAGTAAAACCTTTTAGTACAGTACTTCCGTTATCAATAACATTGTTTCACAAACACACGACTTTTGGCTGACCACACAGTGAGTAGGACTCATTCAGATACTTGGTATCTGTGGAGGTTGCAAAAATAAAGAGAGTTTAAATTAGCAGAAAGCTGGTTCAGGCCTTTGCACCTTAGAGGAAGAGAAGATGGCACCAGAGATCTGAGGGTGGTGCCTGAGAACAACACAGCTGAGAAGAAAACTGGGTGAGACAGAAGGCCCACTGGATGTCTTTAGCTAGTAGCATCCAAACAAACCTTTCCTGCTCTGAAAAACTGCTAATCCCAGTGTGGCCACAACACTCCAGGCTATGCATTTTCTAAAGCCTTCCCATCAACTTTGGAACTAGCAGGGATCACTGCACAGCTGCTGGACAACCTGTCTCCACTTCTACAGTTTCATAGTTGGGCACTTGCAGTGCTGAGCAGGAGACTCTGTTGAGGACAAGTTTCAGGCTACTTTCTGAAGGGAAGAACTGACAGCATCTTATTGGGGTCCTACCAGTTGGCACACAAGTACTGCAGCTATAATCTTACTCAGAGAGGCGAGTCCTTTGCAGTACTTCTTCCTCCCCAACCTCAACAAAGACTGCAACATATAGCAAAGGCCTTTTAAGCTTCCAGCCAGTTCTCAAGGCAGAGCTTAATACACTCCAGGTCTTTGTCAGCCTGCATAAGGCTTCAGGTGGCTCAAGCTCCCTGCAGAGAGATCTTCTGTAGCTGCCTCTAGAGGAGTATGCTTCAGTCAGCAGAGTCTTAAAACCCAGGGGTGCCAACTTGAATAAAATATTGTGAGGGCCAAGGTAAGCCCTACCCAACATAATTGATCACATGACACAGGGCGCACACACCATTTGAATGGGAATGCCCATCAATTTTGTGGAAGGCAGGCCCCCTCAAATATTTTATTATGGGTGCTGAAGCCTCAAGGTCCCTAGGAGGTGGCTCTTATGCTAAGATCTATCTCTTTTTTTATTCACCTGAGGCCATACTCTATCCATTTTCCCTGCAAACCTCAAGTTCCTACAAGTCATACTCACCAGCGGGTTGACATGACAGGCGTAACTGTTAAATCCTGAGTATAACAGAGACTGGGTGTTGGGCACAATTCCACTGGAGTGTAGGAAAAATGCACAATGTGGAGTTGGGAACAGACTTCAGCTTTCTGAGAATTTCACCTTAACTATTTTTTAAGCAAAAAAACAAAATCTTCTACATGTTAACCTTGAAAAGGTGTGTTGTTGGTAATGCCTGCTTAAATTTCAGAAGTGAGAGGAGATTCAACAGTATTTCCTGAAGTGCCATGCACAGTTTATTGTCAATCTCAATGATTAGCAAAAGTGCAATAAAACATGCAAAATGGGAGGGGAGGTGCAGCATTAGGTAAATTAAGCGGCTATATACAATTACATACTTTATGCAGGTCACAATATTCAGGTTCTGTAAGAGCCCGGGCACAGTTAGTATGGCATATACCCAGCCTTAGGCCTGAATGCTCCCTTTTCCCCATCCCCCCACATACCCCTGCAAACTCAGTTAAGCTTTTTATTTCAAAGAAGCTGTAGTTTAATGCTGCATCTGAACTAGCAAACTATGGTTTACTCTTACCCTCCAAACCAGCTTCAAACTGTGTTTTGCAATCCTGCATTAGAAGCAAATGCAAGCTACAGTTTGTCAGTTCAGATGAAGCATCATGTTACAGTTTCTGTAAAAGAGAGGCGAAAAAACACTAATTGATTGTGCACAAGAAGCAGGAAAGGAAAATGGGAACATCACCAAGCTCATTCCCACTGGACAAGAAAGTTTCCTGGTACATGTAAACTGGCCCACTGCCTTTTCAGGATGGAAGAAAGAAGTAGAAATATATTACATTTATGCCCCACTTTTGTATACCAGAGTAGTCCCTGGACATCACTGCAGTGGTACCTAGAGTTACAAACGCTTCAGGTTACAAACTCCGCTAACCTGAAAGAGTTACCTCGAGTTGAGAACTTTGTCCCAGGATGAGAACGGAAATTGTGTGCCGCCGGCGGCACAGCAGCAAGAGGCCTCATTAGCGAAAGCACGCCTCTAGTTAAGAACAGTTTCAGGTTAAGAGTGAACCTCCAGAATGAATTAAGTTTGTAACTAGAGGTACCACTGTACATACCCTCCAACATTCTGAATGAAAAGTAGGGACATTCTAAACCATACACCACAGAGGTGTTTGTCAGCTGATGTTGACAGCTATAACTACATAGATTTTAAATCATTTATATACTCCACAGGCTTTAATATTAGTGGCAGATCAGTAATGTGTGAACACTTGACACATCTGGTTGTGTAAAGAAGGCCTAGGTACAGTGGTATCTCTGGTTATGAATTTAATTCATTCCAGAGGTCCTTTCTTAACCTGAAACCATTCTTAACCTGAGGTAACACTTTAGCTAATGGGGCTTCCCGCTGCTGCGCCGCCGCCACGCGATTTCTGTTCTCATCCTGAAGTAAAGTTCTTAGCCCAAGGTACTACTTCCAGGTTAGTGGAGTCTATACCCCGAAGTGTTTGTAACCCGAGGTACCACTGTATTCCTTTTGAGGTAGCTTTCTAAACACCTGCAGACCTAAAAATGCCCTGAGATATTGACATTACTAACATTGTGGGTTAAATTTTAAGCCACCTACAGTCCTTTGCAGATATGATGATCTGAAAACTGGTTCATACTGGCCAATAGCCAAGCCAGCCAATCAGCTCAGCCTCCTGACTCTGGAGGGGAATTCGAGTTACTCCTTTCTCTTGCTTTCCCCATAGAAGTTGAAAGCAGCTATAGATTATAGGCCCTGGAGGTTTTAAAATGTTGTGGGTTATGGAGAACTATGCTTCATGAGAAATAGTTTGAGCCTGTTAAACAGTTAACTGAATCTCCAGGCAAGGCAATTAAAGGAAATTGCTATATATCATAGTTAAATAGTGCAGTGTACACTTACACTTCTGTATTTGGGAGGTAGCCATGTTTGTCTGACACAGTCGAAATAAATTAATTAATTTAAAAGTTTAAAATTTTTTTTTAAAAAAATAAAAATCTGAAGAAGCGTGTGTGCACATGAAAGCTTATACCCATAACAAACTTAGTTGGTCTCTAAGATGCTACTGGACAATTTTTTATTTTTATTTATTTATTACATTTCTGTAGTAACTATCCAGGACCATCAAGTATTCAGCAGAGAAGTTGGCATTTTGAGGACCTCAACTGTTATTTAAGCCAGCTGAATTCTAAGCCACTTCAGTTTGCAGATTTCTGCTTTTATGAAGCACTCTTCTACTATAAACTCATAAAACTATTTACAAAAACTGGATCCCAATTAATCCAGCAATTAAAAATTAATAATAGTAGGCATCAGATTTCTTGCTGCAGAAATCAAGCCACAGTAGCACTGAAATTTTAATTATTTTATTAATTAATGAAATAGATATGAGGAAGCTGGTCCATTGGTTTCCCCTACAGAAAATACAATGCACGTACTTGACACCAAACATGTATAAATACTAAGAATGTGCACTGAAAACAAGGTTTGGGTCAAAACTTGCTTTGGACAGTGATTTGCCCCACAACTGAAGTAGAATCTCAATTTAGAAGACCTGGTTTCATGTTTCCCTTCAATATTATGTAGAAATGGCAGGCTAACTGGTGACGACAGTGGCACTTTCCCAAGGACAATTAAGACAACAAGGTGCTTGTTGGTGGTTGGGTGGGATTTCCCCACCAGCCATCTGGTCAAAAAAACATTATTTCAGGAGGTTTTTGCACCCTGAATGCCTTTCAGACATTTTACATGTTTTGCAAATTTTAAATTTATAAGTCTTTAAGTTTTGGAGGTTTAGTTTATGTTTTACATTTTGTATACAGTGTACTTTATTACTGCACACCACTTTGACAACTACATGGTAAAAAGTGGAATATAAATCTTTTAAATAAATAAATAATCTTTGGGGCTGCAGGCTCTCCCCCCTCTTCTCTATGCAAACCAAGGAGGCATCAGTGTGTCCACTGGCCTGCCTAGTGGTGGTGGTGGTGGTGGTGGAGCCTGTACCCTCAAACATGGCCTGATTCTGAAGCAAAGCCCAACTCCCACCAAGTCCATGCCAGCATGTATGGCTATGAAAGTGTGTGTGTATCACGTCAGCTGCCCAAGTGCTGCTGCCTTCTTTGGAGCAGTGCTTGTAAACTGCTGAAGGAGCACACTGGGCTTTTATCAGTTCTCCTGATACCCTCCAAAAGAGGTCTGAAGCTTTGGGACCTGCCCACTTCACTTTGAACTGCTTTGAGAAAGACCGCCTTCATTTCAGAGGTGATCAAATAACCTCCAAAGTGTCTCAGTTTGGTTTTTGAATTTCAGCTGAAGCAGATGCACACCTCTAATATATACGCATACATATGAATGTGAAATGGGTTTGTTAGAAGTATGATTTAAAACAAAAGAGAAAGTTTGTGGATTTGATGGCGAGCAGGTGGGGGAGAGAAGAGAGAGAGAGAAATAAGTCACACAAGTGTAAGTGTGAGACTGAGTGTCTTTGCCTCACATTTAATTAATACCTTGATGGAAAAGCCCCTAGAAATATTAAACAAAAAGCACACGAAGAATGGACTTGACCTTTACTGCTTTCTTTATGAAGTATGAAAGACTACATCAGAGTTGTTCATTTTCACTCCATTAATTTTTTCTCTCCTTGCTTTCACATCACAACATCAGATTCAGGTTTCTCTTTCTTTTCTGGAGAATCTAAATGAGGAAATCAGCATAACAGCTTGTTCATAAAAGAGGCACTTACCCCATGATAACACAGCCCAAGTCCCTGAATCAATCAAGAGAGGATTTGGTTTAGTCCCACTGAAGTCAATTAACACCCTCATACTATAAATGTGCATTAGAAGGTCGAGCCAAGAAAATCCTACTTAAAACTTAAAACTACATTTTAGCTGCCAAACCCCATTACTAGTGCCAATGGAACTTGATTAGGTTTACTTATTTATTCATTAAATTTGTACGCCGCCCTTCGACTGAAGATCTCAGGGCAGTTCACAGCATAAAAGCAACAAAATACATAATAAAAACAGGAACAAAAACAAAACAAATCCAGAATCCCCCCACTCGCCACACAGATGGTTCCTCAATAATAATAATAATAATAATAATAATAATAATAATAATAATAATAATAATTTATTTATACCCCACCCATCTGGCTGGGTTTCCCCAGCCACTACATAAACCTCAAAGGTTTATGTAGCACAAACCAATCTCCAGCCACACCTTTGCTCCTTTTTCCTTTACTTAACTGGATTTTGTTTTCACATTTTATTTTCTGAGGCAGTGCAAATGTGCAGCTAACCAAATAAAAAGTCAGAAAAGGTCTACTATACACATTGACCACATTCACACATAACACTAAATCAAACCAAAGGACTGCGCAAACATTCTGGCTCCCAGGGAGAGGAATGCAGCTGCTTGGCTCCACCCTCATCCCGATAGCTCACTAAGCCATGTAACTCAGAATTGTTACAGTTAAAAACATTATTCCAGCCAGTGATCTCAAGGTTGTCAGCCACCTTATTGCCTGGGGTTTTCAACTTCCTCTTGAAAGTTAATCATGATGGAGGCAGATGCACCCCACTAGCATACCGTCCAACATGTTGCTGCGAAAAACTGGGAGGTGCATCTTCCAGGATGTGCTTCCACTCAAGTCACATGACCTGTGCAAGATAGCAGCACTCCAAAATGGGATGTCCAAATTTAATCAGGGCAGTTAAGGGGTATGCACTAGCGAGGACATTCCATAACCAGGAAAAGGCCCTCTCGTGGGTTAGTGCCAAGCTGGTAGCCTCCAGTGGCAGCACCAACAACTAGCATTTTTGCGGCAGTTCTACTGCTACACCTGTATACGGAATCATCCAAGCTCCACTGTCATTAATTGTGGGTGGTGACAGGGACTAAGGAAGGGGGACTCAAAGGAATGCTACTTTACCAGCAAAACATGGATGAGTGGAACATGAGTGTTCTCCAAAATGAGTCTAGCTAAAAAGTAATACATTTGTGCAACAACTTGAAACAATTAAGGCTACTGATCACACTGTCCCTAGAATATGTAGTACACTATGTTTTCATTTTCTCTAAAACATGAGCCATACATGCACACCAAAGGAAATAATACAGTGGTACCTCAGGTTACAAACACCTTGGGTTACAGACTCCGCTAACCCAGAAATAGTACCTCGGGTTAAGAACTTTGCCCCAGGATGAGAACAGAAATTGTGTGGTGGCGGCAGCGGCAGCAGTGGGAGGCCCCATTAGCTAAAGTGGTACCTCAGGTTAAGAACGGTTTCAGGTTAAGAACAGACCTCCGGAACGAATTAAGTTCGTAACCAGAGGTACCACTGTATACCAACACCTCCATTGATTGCATGCATGCACAGAAGGCACCATAGCAGCCATGTGCAGATAGATAAAAAATTAGGAAATGTACAGGTTGGCTTCACTGCAGTATAAAAAAGGGAGGATTAAAAGAAAGGTTGATGGACTTGCCTTCTAATTATCCTAAGAGCTCACTTGAAAATAGCATGTTTCATATTTTACATATGGCAAAATTAATGAATTTCATTTTCTCTTTAGAATAAAAGCTTTTCTCTGCACATATTATCAATTGTACATGTTATACTTTGAGAAACATTTTTTTAATTGAAAAACTCTATTTGATGAGGAGAGCAATGAACCTAGTGTCTTCAAAGGTTAGGTTTCTTCTGTACTCTCTCCTCCTTTTTGGCTGAAGAGCGCTAGTTCATAAGCTTCTGCTTTTCCTTCCATATTAACTTTGGCTTTCCATCTGATCTAAACCAGAGATCATGGTTTAACCATGACTATAATTATTTTCAATAGAAATCAACATTATATCACAGATTAACATAATATTACACCATGAACTTGCTTGTTGAAGTTAACCACAGCTAAACCTTAAACTAAGGATGACAATGGAACCAAAGAGAAGAGAAAAGCAAAAGCTTTGAAATTCTTCTTCTTGGCCAAACGGAAAGAGGAAGTGGGAGTGAACAAGCCTGGGAGTAGGCCAAGCTCATCCACATACAACAAAACCATGGTTTAGTGTCATGCTCAAATGCAACTCATTGCTCATTTCAGATATCATGCCCAATACTGCCTTTTCTATATCATAAAAAAATGTTTTGGCTCTTGCTTAGATCAATATATAAACAAGAAACACAACTTACTGTGATGTCCAAACACAGCCAATATCTGAGTTTATTTGAACACCTTTCACCACACAAAATATGCTACATAAACATGCTATGCAAAATCTAAGAGCAACAATTGTTTTATTGCATTTCATTCTCCAAATAAATTTGCTTCAAGGAAACTTGCAAGGAAACTGTACAGGAGACTCATGATGTTGTCATTATTTTCATCACCATCATCATCATTTAATCAGGCACATAAAAATACAAAATTATAACAATGTTTGATCTTTTGCTACATTATACAAAAACAAAAGAAGAAAACATTACCTAGTCATGCAAACCTATATTCTGTAAGAAGCATGTAATCAATTCCCATTTCTGAAATTCTGAGTTCCCTCTAAATATATATGGGCCAATGGGTTTCAACTACTTTCAACTTCTTTATAATGCTCTTGATTTTTCATCATCACCATTAGTTTGATAATTGCTAGTTGCTCCCATAACTTCCTAATCAGCTTGAAATGATTTTGTTTACGACTTCCCTTCCAAAGTCTAACACGTAAAATTTTGGCTAAAGCAAATAACACCTGTATCTAAAGGGTTAGTTGTTATTCCAATTTAATACACCACATATATAGTAATACCCTTTTTGCCCACCTTATAATGTCCACTTTCCATTCCATTTTACTCTTCCACAGTGTCCACACCCCTTTTAACACAATTCTGTTGATGACATTTGTGGCAGCTTGTGTGTTTTCGTAATACCGTATTTACAAAAATAAATACTGAGCCTGGAGAAATGACAATGCCGGTCTTTAAAACAAAATTAGTTCATTTACACTAGAAGCACACTGATGGAGTATTTCCCCACCCAAGACTCCTTCCAGCTAGCCAGCTTCAAAATTTAGACTTATTTTTCTCCTTAGTTCCTAAACTGTTTTTCTTCAACCTCATCCTATCATGCTTGGAGGTGTGTGCCCAGGAAAGGATCAAGTTCCATTTATACAAGCCTCTCCAGTGAGAAAGCCATACAGAACCTTTGACAAACATATTATTTTACATAACCAAAAAGAATGCTTGCTAGTTGCTACCATGGAAAGAAACTAAAATCATTGTTCCAAAGCCAGTGAGTAGATATTTAAAGGACAATGCTTTGACACCATCTTCTATGTATAGGAACTGCAGAGAATTGCTTCCCTAGACACATGGAGAATTCATAAACTTCCATTCTTTCCTCCCACCAAAACATTTCTAACCACAGCTACTCTTAGGGCAAAATAACTATTCAGAAAAAAGCAACACACAACACTCTGTTTTCTTTCAAGTACAGTATTTAAGCGCCATGCTTTGCTCCTTATAAAACAAATGCCTTTACTGCATGCATAACCGCAAAGCATGTATGCTCTAAACAATTTAGCTAACAAATAGAAGCTGATTTAATGGAAGTGTTTTCAGAAACACACTGCAAGATGCCCCCCCAAAAAAACCCCAGAAACAATTAAGCATTCACTGTAATTTGCATTTGCTTTCTCTCCCCTCCCCACATTTCTAAATCTATGTGTTCTGCCTTCATATGAGCCCCACATGCTCATCAAAATACCTTGCAGAGGAGAGAAGGAGAAGGATTTAGCCACACAACTCCCATTAGAGTCCATGGGAGCAATTAAAATCTGCAGTGAAAAAATAAAACTGCATTGCAGGAAAATTTAAGAGTTCAAAGGCTTCTTTTCTTAAACTCAGTCTTTCATGTTACTGTAAATTTACTTTAATACACTTCTTCCATGTGCTCTTTTTATAACTGTCTACAAGGCAAAGGAAGATAGTCAAATTTGACCACTGAACAATTAGCCTCCTGCCTCCTACCCACATTAGAAAAAGGTCTAACTAGCTTATTATCCAGAATTCTCAGGTGCTGTTAGATGATGATGATGATGATGATGATGATGATGATGATTACAGATAGGTAGCCGTGTTGGTCTGCCATAGTCAAAACACTGGAAGGAATTTGTTTTGTTATGATTATTATTATTATTATTCTATGCTTGTCTGAAATACCAATACTGATACAAATAGGACCTGCACATGTGCAGTGAATTGTAGTTTTATACAAGCACCCAGCTGTATAGGATAGTTTTAAAGCAAGAAAGAGGGCACTTGTCCAAAACCATAGGCTTTATCTTATGAGCTTGTAAGTAGAAATATTTTTAGCATACTTCCATATAATTAGCAGATTGCTTATTACAGGTGCAAAAATCTGCTGGTGTTAATATTAACGTGGATGGGCACTTGCTCACTCTCCATCAGGCATGTCCAACAATCTACTGGTAAATCACTGGACATCTGTGGTAGATCACTGGCTCCCCCTAAAGAAGCTCAACAACTTTGGCTCACCTAAAAAAGCTCAAAAACTTTGACCTGACCCCCCCCCCCAAAAAAAAACAGGCTTCCCTTCCTTAAAAAAAGCTCAACAACTTTAACATGAACTCCCAAAAAGGGGGTAGATCCACTGCCAGTTTTTAATTATGTGAATAGATCACATTCTCTTGAGAGCTGGCCACCCCTGCTCTACATAAATACCTTTTGCCCAAAAAAGCTACCCAATAACCAGCTTTATACTCTACGTTTCCCAAATAATTTAAAACATTATCTGGAAACTAATATGTGTCCAACAAGGTTACAACTATTCTTCCACTGGCTATTTGCCAATAACTACCGGAATCTCCAAATGAGGTGCTCATGTGGACACTCTGGATTCATTTGAATTGGAGTTTCAACCCAGTTTTGGCACCAGTTTTTGGTTGCCTTGTATGAAATGTGTTCCTGTTGATATCCTGAACATCTCAGTGGTCTTTGAGATAATCACTCATGATATAATTCTGCAGTGGCTGTCTGAGTTGGGAATAGAGGACAGTGAAGGCAGTGGTTCTGCTCCTACTTGAGTGGTCTCTTTCAGAAGGTGGTGCTTGAGTGTTGGCATTTTTCAGCACTAGGGAGCCTCTAGTGTGGGGCTCTGTAGGCATCAAGCTTATCTCCCATGCTGTTTAACATCTCCATGAAAAAACACTGAGTGGTCATTTGGAATTTTAGATTGTGGTGCTATCAGTATGCTGAAGACACAAAGCTCCATCTCTCCTTTACTTCACAAGCAAGTGTGGTGGACTTCTCAACTGGTGCCTCACCTTGGTAATGAAGGTTGCCTTTGAGTTCCATGGTCTGTTTTAATTTGTTTTTATTCTGAATAGTTTAAAGTCAGTTGGCTCAGCTGTTAATGTTAATTGCAGCATACAGGTAAGGAGCATATCTGCTTTATCTATTGTACTTTTAAGTGGGCTTAGAAGCCATGTATTTTAATTGAAGGACAGGTACTGGGAGAGCAGTTGTTTTAGCTCATCTGATAAGGAAATATTAGAAGCTCATCTAAACTGAAGAAGACTCTGCAGTTTTCACAGTCTTAATATGCTTAACACATGAGCATGGACCCGCAATGCTTCTGATAAATCGTCCAGAATTCCATTGCCAAATTTAGGGCAGAAATCTACGCTGAACTATTATGAATTAGCAGCTCGAGCAAGGGAGGCAGAGGTAACTGCAAAACATTTGCAGTAAGATGCAATTAATTTATCTTATATGAACAGCCCTCGTTCTTTACATGGGAAGTGTGCAAGAAATGGGCTGGAAGTGCCTTCTCTCAAATAAGAAGTTTTGCTACATTTTTCTCTAAAGAAAGCTTAGCTAACTGGTCAATTGATCTGGGCTTGTTTGGAGCTGATACATATGATCCTAGGCAACCTCAGTTTGCTTCATATAACAAAACTTCAACAATGCACAATAATTTTGGCATAATAGACTCATCCACAACAGAGAGTGGAATTCCCTCAATGGAAACAAACAGTAGATGGGATCTTTAGCAGAATGGGCACACTGGAAAAAGCAGTTCAGTGCCATAATTGGTCCACTGGCTGGGTTAGTGGAGAAAGGAATTCTCACTATAGCCCTACAGACAGGTCCTACCAGCAAAGACATTGAAGCTGATGACAGTTTGGATGTACTTCAAGATCTCAAGATAGGTCTGAGCTTGCTAAGTCCCTATCGGATTCAGTGGCTAATCAATTAAATTGCATTCATCAGGATTTGAACTTGAACCCAGGGAATTGTTTTTACACCAGTATGAATGCTCAGGAGATGGATTTGAAGTTGTTTTCCATTATTGACCTAACCCCTTCAGATTCAATGCTATTGCTAGTGCAGGCATAGGCAAACTTGGCCCTCCAGATGTTTTGGGACTACAACTCCCATCATCCCTAGCTAACAGGACCAGTGGTCAGGGATTATGGGAATTGTAGTCTCAAAACATCTGTATGCATAAGAATGTATAAGAAATTGGGGGGGATTGCAAAGGAAGAATATACATGAATAGCCAACAGCTGCAGAGAGAAGATGAGCCAAAGCTCAGAATGAGCTAGGTTAAAAATAATTTAAAACCATTTTCTTTAGCTATGTCTGAAGCAAGAGTAAGAACAAGCAAGTAGTTGGTTCCTAGTAGGCATGGAGAAGAAGGAGAAATGATTTTGGGTGACAGAGAGAAGGCGGAACCCAAAAGGAAAGTAGTGCCCAACCTGGTGATAACAGAACAAACTATGCAAAGAAGGAATTGAACCCCAAGACAAGAAAAGAGTCTGATGACTTCAAAATGTTTTATATTATAACTACCATCATCCTTGACCATTGGCCATGCTGATTGAGGTTTATGGGAGTTATAGTCAACAATATATGGAGGGAATTGGAAGAACCTTGACTTAGAGAGTTGTT
This sequence comes from Podarcis erhardii, assembly GCF_964252035.2. Classification (NCBI taxonomy): domain Eukaryota; kingdom Metazoa; phylum Chordata; class Lepidosauria; order Squamata; family Lacertidae; genus Podarcis; species Podarcis erhardii. The sequence continues at coordinate 29,026,610 of NC_138504.1, forward strand.
GAAGCAGCTGATAAAAAAGACCCATTACTTCATACTTTTTTAGGGTTATTATGATCATTTATATAATATTTTGGCCAATATTTTTCACATTTTGCAGCACGGAGTGAAAGAACCAAGTCTGAAAAAAAGTAATGACTTAGTTGGGCCAGAGATAGTCAAGGTGGTACACTCCAGGTATTGCTCAACCACAACTCTCATCTTCCCTGACCACTGGTCATCTTCTGCAGAGCACTTACCTGGCCTATAAGGGGTGTGAAAGTTAGCTTTCTGACCCATAGATTAATTGCTACATTTCTGTTCTATCACCACTAGTAAAGAAAGTCTGGACGCACCAGTATAAAGCTAGGGGTGTTTACTAGAGGCATATAAATGCATAGATATTGAAGGTTAGAATCATACATACAAAGAGCAAAGAACAAAGAGTGAGTGTGCTGTGATAGTCCTTGTACTAAACACTGATCAAGAATATTCAGGTTAAAGATCCTGCTCAGTCACAAAACTTACTGGTTTTACCTGGGCTAGTCACACTCTCAGACTAACATGTTTTTTGCTCCATAGAGGCAGGATGGGACAATATCATTACATCAATATCGTTATCACTAAGGGTAAGGTGAGACAAGCAAATCCCACAGCACAATGAAAGATGCAACTGCAACATGGTGCAAAATACGGAAGCATAATTTGAACAACGGCAGCAAAACCATTGTTTCACAATTATTTTAACCCAGGCATTGTTTGTTTTTGGTGTTTTACATTATTACAGATCAAAACCTAATTTTGCAAAATGTATCTTATACAGATGAATCCCCATGGATAAAATGCAAGCTGCCAAATATTACAACAGTGGCAAAGGGGGAAAATAAAGTCTTCAACAGCAAAAAAATAAAAAATAAAAATACTAAAACTGTCAGTGTTTTTTGATTGGTGAATTCATTTATTCTCTAGCAAAACTGTCATGCTGGGAAAATTATATTGTATGTGTAAACCAGCAGAGCTATCAAACATGTGCACCATAAAAGGAGTAGAAGGTTTAATGTCTCTTAATACACAACTTTGTTCCTTTATTGAGCATTACAGAGATAATCAGTAAGCTCTATTCTTTTGAATTGGAAGATCATCGTTCAGCTCCCTGATGCACCACAAAAACTCATTGAAAAGGCACATATGAGTTTACACAACGAATCAACCCACACTTTCCTTGGAAGTGGAAGTTCCCATGGTCAAAGTGCAATGACAGGTGAGACAGACCCTTTCCCAAGGCATGATTAATTTGCTGGCAAATCAGTGGGCACCTGCATTCTACACTGCAGCCTCTGGGAAACTCAAGAAAAAAATCCAAAAAGATAAACACGGTTGTGGGACTGAGTGGTTAGGATAATGCCTACACATAATACACTTTTCCTGCTGGGGTTATTTAATGGTATACTTTCTACACTGCCTTGATTTTCAACATGTGTAATATCCATATACTTCTTAAAATATTTAAAGGATACCAAAGATGCCACAGGCATTCAAAGAAGGCACACTGAACATAACACATCAGAGGTACTAATATTTCTACAATGTGGTCAGTTGCCAGTGATCTTGGAGAACGAGTTTGAGACAAGAAATGGCGGGTGGTGGGCTAGGACCCCTGAAGTGGTTGAGCAGTAACTTCTATTGCCACAGGTGCTTCTCCTCACACCCTTCATGCGCTTCTAGGCTGGCAAATGGAAGGGAACAAGCAATACTTTTCAGGGGGACAGGAGGGGCTGGCCCAGGAGCATTCCTTTGCTGAGCTCTACTTGTGCACCTAAATTGGTTTTAATATTGAGAGCCAGTATGGTGTAGTGGTTAGAGTGTTGGACTAGGACCTGGGAGCCCCGAGTTTGAATCCCCACTCAGCCTAATCAACCTCACTGGTTTCTTGTGATGGAAAAATGGGGAGAACCATGTACGCCACCTTGAGCTCATTGGAGGAAAAGCAGGTACAGTGGTACCTCAGGTTAAGTACTTAATTAGTTCTGGAGTTCTGTTCTTAACCTGAAGCTGTTCTTAACCTGAAGCACCACTTTAGCTAATGGGGCCTCCTGCTGCTGCTGCACTGCCGGAGCACGATTTCTGTTCTCATCCTGAAGCAAAGTTCTTAACCTGAAGCACTATTTCTGGGTTAGCGGAGTCTGTAACCCGAAGCGTATGTAACCTGAAGCGTATGTAACCTGAGGTACCACTTTATATAAATGTAATAAATAAAATTAAAATGTAGTGTTATGCCCCTCTTCCCCCCCACAAAAAAAGTTTCAACTCAGAGAACTTGACAATAACCACTACATTAAATGGCATTCTAGTTAAAATAACAAAGCAATATAATAAAAAAACACATCAAAATCTGTAAAGAAAATAATGACAAAGCAATTCTCTAAAATAAAATACAGAGTTAAGAAAGTCAACAGCAGTGGAAAGAAACAGACAGTTGACCTCCTCCCTGTGCCCCCAACTCCTCTCCCCCAGAATCTGAATCAACACACTTTCACCCATATATATCCCTGGTAGTGATTGAGATGACAACAGTTTATGGGTGAGAAAATGAGAACAGACATGACAGGAAGGTAAAGAAGACATGTACACACACACACAAAAACAACACATACACCTTTTACAACAGTAAGGTGCAAACAACTTCTCCATCACAGCATTTTCTTTTTAAAAGAAGTCATCACATATTCATAATCCTAACTGATTTTCATAAGAGATTAGAGTGGATGAGGTCTCTTTGGGAACTGCCTGCTACTTTTCTGCTCGAAAGGAGATCACTGCTGGTGTGCCTCAGCTCCTCCATAAAAAATTAATTAACAATATTTCCAGGAACATAAACCACTGTTAAGGTTCTGCAGCTATTGCATGGCTTAGAGGCACTCCAATACAGAGTGACAAATTGTAACTTGAAGCAAATGACACCTGGCATGCACCCTGCACCAAGATCCATCAGCATCCCTGCAACGTCAGAGGACAAGCCATGGCAAGCAAGGACCACACACAAAATACATTGGGAAGACATCAAGAGACAGATGTCAGTTGCACAAGCCCTGCAGTGATGATTCCATCTCTCCTACCTGCCACTTCACATGGCTAAGTATTTCTGTTTGGGATTAAGTCATTATGGTAGATCAGCAAAGTTTTGACAAGCCATTATCTGAGTTTACTGCAGATTAGAAACCAGAAGAATGTGTTGGAAGTCTTTTGCTCTTAGATATGCAATGAGTGATTTCAGAATCTAGAACTTGCATACCCCCTGGAGGAGAATAGTGCTAGCCTCTACAAATGGTAACACTGGCAATAGAAAGGTACCACTGAACTCTTGAAACACTGTCCAAAAAGTGTAATATGGGCTGGAGAAAGGTTGATACTATGCTTGCCTCTATCATAGATCTCCCTTGTCCCTTAGTAACCTCAAAGTTTCTACCCCAAAAGGTTGGGGGAGGAGATAGAAATGGAACCACCATGGGGGGCATTAAGCTCAGAATGCAACATCAAGAGCAGCAGGTTCTATCACTAAACTGAAAATGATGTGTATAATGTTTCTTTGTATTAGCTGCATAAACTACACATAATCAACATGAGGAAGTTTATAGCACCAGTTCTGAAAAATTAATCTGAATTTCACAGTCATTACCACTGATTTGCATTATGTTCTAGGACTTCCCTTGAATATCATCTGAGGACTGTATTTTTAGCCTTTGTTACGATGATTTTTTCCCCCAAAGCTTGCATCACTACACAAAGAATACCAACCAAAAGACTTGATTTATTATCAATAATGTCAAACTTGAAAAGGTTAACCACCATATTAGCTGTCAGTGAAAATTAAGGGAGTCTGAGTTTATCACTTGAATACCCAAGACAGCGCAAGGACCCAGATTCACAAAAGATGGGTGGCGGGGGGGGGGGGGAGAGAAAAGAGTGAGGCGTTTGGGTGTAATCATTTACATTCACCAGATGGCAGAGTGAATTCCTTCCAAGGCACTGCATCCCTAAGCAGCAATCCTCACATCATAACTGAATGCAGCTGAAAACACAATCAGAGTAGTGTAGAAAGATTAGAAAATATCAGATGCCCTTATGAGGTGAGGAATGCACAAAAAAAGCACAGAATATGTTTACAGGGGCAAAAAAGTTAGTGCTAACATGAGTCAGGATTGGGCCAAAGCCAATGCATGGTGCTAAAAAAGGAAACCCGGCATACACCATCTTTCTTTCAGAAGATGCAAAGCAGATGTCCTGACAACTAGTGATGATTAAATATCTCTAATGTATTTGCCAAATAATTTTTTTAAGATTTTTAAATTTATTTTTAAAAGATGCTGATGATGACAGCAACAACAATACACACAATGCAAAGCATCTGTCAGGAACTCAGATCATAGCAGGTCTTGAACACACCTTTACACCATCCATAACAAACTTGGTACCCTGTGTTTTCAGTTACAATTTTCATCAGCCCAAGCCAGGTGGAAATTGTAGTCCAAAGCATATGGAGGGCATCAGGTTGGCAAAGATTATTCTGCTTCATCCTGCCTGAGTATCACACTCTCTTCCTCTTGCAGTGAGGAAATTGCAGTGAGACAAGCCAGTCAAAGCTCCATACTCATTTTTTATTTTACTTATTTCTTAAATATATATACACCGCAGGGCAGTTCACAAGATAAAAATACAGTATATAGCACAAATAGTTAAAACAAAAATAAAACAAAAGCCGGGGCTTTTTTTCAGCTGGACTTCAGTTCCGGCACCTCTCAGGTAGGCACCATTGCCATTCTAAGAGAACGAGGGAGGTGTTCATGGTGAGTTCTGGCAACTGTTCTAGAAAAATAACACTGACAGTAACACTCCCTCTCACAAATACATTTTAAAGCCATAGAATATTAATCAGCCAAAGGCCTGGTCAAAGAGGACCATTTTTGCCTGGCTAGATGAACCTCTCAGGGGTGCCAGATGAACCTCTCAGGGGAGAACATTTCACAAATGAGGAGCCACTGCAGAAAAGGCCCATTCTCATGTAGTCACCCTCTGGACATCTTGTGGAAGAGGCACAGGAAGAAGGGCCTCAGAGGATAATCTCAAGGTTTGAGCAGGTTCATATAGAGAGAGGTGGTCCTTGAGGTATTGGGATCCTAAGCCATTTAAGGCTTTGTAAGTCAAAACCAGCACATTGAATTGAGCTCAGAAGCTAATTGGCTAATTGGCAGCCAATACAGTCAAGCCAGGATCAGTAGTAATAGGCTCAAACTGTCTTGAGGGGGAGAACCAAGTAACCCAGCTTGACCAAGCTTTAAAGTATAGGCCTGTACCTGGAAAGAGTGGGGCAAAAAGGTAATTGTGGATAAGCCCTAAGGGAAAATTGTAAACCCATCATGTACATTTGGTGGGAATCAGTGTTTCTTCCAGTATTCAATAAATTTAATTCAATTAGCCATAAAATCATCCTGCTTTTGCCTTTGTTCTTTTGGTCTATTATATCTTGCTCACTACGGCAAACTCCCACTCTTTCTCAATATATTATTTAATAAATGGTACAGTTATCAATCACCATTTTCTTCCGTATAAAATTCTGGCTGCTGCCAGCTTATAGAAAAATCAGTTCTTTATGTACTTCCTTCAGGAGACCTTTCATATAATTCAGTAAGAAAGCACTGGATCTAGAGGTAGTTCATATCCTAAAATCCTCCTTAATTGAATTACAGGTAACTTGCAACAGAGGTCTGCTTAGTTCAGATGTTTGCTTTTTATAAAAAGTCCAACATCTACCTACTGGAGTAAAAGCAGGCCAGGATTCATGAGGGGCATAATGTTAAGAGTTATTCTTAATGAAATTTGTCTAATCAATGACTATTCATGTTTAAAAGGTATGCATTAAAAGAACATATTACTTCTGAGCAGCTGTTGAGTGAGCACAGGAACTAGTTCTAAGCACAATCTCGCTGAACAAATTCCCCCTAAGAACTAACTTGTGGGCTTGTTCATTCATGAGCTTTACCACCTAGCTACATCCTTTCCAAATCTGGCAAATTTTGTGTGAAGAAACTACAGCTAGAAGATGCTCCCTGCATCCACAGTGGGGAACAATCTAAGCTATTTAGTGATCCATTTTGCCACATCACCTGAGGGTGTTCGCCTGCCACTTCATATCACGAAAAACATCATCTTTGGCCTTGCAGAATGCTTATTTCAGCCAAGGCCCAGGCACCGGCTACATTCATGCAAATTTTATACAAATTGCATATGAATAAAATATGTAAATGAGTTGTTGCCCTACAGCTCCTGATATATTTCAAATGCAGCCTTCGGTGCTAAGCTAAACACACTGCTCGCTGCTGCTGTGGTGGAATGCTGCAGTATATTCCACAGCAATATTCATCTATTCAAACTGGTTAAAGCCATGCCATGGAACCAACAGAGAAGGCCTGGGATTTGGACCTGAAAAACCAATTGCTCAATTGTAGTTAGTTCCCTTCAATTCCTCAGCTTCTGTGAGCTGTTTTGTACTGTGTGAAGCTGTTAGTTTATCTAGCTCAGTGCTGCCCATATTGATTGGCAGCAGCAATCTAGAATTTCAGATAGGAGGAACTCTCAGTTCTACTGGGAGATGCCAAGGACCTGGGACCTTCGGCGTGCAAAGCAGATGCTCCACCACTGAGCTACAGCCTTTCCCCACAAAGCCAGAGGATGCAATTCCTGTACGTGCACAGGCTTTCACATGCAGAACTACTATACTCAACGGCCTGTTCACAACTCCATGCAAGTCTGTGCATGAACCTCCATATGTGAACCTGTGCATGAACCTGTGTCCTTTGCTAGGTGCCTCCTGCCAAAGAAGGTAAGGAAGGTACATTGCTACTAAGGAGAGGGCTTTTTTCAGGAGTGGATAAACCCTCCCCAGAAAGGTCTTTTCATTGCCAGATGAAAATCTCCTTATCTTCCCAGGCCTTTCAGTTTCAAAAAAGATATATGAGTCCTTTTTAGAACTTGTCAGTTACTGGTTCTGTAACTTGTATTAAAACCAAATTTTAAAACTTTTTGGGGTTTTAAAAGCTGTTCATACACTGCCCAGAGAATGTAATTGCTTTATGGGTGCCATAACAATGATGTAAATAAAAATAAAATAAGGTACACTAGCCTGTGGTTGCTCTCACCATTATCTAAAGCTGTGAGAGTCCTTAACTTTACAGTGGTACCTCGGGTTAAGTACTTAATTCGTTCTGGAGGTCTGTTCTTAACCTGAAACTGATCTTAATCTGAAGCACCACTTTAGCTCATGTGGCCTCCTGCTGCTGCCACGCCACCGGAGCACGATTTCTGTTCTCATCCTGAAGCAAAGTTCTTAACCGGAGGTAATATTTCTGGGTTAGCGGAGTCTGTAACCTGAAGCGTATGTAACCTGAAGTGTATGTAACCTGAGGTACCACTGTATACTTGATGTGGCTAAAGGGGGGGGGGACTGGACTTTTGGGAGATCATAGCTAGATGAAGGCTAAGGGGCCTCTCCAGGTGTCCTTTTTATTGTGCATTCATGGTAGCATCATATGTGATCCCTCATTCAATACTGTTTGTGTATGCAAATGTTTCTGGTCAGTATATGCCCCATAACTTCCTGTAGAAAACCTATAACTTCTTCCTTTAAAATAATATTTTTTAGCCGTTTAAAGATTACAAAAAAAAGAAAAAGAATTAAACAAGACGATAAAATACAATACAAAAACAAAACAAAAACACCCCACAACCCAAACCCTAAAACATTAAATCAACCAAACAAAACAAAAACAATTAAAAACACATCCAATAATTTTGATATCATAACTTTCATTCACTTGTTTCAGCGACCTCCTCACACCTCCCTTTTTGTATTCCACTTCAATTAACTGTTTCAGCAATCCCTTTCCATCTTCCTCTGTTTTCTGTCCTGTAATTAATCTTAACTTATTCTAACCTTATTTTTTCCCTTTAATACATTTACAGTCTGTCTGTACCTAATTCCTTATAACATTTCTGCTAAAGCCATATAACTTCATTCCATCATTTTTCTAACATTCATTAATTTTACAATATTTCTGTAAATAATCTTTAAACTTTTTCCAGTCTTCTTCCACCAACTCTTCTCCCTGGTCTCGGATTCTGCCAGTCATTTCCGCCAATTCCATGTAGTCCATCAACTTCATCTGCCATTCTTCCCGGGTGGGTAGATCCTGTGTCTTCCAATATTTTGCGATGAGTATTCTTGCTGCTGTTGTTGCATACATAAAAAATGTTCTATCCTTCTTTGGCACCAATTGGCCGACCATGCCCAGGAGAAAGGCCTCTGGTTTCTTCAGGAAGGTATATATAAATACCTTTTTCATTTCATTATAAATCATCTCCCAGAATGCCTTAATCCTTGGGCATGTCCACCAAAGGTGAAAGAATGTACCTTCAGTCTCGTTACATTTCCAACATTTATTATCGGGCAAATGGTAAATTTTTGCAAGCTTGACTGGTGTCATGTACCACCTGTAAATCATTTTCATTAAGTTTTCTCTTAGGGCATTACATGCCGTAAATTTCATACCTGTGGTCCATAACTGTTCCCAGTCAGCCATCATTATGTTATGTCCAACATCTTGTGCCCATTTAATCATAGCAGATTTCACCGTTTCATCCTGAGTGTTCCATTTCAACAGCAAGTTATACATTCTTGACAAATTCTTAATTTTGGGATCTAACAATTCTGTTTCCAATTTTGATTTTTCCACCTGGAAGCCAACTTTTTTGTCCAAATTATATGCCTCCATTATTTGGTAATAATGGAGCCAATCTCGCGCTTTGTTTTTTAATTTTTCAAAGTTCTGCAGTTTTACTCTGTCTCCATCTTGTTCCAAAATTTCCCAATATTTCGGCCATTTGGCCTCCATATTGAGTTTTTTCTGTGCCTTCGCTTCCATTGGTGACAACCATCTTGGGGTTTTATTTTCTAACAAGTCCTTATATCTTATCCAAACATTAAACAGTGCTTTTCTAACAATATGGTTTTTAAACGCTTTATGTGCTTTTACCTTATCATACCACAAATATGCATGCCAACCAAATACATTGTTAAAACCTTCTAAATCCAGCACATCAGTGTTTTCAAGAAGCAGCCATTCTTTCAGCCAGCAAAAAGCAGCTGATTCATAGTAAAGTTTAAGGTCTGGCAGGGCAAATCCACCTCTTTCTTTAGCATCAGTTAATATCTTAAATTTTATTCAAGGCTTCTTGCCCTGCCAGACAAATCTGGAAATATCTCTCTGTCACTTCTTGAAGCAATCCATCTTGTCTATAATTTGCAATGTTTGAAACAAGAACAACATCCTTGGCAATACATTCATTTTTATCGCAGCAATTCGACCTAGCAATGATAGCTTCAAATTTGACCATATTTCGAAGTCCTTTTTCACTTCAATCCAACATTTTTCATAATTTTCCTTAAACAGGTTCACATTCTTGGCAGTCATGTTAACCCCTAAATATTTCACTTTCTTGACCAATGTTAATCCTGTCTCCTCCTGGAACTTCTCTCTCTCATTCACAGTTAAATTTTTCTCTAAGACCTTAGTTTTCATTTTATTCAACTTGAAGCCTGCTACCTGTCCAAATTCTTGAATCAGTTCCAGTACCCTTTTGGTACTAGATTCTGGCTCCTGTAAAGTCAATACTAAGTCATCAGCAAATGCTTTCAGTTTGTACTGTTTAGCTCCCACTTGTATACCTTTACCCTCTTGGTCCTTTCTAATCATATTTAACAATACCTCCAGGACCGATATGAAAAGCAATGGAGAGATTGGGCAGCCTTGTTGTGTTCCTTTCTCTCTCAATCTTAACCTCTTCTGTCACTACATTGTTCACAATTAATTTTGCCTTTTGTTCTGAATAAATTGCACCTAAACCATTTTCAAAGCCTTGACCTACCCCCATCCCCTGTAAATTCTTCTTCATAAAATTCCAAGAAATATTATCGAAAGCTTTCTCCGCGTCCACAAATATCAAAACTGCCTTGGTATTGATATTCACTTGTATTTTTTCTAGAATATTAATTATATTCCTCATGTTGTCAGACAAATGTCTGCCCGGGACAAAGCCCGCTTGGTCTTTATGAATTTCTTCTACTAGAACCTTTTTTAATCTTTTAGCCAAAATGTCTGCAAAAAATTTATAATCCACATTAAGCAGCGATATGGGGCGGTAGTTCTTAAGCTGTGTCTTTTCAGTCTCTGTTTTAGGTATAAGTGTAATGTAAGCTTCCTTCCATGACTCTGGTGCCTTTCTCCCTTCCAAAATTTCATTACAGACTTCCTTCACTGGTTGTATTAACCATTTTTTCAAAGATCTGTAGTATCTTGAAGTCAAATCATCGGGTCCTGGAGATTTACCTAACTGCATATTCTGGATGGCCCCTTCCACCTCCTGATCCATTATTTTATAGTTCAACATTAACTTATTTTCCTGAGAGATTTTCTGTAGTACATTTATTTTCAAAAATCGATCAATGTCCATTTCTTTCTGCTTCTCCTGTGTATAAAGTTGTTTAAAGTACCTCTGGAAGCACTTCCTGATCTCCACTGGGTTCTGTACATTCTTTCCTTCCACTTCTAAATTCATAATAGTATTAAGTTTTTGTCTTTTTTTCATTTGCCAAGCCAACAATTTTCCACACTTATTTGCCGATTCAAATGTCTTTTGTCTCATCTGTTTAATCTTCCATTCTATTTCCTGATTCATCATTTTCATATATTGTACTTGGTATAACTTTATCTCTTTCAGGATCTCCTGTGACTTTGGTTTTGCTCTCAGTTTCTTCTCTCCTTCCTTTATTTTCTCCAGGATTTTATCTTTTTTTTCATTTTGGGTTCTCTTCTTAATTGCATTCTGTTGTATCAAAAATCCTCTCATAACCACTTTACTTGCGTCCCAGATTACTCTTTTTTCCACTGTAGTATTCATATTTATCTCAAAATAATCTCTCAAGGTTTTTTGGGCCTTCTTGGTCACTTCTTCATTCCTAAATAGAGTATCATTCATCCTCCATCTAAAAGAACCAATTGGCGTCAATTTCAATTCCAACTTCACAGCATTATGGTCAGAACAAGTTTTGGGGCAAATCTCGACTTTGCTGGTCTTTGGAGCCAGTCCTCTAGTTACCCATATTTGGTCAATTCTTGTCCATGTCATTTTAGCCTCAGAGAAGAAAGTTCCCTCTCTTCCCAGAGGATTCTTCACTCTCCAGATATCAACTAAATCCATATTTTCAGTCATGTCAAAGAAGGTTTTTGGTAGTCTACCATCTTTGGTAATTACCTGTCTCTGTGCCTTATCCATATTTGTAGACACCACTCCATTCATATCTCCCATCAAAATCATATTGTAATCCATATAGTCCAACAGAGTCTCATGTAACTTCTTAAAAAATTCTGATTTTCCTTCATTTGGTGCATAAGTGCCTACTATCAAGAATTTATCTCCTTGTGATTGGATTTCAATTGCAACAAATCTTCCTTGGTCATCTTTGAATATAAATTTCGGTGATAGGCTCTCCTTTGCATAAAGAACTACACCTCTTTTTTTAACTTTATCTGATGAAATAAATTCATGGCCCAATCTTTTATTACTCAATATCTTCCTGTGTAGCCTTATCACATGTGTTTCTTGTAGGCAAATCAAGTCCAATTGTTCTTTTTTCAATAAATGAAAGACTCTCCGTCTTTTTTCCGGTGAGTTTAGTCCATTGACATTCCAACTTAAAACTTGCAACGCCATGATATAATTACTCTGATTTTCCTCCAACTGCACCCAATGCTTGCTCTTCTTCTGTTAGTAGTGTTGATGTCACATTCACTGGGGGGTCCAGTCCAAAGGATAATGTTGCTACATCCACTATTCCTCTATTTGATGATCTTCTGTCCAATGCTCTTTGCTCTAGTCCTCTATCTGGTGATCTTCTATCTGATGCTCTTGGGTCTTTTCCAAGTTCCTTCTGCAGATCTTCTTCGTGATTATACAAGAACTTTACTTTGTCTTCTACTGATCTTATTTTTATTTTCCTTCCTTTGAAACTGAAAGATAGACCTTGGGGAAATTCCCACCTGAAGACGATTTTATTCCTTCTCAATAGGGCCACCAAATCTCCATAGTTAGATCTGAGATCCAAAAGATATTTCGGGACGTCTTTAAAAATGTCCACTCTTGACTGTTGTATTTCCAAGGTCTTCTGGTAGTGCCAACCCAAAATTCTGTCTCTCTCTTCTTTAGTTCGGAGGGTGATCAAACAGTCTCTTATTCTATTCTTCTCTTTTTTCCCTCCTCTTCCAAGTCTGAAGGCTCTCACAATTCTGAACTCCTCTTGCTCCAAGTCCAAGTCCCAAAAGTCAGCAAATTCCTGCGTAAGAAAGTCTATCAAACTATCCTTCTCCAATTCAGGTAAAGCTCTGATCCTCAGATTCGTCTGTTTTTCTTTAAGTTCAATCATAGAAAGCGTCAGCTTATGGTCATCAAGTTGCCTCTGTAGGGCTGGGACTCTCTCTCTCTCCAGTTGTGTTACTTTACATTCCACAGCAACAGCTTTTTCCCTAGCTTCCTCCGCAGTCTGCCGTATCAAGGTAGATTCCTGAATCAATTTCTGGATGGTTTCTGTATTGGTATTCACCTTTTGTCCCAGATTATTTATACTTTCTGTATTTAAATCGATTTTAATAGTTGCCGCATCCACTTTCTTGTTAAGCTGTTCCAATGAGTCATTTATCTTACTTAATGCCAGCGCTAAAGTCTCTTCTGTTGACATTACTCTTGATTTAGAATGTACTGGTACAGCCACAGAGGAAGCAGGGGGCCCTGATGTTGAGGCCTTCCTAGGTTGCTGCCAGGTCTTCCCAGACCTTGTTGTTTTTTCAGGAATTGACTGGTCTATTTTTTCCTTTCCATCTGCCATAACACTTAAGAAATTCAAGGTCAATCCCACAGTCACACAATTTTTATCTTGCAGCTGGAGATTCCCCCAATCCAACTCTTGTAACAGTTTCAAAAACTTCCTCTAGGGGGAAACAGTTGCTATTTGTATCAATCCATAATGTTCCCTTTTAGAACACAGTTCAAACAATAAAGTTAGTTTCAGTTACTTTTACTCCTTTTTAAGGTCAGACAGAGACAATTGAAACAATGTATCTCTCTTATTTAGCTAGCTGTCAGCTAGCTGTCAGCAAGCATTCTATTCACAATCAATAAACAATCCAAAGCACGTCAATCTTGCTAGCAGCCTGTTTCCAGGTTCGGAGTGGTGGTATTTTAGCTTCCTTCACTCTCTCCTGCAGGCATAGACAATCCAAAACTTCCTCCCTCTTCTCCTGCTTCCAAGGGGGGTTTAATATTTTTTACTGATGGAAATTTAGTCCTTTACCATAGGCTTTCCAAGACTCTAGCTTGCAGCCTCTTTGCTTCAGTCTATTTACAAAAGGGGAAGGTGGACTTCCTGTTTTGAACCTCCCCGTTTCGATGCCAAATTAAAACGTTTAAAAATCCAATTCTTCACTCTACTCACGGGTAGTTGCTTTAAGATCAAATTGTCCACAGGAAAAAGTCAGCGCTCTCCGGCAACAGCTATGCGGCTTCACTCCGTGGAAAAAGCAGTCGATTCGAAGCACCGCGCCGCTCACCCCACGTCGCTCCAGATCCCCGAAACCGGGTTTCCCTGCGAGTAGGGGAGGCGCAAAAGGTGCTCGCTGAATCCCACGTTCACAGGCTTCACCCGCCTGTGATTTTTGATGGGTCTCCACCTTCGCCGTGGCAGCCAGACCCGGATTTCCACGAGGCAAATTCCTCCCGGTCAGAGGAATTCCGCCATTGCCGAAGGCACCAACCCGGAAGTCCTGAAAACCTATAACTTCTTATACCACAGGTGTTCAGGGTTGTGTGTGTGTTGTCCCGCACTATTTGCACAGGTGGCAATAGTGCAGTAACATTGGGAAAGCATCCCAAAACAACTAATACAGTGAAACCATATGTGGTAGTTGTAGTAAGGTAAAGGTAAGGTAAAGGACCCCTGGACAGTTAAGTCCAGTCAAAGGTAATTATGGGGTTGTGGCCCTCATCTCGCTTTCAGGCCGAGGGAGCTGGTCTTTGTCCACAGACAGCTTTCCAGGTCATGTGGCCAGCATGACTAAACCTCTTCTGGCACAACAGGACACCGTGACAGAAACCAAAGTGCACAGAAACGCTGTTTACCTTCCTGCCACAGCAGTACCTATTTATCTGCTTGCACTGGCATGCTTTTGAACTGCTAGGTGGGCAGGAGCTGGGACAGAGCAACGGGAGCTCACCCAATCACAGAGATTTGAAACGCCAACCTTCTGATCGGCAAGCCCAAGAGGCTCAGTGGTTTAGACCACAGTGCCACCCTCGTCCCATTGTGTCCGGGGTACCGCAGGGACCACCTGAACCCTTATATCCCACCTCAGTCACTGAGGTCATCTGTAGTAGCATTGCTGGTCATTCCCCAGGTTGGGAAGAAACTGATCCTTGAGTGCCATTGGTCCTATGGAAGTCTCTGCCAAGAGAGATTCAGCAGGCGCCTCCAATGCCAACTTTTAAACACCTTCTGAAAATGTTTCTATTCCATCAGGCTTATGCAGGCAGGCAAGAATAAATTGCCACACAATGTTTAGGGGATTACTATTTCTAATATGGTTATTGTTACCTGTCTGATACAGAACCATAAAATTGCAGAGTTGGAAGGGACCCCGTGCAATGCAAGAATATGCAGCTGTCCCATACGGGGATCGAACCTGCAACCTTGGCGTTATCAGCATCACACGCTAACCAACTGAGCCATTTGGGCTCTTATTGTGTTGTTTTATGTATAATTGTTGTAAACTGCTCTGGTTTTTTTTTTTAATGAATGGTGTTAAAGTATACACTTTTTATAAATAAACCATAATAATTTTCATAATAGAGCCACACACACAAACCTAACAGCCGTGGGGCGGGGCTAAGAAACCAAGGATGGAGGAATTCCCCTGCTTCTGTGCCCAGCACAGAAGCCAAACGGGATGGTAAAGAAAGAACAGGGAACTCTGGCCTTCTCCAGCAGCCTGCTACATTTCCATTCAAAAATAGGTTTGTTTGTTTGTTTTTAACTAGACTGCCTTTTAGTTCTTTCCCTCCCTCCTCCTTCAGCAAGCTAGCCTTTCTTTTTTTCTTTTTACTGGCTAGTACCTTTCAAAGCTTCCATAAATGCACTGCCACCTTTATTCCTGCAGCTTTGCAAGTGAGAACAAGAGAGACTTATTTCCCAGTCATACTGCAAGGTTAAATTTGGGGATGGGGGGGGTGGAGAGAGAGAGAGAGAGAGAGAGAGAGAGAGAGAGAGCAGGGAAAGAGTGGAAATATTATGTACATGAGCAAGTAATATGGGTAGCTGCTCAGCAGATTGCATTGAGAAGGATAGATGTACATGACACACAAGCTTTTAAATATTCAGTACTAAAAATAACATAAGATCCAGTGCTGACTTAATATGTTTTGTCAGTAACATTCTATTTTCTAAAAAAAAAAACACACACACACACACAAACAACAACCCCCAACAAAAAAACAGTATAAACTGGATTAACCTTTTCAAGCTGGGGTGGGAAACATCTGCAGCCTTCTAGGTGGTGTTAAGAGACTCTGACTCCTATCAGTCCCAACTGGCATGGTCAAATGTCAGGGATGATGGGAGTGCATGGACCAGCAACATGCAGGGGCCACAGTTTCCCCACCCTCATTTTAAAGCCTTAATCCACTCAGGTTAGCCAGTTCATCCAAATGCCTCCAGGTTCTCAAAATCCCACGATCCTTTGAGAAAGGGCCAAAGTTTAGTGGTAGAGAATCTGCTTTGACTGAAGTAAGTTCCAGGTTCAATCCCCGGGCAGAGAATGCCCCCTGAAGAGTTGCTACCAGTCAGTGTAGAAATAATACTGATCTGGATAGACCAATGGTATGATTCAATGTAAGGCAGTCACCTAAGTTTCTATGATGTTTCGGAGAAAGCCAGTCAAATCAAATTCTGTACACCATTGCTAAGCAACAGGTCCTGCCTATAAGTCACATGACAATGTTTATCAAATATCAAAGGGCCTTGATTTCCCGCAAGGAAGTGCAAAATTCTTCACCTCTAGCCTTCCATCCTATTCCAGCATGCACCATGACCACCAGAGATTCTCAGCCAGAGCAAACAGCCGGTTTCACAGCTGGCCAGGAGAGCTTTGCAGTTAGCCCATTGGCCTTTCCACCTTATTACTGGAAGCCACTAGTACATGTAGAGACTGTAGAAGTGGAATGAGAAAAAAGGCAAAGTAATGCATCTGCAAATATCACTCTCTCACGTGCTCTGCAGAAGATTGGTAAACATTCTGTTTTCCGGGGATACAGTTCAGCTTGCTACTCATTATTATAGCCACCAAGGCTTCCTTAAAATATGCCTTCTGGAGACAAACAGCAGCTAGCTAAGTAGCATTCTATCTAATATACAACATCTATTTGTCCCTTGCAGGGGACACATTTAAGCCTTGAGTGCCAGTGGTATAATTTCAGCTCTATGTAAACCTATGCGTCATATGGAATTCTGGCCGATTCCCTTGATTTAGCTCAGGTAATCAGCAATCTTAAAATTAGCATGACAACTCCATGAAATAAAAACTGCATCATGACTTCCTAAGAATTAAGGATGAAAACATGTAATGCAAAATATTCCTAAAATGTACTTTGGATAAAAAGGCTATATATGTCTTTCAACCTTACTCTAGTAATTTAGAGAGAAATTGGGGAAACGAACTGTATGTCGTGTGTGTTTGTTTAATATTATGTGACTGAAATTAGGGCAATAAAGAGTTAAGTCAATCCCCCACCATAACTTACCTTGTTATACCGAGATTTTGCTGGGATCTCAATGAAGAGGGAGTTATTCTTACATACCATATGTTCCGTAAATCCTCATAACACCAAGCAGAGGGTGAGAGGAGGATGAAATTCCACCCTCAGATCCTGCTTTTGTATATTTAGGGTGTGCTTTGAAGTTATAAAATTAAATCCAACACAGAGCCAACAGCTGTCTTGCATGGCAGCAGCTCCCAAGTTCCGCATCTGCTTGGGGGCACTAATCCGCCTCAGTTATTTTCAATACAGGCCCACCTCAGCTTCTACACCTGCATACAGACTTCCTTTCTTAGTGCAACTGGACTCAGGCTCCACTATACTAATTCCAGCCTGAAAATTAGGGTGCACAGCTGGTACTGAAAAGGACGTCCCCTCTCCATCTACTCCACTTCCCTCTTTCTCCCCCAGTTAACAACAACATTCTGATTATGCAATAGGAAGAATTTTCTGTCTATGAGAGTTGTGTGGCACAGGTGCCCCCTCCCACCATGCCTGACTCCCAGATAAGCAGATAGGACAGCAATACTTTGGGTGAAATCAGGCCACAACTTTATTGGTTACAGATGTAGAGGTTTGGCCTAGGCACTGCGTATATCCATTAAAACACCAACCCGCATGCTGGGGTGTATATATACATCTGTTGGGGGTCAACCTCAGGCAAAAGGGTCCTATGACACACATCAAGTAGAAAGCCTGTCTGGGTTTCTGCATAGAAGCATCTCCTTCTGGATCCCTTTAAGAGGAAAGCCCTGAATACTGGAGGGGTAGGCAGAGGCTACAACCTCCCCCCTTCATTTTACCCTGTGCCTAAGCTGCCAAAGTGGTGACAATTGCTATGAGGTAGAAAAAATGAAAGGACAGGGCCAATTAGTCCGAGGGACAAATTCCTGCCCAGTCATGAATACAGCAACCAACGAATAGTACATAACAAGGTTAAGCACAGCATAACTGCCAAAATCTAGAGATGGAGGATGGGAGATCCAATGAGGAACTGCACGAGGAGGTGGAAGCAGGTCCAATTTAAATACCAAGGGGCAGACTGGAGTGAAGCCTACAGGCTCAGTCTGGCCTAACCCCAGTGTGGAGCCAGCCAAGCAGCCTGTCCACGATTGGCTAATTTGTGGGCAGGCTGCAATCCACTTTCCTGGCCTGCACAAGGACCATTTAGAGGTTGTGCCAGCCAGGAAAACCCCTCTGAGTCACAGCTCCCCATCAGATTATGGTGGGGTGGAAGGTGCTGTCCTGCAATGCCGCCAGTTAGGATAAGGAGACTTGTGGGACAAGCTCCCTTGGGTGGTGGTGGACTCTCCTTCATTGGATGCTTTGAAACAAAGGTTGGCTGTCCATCTGTCAGGTATTCTTTAGCTGCGATTCCTGCATTGCTGGGAGCTGGACCAGATGACTGTTGGGTCTCCTTCCAATTCTGTTATTCCTTTCCATTGCATTCTCATGACAGGTAGGCACTGAAGCACAGCTGAGTGAGGAAACCACATAGGATAGGAATGCAGGAAGTTGCCTTGTCCTGAGTCAGGGCACTGGGTCCACTTAACCCACTAGCATCTACACTCACTGACAAAAGCTCTCAAGGGTTTCTTAATGGAGCCTTTTCTGAGCCCTACCTGGTGATGCTGGGGATTATTATTACAGTGGTACCTCGGGTTAAGTACTTAATTCATTCCGTAGGCCCATTCTTAACCTGAAACTGTTCTTAACCTGAAGCACCACTTTAGCTAATGGAGCCTCCTGCTGCTGCCGCACCACCAGAGCACGATTTCTGTTCTCATCCTGAAGCAAAGTTCTTAACTTGAGGTACTATTTTTGGGTTAGCGGAGTCTGTAACCTGAAGTGTATGTGACCTGAGGTACCACTGTACAACTATTGTTATTTACAGTATTTAAAATGCTTTTTAGGCGGACCTCACAAAGCAGTTTACATAAGGTTACAAAAACAAGCATCAATTATTTTATTTTATTTTTTAAGTTACAGTAGAATGGAAAAGACAAGTTGTTTCTTTAGAAAAAGCTGTTACTGCTTCTTCTTCTTTCCACTCAGGGCAAGATGGTCCTTCAGATGCTCCTGTGGTGGCAATTGTGGGGGAGGGGGGAGGGAGATGCCGCTATGGGAGTTGGAGCATGACCGTCCCTTAAGCTTCATTCCTCTCCCTTTTGTAGGCAACATACATGCTCTGTCACTGAGCTAGGACCCTTCCCTGGTGTTTGAAAAGAACAGTCTGGGGCAGAGGCAACTTACAACCCATGCTTCCCTCTCCTCCTGTTGCCAATCCAGAGAACTTCTGTTATGAAGTTGGCATATAAATAATGCAACTAACTAAACAAAAACAAGTATACCTCTGACTAGCACAGCAAGCTCTGGGCTCTCCCCCTCACTGGCCCCACCTTCCCACTGTCATCTGACCCACTTTTCCTGCCTGAGCCAACAAGCTTGCACCAGGATTCTGATCCGCCTTCTTGGTCCAGGTGCCTCTCATTGGCAAGGATGCCTTGGCACATGCACTGGGCAGGGTGTCCCAAGAATTTGCTATCCCCCAAGCAATGAATGAAGCAGAAATTCTCACCCTCACCCATTCTCCCCACCCACCTGTCCCATATACACATTGTGCCACCACTTTTGCAAGACTCTTGTTGCATATTTTGTGTGTGTTTTTCATCCTTTGGAGACCTTAAAAAATAAATAGGGCGAAGGCAAGAACACAGCTTTCCCCTCCCCCAATACTGCAGTATTGTCGTTGGATTGGGTTCAAACCTGCTTCTGCCTAATTATACTGAAGGCCCTTACTGCTGACACATTTCTGTTTATGTTAACAGTGCACATTAAAAAAAATGATGCAGTAAGCTGTGTTTGGGGAGGGGAGTCATCTGAACTGTCCCTTACTACCCAGCACAGAGCACCATTACCTTAAAAAGCTTGTTCAGGAAAGCCAAATTTTGCCTTTGATCTGCCCTCTTTGCCATTCCCCCACCCAAATACCCAAGCCCCCCAAAAATATAAGAATAAAAACCCCACTAATCACTGCAATCAGAATGAACTAGTTTGGGAGTTCTAGGGTGCTACGAATAAAAAACCTAAGCTGCTTGAAATCAGTGATGGTCCATTTCTGTAGGAGTTTAAAAAATGCTACCTGACCTTTTCCAGAGTATGTGCAGATTAGAGAGGGTTTACACCCTACAATTAAATAATAATAATACAAAATCAAAACCGAGAAAGGATAATGGGCTGGATGCTGGAACAGAGAGTGTGACAAAGGGAGGATAATGCACATTCTCCACTTGCACATGCTAGGCTCAAACACTGTTTATCAGACAGTAGCAGCACTGCGGCATCCAGTCGCGCAGATCATGAGCTGCTGTTTTGTTCACATTTTTAATGTGCCATCTTGCAGTAGATGCCTGTACAGCAAAGTAAGTGTAATCTCTATATATACCCTGTGTGGGTGTAAGGGGTTATTTCTAACAGTTCCCATTGCCAATTTAAAAATGCACGGGGGGGGGGGGTATTAGAGAGAGATCTAACTGCCTTCAAAAATTATAATAATTCCATATTGATTTCCCTCACTAATTCTTCCCAGAACCTTTTCATTATGCAATTTCTACTGCTCTCCAAAAAGCTCCTTCCTTTCAAAGAGCCATCCTTGATGCTAGCCAAGGGAACCAGACGAAGCTAAGCTTTCTCCCTCCCCTCCTTTGTTATAAACACAGACGGAAACATCATTCAGAATGTTTAGCCCCAAGTATCGTTTCAACAATGCCACAGCTCGCTTTTATAGGACGGGAGTGATGGAAAAGAAGCTAAAACAGCTTAATATGTACAAACATAGAGCTTCACTTGAAATAAATAATGCTGAAAAGGAGAAATTTAGCAAAACCAACCCTTCTGAATGAAGAGGCTTCTGGTAACCCCTCAAGCTAAATTGAGATTACTTTCCGCTACCCAAGTCCCTTTATGTATTTCTGCAATGCTGTGCTATGTCCACTTTCAGGTATATGCACAGCTTTTATTATTTAATAGCTTGTTTTAAGGCTAACCCAATATATAAAGGGCCAGTGGCCTCTTTGTGCATGTTCTTTAGCTATTATGCCTAAGAGTTTGGACACTAGTGTATCACGCAGGTACACTACTCAGGGAGCTGGGATTCAGCTGAGGTTCCCTGGTGGCAAACCTAAGCAAGAAATTTGTTGTTGCGTAACACGCAAAACAGCCCTTGCAATTCCACTAAGGTTGCCTATGAATAAAGAGAGGGGAGTCTTTCGAATACACGTGGCATAAAACCAATCCAGAAAATTGAGAGTAACCTGGATGTAAGCTGGGAAGAGTAGGCCAATTTGCACACCTAAGCAAGACAGCATCCCTTTGCTCTATAAAAGTATTTCACAAACTTTACCCCCTTGGTTCCATGAACTCATCCCCATTGTCCCTTACCTTACCCTATAAAAAACATGGTTCAGAACTGTCATTTGCACCAGCCACTAAGGAAGATAATGGCAATAAAATTCATTGCATGAAAAATATTTTTACGCAGTCTTACTAACTAAAACATAAGGTTGAAGGAAATGTATAGCATAACTTGTTTATACATATATATAACTACTTACCCAAACATGCACAAACATTCAGCTTCAACAAATGCACAATACTGCAAATAATTTATAATCAATAGCTATTACCAATAACTGGTTGTCTTGTTGCTCGTGACGACTCAGAATCGTTAATACAAACAAATGTTACCAAATGAAATAGCTTTGAAAGTGATAAGAGCGGTTAAACTTTAAATATGAAGTGAGGAAGGTGTTTCACTCCAGGCTCTAGCCTAGTCAACTGCAAATCAGCAATTAACGTGCTTGGAGGGGCCCAGCTCCAGCACACCCCTGCCACCCCTTGCCTCTTAGCACACCCCTGGTAAACCCCTTTGCTACCCAGGAGGCTATACCACACACTTTGGGGACAGAGGAGAACTGCTCAGGTGAACGAGAGAGCCGTTGGTTCTTCATTGACTGCTGTTTTTAAAGGATGCCTTGCTGTTTTTAACCACTCAGGCTTCTATTTATTGCTCTTTTAAACTGTGGGGAGTTTGGGGTTTGCTTTGCATTTGGGCATAAGCACCTAGTTCAGGTGTAGTTCATGCTTATGGTGGACTCGTGAAAAGTCATGCTGAGTTCCTATAGCCTGACACTCTTTCCAGCTTGGCCAATTGCTTTAAAAACAGTTTCACACAACTGCAGATAGGGCTGGGTGATTGTTTGATTGTGTGCACAACTGAACACAAATAAAGCGGCATCCAAAGGCAGTTTTGAGAGTTTTGAAAGAATGCAGCAGAATCAAGGAACCAAAGGCTGAATACGTAAGAACTTTGCAAGCTGAAAACATCTCCTCCCCAGGGAAATCTTTAAAGTACATAAATGTAAACTACAGCCAAAATCTAAATGTGTGCGGGGGAATTAGTTAAACCTGGCTCAAGGCCATAGGCCATAATTGCTTGTGTGGAATTATTTAAGTATGTAGGTAACAAATGGAAACCAGAGACTTCAGCACCATGCATGGGAGGTAATCTAATTTCAGTGCAACAGGTAACTGAAAACAGGTCTCAAAGGAATAACAGCATATTTTTTCAGAAGCCAAAAAGAATCATGAAAAACATGAACAAAACTTTGTCTACTAAACGCAATGGGAGTAGGTGCCATTAAACGCAAATGAGGCTTAATTGTTCATTTATAGAAGTATTAATACACCACCCTGTGGCAAAAGGTTGTTGTTGTTATTATATTTTTATTTACATCCCACCTTTTCCCCAGACCACGACTCAAGGCGGCTTACACAAATTAAAGCAACACCGATAATAAAAAGCTGAAAACATATACAGTGGTACCTCGGGTTAAGAACTTAATTCATTCTGGAGGTCCATTCTTAACCTGAAACTGTTCTTAACCTGAGGTACCATTTTAGCTAATGGGGCCTCCCGCTGCCACCGCGCCTCCACAGCACAATTTCTGTTCTAATCCCGAAGCAAAGTTCTTAACCCGAGGTACTATTCATAGCTGTCAACATTTCCCTTTTTTAAGGGAAATTCCCTTATTCTGAATAGGATTCCTTGCATGAAAAGGGAAAAGTTGACAGCTATGGTACAATTTCTGGGTTAGCAGAGTCTGTAACTTGAAGCATCTGTAACCTGAAGCGTCTGTAACCCGAGGTACCACTGTAAAAGATCATCGTTAAAAAGTAACTGATCTCTAGTTCAATTAAAACAACACAGAAAACAAATGTATTTAAATACAGATAATAAAAGCAGCACAGCACTATTAGAGAACTTTCCCTAAAAGCAGTCAGTTCTCAAAGGCCTGCCAGAATCAGTCTTCACCTGCCAGCAGAAGGACAAGAAGGAAGGAGCAAGTCTGGCCTCTCTAGGAAGGGAGTTCCAGAGACTGGGAGCAACAATTGAGAAGGCCTTCAGGTGGGCACATCAGGGCCCAATGTTTAAATGACTGGCTACTCAAAGAACATTTCAGAGAACTGTGTAGACCTGCCAAGAGAGCCTGAAAGTCAAAAGTGAGGGTGCCGGCTGAATTTCTGTCTGCTGCAAGATTGCTTCACAGCATGGTACTGGTAATGCTAAATGCCTGACGCCTACTGGAGGCCAATCAGGCTCCTGTAATATGAGGGACAAGTAACATCTCAGTGATCGGGATGGGGTATGAGGGCTCAGACAGTTGTTTAGGGCATCCTAAGCCCATGTTGTCCAGGGCTTTGTATAACACAAGAACCTTGAACCTGGCCCAGTAGGATATCAGCAACCAGTGCAGATGTTTTAGCAGAGCTGTCATATGCTATCAGCTGCCTGCCCCCATCAGCCACTGCATTGTGCACGGCTGGAGCTTCTAGATCAGGCCCAAGGGCAGCCCCATGTACAGCACATTGCAGCAATCCAATCTTGAGGTTTCTGCTGTATGGACTTTAGTGGTCAAGTTATCTAGATACACCCATTGGTGGCATACCAGCTAGACAGTCCTAGGCACTGAGATCACTTGGGCCTTTAATGACAAAGTTGTGTGCAGGAGTATCCCCAAGCAACAAATCTGCTCCTTTAGAGTAAGTCCAACCCTATTCAGAGCAGGCAGCTTGCCTACTCCTGGACACAGATCACCCACCTAAAGAGCCTCCATCTTCCCAGGATTCAAACTCACGGTTATTTACCCTCATACAGTCCACCACTGCATTATAAGACACTGGTCCAGATCTTGAACATTATCTCCTGATTCAGAGCTGCATACCATCAGTGAACTGATGGCACCGTTCTCCACAGCTCCCAGAGGCTTCATGCTCTGTGTAACCTCATAGCACAGTCAAAGAGAACTCACCCAATGCTACTCTCTGGACTGAACTGTGCAAATAGAATGGAACCTCTATCTTACCATGCCTCCAGCACCCACCCCACACAGTTGATCCTGGAGGATTCCATAGTTGATGGTATCAGAACCTGATGAGAGACTGAGTAACAGGGTTATACTCCCCATGTCCCTCTCCTGACATAGGTCATCCATCAAGGCAGCCAAGGCAAACTGAAGCAGATCCAGATATCGTCATCCAGTAACACCTGTAGTTGCTTCACCACCACCACTCCACCACCTTTCCCATCATAATAATTTTCCTGTCCTTCACTCTAAGGTCCCAGGGTGGGTTACACCATGATGCCACAACATTAAAAAAGTCTTGCTGCCATGGTTTAAAAGTCTTGCTGCCACGGGAAAAAAGTGTGTCCTAAAAAAATACACCTCAGCTGTCAAAAGCTAGGGTAAAGATTTGTGTCTTCAGCATTCACTGGAAACAGTATTATGAAAATGCCAAATGTACCTCTGTGCAGAGGAAGTTCAACAACTTAGGGGCTGCCACAGAAAGGGCCCTTTCCTGGGCCGCACACACCCTGAGCCTCTGAGGGTGAAGTAACTACCAAGAGGGTTCCTTTTGCTGATCTCGAGGCTAGAGAGGGTGTAGGGATTGGCACGGTTTTTTAGGTTTTCGCAATAGGCTGGGAGCTGTTGCACACCACTGGATGGTGGGCTTTTAAAGGAGTGGTTGTATCACTGCCTCTTTATGAGTGACGCATCTCTCCATCACACTATAATGCATTCACAACACCCTGGACCTACCAAGCCATCCCACTCAGTCTAGCTTAACTAGCCAGGAAGGGCAGGGGGCGGGCGGTCAGATGTATTACTGCAAGTATTCTGTCCACATCATCAGGTCACCTCAACTGGAAATGGTCCCAAAACACTGGGCCAGACATTGCACTGGACACCTCAACTGCAATTGTTGCAAATTATTGTTGGAAATATTATAGAAAGGTGCAGTATAAAAGTCTCAATGCAATAAAAAAAAACATAGCAGAAAATAAATGTCTGCATATTCCTACCAAAGTCAGGAAAGTATCTCCAATTCTTCAGAAATATTTCTAGTAAACTGATCATTAACTGTAAATGAGACCCTGTCATTAAAATCCATAGATTCACAGTGGTAAATGACACATCACATTTACCA
Organism: Podarcis erhardii; assembly: GCF_964252035.2. Lineage (NCBI taxonomy): Eukaryota > Metazoa > Chordata > Lepidosauria > Squamata > Lacertidae > Podarcis > Podarcis erhardii. The sequence continues at coordinate 29,052,101 of NC_138504.1, forward strand.
CTTCACCTAATACACTATTCTTTTTTTCCAAGAGTATCTGGAGGGTTTGTTTCTGCTCTCCGCAGTGCCTCAGATATTACCTGTAGTTCTGGCTGTGGGAGACCTGCCACCCATGAGCATCTCCGGCAAAACAGTTTGTCACGGTCTGCTAAAGTCTCTCTTTTTTTTGCAAAGGAATGGAACAGAGGAGCACAGGAGGTTGCCTTGTGCTGAGTCAGGCCATTGGTCTGCCAAGCAGTGTAGCCTATTGTCTACACTGACTGGCAGCAGCTCTTTGGGTTTTCAGGCTGAGGTCCCTCCCAGCCCTTCCTGAAGATGCCATTGGGGACTGAACCTTGAGTTTTCTGAATGCAAAACAGAGGCTCTACCACTGAGCCCTTCCCCAATACTTATTCTTTCCTTCAGAGTGGGGCATCAAATGTCTATTAGAGTTCAGTTTGCTTTGCCTCCACCAAAAACAAAGCACTTGTTTTGGGGACAATGAGGAGAAACTCAGAAATGGAACACAGATCTTGAGCAGATTCATATGAGAAGGAAGGCCTGATTCCTAAGATCTGATAGTCCTGGGTGTCCCAAAAGGTCATAGCCAGCATCCCTAACATTTGACTAATTGAGCACACATACTGAGAAATATATCATTTATTTGACATTATTTTATTGGAATTTTTTTTACATTTAATAACAAATATATAACATAAAACGTTCCATATTCCATCCCCAGGTATCAGCTTGTACATTAACATAATTTAATCTTTTTAATCCATACACGTTATGCAAATGCCTGTCATATAATGTGCCAGGGATAGCACAAAAGTTGTTTTATTCATGACAGAAGAATATACACCCAGGTTCCACTATCAGAATGCTTGTAATCTGAAATCTCAGTTACTCAAACACAAAGGATTATACCCAAACCTTGCTACACAAACGGCTGATTCAGATATCTGAACAGCCAGAGTTTGCCCACTTGCTTACTTGTTTGTGTTTTGCTGGTCGGCGGCAGCTGTTTGGGGCATAAACCATGGAGAGATTTTCCTTCGTTTGGCTGTTGCTGGTTGGCTGCAGCAGTTTGGGGCAGAAAGAGTGGTGGGTGGGAGACAGAATGGACAAATCACATATTAGAAATGTTTCCATAGGAAATAATGGAAATCACCAGCTTGTTAAGTGAACAAACAATTTCCTGGGAACACATTGTGTTCGGAAACCAGGACCCACGTGTGTGGTTCAAGCTGTTTCCTCTCCCTCCCCTCCCTACGGTAGCCATATCTGTAAAGATGCTTTGGGGAGTTTATCTTTAAGAGCAGTTTCATTTGCATATTGAACCAATAGCCAAAATACTGCAAAACAATTGCCCATTTTTTTCTGTACCTTTCATCATTTATAAGTTGTGAGTTTATTTTCTCAGCAACAGCCAATCACCAGACACTTTTATTCCATGTACAGTGGTACCTCTGGTTATTAACTTAATTTGTTCTGGAGGTCTGTTCTTAACCTGAAACTGTTCTTAACCTGAGGTACCACTTTAGCTAATGGGCCTCCCGCTGCCGCCACACCGCCGTTGCACGATTTTTGTTCTCATCCTGAGGTAAAGTTCTTAACCCAGGGTACTACTTCCAGGTTAGTGGAGTCTGTAACCTAAAGTGTTTGTAACCCAAGGTACCACTGTACATTATTGGGTCTCTCCATTTCCTCCTGTAATGTGGTGGGGGGAGGGGGGAGAATGGCAGGAGAAAGTGAGGCTGCTGCACCTTTTTGTCTTCCTAGTCAGCAAGGGAGGTCGGAAAGTACAGGTGAATCAAGTGCTGGAAATAGAATGATCCCAAGAAGCAAACAGGAAGTGGAAGGTAGGAAGTGAGATTACACACACACACACACACACACACACACAAACACCCCTGTTATCAGAGATCCATCTGGGATGACTGACTAGCAAATGTTTCCATAGTACACACCTTGGATTCACCATCCAATGAATAAGCAAAGTGATTTTAAGACACTTGAGGGGAAACCACATCAAAATAATTTGAATGTAAAGAAATCAGTGTGGCATCACCTACACAGACATCAGGCAGGCGCCTTCACTGCATTCTTTCCGGCTCCTGCTAAAAGCATTTTTGTTTTAACAAACCCATCCAGACATGTAGAATGTATGTGTGTTTATTTGTTTTTAGTTTATTTCTCATTTTCTGTTTTGAATGCTTTAGATTTCTTTTAAACTGTTTTTACTGATAATTTTATTCTCTTTTTAAGTTTTGTTTGTTTTTTACAATAAAGCAGTGTATAAATTTTATGAAATAATAAAAAAGCAATAAAACACAGTTTCGAAGAGAAACTCCTGCAGATGCTGGCAAGTGTTAGATGTGCTCAGATTTTTCTTTAAAAAGCAGAGGTGGGAAAACACTGGAGCCAGATTAACTGCTGCACAGCCTTAAACTCAAAAGCATTTCAAACGAACTTAGAGGAAGCATCACAATCCACAGAAATGCGTCTAATGTCCATTTTATTTATTTAATAAATTTATATCCTGACCCGGCCTCCCCGATTTGGGATTCAGAGCAGCTTACAACACTTTAAAGGATCATTATAAAATGCACAGTGATAAAAACCTCCTTAAAAGCCATAGTTAAAAGACCTTAAAACACATTTAAAACCAGAATTATAGTTTGCTTAAAGTAAAATTGCTTATAGAACTTCAGCATTCTAAATTGAAGTACAACCAGTAAATTTATACTCTAAATCGCCTATCATTAGCAGGAAAGAAGAACATCTCACCCCTGCAACTAGGCAAATGTATCAGACAACTAGGATGGTAGCAGCCAGGCAGAGGAATGAATGTGTGGCTCTCAGAGGTGTTCAGGAAATTGTGTAAGACTGAGTGTAGGATCAGGAGGTCAAGGGAGGCTGTGACTCCAGCAATTTTTCAAGTCACCACCTGTCACTGTCATGCTGAAAACACAAGATAAAAGACTTGGGATTCTCTACAGTTATGAGGCATGCAGGCCACTCACCTCGCATCATGCTGAGGAGATTCAACTGGATACTCCAGACTACACACACACACACAAAACCTCTGCAACTAGGAAAGCTGGTGTACCTATAAAGCTGTGTTTCCTTTTGGAAACTACTTTCATTGCCTATCAAGACCTTGGCCCAAGTAGAGTGACAGCAATACTACAATGTAGAGACTGTGTGTCTGGGTGGGACCGTCAGAAATGTTGGGTAGTTCCAATGAGTTATTTCATTTATTTACAGGATTTAACATCATTTATATGCCACTTGATTGTAAACAGAACCTGTAAGCCAGGTATTTCCCACATTTTCAGACTCGGGACCTACTTTTAACCAAAACATGCATTCTTAACCTCTTGTTTGCACAATGGTAGTGTTCCTGTTGTAGACTTACCCTGGATCAGACCACATGCCAGTGAATGTGGCACAAATACCTATCCTCTCCTCTTCTCCCCTATATCCCCCCATGGGTGCCAAAGGATACCCCTTCTTTCTGAAGCAGATTTTGGGGTTGCATGGGAGCATTCAGAGAGAGGGGAGGAAGGGTAAATCATGTTTATGCAAGAAGTAGTCCACTGCATAAATGGGACATCATAACTTAGTGCCACCTTGTAAGTACCACAATCTTCATTTCAAATCCAACTTAACTATAAAAATATATATACCGCTATGTCATAAAAGGGACGTGGGTGGCGCTGTGGATTAAACCACAGAGGCTAGGGCTTGCTGATCAGAAGGTCGGTGGTTCGAATCCCTGCAACGGGGTGAGCTCCCGTTGCTCGGTCCCTGCTCCTGCCAACCTGGCAGTTCAAAAGGACGTCAAAGTGCAAGTAGATAAATAGGTACCGCTCCGGCGGGAAGGTAAACGGCGTTTCCGTGCACTGCTCTGGTTCGCCAGAAGCGGCTTAATCATGCTGGCCACATGACCCGGAAGCTGTCTGCGGACAAACGCCGGCTCCCTCGGCCAGTAAAGCGAGATGAGCACCGCAACCCCAGAGTCGGTCATGACTGGACCTAATGGTCAGGGGTCCCTTTACCTTTACCTTTATGTCATAAAAATATATCAAAGCAGTTTACAGGAACTAAACATAAAAGAGTACAATAAAAACCATATTAAAAAGTTAAAAACAGACATCAGTCAGTCAGTGTGGAAGAGTGTATTCTTAATTGCCTGCACAGGCCTGATAGCATAGAAAAGTTTTCAGCAGGCATTTAAAAGCTGGCACAGAAGGAGCATGCTAAATCTCTGGTGGCAGAGTGTTCCACAGGACTGGGCCAACATTAAAGGTTCAGCTTCTTGTGGTTGCCAAATGAGCCTTGCCAACTTGGGGAACAATCAATGATTCTCCTACAGGTGATTTCAGTGATCTTAATGACATGAGCCAGCTGACAGACGCACAACTGTTTTTGTCCAGTAGGTCTATTCTGCTGCCCAACTTAACTATTACAAGTTAGAAAACAAACAGTAGATAAGGCTTCAATGCTATGAATTCATGTTCCCCAACAGGTGAACCTTAATGACTGAATGTCTCCTCTAAACTAGGGCTGCAATCAAATAAAGTTTACTTGATTAATGTGAGGGGGCTGATTTTAATCTACAGGGGTCAATTATAATCAGCACGGTTAAGGGCAAATTTGGCTCATTGTTTTTTAAGACAATTTCATACTGGTACTTTATGGTAATATTCTCTCTTGTTCCCTTCTGAAGACTGTCTCTCCTTCTGAGGAGGAGCAGAAGCATTGGTTCATTAAGCTGAAAGTTGATTAAACAAATGAAAGCTATCCTCAGTAGGAATGCTTAAGGAATTTGTTATGGGGAAACTCACTCCTGGGCAAACTCACCTCAGTCACACCTCTTGAACTAATGTTCAGATCAAAACACAGGTCTGAGGAATCTGCACAACAAATTGTACAAGGAGGTTTGAGGGCTGGAGGAGAAGAAGAAAAAGGAGGAAAAGCAGGAGGAAGAAAGAGAGATACTTTTTAAAAGTAGCAGTTGCCAGTTGGAGCAGCCAGAATGCACAGATCCATGGTGATTTTCCAAGGGCAAAATGTAAATGTTTGGGGTGGCATGTTATGGCGTCCCCTCACACCCAGGGGCACCTAAAGCCTCAGTCCTCACATTTTCTAGCTAGTTATTGCTTGCTTTTAAAATACTTTCTTTAATAGAAGAAGAAGAAGAAGAAGAAGAAGAAGAAGAAGAAGAAGAAGAAGAAGAAGAAGCAGCAGCAGCAGCAGCACTCTGACCACATTGTAAAATTTATTTCTTTTGGAGTTTGAGGGGGCAGGGGGGGTTCTGATTTTGGTGAACGTTTCATTTCTTTAACACAAATCTGCACACTGCTGCAGAAACAGGATAGAACAGACTCCAAATGACACAAACTGGAATGGCACTAATTTGTGAATTCATGCATCCACCTAAAGCAGATAAAAGTAAGTACCTGTATTTTTTAAGGTAAATATTTTTTTTAAAAAAATTGGTTTTTAAAGAAGACGCCTAGCTATAATACAACTGTCTTTTTGAAAAAAAAACCTGGTTCAAATAGAAGCCTGAACTTCATCCTAGGATATGATTCTTCAAACTGAACTCATGGTCCTCTTACAAAAGCCTCCTCTCCTCTGTAAAGAACTGCTGGAGAAACATCTTTATTATTCATCATACAGCACAAGTATTAATGTACTTGTCTGATAGCTCAATACTAGGGGGCCAAGGTCTAGGAAGTCATCATAGGCACTAGAATCCAGGCGATGATGCACTTATCTTACCAAGGGTCATCCAACTTCACCATATGACTGTACTCTGTTTTATGCCCATCTACCGGATCTCTGATATGTGTTCAGTTCTGAAGCCATTAATATTTATAACAAGCTGGGACTTCAGAGTATCTCAACCAGGTCACTATGTGAGTGGAGTGACTTCCACTTACGCAATGGAACTATCTTCACCTTCCTCTCTTTCTCCTGCATCTCTCCCAAATCTACTCTGCAGGGTTTGGAGGAGCCCCAGAGCATATTGAAGGAGGTACTGCAAGGTGGCACAGATAATAAACATATAATATGCCCCCAAGTACCCATGGAAATATAGGGTGTTGGACTTTTAAAATATGCCCTTCCAAGTTTCTTCCAAAGTTCTCCTCTTCCCCTGACATAGAAAAAGATCACGTTTGATAAGTTTAAAATGTTTTACTTACGAATGCTCCAAAAGACAGATTCATGCACTTTTCCATATAGTAGTAGTTAGAAAAAGTTGCACAACCAGTAAGACCTGGCTTAATTAGTAAGGGAATGCAAGAGTGGCTTGTGAGAGTTAAGCAGTCTGAGCTTGGAGCAACCCCCTCAGACCTCCTCACATGTTGAGCTTCTCAGGTAGACTAGGGGAACAAAGACTTGATGGTCCTTCCCAAGTTGAACTAAGCTTGGCCAGACAGCTTACTCTATGGTCTTAATCCCTTCATTAGACTTAAGTATGTTGGTTATGTGAAACTGGTTATCACATACAAACAACATTATTAAAATGGATGTGATCACCCACCAGCTATGATTGCAGTCTTCTTGTGTCCAAAGCCAACATCCTCTAGTTTTTAAGAACTAGAATAGTCAGCCATAATTTCTGACGAAATATCTCCTACATTTATGATAATGGAAAAACACACACATACAATTTTCTTTTCTTTCTATATACATAAAAATGTAAAGCTGTCATCACACAGTCCCCATTGAGGGATTTGTTAATGCCTCATCACAATCCTGTTAGCATGGGGCAACAGATTTCAGCTCAGCTGCCTAGTGGGTGAAGCATAGACTTTTTGAGGTGCTGGGTCCTAGTGTGAGTCCATGTGTCTGGTTTCAAAGTAGGTAGCCACAGCAAAGTAAGGAGACACCACATAATACATCTAGATCAGTATTGTCTTCCATTATGACCAGCAGAGGCTCTCCAGGGTCTCAGGCAGGAACCCTTCTGAGTTCCACCTGGAGATGCCTAGGGCTGACTGTAGGACCCTCTACATGCAAAACAGATGTTTTGCTTTGCAGGGAACTGCTTTAAGAAAAAATCAGTATGGCAACTGGTTAGTATTGCCACACTGGCTCTCCAGAGCTTCAAGCTGAAGCTTTTCCTAGCTCTAGCTACAGATGTCAGGGATCAAACTTCAGGACATTTTTTATGGGTATCACGTGCTCTGCTGCTTCCTTCCCAGCTACATTCCACAGTCTTCAATACACCAGTATAAACACATTGAAAGAGATCTTAAGTACCTGTAGAGATATTTTGGTAAAATCCAAGTTTGAGTAATTTCGAACGTTGCTTACACAAGACTATATTAATATAGGACTGCAAATATCTAAGGAAGGTCAAAAAGCTTCATACTATGATTCACCACATCAAAAGTACTGAGGGGGAGGAGAAATCTAAACATATTAATCTCATCCATGATTCTCTTCACTTTCAGAACGGCCTTAGTGACCTCTGCCAACTCATAATGCACAGGTAACAACTTTTAAAAAGCAATTTTGAAAAGCACTATTTGTAGAAATGGTGATCTGACAGCATCCCTGATTCAAAAAGTCCCGAGGACTTTATTTTAATAAACAGCTTTTTGAAAAGATAAACACAGCTTCTGCATGACTCTGAGCCTCACACTTTCAACAAATATTTTCAGCTATTTCATTTCGGCCAGGGAAGGGAGGGGACTGTTCCATTCTTTTAGCACCCTCTTCACATTTATTTCCTCAGGATCAATGACTGAACCCAAATGGAGGCAATTTTTAATGGTTATTTGTGCTGAACATGTTTGAACATGGTATTGTATGTGCAGTAGCTCATCATGAAGACTGCGGTCAGGAGGCTAAGCCATACTCACCAACCCACATAGCAAAATGACTGCATACACGCAGCCTGCTGCATGGACAGAATTGGCATGCGGAAACGATGTAAAGTCTTCTTCATGCAGTAGCCATTTTGCTTACATTAGACCTCAGTGCAAGAGTGAACATACGGTATTTTTGAGAAGTCAGAGTAAGTTCATAGCTTATGTTACTCACATGGTGAATGTCCAATGACATGGTAAGTTCAGTGCATGGGCATTATTAACATTTACATTCCAGTGAATACCACAGAGGGCTATCATGGCAGTTTACAAAAAAAAAACCTAGTATGAGAAAAAATAATGTTTTCTGGATCATGCCTAATGCATCTTTCCCAATGCAAGCTCTTAAATTCTGTTGCATTCAGATCAATAATGTTGCAGCAGCAGTAATCAATGGCTGTGTGAATAGTTATAACAAATCAGGAATTAGCCCAAAGTGTGGGTCATTTCACATTTACAATGCTTGCTTCCTAACAGATCTGTGATTATTGTTGTCTTTGGAATTATTGTCTTCCAAAGCAACTACTCTATTCTGAACTTTAAAATGGAAAGTGTAATGCTTGTGGTCAACAAAAGAGGTTTAAAGACTGTCTTAAGGCAATTTTTAAAAAAATGTAGTATAAACACCAACAATTGGGAAACACTGGCTTGCAAGTGCTCCAATTGGAGAACAGCCTTTACCAAAGATGTCATGGGCTTTGAAGACACTTGAACTCAAGACGAAAGGGAGAAAAGTGCTAAGAGGAAGGCACGTTTGGCAAAGCCACACATTGATCAACTCCTTCCTGGAAACCAATGTCCCCACTGTGGAAGGACGTGCGGATCCAGAATTGGCCTCCACAGTCACTTATGGACTCATTGTTAAAATTGTGTTTATGGAAGACAATCTTACTCGGCTACGAGTGATTGCCAAAGAAGAAGATTGTTGACTATTCAAGTTTGCAGTCTTTTAGCAATCTTTGTCTTTTAGCACATCAGTTACCCAACAGGAACCAAACTGAACAGTTAAAAATATACTGCAATGGAATTCTACTCTTGAGCTTTATTTTTAATTGTAAAGGTTGCATTCAGAACATTTTTGGGAAATCAGTCATCACAGATTTGATAATCAATGCTTAATCAATCAAGATGAGTAAACTGGCTAGTCTCCCACATGGTTTCAACTTTGGATGTTCATAGTGTGAATTTATTTCTGTTGAGATTAGTAGTGTGCTTAAAGTGTATTTCAAGTATATAGTTCCCTGTAGGGTGGGGGCAAGAATTATTGGCTGGTCCAGTAATGTTTTTATTATTCCTGCTGAACTGTTTAACACCTTTAGACAAAGTCAGCACTTTCTTTATCTAAAGAAAGAAAATGTAATACAACCAATACCACCCATTTTGTCTTATAAAGAGCCTATGCCTAGGGCCGAGCACATCACCTTAATTCACCCTTCACTTTTAACAAAAGGAGGACTACAAATTTTCTTCAACTCTCTGCTTTACCAAGGACCTGTGAGTGCTGATGAGCGGTAGGAACAGAGTCAGAGTAACTGCTGACTTTTATATTTTCACAAGGTAGAACAGCTCCTGGCTCTTGTTCCCAATACACTCTACTGCTGCCTTCATCAGCAAGGTGGCCTCCAGATGTTCTGGACTACAACTCCCATCAGTCCCAGCCAGCACAGCCAATGGTGAGGGATTATGGGAGTTGTAGGCTAAAATATCTGGCAGGCACCAGGTTGGTGAAGGCTGCCTTATTGCAACACAAGGTATTTGTACACGAGGCAGTTAATGAAGGAGTATACAACAAACCCTGCAGTCTTCCTGCAGGGATAGTGGCAGACTTTTAACTTGAGAGAACAGAATCAAGTGAAGGGAGCAAGATTACTACTATTTATTAATTTATATACTGCTTAATGCCTAAATAGGCTTGTATTTTGTACTGTACTCTGCAAGCTGTTGGGAGGAGACTATCATCTGAGTAAGGACTTTGAAAGCCTGTGATGGTTTGCTAGCTAATTATCTGCACCTCAAAACCCCCTCCTTCTCCAGCAGTGAGAGAGCTGGGAAGCTTAGCTCATTCCGTTGGCTCTGATGTGACAGACCAGCTTCCTCTCCCCTCAACTGCTGCATGGGGACAGCCATTCCAGTAGTGAGAGAGATGGGAAGTGGGGCTCATTCAATTCACTCTGCTGTGCTACTCCAGCTCCACCAGACTGTCTCAGGGGGAGCGACAGGAAGCAGAAGGACTCCTTCCAGCTCCACCAGGCACCTCCTGCCCCTGAGCTGTGCCAGGTGGGCATTATAAGAACAATTTCTTATATAAGAACAATGTCTTCCAAAGCAACTACTTTATTCCGAACTTGAAAATGGAAAGTGTAATGCTGGTGGTCAACAAAACAGGTTTAAAAACTCTCTCAATCTTACTCGGCTACAAGTGATCACCAAAGAAGAAGAAGAAAAGAACAACTGTGTTTAATAATTGGTGCCTGTGTTTGATTTCTATTTTCCTCTTCCCTCCCTGTCCCCTTTCCCTTGTGTGTCATGTGTTTTTAGGTTGTGGGGCAGGAACTGTCTTAATTGATTGGCTGAAGAGAGCAGTACAAATTTGCTAAGTAAATAATAAATACCATTAATATATCATTGTCATAGATGAAACAGCAGAGACCCAGGTCCAATTAAATGCAGGCATTAAGAACATTCTTGCAATCTCCCACTTTCCTTAAATTAAAATTAAGACATCTGCTGTATCCTAAATAACTGCAGGTTGTTTGGGGTTTTTTTTTTCCTTTCTGCATTTGGAAGACTGCCCCTCAGGTGCTGAAACTGACTGACTCTAGCAAGCAACTTCCCAGGATGCTCAAAGAGAGAGTAGAGTGGAAGAACAGAAGAAAAGGGAGATGCAGTACATCAGAGAAGGGGTTCTTTGAAATGATTTTGGAAGAGGGGGAAACAGCTCTGGTTCTCTCTGGTGTATTATCCTTCTTGGAAACAAATTACAAAGCCCAACAGATTCAGAGCCTGATCACATCAAATACTGGTTGAGCAAAATGACCTGACAAGAGAAGAGTGAGGGAATGTAGAAAGCTGCCTTGTACAAAGGCAAGCCTAATAGTCCGCCCAGCTCAGTACTGCCTGCACTGACTGGTAGCAACTCTCCAGAATTTCAGACAGGGAGTCTTTCCCAAGCCCTTCTTGGAGATGCTGGGAAGTGAACCTGGGACTTTCTGCATGCAAGGCAGATGCTTAAGCCATATGTCTTCCCAGGGTCTTGTTCCTGGCACAAAGGAACAGCTGCCACACGCTAGGACTCTGTTGCAGTACTGGTGAAGTAGCAAATACTTGTGTGACTGTACACATACTCTCCCAACTGCTATTCAAGTGACTTAAATGTTTGGGGGGGATCATTTTCAACCTCCAAACTGCAAAACCCACAGTGGGAAGAAATCACAGAATTGTAGAGTTGGAAAGGATTCATAGGGTCATTTAGTGCAGCCCACTGAAATGCAGAAATCTTAGCTCAAAATCCCTGACAGATGGACTCCCAACCTCTGTTTAAAGTCCTCCAATGAAAGAGAGTCCACAACCTTCCGAGGGAATTGTTTCCACTGTCAAACAGCTCTTATGGTCAGAAAGTACTTTCTAATGTTTAGTCAGAATCTGGTCCTGGTCCTACCCTCTGAAGTAGAAGAAAACAAGACTGCTCCATCTTCTATATGGCAGTCCTTTAGAAGATGGCTTTGAAGATGGCTGTGGTATCACCTCTTGGTCTCTTCTCCTCCATGCTAAACATACCCAGCTCCCTCAACTGTTCCTCATAAGTCTTGGTTTCCAGACACTTTATCATCTTGGTTTCCCTCCTCTGCATACGTTCCAGCACGTTCAAACAAGGATCACTATGCAGAGATGGAAATCAACAGGGTGGAGGCAAATGCTTATTCTGTTTTTTGGGCACTAGAAAAGCTATTTAGGGATGTAGAACCTATATCTACAACTCCCACCATTCTTGACCATTGGCCATGCTGACTAGGGCTGGTGGGAATTGGAGTTAAACAACACCTAGAGGGTCGCCTTACTTTTTTAGGACTACCAATCTTATGAATGAAAGCACAATCTTATGAATGAATGTTGGGGGTTTTGGTAACACGTGTGTGTGCGCGCACACACGCACACAGTGCCTTTTCAGCTAAAGAGTTTTGTTCCACATTGTCATGCTTGACTGGGCTGACTATACAGTGTGCTTTTCATTCTTTTCAACACACTTAAAGCGTTTGACATTTCAGGAGTATTAATAGTTACAAGAGTTGATATGATGGCTTACCCAGTTCTTGGCTACGTACAAAGTTACGGTTTCTGAGCACCCATTAAAGCTCTTCAAAATACCCTAGAAGCCTGCAGCCAAAATGATTAGCTGATGTAGCTTGAATCAGTACGTGAAATGTAGCCCAACTGGGGCTTGACCCTCATTGGGTTTTCAGACCATGATGCTGCATTACAGTAGAATGCAGAGCTGACGAAATTCACCTTCAGTGCTTTATGTAAAGGAACAGTGCTCTTGTCAAAATTTTAGGTTCAGAAATCCCATGTCTTTCTTGCTCAGTATCTCAACACCTCCCTCTCCTGTCCACTTCATAGGAGTGCATTTAAAAGAGAAAAAATCCTAGGCAAACTGACAACTTTGCTGTCAGTCACAGAAGCTGTAATGCAGATTTCCTCCAGCTTATTCCTCGAGCTGTTGAAATATTCATTAACATTCTGTGCCATTACACCAGCTCAGCCACTGTCAGAGGCTTCACCTAATTCTACAGCTAAGAAGCTGGTAAGGTGGCAAGAGTTCACCTCGAACCAGAGTCAGACACCAAAAGCTGTGAAGTGTGCAAGTACCTCAAAAACACTGTCTGAGCATGTACAGAACAGATTTTCACCACAAGCCAATAACTGAAACCTGCTTCTCCATATCAAAGTTCAGGAAAGAAGATTTTCAGGAAAGATATTTCCTTAAACACTCTTGCCTTTCCCTCCAGAACAAAAATTTCACAAGAGCTTGCAATTAGCAATACACTAATTAACAACTGCTGTTCATGTAGCACTCTAGAAAAGCTCCCCCACAGTAGGGCTGACATATGTCTGGACATTACCGGGATTTCAAAGATGGAATTGACTGGGGGGGCGGTTCCAAAAGGCGGCACCAAGTCCTGGATCTTAGGCAAGTCAATCAAAAACTCACTTTTTTTGTTTTGGTGTTTGTGTTTTGTTTTGGTGGGTTTTTTTACTTTGGGGATTGTCTTTAAAAAGTTCAACAACCATAGGGGTGTACTGATTTTTACTTTTTGAAATATGGCACCTCTACCCCACAGGCTCCCACCAATTCTGCTTAGGTTGGAAGTGGGACCATTTCAAGTGCTGTTTATGTATCACAAGAACCTGAAGTCCAACACACACACAAATGTGTGTACCTATTTCAGGCCCAATTAAAATACTTTAAAGTCTGGGTGGGAGACGGATACAGTCACAGTTAAAGCAAGACAGGATTTTGGTGGCTGTGTGCTAGACTCTCACCTTGACCTGTTCCACCCATGCATGGGGGTGTTATTGTTATTGTTTGTTTCTATGATATGCATTTTTATATATATTTTTACTGTAAACCAGCTTGTTATCCTCAGATAAAGAGTGATACAGAAATTTAATAAATTAACACATTAAAAAATGTCTCATTGCTTTGTGTTACTCAACAATTAGGCTCTGTTGAAAGAGTGATGCAGCTGAAATGGATCTGACTGTTGAGAATAAAAGAAGAAGCCTGCTGGATCAGGCCAATGGCTCATCTAGTTCAATGTCCTGTTCTCACAGTGGCCAACCAGATGCCTGTGGGAAACCCACAAGCAGGATTTAAGTGTAAGAGCCCTCTTCCCTCCTCACACACTAAACACCAAGCCAGAGGAAATGTGTTCTTGCAATATCATCATCATCAGCAGCAGCAGCCCCTTCCTTAAACAAAACAAAACAGTCAGTTCCCAAAGGTGTGTCAGAATAAAGCAGTCTTCATCTGCCAGCAGAAGTACAAGGAGAAAGCCAGTCTGGTCTCTCTAGGCAGGTGGTTCCAAATATTATATCATGGGAGGAAAAATGACTGTCCAAGCCAAAGGCCAAAACGTTCATTTAGGCTGCTATCTTATACATATTTACCTGGGAGTATGTCCCATTTAACTCAGCTTGGCTTACTTCTGAGTGAACACATATACTACTCAACTGCTAATGATACAGCAGAAAGAAGCCTTGCTGATTTATGGAACTAAGCACAGCTAAAATACTAAAAGCTAACCCCAGTTTTGGGGGGTTTTTTAAGCCTCAGTAGCACTTCTGAAGACATTTAAAAGGCTTTGGGAGCTTTAGATTTCAACTCTCACAAGTTACTTATGAAAAATGCAATCTCTGGAAGGATGTGGGGGGAGGGAGAGAACTTCTGAAGATTTAATATTCTTTCTCTGGGCTCTTCCACGGCTGCTAGTGGATACTGAAGTGACTAAAATATTTTTTAATGCCAACAAATAAGCTTCTCGCAAAGTTATTACTGCATCAAAGACTTGTCCTTCCTTAGTAAACTGTACCAGGCACAAAACTCTGCTTAGTTTTCCAAGGTCTGTAGTTGCCATGAAGCCACTCGAAATGCCTAGTGCAACTTCTGAGGGATTGTCCAGAAGTATGAAAAACATTTGTTTCATTTTTCAGATGTACTCAGGACAGCAAATTTTACTTTATTTTTTTTGGGGGGAGGGGGTTAAAAAAAATTACATTTATAACTTTCTGACAGTAAGAGCTGTTCAACAGTGGGATGGACTCCCTCGGAAGGTGGTGAGTCTCCCTCATTGGAGGCTTTTAAGCAGAGGTTGGGTGGCCATCTATTGGGGATTCGTCAGGTGTGGTTCCTGCATTGCAGGACTAGATGACCCTTGGGGTCCCTTTCAACTCTATCTCATCTTTCCTCCAAGGAGCTCAAAGCCTGTGAGGTAGGCTAGGGTGAGAGGCAGTGAGCTTTGTGGCTGACTGGGAATCTGAACCCTGGCCTGCCCAGATACTAGTCTTACTCTCTGAGCACTATGCCACACTGGCTCTCGCTGGCGCAAATACATCTCAAACTTCACACAAACCTAATGAGGACAGATTATGCTCAAGAGAAGCCAAGGTATGGTGATGGTTGTGAACTTAGATAGCTTTAATATGGACATATTTATGGAGGAGAACAGGCCTATCGATGGGTATCAGCCATGAGAATTAAATTGGACCTCCATGTACAGAATACCTTTGAATGCCAGTTGAAGAGGGGAAGTGCATAGGGTTGTGGAAATGAAGCCTGCACAGAAACATCTCAGAAGACCACTATCGGAAATGGCTAGATAGGACTTATCCAAGCCAAGTTCTTCGATTATTTATATGTTTGGGGAGGGCTGGCCTTATTTGAGTACTCAAAAAAGATTAGTACAGGGATGGCCTGCCAGCAACAAACAGGCTACATACAACTTCCCAAGGCAATTCAATTGTTGTGGAACTCTACTACTTTGGAGTTATTATTTAATTATTATTATTTATTTATTACATTTATATCTCACCTTTCCTCCAAGGACCTCAAGGCAGCGTACATTGTTCTCTTCCTCCTCATATGACTCTCACAACAATCCTGTGAGGTACGTGTGGCTGAGAGTGAGTGCCTGCCCAGCGTCACCCAGTGAGAGCTTCATGGCCAAGTGCGTATTTGAACCCTGGTTCCCCAGATCTGGTCCAACACTCTAACCACTACACCTTGCCGCCTTTCAGGTAATACAGGTCCAGGAATCAATGTCTGGTAGAAGATTAGTCCACAGTTGCATTCTGAAAGCAAATAACATTATTTCCTAAAAGTTGTGAGGACTTCTAATGTTTAATTCCTCTCTTGGGGTTTTGTTGTTAATTAATGCAGCATCCATGACCCAAGATGCCTGAAGAGCATGTGAGGCTGCCTTATATCAGACTGTGCTAGCTGGGGCTGGTAGGAGTTGTCATTCAAAACATCTGCCTTCCTTATACTGAGACAGGGAAGGGCTGTAGCTAAAAGGTAGAACATCTGCCTTGCATGCTGAGCTAGGAGAGACCCACCCACCCCCCAATTTGGAGAGACATTTCTAGTCATATAGACACAGAATCATAGAACTGTAGAGTTGGAAGGGTCATCTAGTCCAACCCTGTACAATGCTGGAATCTCATCTAAAACATTCATTGCAGATGGCCATCCAACCTCTGCTTAAAAACCTCCAGGAAAGGACAGTTCACCACCTCTCATGGGAATCAGTTGCACTGTCAAACAGCTCTTACTGTCAGAAAGTTCTTCCTGATGTTTAGTCGGAATCACCATTCTTGTAACTTGAAGCCATTGGTTTGTGTCCTACCCTCTGCAAAAGAAGAAAATAAGCTTGTTCCCTCAACCATGTGACAGCCCTTGAGATATTTGAGGGTGGACATAATATCTCCTCTCAGTCTCCTCTTTTCCAGCCCAAACATACCCACCTCCCTCAAAACCTTCTCATAATGCTTGGTTTCCAGACCCTTTATCATCTTGGTCTCCCGGTCCTCTACATATGTTCCAACTTGTCAATATCCTTCTTAAAGTATGGCGCCCATAACTGGACACAGGATTCAAGGTGTGGTCTGACCAAGGCAGAACAGAGCGGGACTATTACTTTCCTTTATCTGGACACTATACTTCTGTTAATGCAGCATTAGAATAGAATAGAGTCAGGTTTTTGGGGGGGGGGGTTTGTTTCCTGCTGCTGCTGCTGCTGCTGCTGCTGCTGCATCACACTATTGACTCATGTTCAGCTTGTGGTCCACCAAGACCCCTAGATCCTTTCCATATGTACTACTGGCAAGCCAGGTGTCCCCCATGTTATATTTGTGAAGCTGGATCCTTCCTGAGTGGGTGGACCAAGGTTCTGACTCAGTATAAAGCAGCTTCCTATGTTCCTAACTGGGGCACCTAGTGCAGTGCTGCCTGCTCCAACTGGCAGCTGCGTTCCACAAACCCCCTCCACCCAAGATCCCAATGACACAGACCTTCTACATGCAATGCATGGGCTCTGCATGAGCTCTGCTAATGAACAACAACCTTTGTGTTCTATAATTGCAAAATCTTTATTGCCAAGTGGCACCAGTTTAATTACTAGAGAGTAGCTCTGCATAAAGAGAGAGAGAGAGAAGCAGGAAAAGCACACCTGGGAAAGTGCCAGGATCGTACTGGCACACAGTTATACACATATTGTAATG
The DNA here is from genome assembly GCF_964252035.2 of Podarcis erhardii. Lineage (NCBI taxonomy): Eukaryota > Metazoa > Chordata > Lepidosauria > Squamata > Lacertidae > Podarcis > Podarcis erhardii. The sequence goes on from NC_138504.1 coordinate 29,069,251, forward strand.
CATCTGCTGCCCCTGTCCCAAAGTGCTGCCCTGTTTACTCCCATTCAACAGCACATTTGTGACCTGCACATACAGAAGGCCGATGACTGGGAATGTCCTTTCCCACTTGCACAGCAAAAATCTAGCACAGGTTTTCAGGCATGAAACAAATGTTTTGCACATTAAAAAAACATAATGTACTCAGAAAGCAACCACTAGTCTGGGGCAACTCTATAAACTGCAGTTTACCAGCTGCAGTTCTTTGGTTTGCAACTTTTATCATATTAGTAAATAAGATTCCTGTCCCTTACTTAAATCTACACAAACATACAGATGGGGGGAAATATTATACAGGTAACTCGCAAGTTGCGCATGTTTTAATTTGTGCACATTCAGCTTTACGCACTTGGGAAAATAAAATTAAAGGGAGGGGCAGAAAGGGGGTGAGCATCTGGAAAAAAAGACTTTGGCAATCCCACCTGTCATTGAACCCTGTGTGTTTTGACTATATGCTGCTATTTGACTTCACACACTATCCAAAGAACATAACCCCTGTGTAAGTTGAGAGTCACCTGTACACTAATAAGAAACCCGTTCTTCAGGTGTAGTTCATTACAAAGTTGAAAAACAACAACAGTTGTGCACAAGAAAGAAATATCAGGGGTTCAGGGAAACACCCAAATTTACAGATGTTTAGAATGGGGGACATAAAGAGGGAGGGCTCCCAAAATAGCCTAGTGAGGAATGTGCATGCTCAGGGGGTACAGAATACTATGAGGAAAACAGAAAATGAGGTGGGGTGAGAACGGAATGAAATATCATGAGGAAGGGAAAGACTGGCAGCCCACACAGCAGTATTCAGCGCTGCAACATTTAGTTGCTGTCCCTACCCCCCCCCCCTTTCAGAGAGAAAGAATGAAATGTACGTCATATCAAACCAAAAAATTATTGCTTAGCCAAGAGCCATCATCAGAATGAGATGTACGAAGTATCAAATTCAGAACTACCACAAGGAAATTTGACTCACGAGCAGCTTTTAGAAATTCCTACCAAACAACACAGTAATGGCTCTTTGCTGCTCAGAAGTGCCCTTAAAAAAAACAACGCTTTCACAGAATATTCTTTAAGAAATGGGATCACAGACAAAACCTTGAGTGAAATACATGCAGGGGTACAGAAGTTCTCATCAGAATGTCCTGGAAACTCTTTGAGAGGGTCGGCAGGCTACTGTTCCGAAGGACAGAGACAAAGGGGCAAGAAAGGAGAATAAAGAGACACAAAAATGAAGGCTTAAAATGGAGAGATGAGGTCCAGTCAGGGAGTGGGAGTAGGACGTGGTTCACACTGAAGACCCAGCCTCTCAACTTGCCAGAATGAAGCAATTCCATACTGTTTGATTTATTTGCAATTCTTTCATCTTTTTGAGCCCTGATCTGGGGGAAAGACAGGATATAAATAAATAAATGATTTACTTCATAAAAATTATACACCAATTAGTTTTTTTAAAAAAAATAATAATAATCTAGCAGTTTACAAAAAAGATAAAGCAATAAAATGACCAATAAGAGAAAAAAAAACCCAATAATTTAAGATTTTTTTAACAGCTAAATTAAAAAAATAGACAGTACAGATTTAAACTCGCAGCAACTTTCTAGGCGTCTGGGTAGGCTTGTCTAAACAAGATTGTTTTTAGCAGGCACCAAAAAGAGTACAATGAAGGTGTCTTCCTGATATCAGTAGGCAGGTAGTTCCAAGGTATAGGGCTGCCATAAGTTCTTACAAGTGTGGCATGAGTATTGTTACACATCACCCCAATCTCTGGAAGGTGAGAGATTCCAGGGCTCTGGGCACTCACTCACTCAAAGTTCATTTTTCCTTTGGAAAATGAGGCACAGTGGGGACTGTGATGTCTTTGGGATATATGGTATTTACACATATATACAACTGGAGCCTACAATGGAGGGCTTCACAGCATTAACAACCCAAGAGGGTCTTGCTTCCCCCAGAGCTACGGCCCTGGATCCAAACAGAAATCCAACATGGCTCTCTGACCCTCTGCTCCAGTTTGCTGCATATTACAGAGTGCAACTGTTTTCCTCCAGCCGGCATCATCTCCAGCTGCAATATGAAACTCTCCACTCTGCTTTGTCTCTGCTAACTATCTAACAAGCTCAGGATGGGACTCCACCCATTTGCTGGCTAGCACAGATATTTTGCTTTGCCATCCATGTTTGTGGCCATCACTCCCTGCTGTAGGAGTCAATCCCATAATTTAAATAGACACTGTGAAGAAGTCTTTCCTGAATCTTCCAATATTCAGCTTCTTCAGATGCCCATGAGTTTGTGTTATTGGGAGGGAGCTCTTCTCCATGCCATGCATAATTTTTGAACTTCTAGCGCGTCCCCTCTTTCTTTAAGCCAAAAGGTCCTGAATGCTGCCACTTCTAGCGCGTCCCCTCTTTCTTTAAGCCAAAAGGTCCTGAATGCTGCCACCTTTCTTCATGGGGGAGTTGTTCCATTCCCTTTATCATTTTGGTTGCCCCTTTCTGAATCTTTTCCAACTCTACCATAAGCTTTTACAGGTGAGGTGACCACACCTGTATTCCAAGTGCCACAGATTTGTATAACAGCACCATGACACTGACAGTTTTATTTTCAGTTCCTTTCCTGGTAATCCCTGATCACCTGTTCAGATCAGGGCCAGGCAGAGCACTGGAAGGGGGTGGAGCCTCCCACTCCTATATAAACACTCAATGTGAGCTGTTTCATTGCTGAAGCAACAGATCTCTTCCAACTCCTAGATCTGGTGAGGCCGACATGCTTATAATAACCCCATACTGCACTAACGAAAACGTAACTGGGACTACCAGAAGCCACAGTGCTTTGCAATGCAAGTAAACTAAAGCAATTGGTTTCTGAGGAAGCCCTATTATATATTATTTCTGGGCCAAAGATCCCACCTCCTCAAAAAATAAAGCATAGAACAAATGAAATAGTATCCAGTTGTGTCTTAGGTTATCAGCAAAGACAGATATGCTAGCAGGCATGAAATTGAAGTTAGCAACACAATTTCTGCAAAAGCTCTTAAGTAGTAGATACGATATGCAAAGCTCCATTTCTGACACCCTGAAACGTGAAATAATCAGTTTCTTCAAGACTGTTATATTTACACTGTCCAAAGATAGCTCATCTTGCTATTCAGCTGAACTGCAAAATAACTTTAGCAAATATCCTTAAGAATGTGGTTTTCACAACTATGCTGTGGAGAAACCTGGGATTCCTTGGCTACTTACTGGGGGTTCCTCAGGCCGCTCTGAAAGGCTACACTCAATTTGAATGTAACTCCTAACCAGAGACTGGAGAAAACTGTGACCCTCCCTTTGTTGTTAGGACTCCAACTCCCATTAACCAGCATGTCTAATGTCAGGGATAAAGGGAGTTGTAGTCCAGCAACATCTGGAGGTCCCCCACAGATTGTATCCCTGCTGTTGCATAGCTTAACTATGATTTAACGTTACTTTATCCAGCCCTCAAACTCTCCCCAGACCAGTGCCCCTGCTTCACCCACAAGTGTTTCCCTGCCATTTCGGAACTGTAATCATGCCTTTTACTTGTGTAGATGGAAGACAGAGAGAGGGTGTATATGTAGAAACTAGCCTCCTGCCCAAAGTTGAAAATTACACTTGTTGCTCCAGACATATCTGCTGTCACTGGCATGTGGCCCTTGGAAGGTCAGCTAGAAGGGTATGTGGCCCTTAGTCTTGCAAATGTTATCCACCCCTGTTTAGAGTCATGTCCAAGCCAGTCCCACATCCCTGCCATAATCAGTCGGGATAGGATGAGAACCATCAAACTGAAGCTCAACCCAAACACAATTAATAGGTTGTTCCTCTGTCCAGATGAGTAGTGTTTAACTGGGGTGGGGTGGGGCTAACTCCCCCTAAAGCTGGGTGGGCAATCTTTTTGGACTTCCTTTCTTTTTTACTACAACCTCAAGATTTACCGGGACGTGGATGGCGCTGTGGGTTAAACCACAGAGCCTAGGACTTGCCAATCAGAAGGTTGGTGGTTCGAATCCCCGCGACGGGGTGAGCTCCCATTGCTCGGTCCCTGCTCCTGCCAACCTAGCAGTTCGAAAGCACGTCAAAGTGCAAGTAGATAAATAGGTACCACTCCGGCGGGAAGGTAAACGGCGTTTCCGTGTGCTGCTCTGGTTCGCCAGAAGCGGCTTAGTCATGCTGGCCACATGACCCGGAAGCTGTACGCTGGTTCCCTCGGCCAATAAAGTGAGATGAGCGCCGCAACCCCAGAGTCGGTCACGACTGGACCTAATGGTCAGGGGTCCCTTTATCTTTACCAAGATTTACCAACCAGAGCCAGGGCAAGGAAACACGGGTCACACCAGACCATACACTTAAAGCATGGCTTCCTCCTCTCTCACAAACATGATTTTCAGCACCCTTAACAAACTACAGTTCCAAAGATTATTTAGGGGAATGCCATGCACATTAAATTATGTGACCACAGCTAAAATTAAATAGCAGGGGGGCCCTAAGCACGTTCTGAGCAGAGGAATCTGTTTTCAGAACCAAAACTGAATGGAGCTCATAGTTTCTCACACAAAAAACCCCACTCCTAGGAAAAATCATTTTGTTGCTGCTGTTGTTAAAAAACCCTTAGAAACCCTAACCAGTCCTGCAAACCACTTCCATAGATAGAGATCTACCAGCAGATCCTGAGCTATCTTCTACCCAACCCTGAACTGAAGGATTAAGTTCATAGCTTCAGAGTACTCTTGAATCCAAGACAGACACTCAAGGTGCAAGTGGTCTCAGTGTCACAGAGTGCCTTTGACCTGTGTAGCCCAGCTATGCCCCTTTATAACCAAATAACCTGGTTTCTGTGGCCCATGCTCAGGTAAATATCCTGTTTAGATTACTACAGTGCTGCCTTGGAAAACAGGGCAGAAACTTCAGGTGTGCTAAATGTGGCAACAAGGCTACTAACTGAAAGCATCCATCATGCACATATCACATTGGTCCTTCACTGGCATTCAGTTTGCTTCCAGGCTCAGTTAAAGTACTATACAGCTTGGTACACCCCTGTACCTAATGAAACGCCTCTTTCTATAAGTTCCTAATGGAGCCCCAAGATAATCTACACAGGACCTCCTCAGGGTGCGCCCTCCTTCTGAAGGTAGCAATAAAAGAGAGGGCTTTCTCAGTCATTCCTACCCCCTATTACATAGACTTCATACAGGTTTCTGCCATACAACCAACAAGGCAATTGGGATCTTTCATAGGTGTGATTATTGTTGTGGCCACTCTCTGCTGTATACTTCCATGCAGGAATTCCTACACCAGCCTTTGCCAACCTGGTGTCCTCCATATGTTAGGACCACAACACCCATCAGCTCAGACTGAGCACATGGGAGTCATAGTCCAAAATTTAGAGGGCACCAAGTTGGTGAAGGCTAGCCTACCCATAGATCAACAGCAATTGAGTATTCATACATTTTACTGTGCACACTGTATTCTGGGCAGCTTTCAACAGTTTTTAAAAAGATATAACCCAACAAAAATTAAGAAGCAAAATTATGGCATTTCTCTCAGTTCCCTTGAAAAAATTATGACCTGCACTCAGCTAAGCTCTCATAAAGTCTGCAGAAAATCCTTTGTTTTCTGGTCTTTTGTCATCTCATCTTGGCCTTCTGATCTCTGTCCAGTACCCTGATGCCAAAACCAGTCACCTCTCACCTCCCTGCACCGTGCTGCAGCCTTCAATAACCTCCAGAGGAGCTTACAATCTAGGTTTTGACACAAGAGAAACAGGGGCAAGGACCTATTCTATAGCATTAAGAACAAAAACGCCTGCTGGATCAGGCCAATGGCCCATCTAGGCCAGCATCCTGATCTCAGTGGCCAACTAGATGCCTGTGGGAAACCTGCAAGCACAAGACTACTCTGCCCTCCTGTGGCTTCCAACAACTGGAAGGTAAAGCACCATGTGCACAGATGGTGCTGGATAAAAGAATAATACCTTTTTAAAGAAGAAGAAGAGAAGGCAGCAGATTAAGCCAACCTAAAAACACAGGAGTTCACCACACGTTCCACAGCCGTAATTCCAAATGAAAAGGAGCACATGGACACTGCCGACTTGCTCCCTCCTATAGGTTAGTCATGGCTCCCTGCACTGTTCTCCTCCAACAGGTTAGCCACCAAACAGCTAACTTGGTGAAAGGCACCGGGAATTAAAACAGTGTGGGGTATTGTTAGGGAGTGTTTAACTAGGAGCAGGGAATTCCAAATTCCTACTCAGCCACGAAAGCCCACTGGAGTGACTTGAGCCAGTCACTTCATCTCAGCCTAACCTACCATACAGGGCTGTTTGGGAGGATAAAACAGAGAGTGCAAGAACCATGTCAGGAACATTACATCAACCCTAGACCACAACCAATCTCATACATGAGAGAGAGAGAGAGAGAGAGAGAGAGAGAGAGAGAGAGAGAGAGAGAGAGTTGCCATATTTCAAAAAGTGAACATCAGGACATAAAAGTTGTTGAGCATTTTTGCAAAATTGCAAAAAAATGAAGTTGCCATACATCCCAGACATTTTTGCAATTTCCAACTCCAGTATTCCAGCTATGTCTGGGAAGTTCAGTGCATTCTAAAAAGCACTGTTAAGAAGTATGATCCATACTTAGTGTATAAAATCAAAGGGCAACTCACTGCAACTCGGGTATACTGTGCTGTCTTGATCTTCTTGGAGGAAGGGGTGGGATGTAATATAAATGTAGTAAATAAATAAAGCACTAATGGAGGAGCTGAACAGGACCTTACAGAGTGAAGATAACACATGCAACAAGCCCTCCATCACAGGTACTGTACAAGCCAACTACAAAAAAATGTTTTTGCAAATTAATCCTCATCTTCCACACAAACAAGCATCCATCAAACATCATCAGCAATCCATCTATTGATATCCAGACAGTGTCACACCTAGTCCTGGCCAGGCATCAGATACTGGCTGACCTTTGGGTCTCTTCCAACTCTACAATTCTATGGAGTTCACAGAGGTCAAAATAGACAGCCCACAGACTTTGATGAGTGGGCAAGTTCCCCTGAAATCTCTGTTGGTGTTGAAACCTGCTGAAGAACCCTTGGAGCTGGCAGAGGAGGAGGCAGACTCATTTCCCAGTCCTCAAGAACGCCAGTACCAAAAGGTTCAAGTCCAGGCCAAAAAACAGCAACATAACATACTTCTATGGTCCCAGAGTAGTCACCCCACTGATAAGCAATATCTAGAATTGCTTTGGGGAGCCTTTGGCCTTCCAGATATTGCTGAACTACAACTCCCATCAACCCTAGCCATTGATGATGTTGCTGGGGTAGGTGGTAGTTGTACTAGTTGTAGTGTACTAGTTTACTCATAGTTTGCAGCACAGTCTAATTGTTCTTGACACAAAATGCCTTTTACTTATGGTCACCGATCTAAGCAATAGACGTTACTATACATCATTTCATATCTGTAACAAATTGTAATAACTTTGAGACAACTTAGTTGATATATTCAGGAACATTTATCTGCTTGTTGTTGTTTTATTTTCAGTTTTATGTAGCTGCTGCGTGTCATATGCTTTAATGTAAACAAAGATATATCTAAATGCAACCACGTTAAATAACTTAGAGATGAAAATGAATAAAAATGATGTTACCAAATAAAAAACACAGCACCTTAAACTGGGGCCAGAAACAAACAGGCAGCCAATACAACTGATGCAGACACGTGCAGTATGGTTTGAGCCCCTGGCTCCTACAAGTATTCTGGCTACCTACATTCTGCACCAAGTTTCTGAACTGTCTTTAAAGGCAGCCTCATGTAAAGCACGCTATGTAAAGCAACATAAAAACTGCCCTGTTGGATCAGGCCAATGGCCCATCTAATCCAGCATCCTGTTCTCATAACTGACTGAGCAGAGGTCCTAATGGGAAGTCTGGAAGCAGGATTAGAGCACAAGAGCACTTTCCCTTCTGTAACTTCCATTCAGAAACATTTACTGCCTCCAACTGTGAAGACAGAGCATAGCTATCATGCCTTGCAGTGACTGACAGCCTTATCCTCCTCCGTGAATTTATACGACCCTATTTTAAAGCCCTCCAAGTTGGTGGCCATCACTACAAGGCACAAAAAATAACTCTTTTTCTCTGTCCTGAGTCTTACCACATTCAGTTTCACCAGATGAACCAGGTTCTAACACTGAGGAGGAGAAAAACCTCTCTGTTGTCTCCACGCTATACATAACTTTATGAAGCTGGACCATGCTCTCCCCACCACCTTTTACACATCTTTTCCCCCAAACACGCCCAAATGTTGTAACATTTTCTCATTGGGATATTTACTAAAACCACCAAATGCACGCACGAACAGCTTGTTATCTCTACATCCACTGAATGAGGATCAACTGCAAGTAACCTCACAATGATTAGTCTTTCTGAACGCCTGCAACAGCCTAGAAATTATTGTGATAAAACCTTGTCAAGAAACCCCAAAACAGTGCTTTGTTCTCAAAACCTTGCATTGCACAGCAATAAAGTGTTCCAAAAAACACACAATGGGCAGCATATGCCTTTCATGTGGAAGGTCCCAGGTTCAATCCCTCTAGTGAACTGGGAAGGGGAGTTAACCAAATAAGTTGCTCTAGTCTGAAGGTCATCAACTTGATGCCCATGGGTGCACATGCACTCACAGAGCCTTGTCTGGTGCCCACATGTTCCCCTCCCTGCTCTGAAACTAAGCTGCATTCTATAGGAGTCAATAGGAAATGTGCTGGGCATTTATTTGTTTTATTTCACCAAATTTATATACCTCTTGATTGTAAAAACAACACAAAAGCACCCTCAAAGCAGTTCACAAAAAGAATAAAACAATGATAGTATCAGGAGAGAGAGAAAAATCAGTTAAAAATGGCCTACAACATTCAAATCATTAAAAACCAATATCAACACTTTATGTACCTGGGTTGGCTCGCCTGAACAAAATGTTTAAAGAAAGGGCTTGAAATAAGACAGCGAAGGTGCCTTCCCTTTGGAAGAGAGTTCCAAAGTGTGAGGGCTGCTAAAAGATTGATTTATTACAAATGCAGAGTGATCGCTGTATGGCACCTGTAACAATGCCAGTTCCACAGATGGAAATAGTTGAGTGGGCACATGTGTGGTAGAGCGTTCTTGCAGGTATGTACTTGGTTGCAGTGTGTGTGGTGCCCACAGCATTTTCTCTGGCTTGTAGATGTGCCCATGGGCAACAAAAGTCTGGCAAACTCTAGTCTCTTGATCATTTTGATTGCCCTTTTCCTACACATTTTCCAGCTATACATGGTTTTCTTTGAAGTATGGAGACCGAAACTGTACACAGTACTCCAAAAGCGGCCACAACATAGATTTGTTCAACAGTGTTATGATAGAGGCAGATTTTTTTTTGGTCCCTTTTGTAATGATTCCTAACAGAGAATTTGCCTTCCACAGCTGCCACACTTTCGGTCAACATTTTCATCAAGCTATTCACCATGATCTTGATGAATAGTCATGACAACCAAGATTCCTGGTCAGGCACCTCAAATTCAGACCTCATTAGCAAAATATGTTAAGTTAGGATTCTTTGCCGCAGTGTGCAGCATTTTACACCTGCTTACACTGAATTGCATGTGCTTTTACAATGTCCCATTACAATAATGGACATAACCAACTGAAGTGTCATTGAGTCAAGACTGGAATTCTTGAGATACAGTGGCAATTGACAAACTAGCTAAGGCTGGGGAGGAAATCACACCTATCCACCAATAAAACCTGCCTCTATATAATAACATTAGAAGCAGCCTTATACAGAGTCAGGCCAATGTCAGAGTCAGAGCTCAGTACTGCCTAAACTGCCTGGCAGCCACTCTACAAAATTTCAGATAGAAGGAAATCTCAGCCATACCTGGAGATGCTGGGGACTGAACCTGGATCCTTCTGCATGCAAGGCAGGTTCTCTGCCACTGAGTTACAGCTCTTCAGGAAGGAAGCACATGTCCAGATGCATCCCCAAAGCGCATAGCTAGCCCTTAAGGGACAGTGCAATGCCATCCAGAAACATTTGTACACCTCCATGCATATCAGTGACCCGCAACACTTCCTCCACTTTGTATTGGTTTAATTGCAGCTTGTTTGCCCTCACCTGCTCAGGGTTTCTGCCACCCACTTGGGATCGGAAGATGGAAAGCACAACCAGACACTTCTCACTAAACAGAGGTGCAAAGTACGGCCCAAGAGAAGTTAGTATATGTGGCTTTAATTGTGCAAACTCGTACTCCCAAGAGCTCTTGTTCTTCTCATCTCCCAAATGCTGCAGCTACGGTTCTGCCTCCTATCCCCCCTTTTTTTCCAATGGTTCTCTTCTCTATCCTTTCGTAACTGTGTGCAGTGAAGGAGGACTAAATGGTGTAGCCCTTGCAGTGAAAGTGGGCTAGAAAAAGGACCAGTGAAGAAAATGGTTCGCTCAGTGTTCTGTAGTGCCCAAAGGTGTTCAGGGCTTCCATGCAATGAGATACCTGAAAATGTTTGTTTGTTTTTGGCAAGACTTTCATATATGGCATGGAGAAGATGCACAAAAGATTGAACAAGCTTGTTTCCTGCTTTTCCAGAGGGTAGGACCCAAACAAATGGATTAATGCTACAAGAAAGGACAATTTGATTAAACATTAGTAAGGACTTTGTGACAGTGAGAGCAGTTCAGTAGTGGGATGGAGCCTCCATCACTAGGGTTTTAAAAGAGAGGTTTATCAGGGATTCTTTAGTTGTGATTCCTGCATTGCAGGGGTTTAGATGTCACTTGGGGTCTCTTCCAACTCTACAATCCTAATAAGTCTACAGAGAATGACTTTTCAATATTTTGCATACATAAATGGGATTAGATTTTTTAAAAAAATAATCTTCAAGGTTTAGAGACAGCTCCCACTGCAGCATCTATCCCCAAAACTTCACCTTCAGTAAACAAGAACTGATTATCACCTTTTGAAAATTTGACTATATTGTGAATGCTAAACCCCTTTTGAAATGCCTGGCACCACATACATGGTTACCTTCCAGCTGAAAATAGGTACCACGTTAGATTGAGCTGCTTCCCAGTATTCCTTTAGTCGTATTGTCTAAAGCCATGAATGGGCTGTAAATTGCAATTGCTAATCAGCAATGGCATTCTGATTGCTTCACACACCAATTTTAAGGTCTTTAAACTGCTGCCACCAACTCACCTGAAGTGCAGACCCAAAAAACGATAGGCAATATGAGGGGTGTTAGTTTTGTGGAGCCTCCAAGTCTTCTGCTTCTTCATAGTTACAGAAATTTTCCTTGAGGCATTGATAGATTTTGGATCAGATTATGCCCAACAAGTCTTCAGGAAGGAATACAAAAAGGCTCTTGGGAGTAAGGGAAGCAGATCAAAATTTAACAAATATGGAACAACGGATATTGTATTTCCAAGAAAGTAGGATCAGCTACATTCTGCAAAGATTTGAAAATCTGAGCCTGCAACCCTAACTGAAATTACCTGGGAGTAAGCCCCATTGAATCCAATAGGACTTACTGCTTAATAGCCATGGTCTTCATTACCTTCTCTTAGAAACAAATGAATTTCAAGAAAGGGCAATGGACATTTGCAGCTTGCCCGAATAAGAGGATGAAAAATTTAAATCCTCTGGTTAAAAGAAATCCTTCTACTGAATGCTCTCATTCCAATAAAATTCTACGTATGAAACATGCACCATGGCAATTAAAGCAGAATATAGTTCAAGATCCTATTGGCATGGTCAATATCGTGAATAAAATGTTCTGAGCAGCATCAATAATGAAAAGTCACACAACAGCCTTTTAAACATAATAAACACTTTGTAAGGAGAGTCCCAAACAAATGGAGAAACAGGCAAACCTCTCTGGTACTATCTCATTTTGGCTAGAAAAAGTACAGTTGAACCATCTTTGTTGTAAGCCAGATGTATGAAAAGATAATGCGCAACTGACTTGCTCAATAACCATCCTTTGGCTAACGCTTTGAGGATAATTATTTACTGGAACTGCCCCTGCAAGCCAAGAGCCCCAAATATATGTAGCCTTGCACGGCCCATTGCCATTTTCAATGTCAATAATCAAGACACAGACCAATGGAGAATGACTGTCAACATGAATTCTAAAGCACGTCTGTGTGTGTGTGTGTGTGTGTGTGTGTGTGTGTGTGTAGGATAGGCACTCCTTTCTCCAAAGTTAGGATTTGAGGGTAGAAGATTCTAATACAGGTAAGAGAGATTCAGAGTGTGCAAGTTAAGTTTATTCTCTCCCAGAAATGAAACAAAAGCAGTGGTGCATAGCAGATTTATTCACTGAACAGGTTGATTCAACAGAGACGCAGCACGTCAGACCCTACTCATGTGCTTACATAATTGTTGACTATTTAACCAGTCTGTTCTTTTGTCAAATATTTGTTTTTAAAAAGCAGTGTGCTGATGATTGCCATTTTCTGCATTGGCCCATATATTCAGTCCCACTATATTCCAGTAAGCTCAAAGTCAAAACTGGATCTTCTCTGGATTTTGTTACTGATAAATAACATAAGATGAGCGCTGCTGGATCTGGCATGGGGCCCATCTGATCCAGCATCCTGTTCTTATAGTGGCCAACCAGATGCCTGTGGGAAGTCAACAAGACCCCCCCTTCCCAAACTCCAATACATATATTGTGTGAAGAAAATGCCAATTCCACGCCACACATTTAAAGCATTATGATACCACTTTATAGAGTCATGGCTTCCTACAAAGAATCCTGGGAGCTGTAGTTTGCTAAAGGTTGAGCATAGCGTAGCTCCCATGCAACTACCCCCCCATCAAGTAAATATATAAAAAATACTTAACTAACTGACCAATCACGTCACAGATAGCTCAATTCCCCCCCCACCAACATAAATCCTGGCTACGCCCATGGTGCTGAGAGACGTTAGGAGACCCATTCCCCTCAAAAAGGTACATTTCCCACAATCCCTGTGAAGAGGGGTTGATTGTTAAAGCACTCTGAAAACTGTAGCTCTAGGAACCTAAGAACAAGTTTCTTCTAATAAAGCATTACCTGGACACCACAGTCAGGCCTTTGCCAACCAGGGGCCCTCCAAATGTTTTGGACTCCCATCAGCACCTGCCAGCACAGTGGCTTGTACTGTTTGTAGTCCAAACCACATGGGGAAAACACCAGGTTCAGAAAGGCTACCTTTTAGGCAATGATAACTCGTCGAAATGCAATCCATTGAATGGTTTCAGAACCTTTTGATGGAAAACAAACAGAAGTCACTCCCTTGAGAGGATAGGTATTTTACATGCATCACATACTCCAAGCCCATTGAAAAGAGTAAGCTACAAAACATAAAATACCACCTGCCCCCCACCAAATATGTATAGTTCACTTACTAGCAATCAGGCTGGCACACACAAACACACACACAGTTGGCTAGGTGACTACTACAAGGCTACACTGAAGTTCTGTCAATAGGTGCCTAAATAACATAGGAAGTTGCCTTTTACCAAGTCATCCCCTTGGTCCATCTTGCTCAGTACTGTCCACCCTGACTGGTAGCAGCTATCTGTGGTTTCAGGCAGAAGCCATTCTCAACTGTGCCTAGAGATGCCAGGGCTTGAACATGGCACCTTCTGCAGGCAGAGCGGATGCTCTGCCACCAAAGCAAGGGTTTTTGTAGTTAGGAAGGGAACGTGGCTATGGAGAAAAGCTAGCAGGGCACTGGGGAAAGGGGTAGAAAAAGCTATAAAAAGAAAAGTGAAACATGACCACAAAACGAGTCCCCACCACCACCACCACCACCACCAAAAAAAATCACACACATATCTTCTGGCTCTCCGCACAGTTCTTCAATTAATGTGAACATACAGAATTCGCTGGGAGCAAAAAGAAATATCTTCAGTAGGAACTACATTTATCTAGGTGGCACTTAAGACAATGTCTGTGAACCCTTTACTGCATCATTAAGCTTCTGCAGAGCTGCTCTGACATGCTGTTATCATATCACCTGCAATTAGTACTGTATAGTTAATAAAACAACCACCACCAAAAGCCCATGATCAATATACACACACGTGAAATGCACTTTGCAAGCCAAAGCCCTCTTCTTGTGTGGCACATGTGCAGAAGCAGTCAATAAATTTAGGCATCAAACTAAAGAACGTGAAGGATAAAAGCCCAATTTCGAATTTCTCACTGGACAGATGGTTAATTATATTCATAGCTGTGTTTCTCACTTGGGAAGAGTTTCAGATAGTCAACCAGCATTGTCCAATTACCCTGTTTAATATGGGAAGTGACAATAAACTTTAATGTTTTTAGGGTCTTCTGGCCATTCCTTGGTCACTACACCCCCCCCCATAAAGTAATTCTATCCCTCAATAAAACCTTATCTGCAGTAAACAAGAAGCACAGAGTCATGTGCTGGCCAGTGTGTAAAAAGAATAAGATGGCAAGGAAGGATCACTTAGTGACCTCTTTCCTTTTCATAATGTGGAGCAGTTCTCAGTTGCTACCTAAAGCAAATTGCTGACCAACAGAGGAGCAACCCCTGCAATAGGGAAATCCACTTCCAGCCCCCTCCCTGCACTGAACACACACAGTGCTTTAATTCAAAAATTTAGCAGAACACTAAATTCCTAAGCATGAACCATGAAATAAATAATCACACCCCTGGCGAAGAACCATCTGATAAACATTTTTCTCTGCACACAAATAAAGTGGGCATTATCCTTCTCAAGAAGTGGCTTTAAATGCTGCTGCATTTAACTTTTGAAAGCCTACAGGATGTCAAGAAGGAGGCATCTTGAAATCTTTAATTCAGGGGCCTATAATTTCATCCCCAAATCGGCAGATTCCATGCATCCACGCACAGAGAAACATCCAATTTGGAGCACTCATTCACTTTTTAGCAAGCCAACATTTTCAATGCCATGCATACACACACACACATGCACACACAGTCTCTCTTTTTTTCTACCCTCTCCCCACCCAGGGGACCATACATTAAAATAGCTGCTAATTAATTATGGTAACCTCTGGCTCCTGCATTCCACAGAAAAGCAGCAAGGAGGATTCAGGTTTTAAAGCAGCCCGCATTTAACAAAGGGGGGGGGATATGTGATTTTGATTCTATTCTCTTCCCCCCTTCTTTTTTGACAGATTTTCTAAAAAGAGATGTATGAACTTAAAACACCATGCGCTCCCCCACCATCTTCGCACGCTCCCCCCTCCTTTCCTTTCAACCCTTTACAATCCCCCTCGCGCTCACCGCCCTGGATCGGAGGTATTTTGATTGGCACAATTTATGCTTCAATTCTGGCGGACACCCCCCACCCAGCAACCCAGACCTGCAGGCTCTCTCCTAAGAGAGAGAGAGCGAGAGAGAGAAAGCAAAGCCATTCCTAGCCATCATCTGCCCCCACAAACACGCGCGCGCGCGCATCCCTGCAGCTTATTTGGCCTCCTCTCCGTATTAAAAAAAGAGAGCCGAGGTGGGGGGCCCTCCCTCGAAGGATTGCAGTGCTCGGGCTGCCTGCATCAGCGCTCCCCTCCCCTCCTTCCTGGTCTGATGCAGCTGCAGCGCCAAGCAAGCCTTAGAGAAGAGCCGCCGCTGTCCCCGCCGGATTCGCACAAAAGGGTCTACCCACCCTGAGTAGGCGACGCCTTGATACGAGAATGGGGAAGGGGGGGAAAAAGCTTACCTTGGAGCGAAGGAGGCGGAGAGGCCTGCCCGGGCAGGGGCTGCTCCACAGCAGGCGTGAGAGCGAGTCCGTGGTGGCGGCGGCGGCGGCTGCTGCTGCTGCGGCACTCAGGACTGCCGCCGCTTCTCCATGAGCCCGGCGCTCCAGCGCGTGCAGGTGGACGCGCCTTCCTCTCCTGCTGCCTCTGCTGGTGCCTCTGCTGCTGCCGCCGCCGCCGCCGCCACCTACTCCTCCTCTGGGAGGAGAAAAGGATGGAGATGGAGATGATGGAGCCGCCGGCGCGGCTCGTGCGGCACGAGGGTCCCCGCAGTTGTGCCAGCCGGCGCCCGCAAGCTTCGGCCCCGCGCAGCTCCCGCCGGCCGGGCAGGAAGGGGGGCGCGCCTGCTCCTCCTGCCGCTACTACTACTGCCGCCGCCGCCGCCGCTGCCTCCTCCTCCTCGCCGCCGCCGCCTTCCTCCTCCTCCGCGGCTGCTGGGGCTTCCTCGCCTCCTCCGCCTCCCCCACCCGGGTTGCTTTTGCCCATTCAGAAGGTGCCTAATGCGCCGCCGCCGCCGCCGCCGCCGCTGCCATTGTTGCCTCAGCCGCGCCGCTCTCCGTCTCGCTCTCACGGGCAGATGAGGCTTCCCTTCGCCCGCTAGGCAGGCAGAGCCGGCGCTCGCTTTTCTGCCTCTCCCTCTCTCCCCACACCCCCTTAATACTATGAAGTCTCTCTCCTCTCTTCACTCGCAGTCTTTCCTCCTCCTCCTCCTCCACCCCACTGAAAAGCGGCGCGCGCAACGACGCGCGGCCACCTGGCATATAAAGGGCGCGCAACCCCCGGCGCTCTGGAGGCGCGCTTGGAGGAGGCTGCGGCGCAGGCAGCGGTAGCTGCACAACCGAGCGCGCGCCAGCGGCGACCCTGCGCTACCTGCTCTCCGCCGCCGCTCCCGTTTCCCGCGAGTTGAATCGCCGCCGCCACAGGGTATTGATCACAGAGGAGAGCAGAAAGTTCTGAAATTGGAGGGGCCGCTCCTAGGAATGGCCCTTTTCCTCTAAGCCGCTCGAAGCAACGGCAGCGTAAGGCGACGGCAGCAACTACGGCGGCTCTTTCGTCTCCAAGCGCATCTCCTGCCTTACCTCGTATTTATATTAAAATGGGTTTAGGAAGCTATCTCGCTCGTGCCAAGTTAGGACACTCGTTCATCTAGAATTCTAGATCAGCGTTACCTGCGCTAACTGCAGAGCCTGTGTGGTGCAGTGGTTAGAGTGCTGGACTATGATCTGAGGGGCCGGGGTTCAGTCCCCACACGGACATGAAGGTCACTGGGTGACCTTGGGCCAGTCACTCGCTCCCAGTCTAACCTACCTCGCAGGGTTCTTGTGAGGATAAAATTTGGGGAGAGGAGGACCAAGTACATCTCCACCAGCAAGGTGGTATTTCTATAAATAAGGTAAATAAATAAGTGGAAGAAGCTCCAGGTAGATGGGGCAGGGAAATGAAACTAGGACCTTCTGCTTACAAAGCAAATGATATACTCTTTGCCACATACATTAGAGCCAGTTTTATGTATCTTTTCTGTCTTTAGACTACAAAACAAAAAATTATTCATATATGTACTTCATGCTCAGGTGCCACAAGACTCAACACTAGCATGACTACCCTTTGGAACTTTTGCAGTACCTAACCTATCCTTATGACAAGCCTATAAAGGAGATCAGTGCAGTCTCCACGTTGCTCCTAAAGCTGGAGGTATGAGAGAGGAGCCAAGCATTTTAAAGCTCCGCTTACTGAGATTTGAATAAGGGGCTTTTCTGATTTACAGGCTAAAGGAAGATACTATCCATGAAGTCAGACCAGTGACCCTTCTAGCCCAGCACTGTCTTTACAACCTTCCCCAAGCTGGTGTCCTTCAAATGTTTTGGGCCACAACTCTCATCAGCTCCACCCAGAGCATCACAGGACACCAGGTTGGGAATGATCCACATTCATGTGTGTATGTATTTTATGTATTTTATTGTGGCTATATCCCACCTTTTCCTCCAAGAAGCTCAAGGTGGCATACACGGTCTCCCCTTCCTCATTTAATTCTCATAACAACCCTGTGAAGTAGGTTAAGCAGAGAGGCAGTGACTGTCACAAGGTCACCCAGTGAGTTTTATGGCCAAGTGGAGATTTGAACCCTGGTCTCTCAGGTCTTGACCAGCACACTAACTACTACACCACATTCTTCTCCAGACATACCAGGAGAGGTCAGGGATTGAACCTGGGGGCTCTTCTGCATGCCAGACTGCTGTAAAGTAGAGGTAGCTACCATGCAGATGTTGTGGCCAAAACTCCCATTCCCCAACCATCCATTGGTTGGGGCTGATAGTTTTAGTGCACAACATCTGGAGGGCACCAAGTTGTTATCTTTGTCCCCCTAGACTTGTATACCATTATGATCTGGTAACAGTATTTGAACTTTACCTGTGTGGCAGAAGGCAATTTACCATTTTAAAAACCTACATATCAACAAAATTAATTTTAAAAATCACTGAAATCTGGTAAAGTCATAATAAAAAAAGAACACTTCCATTTGAAAGGAGGAAATAAAGTAGATTGGGTTGATCTGCTCTATAGTACATATGAAGCTGTGTCCACCCAATGTATAATTAAGCAAAAGGCTTGTTCCTTTACGTGATACAGCACTAATATCTTCTTAACGCATATTGCTGTGGCATCATAATAATGGCAGTATGTGCAGAATCCACACCTCTCATTCAAAACAGGGATTGTAGTCCCATACAGTACCTGCTTTCCACTGCCAAATTGCAGATTTTAGAATCTCAAAATAAAGAGAACGCTACAAACATGCACAGAGTGCCCCTTGTATCCGGGCCCTTTCCAAATAATGAGGAAAGGGAGAAACTGCTGGATAGGATGGCAGAATTTAATCTGTGTAACTGATACTTCAGTCAGCTAAACCTCTGAGTAATTAATTAATGGAGGCAAATTTAAATCATGGCAGGGAACTCTACAAACTAAAGGCATGCTTCACAAGTAACAACCCGTGTTATAAAATACATATATGATATACCTATTGCATAATATTGATAAATTCTAGTGGAAGCAGAATTTTAGGTGGTTTGTCTCATTATTCTTCATCTGATTTGTTGGGACTCACTACCAGGCCACTACTGTCTCATCCAAGTTGGATCACAATAACAGCATAAAGCTTAGAATTAGGCAGCACAAAATAACTTCCCCCAAGACAGCCATAGAAACATGATAGGAGCAGAATAAAATAGCACCACCACTTAGAGTCAGCAGCCCATTAAAGCAGCAGGACGCATGTGCACTCAGAGTCCACTTGAACATTTATGGGCAAAGGCTTGCCTAATCTTGCTTCGAAGTATTACTCTGGTGGCGGGACACTAGCATCTTCTCCCTGAAGGCCTCTTCCAAAGATTCTTTTGCCTCCCTCAGCTTCTCAGGTTCAGCTGCCTTGGACTCAAGGGACTGAATTTGTTCCATGGTATCCACCAAACAACAATTGTCCAGCAGTCATAAGGTGTGATAGGCCCCACAACCCTTTGTTTTTGTAACTTCATTGGGTTTAGGATATAACTCAGTAACATGTAATATAAATAAAATAATTAAATAGGTTCCTTCAGATATTAATAGATGGGAGTCAGTACACCTTGCCCTTTGGGGAAGGGTGAAATCTCCCAAAATGAATATTATTCCCAAATTAATCTATATTCTGAGGGGAATTCCAGTTCAAATATCTGGACAATATTTCCAAAAAATAAATTATTTGACTCCAAAAATATCTTTACAAAAAATGCAACTACAAATTAATGAAGGAGGATTCAGTATTATGAATCTGGAGCTTTTAGAATGTGTGTGTGTATATGTGTATGTGTATATGTATATGTCCTCCGGTTGGATGGACAGTATTAGGATCAAATATATTAGAACTTGGGAGCCTCTCAAAACATTTTTTTTTCAGAAAGATATGGAATATAATGCCCAATAAAGAATAATTTCAATCAAATTCTCTATGCTAAATTTACTTCATGAAGAAACCCAACTTCAGAAATTGGAAAAATATGGTAACATGGAAAAATTGGATGGAAACTGGCATACTGACTTTGAATCAACTGATAGATGAGGAAGATTAATTTTACACGTATGCTGTTTTAAGCAATAAATACCATCTATCAGATGTAGCCCAATGGCAATATTTGCAGCTGCGACACTTGTTAACAACTTTGTTTGGACTGACAGCTTTTATAGCTTCTGGAATACCAGAGATATTAGAACAATTGATCAGATCCTTTGAAACAAAAAGGCTATTTATTTTTTTAGCTATTTGTTATCAATAAATCAATCCAATATGAAGATTTTAAGAAATGGGTGGAACAAAAAATTGGAGGTTCATATATTACCTAAACTGTGGAAAGTGTTTTAGCTTCCATAGTAAATGTGACTATGGATCTTAAAGTATGACTTATACAATAGAAAATAATATTTAGAATTTACTGGCTATCATTACATTTATATAGATAAGGACTGTCTAAGACAGCATTCTGTTGGAGATGTTAAAAGGATAATGCTTCTTTGAAGCACATGTTTTTTACAATGTCCAATGCTTACTACGTTTTGGGAGAAAGTATTGGATTGTATAAGCATGACTGCAGAAAACAGTTTAAATTTTCAGAGGAAAATATTCTCTTGAATTATGTGCCTACTATACAGAATTTGACAACTAGACAACATAGATGGATTTTTTGTGCCCTTACTGTGTCCAAAAGACTGATATTGATGCACTGGAAAGATAATTTTAAAGGGGGGTTTGACTTAGCTGACCCCACCCAACCTGGAGACAGCAACTTTTATTGTGTGAGTCAGTAATGAATACTGAGTTAGAAGAGGATCTGGGCAAACTGAATTCCTTTGATAATGCAAAGGTCTAACCCCCTGTGCACCTCCCTTCATATGCACTTTTCAGCGTGCAACATATTTAAAACTCAACTAAAAAAACCAAGTTTTAAAACAGAACTGAGTCTATATCTAAGCTTAAAAATTGCATATTAAGCCTAAAACTTTTGGCTTATAAGTTGGTTTTTCCCACTGGTTAGGTCTACGTTGTTGTCCTTGTCACATTAAAATGGAGTCATAGGATGAAAGTACATCTTCTACCCATTTTCCAAAACTAGGTTCCTGGTTGAAGTAAATTTAGATAAGCCACTCAAACAGCACAAACAGAGCTGAAAACACTCAAGTTTTTTCAAGTAAGGAAAATAAATTAAATGCATAGGGCTTACTTTCTTTTCAAAAGGTGCTGAACTCACCTGTTTGCTGAACTGTTTGCCATGAGAAATACTTCATGAATTTGGACTCCTCTCATGCTGGTAGAACTGTCTGGAAATCTAGGGGTGGGCACACCTGCCAATTTAGGTTTATCTCAGTATCTCATTTTTCCAATCTTAAATTGTAGTTTGCTGCAATTCCACCACTGCCCTGAAGGAGCCCTCATGAAAATTTGTAGCGTATTTGTGTGTAGTTTGTCTATGACACAGATTTTTGCAAGCGATTCCACCCAATATATTTGATTTTTCTGTTATTCTTACTAATTCATGGCACTTTTATGCTCATTTTTTTTCTGGAGAACTGCATCACAAAATTCAGAGAAATGTGACTTTTTAAGGATAACAACTTTTCCGTTTGTGTATTGTTTGCATATGTTAGGGGAAAGTGTTCATTTAAAAAGCATGTATTAGTGAAAATGATATATGCAGAAATGCATTATATTAGTGAATATTACATACAAAAATTAGGAGAAATAAACACCAAGCGCTCATCCAGACTTGTGTTTGCCCCACACTTTGCAGGCACAGGTCCTCACTTTAAAGTGTCGTGTCTGAGTGCTCTTTTTTTCCCTCCCAGTGTTGTACTGCCCTATCAAAACAAACGACAATTCGATTTTTCATTGGATTGTTGTTTTTTTAAAAAAGAAAAATAATAGACTGGTGTGGAAACATGACAGAAATGGAAACTCAGATATAACATTAGAGTAGTGATGGGGTAAACAAGCTGTGGGAGTTAACTCTGATGTAAAAATAGCAATGTATTATGTAAGATGAAATGAAATATGAACAAAACAGTCCTTCTAGAGGTATGGTCTCCATTTGTCTTATGACATCTAGAAAGTTCAGTATGGTTTTGATATGTTGTTAAGTTTTGATAAGTTTTTTCTTTCTTTCTATTAATGTGATCATAGTTGTTTCCTTTAAAAGTAACCCTCTTTTCTGAGACAAAGATGTATATTGTATCCATCTTTATTGTAATTGTTTGTAAATGGCTATAGCTAAAAGTATTGTAGAATTTAAAAGAATACCACAATTCACTATGGCCTGCACCACATTAAGAACACATCCCTTTAAGGCACCTTCAGAAGCCAAAATAGTGTGTGTGTCCACATCATTGAGTGATTTAGTGATGACCTCTTAGAAAGAAATAATGTGGCTCAAATCTTTAGAACAACCTGTTAGGATCATTTCTAATTTAACTCTTAAGAGTGCTTCTATCATCTTACTATTCCTTCCTTTAGAGGCACATGTACACTGCAAACTAGTCTCTATTTTATACCAATTTAACTGTCATGGCTTCCACCAAGGAATCCTGGAAATTGTGTCAAATGGCTGAGGATTCTCCCTTAAAGGTAAAGGGACCCCTAACCATTAGGTCCAGTCATGGACGACTCTGGGGTTGCAGCTCTCATCTCACTTTACTGGCCGAGGGAGCCAGCGTACAGCTTCCGGGTCATATGGCCAGCATGACTAAGCCGCTTCTGGTGAACCAGAGCAGCACATGGAAACACGGTTTACCTTCCCGCTGGAGTGGTACCTATTTAGCTACTTGCACTTTGACGTGCTTTTGAACTGCTAGGTTGGCAGGAGCAGGGACTGAGCAATGGGAGCTCACCCCGTGGTGGGGATTTGAACTGCCGGCCTTCTGATCGGCAAGCCCTAGGCTCTGTGGTTTAGACCACATCGCCACCTGCGTCCCATTAGAAATCCTTAATCCTGTAACATAGAGATGGGGAACCAACAACACCCCAGATGTTGTTGGCCTCCAACTCACATCAGCCTCAGCAGCATGGCCAGTGGCCAGGGATGATGGGAGTTGTAGTCCAATGACCTCTTGAGGTCTACAGATTCCAACACCCTGCCTGGAGATCCCAGGAATTGAAACAGGAGCCTTTTGCCCGCAAAGCATGGGCTCTACCACTGAGCCATGGAGACTTCCCTTAAAGAAGTGGGAACTCCCTGACAGGACACCAAACCCTCAGTGTCCTACATGAGAGATGGAGATACTGTCCACAACACCTGTCTGCCACACAAGCAGGGCATGGATGCAACAGTCTTCCCTAAAGGAGGGATCTAATGCAATTCTAACGATTCAACGGACACTTGTACCATTTTGCTTGGGTTCTCACTTCACTATTTTTAACTGTTCCTGATCTGATCCTTTCTCTTTTCGAAAATAACAGTTATTGATTTCTGAGCTGGCTGAAAACTCAATGAGCCAATAATTGCACATTGATGTATGCATCTTGCTATCAGGATTGCTATCTGTCTGCTTATGTGAGGATGAGGAGGTGATGGACTCATCAATCCTCAGTGCCTGTTCTTTGTCAGCTAACTAGCCTATTAACAGCTTATCTTGTCAAGCAAATGAGTGGCCTATGTCATTGACCCTTGGTTTGCATTTTGTGAAAACAACCACCACCAACTCCTCTTTGAGAAAAACACCTAAAGTATTCTGAGCTGAGCTCATGGTAGTTCTTGCTTGCAGATGGCAGTGCCTCCCAAAAGTTTGCAGGGCTTGGACTTGACACTGAAGTTAAAAGGAGGAGTTTGTGCAGCCAGGTCAGTTCATGGGCTACCTCACTGAAGCCTACACATTTTTTTCATGCCGCTTACCCCATCACCTCCAGAGCAACACAAACTTCCCTTTTATAAAGTGACCTGTAGAAATACTCTGCAAATGGCAGGGGAAATTGTAATAGCCAGAAGCAAAATCCAAAAGTGATAAATATAATGACCTGTGGACATGCTGGTGTCCATCAGGGAAGTTTGCAAATAGCATTACATTTGCAAATGCAATTATCTCTGTGTGGGGTTTTGATTGATTGGCTGTATAAATTACTGCCCTCAGTGCTTTGTAAAGCACAGCAGGTTGGTCACCTGCCTCCCTCCAAGCCTAGGTGGAGAGGAGACATTGCTCTGGCACTACTCATCCTCCTATCAAACCCACCCTGCCCTCCCCACCACAACATGAACTGAAGTGGTGCAGACTGCACTGTATTTCTGCAAAATAACACTGTGCATGGGCCAGAATTAAAGGGTGGTATAAAAAATGTACAGTGGTACCTCGGGTTAAGTACTTAATTCGTTCCAGAGGTCCGTACTTAACCTGAAACTGTTCTTAACCTGAAGCACCACTTTAGCTAATGGGGCCTTCTGCTGCTGCCGCGCCGGCCGGAGCACGATTTCTGTTCTCATCCTGAAGCAAAGTTCTTAACCTGAAGCACTATTTCTGGGTTAGCGGAGTCTGTAACCTGAAGCGTATGTAACCTGAAGCGTATGTAACCCGAGGTACCACTGTAGTTCAATGCTGCCAGTAATTCTCCCTCCCCTAGTCACACATGCTAAGCATGGGGACAGTGGATGCTTTGTGAATTTATCGCAGCCAGTTACTTTGTTGTGCTGAGCAGAAAGAGTGACTGCCACTGAAGGTGGAGGCTCCACTGGGTGCAATTATTTTTAGTGGTACTGTTGAAATTGTAATGAATTGCAGAAGGAGTGGCTTAAGTTAAAAGGGTGGTTTGTAATAATTAATATCCGCTGAATTTATACATAAAAATTATTGTACATGGAGCACAGTCCCCCAGAAATGGAAACTCTATTTTTTTTTTTTTAGGATGAACTGGTGGGAAATGGGTGGTGGTGGTGGTAAAATTAATTTTATTTGGGTTTCGACAGGGCAGGGGTAGAACAGTGATGGGGTTAGGGTGATGCTATGTTTTCCCCAAACCATTAAATGCACCACTTAGTTCTAGAATGGGACAGATGTCAGGGCACTGTGTATTTATGATTCTGCAACACACAACCCCCAGCATCCCAAAGAAACCCAGTTCACATTATTCAAGGCATAGCTTGCAGTGTGTGCTTATGATTTCTCCCCAAACCCAGTCATACACTTTCCCCCAGAAAAAAAATAACAAAAACGATGGAAGATTTATAATGAAAAGTTGTAAACATAAACAGGGTGATTAGAAAGTTAACAGTTATAATGATATCATGTAATGATATTATTAGAAAAAAATAAATGCATCAGGCTTACATTTTAACACTCACAAAATACAAGCAAAGCCCATTTTTATGTTTCATTAATAAATATCAGGTTCACATTAAGGTGTAAGACAATGGCTACACTTTCCATGTGTGTGTTTGGCTAAGTCACAGTGAGCAAAAGAAAAAGAGGGAGGTCAACAACAAAAAATTGAATGCTAATGGTAGTTAATAGCTAGCCTAATCAACTCAACAGTGAATCAATGAGGCAGAAGTTACAGTGAATACACATTTCAGCAGTTCCCAGTTAGCAGACACTTAAGATCAATTGTTGATTATGAGGGTAACTGACTAAATTTTATTGTAACAAATGTCATGTTTGGAAAAATCTGCATCTACTTGCTGCAGAGTGGACAAGCAGACTCCTGGCCAGTTCATTAGTGAATTCCACTACCATCCCTAACTAATCCGAAGATATACAGTCTCTGCCTTCCTTTAGTTATCATGGCTAAATATTTTATTTGCTATTTATATCATAAAATGGATACACTGCTTGATTGTTTAAAAAAAACAAACAAACCACCACTCCCCAAACTCATAAAAAGATAAAACAATAAAACTGTAAATAAGGATTGGTAACAATAATATTCAACCTTTGAAAAGTTTAAAAAAACAAACAAACCCTGGGCCAGCAGGGGGATACTGTATATAGTTTTCAATCAGGTCTGTAGATAGTTTTCCCTCAGGTCCGCGTCAGTTATTTTAGGCGGGAACTCTGGGCTGTTGTTGTTACAATGTTGACAGCCGGCTGCCTATAAAAGCAGGCCGGCTGAGCTGTTTGCAGTCAGTTCTATTCCAGCTTACGAAATAAAGAGCTAGTTGGAGAAATCGCTGTGTCGTCGGCTATGTCAACCCACAACTTAACACTGGCGACGAGGATGGGATTGATGGACATCAGAGCACAGCCAGATGCGGCCAGCCTCTGAACTGAGCTGAATCACTGAGCTGAATCACAGAGCGAAATCACAGAGCGAAATCACTGGACAGAACCAATTCAGAGCTGACTGTTCTGGCTAGAGCACTGTGTTCCATCCATCGCCCTTCACGCCGGCATCGGAATCATGGCTTCACTTGTGCCTCTACCGCCGTTTGCGCCAGCCTCTGAATCATGGGATTCCTACCTCGCTTGGTTCGACTGCTACCTCCAAGCCAACGAGCTGACAGCAGTATCAAAGGATCGGAAGCGGGGCCTATTCCTCAGCCTCTGTGGGCCTGAGGTGTTTGAGACGGCCCGAGCATTGGTTGCGCCCGAAGCAGTCCAGGCAACACCATGGGACACGATCCAAGAGAAGCTCCGCAACCACTACGCACCAAAGCCGTCCAAGATTGCTGCCCGCCATGCGTTCTACCACCGGAACCAGGCAGAGGGGGAGTCAATCAACAACTACACCACCGCCCTGCGACAGGCTGCAATGCACTGTGAGTTCCGAGACTTAGACGATGCCCTGATGGATCGAATCGTCTGCGGGGTCCGGGACATCCATCTGCAACGGCGTCTCCTCGCCAAGCCAGACCTCACGCTGCAGAAAGCCATTGAGGAGGCTGTGGCCTCAGAAGCTGCTGAACGCTCCGCCCAGGAGATCCGCAAGTGCAGCAGCCCGCGTCTTGCTAGGGAGCCAGTTCCGGTGCATCATGAAGAGGCCAGCAGTGATGAGGCATCCTCCAGTGAAGGCGATGACGTGCACCAGACAAAGCGGGAGCACAGGAAGTTCCAACAGAAGTCCAAGGGCCAACCGGAATGTGCCGGCTGCGGAGGCAACCATTCCCGTGCCAAGTGTCGATTCAGAGACACCATCTGTAGGAAGTGTTCCAGAAGGGGCCACATCGCTAAGGTCTGCCGATCGGCTCCGTCTGACACCCCCCCTTCATCGACTCGCAAGTCCAAGCCTTCCCTCCAGTCTGCCAAGGAAAGTTGTTTCGCTCTCACCAACTGCCGCTGCCCGTCTGGAACCACGATTGGCCAAACCGACTCGCCTACGCGACGCAAGCTGAACGTCACGGTGCTCATTGAAGGAGCTCCATGTGACATGGAGATCGACACCGGGTCTGCCCTGTCCATCGTGTCGTGGAGCACCATCAAAAGACTGGTACCCAGAGTGTCCAAAAGGCAACTCGACTCTCACCGCGTACACCTGAGAGACTACCAGGGAAACGACATTCCCGTGGTAGGCGTTGGCCGGTTCCGGATTGCCTTCAAGGATTTTTCGGGCCTGCTCCGGTTGGTGGTGGTCGAAGGTCAGCGGCCAAGCCTCCTAGGGCTAGACTGGTTTGATGCCCTCGGCCTGGAAGTCACCGGCATCAACTGCATCTCTAACGCAGAGACTGAGGGTCTGGTCAAAGACTTTGCCGAGGTTTTTGACGGCACCTTGGGGCAATATACAGGTACGCCCATCTCCTTTAGCCTTGATCCACAAGTCGCCCCCATCAAGCTAAAGCCACGCCGGGTTCCCTTTGCTCTCAAGGCTAAGGTGGACGAACAACTGGACAAACTGATCGCCCAAGGAGTTTTGGAGCCGGTTGACCACGCCAAGTGGGAAACCCCCATCGTCACG
Source organism: Podarcis erhardii (assembly GCF_964252035.2). Taxonomy (NCBI): domain Eukaryota; kingdom Metazoa; phylum Chordata; class Lepidosauria; order Squamata; family Lacertidae; genus Podarcis; species Podarcis erhardii. The sequence goes on from NC_138504.1 coordinate 29,096,956, forward strand.
CCTGTCAAGCCAGATGGGTCGGTGAGAATCTGCGCTGACTACAAGTGCACGATCAACAAGGCACTTCAGCAGCACGCTTATCCGGTTCCTGTTGTCCAACACCTGCTGCATTCCCTGGGTGAGGGTAAGGTCTTCGCTAAGCTGGACCTTGCCCAAGCCTATCAACAACTGCCAGTCGATGATGCCACTGCTGAAGCCCAGACGATCGTCACCCACCGGGGGGCATTCCGTTGCCGCCGGTTGCAGTTCGGGGTGAGTGTGGCTCCTGGCATCTTCCAAAGCCTTATGGAGCGTCTCCTGCAAGGGCTTCCGGGCGTGGTACCATATTTTGATGACGTCTTGGTGTCTGCAGACTCACACCAGCAGCTGTTCGAGCGCCTCCGTGCCGTGCTGACCAGGTTCCAAGAGGCCGGGCTCAAGGTAAAGAGGGAGAAGTGCCAGATCGCCGTTCCACAGGTAGAGTTCCTGGGCTATCTTATCAATGCCTCCGGCCTTCACCCGACCACATCCAAGATCCGCGCTATCCAGCAGGCCCCCACCCCAAAGAACAAGACGGAGTTGCAGGCATTCCTGGGGCTGCTGAACTTTTATAACATGTTCCTGCCCCACAAAGCCACAGTGGCTGAGCCTCTTCACCGACTCCTTAGTACAAAGACGCCTTGGGCCTGGGGTCATCGGGAGACGGCGGCCTTCAACGCGGTTAAGGCTCTCCTTTCATCAGACAGTGTGCTGGTACAGTACAGTGAATCCAGGCCGCTGGTCCTTGCCTGCGACGCCTCACCTTTTGGCATCGGTGCTGTCCTTAGTCACCGTTTTCCAGATGGAAGAGAAGCACCACTCGCCTACTTTTCCAGGACACTATCTCTGACGGAACGGAATTACAGCCAGCTCGACAAGGAGGCATTGGCACTTGTGGCTGGAGTGAAGAGGTTCCATGAATACCTCTATGGCAGGACTTTTGACCTCATCACTGACCACAAGCCACTCCTGGGCCTCCTCGCCGGTGATCGTCCAACTCCACCGGTCCTCTCGCCACGCATGCTGCGATGGACTGTTTTCCTGGCTGCCTACCACTACCGGCTCATCCATCGCCCGGGGAAATCGATGGGCCATGCCGACGCCCTCAGCCGTTGCCCTCTTCCAGCATTTGTGGAAGACCCGGCTCCAGCTTCATCGCTCCTTCTGATTGAGGATCTTCCGGCAGCGCCTGTATCAGCTGCCACTGTGGCCTCCGCGTCTGCCCAGGATCGCACCATCAGCCGGGTGCTCAACTGGGTGTGGAGGGGGTGGCCACAAGGGCCTTTTGCATCAGAGTTCCAGCCCTTCGCAACCAGACAACATGAACTCTCAGCTCATCGCGGCTGTCTGCTGTGGGGAGACCGCGTCGTGATTCCCCAGGGACTCCGTCAGCGCGTCCTGGAGGCTCTGCACGTTGGCCACCCGGGAATTGTCAAAATGAAGGCGTTGGCTCGGTGTTATGTCTGGTGGCCTAATATGGACGATGCCATCACTGCCTGGGTGTCCGCCTGTCAAGCGTGCCAAGAGTCGAGGCCTGCACCACCGGCAGCTAAGGGACACACCTGGGAGACGCCAAAGACACCCTGGTCGAGGGTGCACATCGATCTGGCTGGCCCCTTTCACGGCCGGACCTTTATGGTAGTGGTGGACGCCTATTCCAAATGGCTGGAGGTCGCCCTGATGCCCTCCACCACTACCGAAGCTGTCATCCGGGTGCTGCGAGGCCTGTTTGCAACGCATGGGTGTCCTGATGTCCTTGTCTCTGACAACGGACCACAGTTCACGTCAGGCACGTTTGAGCGGTATCTTTTGGGACTGGGCATCCGCCATGCCCTAACGGCACCCTTTCATCCATCCAGCAACGGGCAAGCGGAAAGAATGGTGCGCTCGACAAAAGAGGCACTGGCGCGCCTGGACCGGGGAGACTGGCATGAGCGGGTCGCCGAATACTTGTTCGTGCAACACATCACCCCTCATGCGGCCACAGGGAGGAGTCCTGCTGAACTGCTTATGGGCCGCCGCCTCAGGTCACCGCTCGACCGGCTACACCCGGACTTTGCCGTGGCTGAACCCCCAGGCTGTGCCAACGCGCCACGGTCATTTGTCCCAGGAAACCAGGTCTTTGCCCGGAACTATGTGGGGGACATTCCTTGGGTGCCAGCCACAGTAGTGGGAGTCACGGGACCTCGCTCGTACCAGGTGGCACTCGAAGACGGACGCTTGTGGCGACGGCACATAGACCAGCTTAGGCGCAGGGTTGGGGACTTGGACACTACCGAGGTGCCCCCAACTGCGCTTGCGGCTCCAGAAGAGACACGTACAGATGGCGAGGCCCCACCTACACCTCCCTCGCAAACTGCCAGCGTGGAGCCGAACCAAGCCGCTTCAGAGGGTCTGCCAGACTTACCACAGACTCAGACCACTCCACTTGCGGAGGCTCCACCCACAGCAGCGGATCCAGGGGATTTGGTTCCAACGCCACCTAGGGTCGCACCACAGCCTCAGCAAGAACTGTGTGGCCCTCCGGACTTGGCTACCAGTCCCCGGCGGTCTGGCAGAGTTCCCAAGCGCCCAACTTATTTAAAGGACTATGTTGTTGGACATGTATCACTGTTGGTCTAAGTATGGGAAATGTAACCAATATGCTTTTGTGCCTAATTGAACCATTACGCGTAGTGCTGTATATAAGGAAACCATTACGATTGTAACTAACGCCTTATCTCGGTGGGGAGGGGTGTTATGTAGTGAAGTTTCACCCTGGGCCAGCAGGGGGATACTGTATATAGTTTTCAATCAGGTCTGTAGATAGTTTTCCCTCAGGTCCGCGTCAGTTATTTTAGGCGGGAACTCTGGGCTGTTGTTGTTACAATGTTGACAGCCGGCTGCCTATAAAAGCAGGCCGGCTGAGCTGTTTGCAGTCAGTTCTATTCCAGCTTACGAAATAAAGAGCTAGTTGGAGAAATCGCTGTGTCGTCGGCTATGTCAACCCACAACTTAACACTTGGATTGACTTGTCTGTTTTTAGCAGGCACCGAAAAGAGTACAGTGAATGATCCTGCCCAATATTAATAGGCAGGGAGTTCCAGAGTGCAGGTGCTTCCACACTAAAATACCAAGTTCCTACAAATGTGGAATTGGCATTATATGGCACCTGAAACAATGCTAGTCCTGCAGATCTAAGTGGTCAAGAGGGTATATGTGGAGTAAGGCCACTGATACACCACCAAATCCTTCATGAATTTGTCTAATAGTTTTGAAAGCCATCTAAGTTTGTGGCCATTGTCGTTCTGCAGGAAACAGCAAAGAGCTCAGCAGCATCACACGTTTCCAGAATTCAATCTAGATTTATTTATTTATTAATAGTTTAAAAAATGATTTTAGAATGTACTTTAACAATTACAGTAGAGAGAACTCTTGCAGTAAATTCAGCTGTGGGGGTCTCTTGATACATTTAATTTGGACAAATAGGGTTCTGCAAATGAAAAGTCATTAGCCTACCTGCCCAAATCAGGAGGGACACCACATTTGTGAGGATAGATTTGAAACTAAATTAGAGACCTCTTGAAAATCAGGAACAGCAAATTGATGATACAATTATTATGATATTACTTGAAAGGAGTAGGTGGGAGGGAAGAGAAAAATCACTCACTGAAGAAATGAAAGACAGGCTTTACATCAACATAGGTAGCAAGGTCAACGCTTCATTTGTAGAAGTCAGCTAGTCTACTGCGCAAGTGAAATTAAAGGGCATGTTGTCAGATAGTTTACACTGGAAAATGTAAGGTTCACGGATAATTTTAAATGCAATAGTGGAGAGTTGCCTGCCCTAATTTGAAACATGTCCATTTTTCACAAAGAGAGCTAAAGACATTCATGTAAATCTGCAAATCCAAAAATATTATGCTACGTTAGCACTGTGAAGTGACTGAAGCTACATAGAAAAAGCTAAGCTGGCCTTCCTCACTGCACATTTACAGCTTCATGAAAAGGTAAATAAACTTTATAATTCATGGCAGGAAAGGATTTTCAGTTACAAAGAGTTAAGATAAGATTCTAGGGAATATACACACTGCAGAAACACTTTGTGATTTATTTACACATGAGATTTGTTTAGAAATCGTGTGTTATATATGACTAAACCATACTCAGAATAGACTCACTGAAATCAATGGGCTTAGTTTAGACTAACTTGTTACCGTATTTTTTGCTCTATAAGATGCACCAGACCACAAGACGCACCTAGTTTTTGGAGGAGGAAAACAAGAAAAAAAATATTCTGAATCTCAGAAGCCAGAACAACAAGAGTGATCGCTGCGCAGTGAAAGCAGCAATTCCTCTTGCTGTTCTGGCTTCTGGGATAGCTGCACAGCCTGCATTCGCTCCATAAGACGCACACACATTTTCCCTTACTTTTTAGGAGGGGAAAAGTGAGTCTTATAGAGCAAAAAAATACGGTAATGGATTTTAACGGGTCTTCTCTCAGTATGACTTACGGTCAAATACAACTCACATTCTTAAAAATCAGGAAAAGAAAGGCAACAATTTGCAAACAATTCATCTATTTAACAATAGTTATCGTTTATCCATTTTAATACTAACAATTTTATTTTTTTGTTCTTAGCGGAATATACATTTTCTTCCAAAAAAGACATGAAGAATTATAACAGTTTTCCAATTCTGCATAATTCTTTATCTTAGAATCATAGAATTGTAGAGTTAAAAGGGATCCAAAGAGTTATCTAGTCCAACCCCCTGCAATGTAAGAATCTCAACTAAAGCATCCATGACAGATCACCATCCAACTTATGTTTAAAAACCTCCAAGGAAGGAGAGTCCACCACCTCCTGAGACCATTCTGTTGTTGAACAGCTCTTACCATCAGAAAGTACTTCCTGATATTTAGTTGAAATCTCCTTTTTTTCAAAATGATCTTAACAGTTGAGAAACCTGGGCCCAAACTAACAAAATGAAATCCAATAGGAACAAATAGAAGGTTCTGCACTTAGGCAGGAAGAACCAGGCACACAAATATAAGATGGGGGGGGGGCACTAGTCTTACTAGCACTACATGAGAAAAGCATCTAGGAGTCATGGTGGAGCACAAGCTTAACATGAGTCAACAGTGTGATGCAGCAGCAAAAAAAGCCAATGCTATTCTAGGCTGCATCAACAGAAGTATAGTTCCCAGAACAAGGGAAGTAATAGTACCACTCTGTTCTGCCTTGTTCAGACCACACCTGGAATACTGTGTGTGGTTCTGTGTGCTACAGTTTAAGAAGGATCTTGACAAGCTGGAATGTGTACAGAGGGAGGCAACCAAGATGTTCAAGGGTCTGGAAACCACGCGTTATGAGGAACGGTTGAAGGAGCTGGGTATGTTTAGCCTGGAAAGGAGAAGACTGAGAGGAGATATGATAATGAGGATGATGACAACAATAATTTATTGATTATATGCTGCCCATCTGGCTAGGTTGGCCCAGCCACTCTGAGCAGCTCTCAGCAAAAAATAGTAAAAACACAAGGCAGCATCAAAACTAAAAACTTCCCTGAAACTAAAACTTCCCTGAAAAGGGCTGCCTTCAGATGTCTTTTAAAAATAGCATAGCAAATAGTTTGACATCTGCTGGGAGGGCATTCCACAGGGTGAGCACCACTACTGAAAAGGCCTTCTGCCTTCTTCAAACATCTCAAGTTCTGCCACATGCTAGATGGAGAGCCAGCATCCTGTTCTCACAGAGGCCCACCAGATGCCTGTGAGGAACCATCAAGAAGGACCTGAGCTTTAAAGTAAATCTGCTGGTTTTTTCAAATCCCTGGACAGTATTTTCCACATAAGAGGCCCAAATCATGTATTGGTATAAAATGCTGGGAGTTTTCTTAATTAAATTTTTTTATACAGCAGCATTTTATGAGCATGGCTTGGAATTATTTCAAAATAACAGTGTGCTTTTGTTTTGTTGTCGTTTACAAGCTGCCTTGAGTGGAGTATGACAACAGTTGGGAGAGACCACATAAAATAAAAAGATTCTGCATTCTAGAGGGCTGGAACATAGCCAGCCTAACACCAGTCTTTACTACTATGGAACCAAAGTATATGTGGTGCATGGACACACACACATGCAGGTATATATATAAGCAAAGGTGGCTGGTGTAAATGTGGATAGATGTGGAGACACTGGGTTTTTTGGGGAGGGGTTATTGATTTTATTTATACTTTCTAATATGCAAAAAAGCAAGAATAGCAGCAATAAAGAAAAAGATCAAAGCAAGGAAGGAAAAGAATAGAACAGAAGGATATGGAGATAAGGTCCAGTGGCCCATCTCGTCTAGCATCCTGTTCCAGCATGACCAACCAGATGCCTGTGAGAAACCTGCAAGCAGGACTCAGGCACAAGAGCACCCTCCCCTCCTCTGGTTTCTGGAAACTGGTTTTCAGAGGCATTGCTGCCTCCCACTGTGGAAGGCAGAGGAAAACCATCTTGACTCAGAGGATAACCATCTTGACTAGTACCCATTGCTAGTTTCCTCCTCCATATATTTAACTAATCCTCTGTTAAAGCCATCCAAGATGGTGTCCATTACTGCCTCCTAAGTAAGTTCCATGGTTTAACTCTGCACTGTAGGAAGAAGTATTTGCTTTTATCTGTCTTGAATCTCAGCATTCAGCATCACTGCATTCCCACAAGTTCTAGTTGTCATGACAGAGGAAGGGAAAAGTTTTTCTATCCACTTTCTCCATTCAGTGCACAATTTTATAAACTCCTGCCATGTCACCTCTTGCCTTTTCTCTAAACTGAGTGGTAGTATTCCAAAACAGCATTATACTTCCTAACAATCATCCAAACGTCATAGACCAAATGGAGCAAACAGCACGCAGACCTAGTGGTAGGAGGAAAAAATCCTTAAATAAGAGACACGGGAGAATGATTAATGTACTTCAATGTCTGTACACTAATGCGCAAAGCATGGGAAATAAACAAGATGAGCTTGAGCTCTTGGTACAGCAAACTAAATATGACATAATAGGCATCACTGAAACCTGGTGGGATAAGTCCCACGACTGGAATGTAATAATGGAGGGATACAATCTATTTCAGAGAAACAGACCAGACAAGAAAGGAGGAGGAGTGGCGTTATATGTCAGGGACGTGTATACCTGTGAAGAGATCCAAGATTTAGAACCTCAAAGCCAAAGTGAGAGCATTTGGGTCAAAATTAAGGGAGAGAAGAATAACAGTGACTTCATTGTGGGAGTTTACTATAGATCCCCAAGCCAAACGGAGGACATAGATAATGCCTTCCTGGAACAGATGGCCAAGCATGCAAAAGGAAGGGAGATAGTAGTAATGGGGGACTTCAATTACCCGGATATTTGTTGGATGTAAAACTCAGCCAAGAGCATAAGGTCAAGCAGATTCCTCACTGGCCTTGCAGACAACTTCGTTGTCCAGAAAGTGGGAGAAGCAACAAGAGGAACAGCCATTTTAGATCTGGTCCTAACCAATGTTGATGACCTGGTTAGTGGGGTAGAACTGGAAGGATCATTAGGCGCGAGTGATCATGCTCTTCTGAAGTTTACTATACAGCAGAAAGGAGCAGCCAAGCATACTAGGACTCAATTTCTTGACTTTAAGAAAGCCGACTTCATAAAACTTAGGGAAGTGCTGGGTGAGATCCCATGGACAGTAATACTAAAAGGAAGGGGAGTTCATGATGGCTGGGAGATTGTTAAGAGGGAGATAGTAAAAGCACAACTTCAGGCAATACCAATGAGATGGAAACATGGAAGGTGCCTAAAGAAGCCAGGGTGGCTATCTAAAGAACTTTTAACTGAGTTAAGATTAAAAAAGGATGTGTACAAAAAATGGAAAAGGGGGGAAACCATCAAAGAGGAATTCAAACAAATAGCCAGCACGTGTAGACACAAAGTCAGAAAAGCTAAAGCACAGAATGAACTCAGGCTTGCTAGAGAGGTTAAAAGCAACAAAAAAGGCTTTTATGGGTATGTTCGTGGCAAAAGGAAGAACAAAGAAACAGTGGGGTCACTCAGAGGAGAAGATGGTGAAATGCAAACAGGGGACACAGAAAGGACTGAACTCCTCAATGCCTTCTTTGCCTCAGTCTTCTCCGATAAAGAAAACAATGCCCGACCTGAAGAATTTGGAGCAAATGATTCAGCAGAGGAAACACAGCCCAGAATAACTAAGGAGATAGTACAAGAATACTTGGCTAGTTTAGATGTATTCAAGTCTCCAGGGCCAGATGAACTGCATCCAAGAGTATTAAAAGAACTGGCAGATGTGATCTCAGAACCACTGGCAGTCATCTTTGAGAATTCCTGGAGAACAGGCGAAGTCCCGGCAGACTGGAGGAGGGCAAATGTTGTCCCTATTTTCAAAAAGGGGAAAAAAGAGGACCCAAATAATTACCGCCCAGTCAGTCTGACATCAATACCAGGGAAGATTCTGGAGCAGATCATTAAGCAAACAGTCTGTGAGCACCTAGAAAGGAATACTGTGATCACCAATAGTCAGCATGGATTTCTGAAAAATAAGTCATGTCAGACTAACCTGATCTCGTTTTTTGACAGAATTACAAGCCTGGTAGATGAAGGGAACCCAGTGGATGTAGCCTACCTTGATTTCAGCAAGGCATTTGACAAGGTGCCCCATGATATTCTTGTAAAGAAGCTGGTAAAATGCGGTCTTGACTATGCTACCACTCAGTGGATTTGTAACTGGCTGACTGACCGAACTCAGAGGGTGCTCATCAATGGTTCCTCTTCATCCTGGAGAAGAGTGACTAGTGGGGTGCCACAGGGTTCTGTCTTGGGCCCGGTCTTATTCAACATCTTTATCAACGACTTGGATGATGGACTCAAGGGCATCCTGATCAAATTTGCAGATGACACCAAACTGGGAGTGGTGGCTAACACCCCAGAGGACAGGATCACACTTCAAAATGACCTTGACAGATTAGAGAACTGGGCCAAAACAAACAAGATGAATTTTAACAGGGAGAAATGTAAAGTATTGCACTTGGGCAAAAAAAATGAGAGGCACAAATACAAGATGGGTGACACCTGGCTTGAGAGCTGTACATGTGAAAAGGATCTAGGAGTCTTGGTTGACCACAAACTGGACATGAGCCAACAGTGTGACGCGGCAGCTAAAAAAGCCAATGCAATTCTGGGCTGCATCAATAGGAGTATAGTATCTAGATCAAGGGAAGTAATAGTGCCACTGTATTCTGCTCTGGTCAGACCTCACCTGGAGTACTGTGTCCAGTTCTGGACACCACAGTTCAAGAAGGACACTGACAAACTGGAACGTGTCCAGAGGAGGGCAACCAAAATGGTCAAAGGCCTGGAAACGATGCCTTATGAGGAATGGCTAAGGAAGCTGGGCATGTTTAGCCTGGAGAAGAGGAGGTTAAGGGGTGATATGATAGCCATGTTCAAATATATAAAAGGATGTCACATAGAGGAGGGAGAAAGGTTGTTTTCTGCTGCTCCAGAGAAGCGGACACAGAGCAATGGTTCCAAACTACAAGAAAGAAGATTCCACCTAAACATTAGGAAGAACTTCCTGACAGTAAGAGCTGTTCGACAGTGGAATTTGCTGCCAAGGAGTGTGGTGGAGTCTCCTTCTTTGGAGGTCTTTAAGCAGAGGCTTGACAACCATATGTCAGGAGTGCTCTGATGGTGTCTCCTGCTTGGCAGGGGGTTGGACTCGATGGCCCTTGTGGTCTCTTCCAACTCTATGATTCTATGATTCTATGATTCTATGAAACCCAAGGATGTTTTTTCCAAAGGAATTCAGGAGAAGAGGGCAGCTGGCAATCATATTTCTTTACTTTGTTGTTTTCAATAAATGAATGCCAAGCTTTAGAAGAAGAAGAAAATGTCCTTCATTTTTGAATGCCATAGGGTTTTGGTACATTTTGCTAACTTTACATTTAAAACAATGGTACCAGATCTGGAGATACTGATAATATTGCAAGTCTCCTGTAGCTAACTTCCAGTGTTTGACCACTGTGAGCCTGGCCACAGTGAAAGGAATAAAAGTAGCTCTTTATTGGAAACCGCCAAACAAGCATGAAAGGGCCATCCTTGGTTCCATGGGTAAAGATTGAGATCTAATCTGGCCTATTGACTTCTCCTTGTCAGTCCCCTCATCTCTTTTTCTCTCTCTCTATAAAAAAGTAATCAAGAAAGAGAGAAAGGTTAACCATGGATGGTGGCACAGTGAGGTTCCATCACAAGCCAGTGCCAATTAAAATTCTCATGAATTATAGGGAGCTAGGGGTGAGTAATGAGGGAGCCACATCTGGACAGGTGATAAGGCTGGCTTTGAAGATAAGTTGGAAAAATGCAGCTAGTCCAGAGCACAGTAGTCGCATTGCTGATAGGGATCAGGGAGAGGCACCATGTCTTGCCTGTACTGAAAAAACTCCACTGTCTCCCAGTAGGTTTTTGAGATCAGTTCAAAGTATTTGTCTTTGAAGCCCTGCATCTATTTGTTGAGCTGCCTTGTCCCATACCTGTCCACTGAGATATTTTATTCTCAGCTCCCCCCCCCCCACAACCTCACCTTCTGAAGGGCAGCAGGTAGCAACAGGAATGAGCAACACTGGGAGCTGCCTTATATGGAGTCAGGTCCAAAGTCCATTTAGCTCAGTATTACCATCACAGTCTGGTTTCAGACAGGATCTTTCCCATCCCTACCTGGAGATGCTGGGGATTGAACCTGGGACCTTTGACATGGAAAGCAGATGCTCCACCACTGGGCTGCAGTTCTTTCCCCTATATCCCTTTTTGTGTGGGATATTTGTTTCCCTGTCTTTGGGACATCCTCCTGGAAACCTTAAAGAACTGCTGATATATGCTTTTCAAAAATTCTTTCCAGCTTAGTTCAATTTAATTTAATTGTTTGAATGAGCTGCTGCCTTAAGTCACTGTTTTTAATTCTGTATTGCTGTATTTCTGCATTGCTTTGTACGTTTACATCCACTTAGCACCTACTGCTGCAAACTCCTCCCCCCCCCCCCGTCAAAGATGCACCACACCCCTCTTGTGGCAGCTGAAGTTGTGTGTGTTATGATTCTTTAGCTGGGGGTGAGTGGGTGGAAGCAGTTCTATACCCTCTAGGTTAAGAGCCTGCTCTGGTTTAGATCCGGTGAGTAGTGGTGGACTTTGGGGTCTCAAATTTCAGCGGCACCCTGTGCGATGTCAAAATTCAGCATTCCCTGCCTCTTGCGCTCCTTCTAAACAATAATTGTAGTGTCCCCTGCAGTGCCCCTGAGGCTCCAAACCCACTGTGACCCAACTGGTCATGCTCCAGCCTTTGTGGTAAGAGATGGGAGAGAGGAGTATTAGATAGCTCATTGGGAGTGGAGCATGAGTCCATTACTGCTTCAGATATTAGGAGGATAACTGTGCCTCTGTGTGTGCCTGTGCATATGTCACGTGTGTTTTTGTGTTGTATGTGTTTCCATACAGTGCCCAGAGGGTTGGTCAAGGTTAAATGAGGTCCTTGGGCCAAAACAGGTCAGCCACACCTGTCTTCACAGTATCTGTGGCTGAATTCAGCCATCACATCAAACCATGGATTGTACTAACCCAAATCATAACTGAGGTTTTTTGATCCAGGCTTCACACCATGCCATACCATTGATTTCACAGCTTAATTAGCACTAACCCACTTCAAAACATGGTTTCCATTGCTGATTGCTTGGCAACATATCACACTTTGTCAATTCAGATACAGAAAACTGTAGTTAAGCTTGTGTCATCTAACATTAAAAATATCGCTCAGCTTTGGCACACTCATTGGTGCATTGTGGAGATTTAAGAAATCAAACACTTCACTTGGTATCATTTCAAGATTCCTAGTGAGAGCAAATGTTCTTCCTTATTCAGAACCATTATTTTGCTTTTCAATTTTCAAGTGAAAGAAGGCACATAAAACTTCAAAATGCATTAGATAGTGGCGGGGGGGGGGGAGGGAATTGTAGGTGGGTTTTGTTTTTGTTTTTTTTGCTTTTTTTTGGCAGATTGCTATTGGTACCAGAGCCTTTTTGAACATATATTTATAAACAGCTTGAGTCCTAAAGCTTGACCAGATGGAAACGTGCCTACAAAGAATTGGACTTTGTTCAGGACGGGCCGACTGCCAATGGATGAGCAACTTGCACCAACATATGCCAAAAATGGTCAATCGTGTAATCTTTAAGTGTGACTCTTACACAGCAGATGCCAAATCTATGCAAACAATTTTAAGTGTCTTTTCAGAAGACAGGGGAACATTGTACAAATCCATGGAGATGAGTAGCAATGCCTTCCTGAAACAGCCCACTGAGTTTCAGCCCTTCCACAGTTGGCTTAAAAAATAAAGGATGGTCCAATTTAATAAACATTTTTCAGTCCATCTTAGCTTAGTTGTTGTTTTCATCTTGCCAGTAGTACAGTGATAAACCCCAATTTCCTTGGGACCTTGAGTAAGAGAAAAGCTCTTCATGCACAAATAATTTTGTAGTATCTACTTGAAAAAAGAGCCTGTAAAAAAAAGAAGAAATAACAGAGGGATTACAACAAATAGAGATTTAATGGGTTTGCTGCTGCCTTCTCTTCCCCACTGAAAGAGACTGGCAAAAATCCTAAGGACAGAACCTTTGCACTAACAATACAGACAAGAAAAATGATTTGTACACAATAAGAGCATTCAGGTGCCATCTAATGACTCAGGAACAACACCAGATTACCTCCCTGCAGGTACTAAGCTAAATTGGCAGAGATGCACACTTGGCTCAAGCAACCTCAGAGGATCTCCCCCTCCACACTTCATTGGTGATAACTATACTCCCTCTAGTGAACACAGAACTAACAGGATCGCTTTGTCTTTTCTCTGGTGGCATTTAAAGCTTACTACGGCCATCAAATGGATAAAAAAGATCTTATAGTTAGGCTGCTTTGCAGCTCCCTAAGCAACAGGGAGTTCAGAGCAACCTTCACAGGTTGCTTTTTCTCTGGAGGAGAGTACCATGACTTCTAGTACCTTGGCAATTATTTTCCAATAACCCTAGGAATCTTGTTGCCGGCTCTGGCCTTGTTGATGCCTGCCACTGGGGGTAGAATTCCAGGATCAATCTAGCATTTGCTTCCTACAGTGACCTGCTGCATGCCTCTGGAAGCAGCATTAAATACATCTAGGTTCAGGGTTGTCTGATCAGAAGCAACTAGGAGTGGCCCTTGGCGATGTCACAGGAGTGGGCCCTGGAAGCAGAGGGGAGCAGAGGGATGCAGATTCCTTCCCACCAAGTGTCTGTGCTCTAATTGGCAACCAGCTCCTGCTGGGCAGAAGCTTGCAAGCTGCATGCACAGTCTTCTTCTTTTTTAAAAAAATTAATGCACTCTAGCCCACCTGGAGACTCAAGCCCTCCACCTGCCACTTGGAGGTGGGGGGTGGTGAAAATCTGGAGAACTCAGGTCAGACCTGAAGACTGGCATCACAAGCTAGACTCTAGAGGGTCCTCCTGTCTTTGGAAACTGAGGCTCCATTTGGGTGTTATGGCCAACATCCATTGAGACCTTGCTGGACTTCAACTTCCATCAGTCCTAGTCAGTATTGCTAGGGCTGCCACCTTTGTATGGCAAAATACAGGATCATGGGGCAGGGCAGGGTGAAATATGTATATGTATATTACCGTAAGTGAAATTGCATACAAATTACATACAAAAAAATGTGTATAGGAGGAGAAACGAGCACTATTGATAATTTTTCCTGAGAGCATCTTTTTTGAAAATAAACAACAATTGCAGACTGGTGTGAAAATGTGGAGAACTGAACTTAAGACTGGGAAAAATGGGAACCCAACAAGGACATGTCCGCTCCTACCTCCTTGCTTCAGCATAATTGATAAATATTTGAAGGGCTGAAAAAGTTTCCCTATACAAAGCAAGAATACAAAGGTGCCTTATAGCCAATCTGCATATTGGGGGGAGGGGAGGGAGCAAACAAAAGGAAGTTCACCTATAAGACAAAATTCATACGAATGAAGAAAACCTTGACCTTTTAATTAAACCAGAATTGGAAATGATAATAAGTATATTGCTAACACTTTATTTTGGTAAAGTTTGCTTTATATGTTTTATTTTGCTTTGACTTCAACTCTTGATTATCATGAAATGATGATGATGATGATGATGATGATGATGATGCAGTGCAGAGTGCTGTACTCATTGACTGTACCACCTCAGAATGTGGAGGTAGGGGGAGAGCTTTAATACTTAATACCATATAACACACTTGCTCTCTCAGAACACAGAAAACCAAGCATATGGAGAAGGTGAGGCATGCTGTCTTTTCAAGTTTGGTTTTTTTAAGTAGAGAATAATTTAATAATGTGGTCTATCACTGCACAGACCTAACTTGGTTGGACTCTGAATGGATAGATTGGCCTTTGGTCTTGTGTCATATCAATAATCAGAACATTCACATTGTTTGAAGCTTTACATACACTCTAAGTTGGCCCAAATATAAGTTGGCCCAATGGCTAAAAATGCATAGCCACAGATTAACTTTTCCTTACAGTGTGCGCAGAGCACTTTGATGCAGTCCTCCACCAGTTCTTAACAAAAAAAAGTAGCAGCCAGTAGCAGAATTTAAGCATTAGAACTATTGCCAATTTCTGCTAGTGTGCCTTAAGGTTCTCAGATTCCAGAGGGATGACTCTGATAGTATGTTGCAGGAAACTCAGCCTTGTGGAGGGCCGCAGATAAATTCATGGGGTGGGGTGGGGGGAGAAGTACGGTATATCAAAACAGGTCAAACACACACACACACAATTTTAAAAGAACAATTTGCTGTGCCTTTACTTTCATGGACTAAAGTTCACTTCATCATATGTGCAAAGAGCTATCCTCAAAAGGAAGCCACAGATAAAAATTGCAGACAGTGAACCCAAAAGGCAATGAACCACAAGAGATCTAGTTGGTCTGTGACACTTTACATGCAAAGCTCAAAAGCATACAAGATAAGAACAATTCTCATCCTAGCGGCTTTTGTATGCATTTCAGCTTTGCATAAAATTTCACAAACCAACTGGCTCTCCTCCACTTCTTGGTGTCTCATAATTTCCCCTTTCCTCTGTATGTGTGCTTAGATATACAGTACGATCACATCTTACACTCAGGTTCAGTTTCAAGGGTTCCACGTAGACAGGAAAATCACATATACGCAAACCCTTGGAGCTGCCCCATGACTAGGGAATGAGGGGGGAGATAGAATGAATCCCCTGTACTCAGAGAGCCAGCATGCCGGGTGGGCAGAGAGCTTAAAAGCTTTTTTCATGCAAGGTAATCCCAAGCAGACCTGGTGTAAAAAGAGCTTTTTAGCTCTCCATCTTGCTTGAATTTAATTTGCACAATTTTGACAAGCTGGAACGTCGGCAGAGGAGGCTGACCAAGACTCTGGAAACCAAGCATTATGAAGAATGGTTGAGAGAGTTGGGGATGCTTAGCCTGGAGAAGATTGAGGAAGCATGATAAAAAGGTAAAGGGACCCCTGACCATTAGGTCCAGTCGTGGAGTCTGGGGTTGCGGCACTCATCTCGCTTTATTGGCCGAGGGAGCCGGTGTACAGCTTCTGGGTGATGTGGCCAGCATGACTAAGCCACTTCTGGCAAACCAGAGCAGCACACAGAAACGCCTTTTACCTTCTCACCGGAGTGGTACCTATTTATCTACTTGATGTGCTTTCGAACTGCTAGGTTGGCAGGAGCTGGGACCGAGTAATGGGAGCTCACCCCATCGCGGGGATTCGAACTGCCGACCTTCTGATCAGCAAGCCCTAGGCTCTGTGGTTGAACCCACAGCGCCACCTGCGTCCTAGGAGACATGATAACCTTCTTCAAATATCTGAAGGGCTGCCGCATGGAAGATGGACCAAGCATGTTTTCTTCTGCTCCAGAGGAAAGGACCCAATCAATGAATTCAAATGACAAGAAGGGAGATTCTGAATAATCACTGATGAAGAACCTTCTAATTGTAAGAGATGTTGGACAGTGGAATGGACTCTCTCAGAATGTGGTGGACTCTCCTTCACTGGAGGTCTTTAAACAGAGGTTAGATGGCCATCTGTCAGGGATTATTTAGCTGATTCCTACATTGCAGGGTGTTGTAAGAAAAAACTACTCCTTTTCCCTTATGGGGTACTCAAGAGCTGTATAGATTCCTTATGAAGGTTCTCTATTGGTAGGAGAAAATAACAGAGGCCAACCAGAGAATATTGAGAAGCAGGGCAGCTAGTAAGCACCATCTTTTATTAAACTGTTGCAACAGGGTCCCCTACTCACCCCATGCAGCATGGGAGGAGAGGAACCCCGAACAATGGTGTGCAAGCCCTTATATAGACTTTTGAAATTGCCCACCCTGTAGCTCAATATCACCCCCTAAAACATCACACATACATCACTGAAGGGGGTGGTCTACAACAGAAATCCTGTCTGATAGGATACTGATAATGGTCACTGATGACTGGGCAGCCTGGCCATTCCTTTTGAGATGCTAAATACTTAGTTCCTGAATCCAAGTCACAGGCTCACCCTATTCATACACAAATACACCCTTAAGACAGGATTTATGAGCAGAGAGTCAATGGGGATGTTTTCCCATTTCCTTCCTCACTGCAGAGAATTTTTGAGGTGGCTGGAAGAGTCAAAATGGCTTCAGGATGGTTCTCTTGTACTATTTCAGACACGTGGTTTATATACTTATGTATGTGTTTGCCTTGTACATTTATGAACGTTTATTTTATATATATAAGAATTCCTATAACAGGGGGTTGAACTAAATGACCCCTTGGACCATGTCCAACTCTACAGTTCTATGATTTCACTCCAACTTGAATCCTTGGAGAATCACTACTACTCAATATAGAAGGGAACATGTGGCTCTCCAGAGATGGCTGAACTACAGTTCCCATCAGCCCGAGCTGACATGGAAAAGAGAGACCCTCCTTCCCGATTTCTGGCAGATTTTGAGTGCCCACTTGCATTTGGTATAAGTATTCAGTATTCAATCCATTTCCAGCTCCAAAAGCTTAAATCTAAAGGCTTATCCCTGTCAAGCCATTTTACGGTCAACAATGTTTTTCTCCTTCTTTTCCTTTTCAATTTCCTTATGGAGTTGTTATCCAGGCCTTCCTATTGTTCTCCTTTCTTTCAACTTACCATCCATTATGTTTTCAATTAGTCCTGTATTTCTTAGAGCTTGCCCTACCATACTTGATCGCCTCGTCTGTGCTCTGCATTAAGCCCTTGTACCTCTCCAATATCTCTTTATTAGTTTTTCCTCTCTTACTCTACACTTGCTGTTCCAAGACTGCATTTCAAAAGCTTCAAGTTCTCTTTCTTCCATTTTTAATCCAGTAATATACTAGTGCTAGTAGAAGCAGCTGACCTTCACATTACATTCTCTCTCTATATTCATGTTTATTTTCTGTTTCTCAGAATTTCCCTGGGACAAGACCTATAAATCTGAGCTCAAGGCATGTTGCTTGAATGGAGATTCAAAAGGATGCTGTATGCACAAACCAGAGTCCAGAGTTCTTACTGTCGGTGACACCCTTCCAAAAACAAACAAAAACCCTCACACACAAACCTGATGGCGACAAAGCATGGAAGAACAGTAGTGAACGTGCCAGGCTGCTAGGATGGCAAATTCATATGTCATTTCTTGAGATTCAGCCTTACGTATGGCCTCAGGCAGCTTTTAAAAATGTTTCTTCACATCATAAAAAACCAGTACAATTTAGTACAATGGGTTGTGCCTGATGGATGAAAGGCAGAATGCAATGATGGTGGCTGTATATATCGAAGAAAACTTAGGTGGAGTTGGAGATACATGCTAAAAGGATGCAGAGCACCATCTCTTCCTAAACCTACCAGAAACAATGATTCAGGGAAAAGTGTTCACAGATCAGCACTGGCTGATTTGCTCCTGGGCCAAGTTCAAGGTATTCATATATAAAACCCTTAACAACTTGGGACCAGTTTACCTGTGATATTGCCTTACCCCATATACACTCACTTGACCACTTCAATCAGCAGAACTGGCACTGTTACAGGAGTCACATAATACCCGTTCTGCATTTGTAAGAACTTGAGCTTTCAGTGTGGCAGCGCCTACCTTGGAAGTCCCTGCCTATTGATAGCAGGCACCTTCACAAAAACATTTTTGTTTAGACAAGCCCACACAGGTGTTTGGAAAGTCGGTGTGAATTTTAATTTGTGCTTAGTCTATTGTCATTTCAACTTTTTGAAAGTCTTAGCAATATTGTTGTTGACTTTTCTTTTTTGTTAACATTACTGGTGTTGTTACTTTTTTGTAAACTACTTGCAAGCCTTAAAAAAAACAAAGAAGACCCCCAAGCACTTGATTTCCGTTTTTTAAAAAAATGCAAAAACACCCCTATATATATATGTTTTATTCATTGTTGTATGTAGCTTTGTATTACTTTTCTCAAGAAGCAACGAAGACATTTGAGAAATCAAGAATAATAAAAACCCAAGTTAAGCTAGCAAGGCAGCAGAAGGCTACTACATGAGCTTCTGTGGAGTGTTTCACAAATGCTGAAGACCTCCTGATAAAAACTAGTCAAGAGATTGGTCCCTGCCCCCCAATAATTTACTAGGTGAATAAAAAATTACCTACATGCAGATCAACTTGCCCTTGCAAAATTTCCATCAGAAAACGTAATTTATATGCCTCCAGTCTTATTGTTTGGAACTCATGTGTGCTCAACTAGCTCCTTGAATATTCCTATAGAAAGACAGGATACAAATTTTGAAAACTGATTAATAACAGTTTCCAATCTGGGTCACCGCCGGCCAGTAAGCTCCCTATTAATTTTAATTAATCTGAGAAAGAACTAAGAGGTGGATCCAGAAAGCCTAGGGCTTGCCAATCAGGTCAGCGGTTCAAATCCCCACGATGGGGTGAGCTCCCGTTGCTCGGTCCCAGTTCCTGCCCCCCTAGCAGTTTGAGAGCACTTCAAGTGCAAGTAGAGAAATAGGTACCGCTCCGGTGGGAAGGCGAACGGCGTTTCCGTGCACTGCTCTGGTTTGCCAGGAGAGGTTTAGTCATGCTGGCCACATGACTCGGAAGCTGTCTGTGGACAAACGCCGGCTCCCTCAGCCTATAGAGCGAGATGAGCGCCACCGCAACCCAAGTCGTCCTTGATTGGACCTAACGGTCAGGGGTACCTTTACCTTTACCTTACCACTTGCCCCAGAGTTAAACAGGGGAGATCCACACTCCAGTTCCCATTGCCACCATGTGCTCTTTGGCTACCAGGCCAAAATCAAGGTGTTACTGTTAGTAAATGAAGTCCTCAGCAGCTTAGGACCCACTTGCCTGCTTCAATCCATGGAAGTGAAACCTTTACGAGTGCCACAAAATGTTTGCCTGCACTTCCAAGGAACAATTCTTCAGTGCGATGCCACCTACTTCTCCGGAACGCCCTGACCAGACATTATGTAGGCACCTTCATTGTGCTTTCCATGCCTGCTAAAAACTTGTTTCTGCAAGCCTAGCAAAGCATATCGTGTATAATTGTAAATTTAAGGCAAGGGGAGTAGATTTAAGACATCAAATATCCTGGCATGGGCAATATATACTTACCTGAACACTTTTTTAATTCAGCCAGCTTTCTGGCTGGTTCTGACAAAAGGAGATGCAGGTAACCAGCAATTTCCTCCAGCTGCCTCCAGCTCCTTTCCTCTCAATCCAGGCTCTGTCCTCACTCCTACTGCAGTCGAGAGCCAGTATGATGTAGTGCTTAGACTACCAGACCTGGGTTCAAATAGCCTCAGCTATGAGGCTCAGTAGGCAATTAATGGCCAGTCACTATCTCCCAGCTGAACTTACCTCACAGTGTTGCTGTCAGGATAAAAAGTAGGGAAAGCTCCTTGGAGGAAAGTATAATTAAAACAAACCACAAGGTGGCTGTAGCTATGCTTAGTGAATATTGCAACCACTTCCAAGCTGAGTTCAAGAATTTTCTTTGGTGAGGTGAGAGAACAGAAGAGAGAAGGTATCCTTACTACTTTCAGAAAAGCAGGTTCCTATCCAATAACATCTTTCTGATCTAAATACTTTGTGGCTGCACAATTACCAAGCTTTGATTCAACATCTTCCCTGGCACAGATAGGCTAAAGGCGAACTGTGACCATAGCTAGATTAAGAGGTGTGGTCTAAAATCATTAGGCAGGGCAACATTCACACTTCTGATAATGAGACAGATCATTGTGGGAGGTGACAAGGCACATAAAAAGCTCTCCCTTCTTCCAAACAGTCATGCAAGATTTTCTACCAACCACTATTAGAACTCAAAACACCACGATTTCTTCTCATATCACTTACGTTACAGAATAATTGCAAGGCTGCTCTGTCAGGGTAGATGTGATCAGGGCTTCTCTTGTGTACAAGGGACAGAGAAAATGTTGGGTTTTCCCTCTTGGAACTGTTGTTGAAGCTGGCTACTATAATCCATGTTAACAGGACACCCATTTGTATTCAGAAATAATTTATTCTAGTAATAATTA
Organism: Podarcis erhardii; assembly: GCF_964252035.2. Classification (NCBI taxonomy): domain Eukaryota; kingdom Metazoa; phylum Chordata; class Lepidosauria; order Squamata; family Lacertidae; genus Podarcis; species Podarcis erhardii. The sequence continues at coordinate 29,117,578 of NC_138504.1, forward strand.
TCTACACACACAATAAATGAATTATGATAAAGTAACTTCCTGATGAATGTTGTACAATAGTTGTACAACTATTTTACTATGGGTGCTTTGGGGGGGGGCACTACTATCTCTACTGTACAAGTTGCAACTGAAATAAAGACTGGATATAATTTTAATGTTGTTGTTGTTGTTGTTTTAATGATGTCATTAGGAATAAAAATGCAGTCAGGAATAAAAGCCAAAAGAATCTCCAGAGAGGTCTGCCTATCAACAGTCAATGTACTGGCTAACAGTATTTTCCCCCTGGCTATTTCACAGCATTCTGTGTTTAAGGAGTTTGTCCATTAATTGCAACTTTTAAGGAATTATGTCTAAGTTGTTAGAAGAAGCCAACAATTTTAAGCCGTAACTACCCCCCTCTACAAAGGCATACAGGGGACAGATCAGACACCAGTTAATAACTAGGACTCTACCTGGGTGAAAAACAGGTATTGTTTTTGGGCTCATCAGGTACTCCATATTTCAGCGTGCAGGCAAGAGGCAAGCAATGAAATGGAAGATCCTGCAGGTCTTACCACTATCTAGCCTGCCCCACTTTGATGTTACATGCTTTTATTTTGTTATCTGGTTGAGCTATGGCAAAATGACCCTATCTTTGCATCATTAGAACATGCAGAGATGTTTATAGAGCCAAGAGATTCTATAATGTTTACAGCTGTTGTCCATGACTACTAAACAGCTTCAGTGTTTTACGTGGCAAGATTTGGTGTTACATTACAACATCCAGTTGCCTCAAAAGGCAAAACCAAGATTGCCTTGCATAACCTATATATAGAAATGGCATTTGAGCTCAGAAAGAATCCTACCAGATCCAATATAAGTTTTCAATATGTTGTAAATGAGTGTAAAAAAAAAATATCAATGCCAGCTTTATAGCAAATAACAAAAGCCAAAATGAAAAGACCATCCATAATGCAAAACTACTACTATTTTTCAACAAAACTGAGGATATTAACAAAGTAACATAGTTCTTCAGGGTAAAGGTAATGAATGAGAACACATTTACAGTTTTTAAACTGTACTGAAGCCCAAAGTATACAGAATGTGCTCAGGAGCTAACATGTTTCTTTATTTACAACTCTCCACCAGATGCTTCCTTAAGGAGAAAAACCTGCAATAGGAACAAAGAAAATGCCACAGAACTAGAACTCAACAGTAACAGGTAAGTCTATCTGGACTAAATGTCATCAGCCTAATATGTGAAAAGTTTAGAAGAGTCACTGTTTATGAGAATAGTATATTTTTAATCAAAGACATGTCATACACCCATTTATTACATAAATACATTTTCTTCATCAACACTAAACAACCTACTTGGGCCCAAATGATAGTGACTCCTAACGGCGCCCACAGATTTGAAGACATGCTGCACCGCTCAACAGAAAACTGACTTATTGGTAAAACAATAACAGACAATATTTGTATTGAATTTTCATTGGAATATAACAAAATCATTTCCTGAAAGTTTAATTCTTTTCTTCACACTATTCAAAAGGTGTAACTTAAATATTCATAGAATTTTGCTCAAATATGAACCCAGACACTAAATAGGCTTAAGAATGACCATCATAGATTTTTGGAAAAATGTAGATAGGGTCAATCTTACTACTTGGTAAACTACTGTGTGGTATATTGCCTTGCTGGAAAAACTAATGAAGAAGCTGAGAGTCCTCAAGGACTAAAGAAAAAGGAAGTACATAGCCAAGGACCCCACCGGGCCTACAAATGAATACAGCTGATACAGTGTCTCAGGGCATTTGAATACTTCAATTAATTTCCACTGTGTCTATACTATAAATAGTTCCAGTTGCTGCCTTCTGTGCAGTCATATACATGTAGTTTATTTATTTTGGCTTTATTTTATGTTTGTTTTGTTTGACAGTGGTCTATAGTTGTATATGGACTATGTGTGCTGTCATCAGATCCTGTTTGATAACACTGTATTTTTAAAAATTATAAAAATTATTGGTGGGGGGGAGAATCAATTACTTCTGCACTTCCAGGAGTAGCTGAGAATGGAGATAACTAACCTTCATTATTTTACCTTGCAAGGTACACTGATCATTTAAAAAGAGCCATTCCGTTCATAATTTTGGGATCTTAGTCCCCCCAGAAATATGTATTTTTCCCTTGTGCTATAAGAAAGGGAATGAGTTAAGGGACAAAGCAGAAATCTTTCTGTTTTGAATTTGCTGCCACAGGCTTGAAATCCATTATTCTTTACAAAAGGATACAAATTCTAACAAACCCAACGATCATTAAAGAATGTTAAAAAAAATCATTTTCTTCACTAACAGAGACATTTGAGTTAACTGGCTTTTGTTAAAACCGATATATAAAAACATTTCTAATCCACCATCAGTGGTGAAGAGCAATATAACGCAAACATTTCACAAGGCAGGTCAGATTATTATATTCTGGCCAGAGCAAAGGGATTTACAGCACTTTACAAACAATTGCTGAAAAAGTGTATACATGTCTTTCACCAAAAACATGTTATCAATCAGATGTTCTGAAGCAGTTTTGACTTGATTCCTATGACTTCATTAATATCTGAGGTAAGGGGAGGCAGATATAAAACCATCCTTTGGTTAAAGAACTTGTGTTCCGCGGGAAAAAGCCTTTTCTTTATTTTTTAACATGGACAACAAAATCTCTGAACTGTTTCTTCTGTTGAATGCAGAAAACAGCTTCAGTGTGAATTTGTGCCACCCTTAAACCAGGGTTGGGATGAAGAAGGGGACAGGAATTGAGCTCACACTCAGCAAGAACAATTCCCACAGCCTTTCACACTGTTGATGATCTCTTCTTGCAGCTTTTTCCTTTCTTCGTCTTTGGACAGGTGATTGGTTTTCTCCTCCCACCTCTCGTTAGTATTTCTGTTCAGCATCCTGCTGCTCTGCGTGTGCCACATTTCATAGTAGAGGCTGCTGGGACTGGTAAGGAGATCTATATGCCTGCCACGCTCTGCAACTTTACCCTGTTTTTTAAAAAAAAAACATGAAGGCAGTGATCAAAACAGACTCGAGCAGGAAGGAACAAACAGTGCACATATAGCCACCCTGATTTTGAATAAGGAAAGAGCACCCTTGGCTACTTGTGTATACTCAGTGTTTTCTCCTTTCTTCCATGCCCTTCTTACATCTTAGCTCATCTATAATGTCGCCTCTTACTTGTCTTGTCTATAAACCAAAAGTTCTAAATACTGCAACTTTTCCTCATAGCAGTTTTTCCACCCCCCTGATCATTTTGTTTGCTCCTCTTTGAACCTTTATGAACTTGACAATATCCTTTTTGAAGTGAGGTAACCAGAACTGCACACAGTATTCTAGAAGCAGTTGCACCATAGATTTATATAAAGGAGTTGTGCTATAGACAGCTTATTCTTCATTTCCTAATGATCGCTAGCATGGAATTTGCCTTTCCCACAGCTGCCGCACCCTGGGTCAACATATTTATCAAGCTAACTGCTATGACCCCAAGGTCTCATTTCTAGCCAGTCACTGCCAGTTCAGGCCCCGTGTGAAATTTAGATGCTTGGGCCCTGACATGCATCACTTTACACTCGTTTACATTGAACTGCAAAAGTCCTTTGGGAGCTCTTCACAATCTCTTTAGGTTTTAACAATCCTAGACAATTTAGTATCAGCAAACATGGCCACTTCACTCTCACTCTTAACTCTAGATTGTTTATAAACCAGTTAAAAAGCACAGGTTGCAATATTAATCGTTGGAGGATTCCACTTTCTACACCTCTCCATTTGAAGAACTGTCCATTTATACATACTCTTTGCTTCCTGCAACTTAACCAATTTCTGAACCACAAGAGGACCTCTCCTCTTATTCCTTGGCAGTTAAGCTTACTCAGGAGTCTTTGATGATGTACTTTGCTGAAAGCTTTTTGAAAGTCCGGGTACATTGTTGTCAACCAGATCATCTTTATCTATATGCTTGTTGGCACTCTCAAAGTATCTGACAGGTTCATGAGACAGGACTTGCCCTTGCAGAAGCCACGCTGGCTCTGCTTCATTACAACTTGTTCTTCTATATGCTTGGTTATTTTATTTTTAACCACAATTTCCACCAGTTTTCCCAGGACAAACATTAAGCTAACCAGCCTGAAATTTGCAGGATCCATCTCCATAGATCCTTTTTAAAAAATTGGTGCTACAAAAACTGGGGTCAGAAATACAAGAGAGACAGTGGGAAAAGATGGCTGTCTCACAACCAGCACTCTGTTGTAGCAGCAGTGGTGCAAGGCACTTTAAAAGAAACTGGGCTGCTATTACTAATCGTCTCATCAAGGAAAATCACAGAAATGAAAGCTACTCCACTAAAACAGAATCTGTTGGGATCCAAAAAAAAGAGGGCACATGCACATGGGAGAGAACGGTGTATGAGCAGCTTAAGGTTTTCAAGTGGTTTCCCTTGCAGCCATTCCTACCAGTGAAGGAACAAACACTGTTCCACTTTATTTCCTGCACACACACGCCCCATATTTGGGTCCCAGGCAGAGACAGCAGACTAGCATAACTCTTTTGCAGTACATACAGTATTATTCAAACAGGCCCTATCCTGCCAGATAGTAATCCTAAAACGAGCAACAAAAGTGCATTTGGAAATTTGAAATGAAGAATTTAGAAGTTGTCTGCTCTAAATTCTTCTGTGTAACTCGTATATTTAATAAGAGGAACAACACAGAAGTTTTAAATAAACAACAATGAAGAATTCATTGTTGAACTAGAAACTGTAGTAAAAGGTAGGTAAGGGTACCCCTGCCCTTTCGGGCCAGTCGTGTCCGACTCTAGGGTTGTGCGCTCATCTCACTCAAGAGGCCGGGAGCCGGCGCCGTCCAAGGACACTTCCGGGTCACGTGGCCAGTGTGACGAAGCTGCACTGGTGAGCCAGCACTTGTGCCGCACACGGAAATGCCGTTTACCTTCCCGCTGTAAAGCGGTACCTATTTATCTACTTGAACTTAGGGGTGCTTTCGAACTGCTAGGTGGGCAGGAGCTGGGACCGAATGACGGGAGCTCACCCCGCCGCGGGGATTCGAACCGCTGACCATACGATCGGCAAGTCCTAGGCACTGAGGTTTTACCCACAGCGCCACCCGCGTCCCTAGAAACTGTAAGAGCCACTTAAAAAACATTTTTATCTTGTTACTTTCCCCCAGAATTTCTTTATTTTCCCCCACTGCTTTTTTTTTTAAAAGTCATTTGGTCTTTATTTTATTGAATTTACATTGTGTTTTTTTAAAAAAACAAGTGGGTGTGGGACCCAAAGCAGAATGATTATATATTGAGTACTCCTTTTGGGGTCCCCCACCCAAAGGCTTTTCAGGGATACACCATTTCCCTCTCCTAAACCTGATTTTCTGTCTATCATGTCTCCCGACTCCAACAGTCAACATTTGTGACTGCTGAGCATGTTTGATCCTCATCGGGCTGTTTTCCCTCACCCACTTCAGTTTTCTTTCGGAATCTATTTTTGTTACTTCTGCAAACCTCAGTGTTCCCCTTGAGTCTGATGATACCTCCCCCCTTGTGCACGGAACTGGCATTTGGACAGTGCAGTTTGCTGTTAGCAAATATGATGCAAGTTGCCTTGGGGAGTTTTGTGGAAATGTGGGTTACAATTTATTTAAAGCAAAAAATAAAATAAAATACTAGAGATGATCCAATTGCAACAGGGTATGGTGTATTAAATTTCTCATTTAGTGAAGAGTATCTTGCTGCAAAAGAAATGTCCATGGGGATATGATCTTATTGTCAAATTTCTATTGAATGGCAAAACAATTGCATGCTTTTGAAAAGTAGTCACATTCCTAGTATGCTTTTGTGTAGATGCACATTAGAAATGCAGCAGAGTAAAAACAGAACAAATGCACTAGGGTTTATGAAACACACAATGCTTCTTCCACCACCACCAAGTCACCCAGTGAAACTAAGTAGGCAATATTACCAGTTTACTCCTATGTCCTTGAGTGTATGTGAAAATGCACACACACTTCCAGATATTTATAACTGATGGAGAGCGTGTTTCTAGTGAAATGACCTTAAAGAAAGCTGGGCTATATTCTTTAGCATGGCTGGAATTTAAGAAAGATTGCATAACTTCAGAGAGTCTCACCTGATCCAGGACAATGATTTCATCTGCATCAACCACTGTAGACAATCTGTGTGCAATAAAAACGGATGTTCTGTGTTTCACCACATCCCTCATGGCACTCAAGATGTTCTGTAAGATTAAAGATATGTGAAGCATTGAACATTTTATGCCTTTCAGGGCAGAGGGACCATCTTAAGAAAGGTATCAAATGAAAATAATTTAATCACTTGTTAAGAAGGGTCACCAGCAATTTCAAAGTTACTACATAAGAAAGAGGTGGCTAGTTTGAGAAATGAAAGTGCAAGGATTCAGGGGCTAGCTACTTTGAAAACTTCCAATACAGATATTACAAAAGCTTTACCATTCTAGATACCCCAACAGGGGCTTTGCTGGGCTTCTAAATCTAGTTTCTAAATAAGGGTAATGTGTGTGCACAGGGAGTGGTTTATTTTTGCTTCCATTAGAAAAGCAGTTCCTTTAAAAATGAACCTGGGCAGCACAAGACATACATTTTGCTACTTTGCTGATTGCTTGGTGCACACATTGGTGGGGAAAGACATGATTTTTTAACATGATGCTTTTAAAGTGCAGCTGTGTTGTGTAAATATTCAGCTTCGTTTGACAACCTCACAATAATTATATCAAAATGAAAAGGCAAGAAGTAGAACATTCACTAGAAATTCACATTTGAATCTGTGAATAGAATCCAATGAGGTTACTCTTGAAAGGTATATATTTTAACTTACTACACACTAGAAGGGACCATGTGCCTCAACTGACTGCCAGCAGGCTGGCAACCTTATGAGTGGAGGTCAACAGGTTATTTACTTCAAGTAATCTAAAGTGAACAGAGACACTTAGCAACCAACAACTTCGTATTTGCTACAGACAGGATGATTGGTTTAGAAAATTATTGTTGGTGCTGAGATTTCTGTATTTAACAGTTATGGAAGTCTGATGCAGTTGCTACAGTAATGTCATGACTTGTGTGTCACAACATCTTGATGTTTTACAGCTCTACTTGTGAATATAAAGTGATACCAGGCCAGAGGTCTATGTGCACCCAGCTTGTATTTCAGTTAGGATGCTCCATGAAAAGTTTTGCAACAATAATTTACAGGAACTATTTTTACGAATGTTAAGTAGCAACTATCTGTTTTCCCCTTCATATCACACTAAGCAGGACAGGTGATCCCAAGTACTTCACAGAATACAAGAGATTATGCTGGAACCTGTTTAGAACAGGTCCCAACTATTTCTGCATCCAGCTCAAGAAGGGTTGCACCCAACTTCTGGCCTTTCTGAATTTGGTAGAGTGGCAAAGCAGGATTGTATAAGGATGAAGCAGGAAAAGTACTGTGTTCTGTAGCTTAATTTACCTCTTCTGTAATTGAATCTAAAGATGAAGTGGCTTCATCATAGAGGATAATGGGGGGATTCTTCAAGATTGCTCTGGCTATAGCGATTCTCTGCTTTTCTCCACCTGAAAAGATTAAACAAACCCACTGAGGGTTATTTTTACCCTTGAATAACCCAACACCAGCACATTTTCTTCACCCACCCAGTGAAATGTCCTTTGCTCCTTCAAAGCTCTCAAAGACTCCAAGCAACTCAGATGAACCATAGTTTAAGTGTAATCAAACAACGAACAAAACAAATGCAGCATTGGAACAGCAAGTCTTATCAGAATGAATGAGAAATTCTTCTAGAAAAGTCAAAACGTACAATCAACTGTCATTCCATAGCTAAGCTACTATTTAGGGCTGCATTCAAACAGGGTTTTCTGAGTATCAGGTGGGCTCATCCAGCATGACTGACAACTGTAGGTGATGCGGAAATTGTGCCTTTTAGAGGAGCACATATTAGCAAAAAAGCACCTATCTCAGAGTCTATTCCTGCACAACACACGTTGCCAGTTATAGCTGAGAGCATAAACACTGGCCATAGAGGAACCAGGTATATCCAGGGTGCAATTTTCTCCCAATTCACTAAGGTTACCATTAGGCCAACTTTTCCATGCCACTTTGGATACAAGTTGTGCTATTTTTTATTTTAATAAATACACCCATTTGGGGCTTTAGGGACACTGCAAGTAATTAATGGCTATATATGCATCTGCCGTCCTGTGCTGCATTTCAAAGATTTGACAAGGCTTCCATTTAATTCTTTCATATTCTTGGTGATATGACCTCCTAACTAACACTGACTTGTTTTAGCAAACCACTTTAGGAGGATAATAATCTCATTTCACTTTGAGCCTTAAGTGGCTATGCTGAAGCTGAGCAATAAACAGAAATTGAACTATTCACCCAAGATGAAAATTCTGCTTTTCTCCCCCTTCATAACAACCTAGTCTGAAGTGTGTTGCATTTTTTACTGCCTGTATTTGAAAGAGTATGCCATGACTGCATAATGCATAATGGCCTATTTCCCTTAGTCTCCTCCCATGTCCGTTTCACATTCTATGTCACTCTCATGACAAAAAATTAAAATGTGAGAAGGATTTCTTTAACATGTAACGGACCAGACAGACACTATGGGGAGCTCAGCATGGGTTCATAGAACTCTTGTGTTCAAGGGTCAATTCAAATGTGACCAAATGCCTCCATGGAAAGTTAGTGTGCATAAGAAATTGTATTGACCATATGAAAAGGCACGCATAGTTTTTGCTGCATATACATGCACTGCTAACAGATTGGATTCCCAGCGCATACATCTGAGAATATGGTGCAAATGTTTCTCATTTGACAATCTCATGACACCCTGGTAGTCTGATTCAAACACGGTGTTTGCCTAAAAAGTGTGCAGGAGGTGTGTGGATTTCGTTTCTGCCCTGTACCCCAGATTGCTCTAATTATGGTGCAGTATTATGTTATCAAGGCTAACTGTGGCTAATGGTAACTCGATTTCTGTGTAACTAGGGTTCTGCGTAACTCATTTCAAATGGTTACAAATTGGGTTTTTTAGATAAGGTGGGCACAGGACATTGGGTATAATATTATGTTTGAGGACTGGGAAAGGTTGTGGACCACTGGGCTGAACTTCACTGCATGTAATGCTTTGAAGGAAAATGTAATGAAGATGATATATAGATGGTACATGACCCCAGTTAAACTTGCCAAGATATACCATTTGTCTGATAATAAATGTTGGAAATGTAAAGAAAATGAAGGAACATTCTTTCACCTCTGGTGGACCTGCCCTAAGGTGAAGGCCTTCTGGGAAATGATATATAATGAGCTGAAAAAGGTATTTAAGTATACCTTTACCAAGAAACCAGAGGCCTTCCTTCTGGGCATTGCCGGCCAGAAGGTGTTAAAGAAGGACAGAACATTTTTTATGTATGCAACAACAGCAGCAAGGATACTCATCGCTAAGAATTGGAAAACCCAAGAACTACCCACACTGGAAGAGTGGCAGATGCAACTGATGGACTATATGGAACTAGCTGAGATGACTGGCAGAATCCGAGACCTGGGAGAGGAGAGGGTCGAAGAATATTGGAAGAAATTCAAGATTTATTTTAAAAAATTCTGTAATTTGGTTGAATGTTAAGAAAGGATGTGTGTGCATATGTGTATTGCTTTTATGTATAATTTTTTTAAATTGACACTATTACTCCCCTTGTAAACTACCGTTGTTTTTTGTTTTTTTTTCTGGTCTATGACCGTAATAAATTAATTTCATTTCATTTCATTTAAAAAAATTCTGTAATTTGGTTGAATGTTAAGAAAGGATGCTAGATCATAAATAATTGTGCACCACTAAAATAGAAGGAATTAAGATGATAAGTAAATTTGAGGAAAAATTATAAACCTATTGGAGAATTTATAGATTATATTTAAATGAATTTGACACAAGAGTGTAAACAAGTTGATAAATTGCTGGCAAGAATTGAAAATGATGCAAATGAGAGCGGGAGGCGGGAGGGAGTCCATAGATGTCAAGAAAAGATGTTATGATATATGTTATGCTGTTTTTATTTTTGCATTTATGTTTAAAACCCAAATAAAATATATTTGAAAAAAAACAAAAAAAACAAATTGGGTTTTTTAATAAAACAAGGGTGTTTTTCTGTGCAGCAATGGTATAACATGAAATGCAGCCCTTAAACATCTGTTTTCCTAGAAATGCAGTTGCTGCTTATTGCTCTCCCCATATCATATTGCAAACTGTTTATTTATAACTGCAGTTTCTATGCTTCAGATCACAATTAAATTCATCCTTACTCCACCTTCAAATCCTCATGACTGAAATCCTACAACATACTGAGTGTGCAACTCCTATAAAATTAGTGCCAAGCATACAAAACTACACAAAAGACTGCAGTCATTATTGGCTGTGTTCTGCCCAAGATAATTTCACAGGCTTATTTTTTCAAATAAATCAGGTTTTAAGCACACTGTTTAAAGGTTTAAATGAAATGAAGGGAAAGATTCATCATTATTAAATAAGTAGTAAATGAAGAAAGTTTTACTTTCATTATATTTAAATACCACAGACTTTGATTTTGAAATACAGCGACAACTTTCTGATACCACATATTACATCCCCATTGCATGTGACTCTACTAACAGGTTCACCAGACCTATTAAACAGGTTGTTCAGGATGGTTTAGCTTTAAATTACATTACATCTACAGAAGGTGGTTATTTGATTAACTAATCTCCTAGAATACCTTGTTTCTACATTTTACCTAAGATTCAAAAGGTGGGATTTCCCCCATCTGGAAGACCTATTGTCTCTGGTAGTAATTCCATTCTGGAACCTTTGGCTAAATATGTAAATTATTTTCTGTCACCACTCATACCTAAGATTCCGTCATACATTAGGGACTCCATGGATTCGTTCAACAATTTGAATCAGTGGTAATTCCTTCTGATTCTCTCCTCGTGACTCTGGATTTTAAATCTTTATATACCTCATGAGGAAGCCTGCACCTGTGTATGACTCTCTAGAACAACATACCTTTTCAAATCCTCCAAAACATTTTCTTATGGACTTATTAGACATAGCTTTAGAGAACAATTTCTTTATATATAGAGATACCTTCTGTCTTCAAGTGAAGGGTATTGCCATGGGTAGTCCCATGGCTCCTTCCATAGCCAATTTATTTATGGCTGATTTTGAGCATTGCTTTGTGTACAGTCCTAATAATCCTTTTGCTTCAGATCTGGCTTTCTATCAAAGGTTCATTGATATCTTTTTGATTTTTAAAAATGCCAATAGATTTCCTGACTTTTTATCTTGGATGAATCAACTACTCCCCTCATTAGTGTTTTGACCATAACACTTCGTTACATTTTAAATTGTATCATCCATACAATCTGAAACATAACCTACCTTTGGGCCAATTTTTGCAGAGAAAAAGGAACTCCCCTACTTTGGACGTGTACAACGAGCGGCAGGTGAGCTAGAGATTGCCCTGGCAAATAGAGGATATCCCCAGCATATTATTCATAAAGCCCAAGTGAAAGTAGATGTATGTGACAGACGGGACATTCTTGTACTCAAAAGCAAAATACCACAAAAACGTATCACCTGCCGACAAAGGTCCGTATAGTTAAAGCTATGGTTTTCCCAGTAGTGATGTATGGAAGTGAGAGCTGGACCATAAAGAAGGCTGATCACTGAAGAATTGATGCTTTTTAATTATGATGCTAGAGGAGACTCTTGAGAGTCCCATGAACTTCAAGAAGATCAAACCTATGCATTCTTTAGGAAATCAGCCCTGAGTGCTCACTGGAAGGACAGATCCTGAAGCTGAGGCTCTAAAACTTTGGCCACCTCATGAGAAGAGAAGACTCCCTGGAAAGGACCCTGATGTTGGGAAAGATGGAGGGCACAAGGAGAAGGGGACGACAGAGGACTAGATGGATGGACAGTGTTTTCGAAGCTACTAACATGAGTTTGACCAAACTGCAGGAGGCAGTGGAAGCTTGGCGTGCTGTGGTCCATGGGGTCACGAAGAGTCAGACACGACTAAACAACAAATTCTACTTGTTAATTCAGTGCAATTCTGTTACAATTGATTTTGACAGCTCAGTGACTAAGCTCTTTAGCAACGAAATGTTGGATTACTGGAACAACATCCGAGCACTGAACCACTGGTATATCACAAGTGGACTTTTTATTACTGTGTTTGCAATTATTCAAGATAAAATTTATTTTGTAAAGAGAAGAAATTAGCACTGAACCACTGATATATTACAAATGAAATCCTTATTTACTGAGTTTGATATTGTGTAAGATAAAACCTATTTGGGAAAGAAACTACTTCAACATTTAGGAAGTCACAAATATAAGTTAACTGATTCCCAGAGGAGACTGGCAACATACATTTAGAAAGTCACTGACATGTTCTTAATGTATCTTTTTTGCCATATTGATGGCCTCTCTTGTTGTCATAAGTGACCTATTAGAACCCAACCTGTGAAATTAAGACATTAGAGAAGCTAACTGGCAGGCACTTGGGTGCCAATGCTCACAAGGCCCAGCCCTCCTCAGCTTGTACCTGTAAGCAGAGGGAGCAAATGGCCAGTAAGCAGGAGGGAGAACTTAACTACGGGGGGGGGGGGGGGGGGAGGCGCACAGTGGTTTTCCTCTATCATTAAAATTATGAGCTGCATAATGAGCTGCTCAGATTGAAGGAGGTAGACCTCGAAACTGCAGAGCATGCGGTGGCACAAGTTTGGTTCTTTGGGATCACTTAAGTCTCAGGACCAGAAATGTTAGAATCCTAGACTGACTCACCACCGCCACAGCTTAAGAGGCCTCATGAGGCACAGGGACATCGCTGCTGCTGCACCGTGGGTGTTGAGGAAGGCCGCTCCCTCCTGTAGGCCCACTCCACCAGGCCTAGGAGGCAGGGCCCACACCCGCTACGGCTACAGCTTTAAGGACACTGGTGCTGCTGCAGCAAATGTTTAAAATGTTTTTATATGTTTTAAAGTGTTTTAAAGGGTTTTTTATTGGTTGGATATTGAGTGGGGTGGGGATTGGTTTTGTTTGGTATAAATTGTTTTTGGTTTGGTTTGTTTTTCTATTTTGTAAATGGAGGTTGGTATGAGGCTTGGGATTGCTACCGTGGTGGGGCGAGGGAGGTATGGCGGTGGGGGCAGATGTCATAGGCGAAGGGGATTAAGATATGGATATGCTCGTACCCCTTCCAGTCTGCGCCCCATCCCGAGGGACGAGGGTAGGGTGAGCAAGGATTACTCACCTCCGTCACTGGTGTTGTGCAATGCCAGGTCCATAGGCAACAAAACCGCCACCCTGCGAGATTTCTTCACCTCGCAGGGGGTTGACCTGGCTTGTGTGACGGAGACCTGGGTGCGCGAAGGGGATACTGTTACCTTACGAGAGATGGCGCCCCCGGGTTTCTCCGTCCTCCACCAGTCACGAACTGTGGGCCGGGGGGGGGAGGGGTGGCATTATTAATCCGGGAAGATTGTTCTTTCAGGGCTCTAACATCGCCATCGATCCCCGGCATTGAATGTGTTGGCCTAGTGTGGGGCTCCAAGGTGAGCTTGGCTGTCTGGCTGGTGTACCGGCCACCTAGCGCACCAGCAGCCACCCTGTCACGCCTGCTGGAGGCGGTGGCCGGCTGGGCCTTGGAGTTCCCTAACCTACTGGTATTGGGGGACTTCAACGTCCATGCTGACGCCACTCCCTCCTCACAGGCTCTGGACCTGGTGTCTTCCATGGCGACACTAGGGCTCTCCCAGTTTGTTTCGGGCCCCACACATCAAGTAGGCCACACGCTGGATCTGATCTTTGGCGTCGGTATAGATGTGATCATGTCTCCTTCGATGAAGGTGCCATGGTCTGATCACTACGCTCTGAAAGCCAGGATTGATTTTCCACCCCCACCCTGCTTAGGTGGCGAGCCAATTTGGGCTCGCCCGCAGAGGCTGATGGACCCTGATAGATTCCGTCAGGCCTTGCGGGACCTTGCTTCCCCTGGCGACTCATTGACTGAGCTTGTTGAGGGCTGGAATATCCAGCTCCTGGCAGCCATTGATGAGATCGCACCTAAGCGCCCTCTGCGACCCCGCAGAAACCGGGCTCCCTGGTTTACCGAGGAGCTCCGGAAAATGAAGCGGGACCTCAGATGGCTAGAGCGAGTATGGCGGGGTGCCCGTGATGGAGCCTCAAGAACATCTTATAGGGTTTTTATGAAAACCTATGAGATGGCAGTGAAGGCCGCTAAGAAGTCCTATTTCTCAGCCTCCATTGCCTCCGCTAGCTCTCGCCCAGCGCAATTATTTAGTATAATTAGGTCTTTAACGTCCCTTGAAGGACAGCCAAATTTAAATAACAATTTGACACACAGCTGTGAGGCATTTGTGAGCTTTTTTGCAGAGAAGGTCCTGTTGCTCCGCCATGACCTCCCTGCCAATTTGGATACAATAAAGGAACTGGAGGCCCCTCGACTGTCCTCGGGTCCAGTATTGGACCACTTTGACCGGATATCCCCAGCCGATGTGGACCGGATATCCCCCACCACCTGTCCTCTTGACCCGTGCCCGTCTTGGCTGATTAGTGCGTGTCCAGACGAGGTGCGGGCCCCCCTGGGTGATATCATCAATTTGTCCCTTGGCACCGGGATATTCCCAGGGGAACTGAAGGAGGCAGTGGTGCGCCCACTCTTAAAAAAAACACCATTAGATCCCTTAGATCTATCCAATTACCGCCCAGTTTCGAATCTTCCATTCCTGGGTAAGGTGATTGAGAGAGCAGTTGCTGAACAGCTTGGTAGGTTTCTGGATGAAACATCGGCCCTGGATCCATTCCAGTCCAGCTTCCGCACTGGTCATGGGACCGAGACGGCTCTGGTCACCCTAACAGATGATCTCCGCAGGCAGCTGGATCGAGGCGGGTCGGGGCTGCTGATTCTTCTAGACCTGTCAGCAGCCTTTGACATGGTCGATCACGAACTCCTGGACCACCGCCTTGCCGACGTTGGGATTCAGGGCACAGCCCTTCAATGGCTGCACTCGTTTCTCTCTGGTCGGGGACAGAGGGTGGCGCTTGGGGGAGAATTGTCATCGCGCCACTCCTTGGTGTGTGGAGTGCCTCAGGGTGTGATTCTCTCCCCGATGCTTTTTAACATCTTTATGCGCCCCCTCGCCCAGCTTGTCCGGAGTTTTGGGCTGGGTTGCCATCAGTATGCCGATGACACCCAACTCTATCTGTTGATGGATGGCCATCCTGACTCGGCCCCAGACACACTGACCAGATGTCTGGAAGCTGTGGCTGGATGGTTACGTGGGAGCCGGTTGAAGTTAAATCCTTCGAAGACAGAGGTCCTCTGGCTGGGACGGGGCGATATGGGATTGAGGGGGCAACTCCCATCTCTTGCGGAGGTGCAATTAGTGCCAGCACCGTCCGTTAAGAGTTTGGGTGTAATCTTCGATACCTCCCTCTCTATGGAGGCGCAGATTACAGCTATAACAAAGGCAGCATTTTTCATCTCCACCAAGCTAAGCAGTTGGCTCCTTATCTCTCTCGCCCTGACCTAGCCACTGTGATCCACGCGACGGTCACCTCCAGACTGGATTATTGTAACTCGCTCTACGTGGGGCTACCCTTGAGACTGACCCAGAAACTCCAGCGGGTGCAGAATGCCGCGACGAGACTCCTTATGGGGTCTTCGCTGTGAGATCACATTCATCCGGTACTATACCAGCTGCACTGGCTCCCGATGGGGTACAGGATCAGGTTTAAGGTGCTGGTTTTAACCTTTAAAGCCCTATACGGCCTAGGACCCTCGTACCTACGGGACCGCCTCTCCTGGTATGTCCCACAGAGGAACTTACGGTCTGCAAATAAAAACATCTTGAAGATCCCAGGCCACAGAGAGGTTAGGCTGGCCTCAACTAGAGCCAGGGCCTTTTTGGCCGCGGCTCCAATCTGGTGGAACGCTCTGTCACAAGAGACCAGGGCCCTGCGGGACTTGACATCTTTCCGCAGGGCCTGCAAAACAGAGCTGTTCCACCAGGCCTTTGGTCAGGGCGCAGCCTGACCCCCCTCCTCTGGCAATCTGTACAGAATTTTGCTTATTGGTTGCCATAAATTTGATTTTAATTAATTTTTATAATGAAATGTTTTTAGAATCGTTGGATTATTTTGATTGTTGTTAGCCGCCCTGAGCCCAGCTTCGGCTGGGGAGGGCGGGATATAAATAAAATTTATTATTATTATTATTATTATTATTATTATTATTATTATTATTTTCTGATCAGAAATCAATGCCTGATCTGCTGAATTCCAGTTGAGGCCTCACACTACTCAACACTAAAGGAGATATCCCCAGGTCCAGAGATTTTTTCTTTTTCTTTCTCTGCTGTTTCCACCTTTGTTTACTCAAGTCATCCAGTGTTTTCGTTCTGCAGGTGTGGAAGCAGTTTGGATCATTCTTCCAGTTACGTGATTATATAAAAAGTGCTGGGTACATGTAGGAGGAAGTAACTACAGTGGTACCTCGGGTTACAAACACTTCGGGTTACAAATTCTGCTAACCCGGAAGTAGTACCTCGGGCTAAGAACTTTGCTTCAGGATGAGAACAGAAATTGTGCGGTGGTGGCAGCAGCGGCAGTGGGAAGCCCCATTAGCTAAAGTGGTACCTCAGGTTAAGAATGGTTTCAGGTTAAGAACGGATCTCTGGAATAATAATAATAATAATAATAATTTATTATTTGTACCTCAGCCATCTGGTTGGGTTTTCCCAGCCACTCTGGGCGGCTTCCAACAAAGATTAAAAATACATTAAAATGTCACACATAAAAAACTTCCCTGAACAGGGCTGCCTTCAGATGTCTTCTAAATGTCAGGTAGTTGTTTATTTCTTTGACATCTGAAGGGAGGGTGTTCCACAGGGAGGGCGCCACTACCAAGAAGGCCCTCTGCCTGGTTCCCTGTAGCTTTGCTTCTCACAGTGAGGGAACTGCCAGAAGGCCCTCGGTGCTGGACCTCAGTGTCCGGGCAGAACGATGGGCGTGGAGACGCTTCTTCAGGTATACTGGGCTGAGGCTGTTTAGGGCTTTAAAGGTCAACACCAACACTTTGAATTGTTCTCGGAAACGTACTGGGAGCCAATGTAGGTCTTTCAAGACTGGTGTTATGTGGTGTCAGCAGCTGCCCCCAGTCATGAATTAAGGATGAATTAAGTTTGTAACCAGAGGTACCACTGTACTACAAACAGATTCATGACTTAAGCAAGCAAATACTTGGAGATATTTTAAAAACAAGTGGATTTAAAAAAAGCCAGTTTCCTTTTAGCTTATTCAATTCTTGAGTTTTAATGAAGTCCCTGTTCTTTTTATGTTGAAAGGATGTACACCAGGACCACTGTAGGAATGCTGCATATTAATTATATGAAATATGCAGCATTAGCTTTCTCCAGTTAGAGAAGCAAATCTCCTGCGGCCACTACTATGCTGTGGAAGATGGAATCTGTTTCTTAGAAGCCTCAGGCATCCTACAGTTTCCATTACATAGGGCTCAGCATCTGAATAGGGCTATTATTACTATTATTACTACTACTGCAATTAAAACACAACACTGATATTAAAACACTGTATTGTGCAGTATTAAAAACTATTTTTTTAAAAAAACAATTTACATTGTTGACATGGGATAGATGTTATTTCACACTGTACAAAGATCAATGTCCTTCATTTCAGGTTCATCTATCTCAAACACTTTAGAGCCATGTAGTTGTAAATCCCCCCCAAAATATGTAATAAAAACCAAGCACTCTAGCCTCCTTCTGCCTACCAATCTATGGAAGAAAAAAACTCAACCAAGCAGAGTGAAGCAAATAAAAGGAAATCTACCAGTATTGCATAATATCTACTTACAACGGAATGCTCCCCTCCTTAACAATGTATTTAGGGTTTAACTCCAAAGAATCCTAGAGATATTATCCCACAAGACAAATAGTCACTATTTTCTTTAACATGAAACCAACGTGTCTGATATCCAAGAAATTCAACCTACCTGACAGCTTCAGACCTCGCTCTCCCACTTGTGTGTTGTACCCATTGGGCATTCTGAGAATAGCATTATGGATTCCTGCCAGCTTTGCAACAGCATAGACTTCTTCTGCAGAGGCATTCATGTTGCCATACAAGAGGTTGTAGAATATGGTGTTATGGAAGAGAACAGAATCCTAGGACACATGCAAGCAGAACAATACCTCTCAAAACATGAAATGCCAATTGACAAGTCAGAGGGTTTTCTGAAATGCCAATAGTGAATTGTCTGGAACCTTTCACTAAGCCCCTTCAGGCAACAGCATTTCTAGTGACATTTTAATGAGGGGTTAAAGATGCTGCAAGGATAATTCTCCTCCAAGAAAGCAAAATGGGTGTGTGAGAGACAAGAGCGAATAGATAATTTCTGTTGTTTTGGCAGAAATCAGAATGATTATGTAATTTAAGATGCAGCACTGAAAGCTCATGGGGTTAGCTGAAATAGCTTCATTCACATTCTGATACTACTAAATTATCAGAGCTTCCCAAACCATAAAAATTTGGCATTTTTTCACTTTATTTAAAATATTTGAATTCTACCTTTATGCTGCTTAAATGAAAGCAGGTAAGATAACCAACAGTGTATGATACAAAATCACATATAAATGAGATCACATTAACAAATGGATGGTAAGATGCATAAGGGCAAAAATACAAACTAAAAACAACAATGTCAAATAAGCTTCATCTAAGTTGATACCTGAAAAACATAAGCAAGTAACTAGCAAACATGTCTTAAAAGAAGACGTGAGTCTGCCAGTGAAGAGACCAAGATTCTGTTAACTACATAACCACAGAGAACAGAGGGCTTTCCAAGGAGGCCTTTATTGGCAGGCTCTGCAACTCCCTTTTTTGGAGAAGTCCATTTAGGCCTCCTCTATGATGGTGGTTAAAGCCCTTTTATCTCCTGCTGCTTCTTTTTGATCTGTTTTATGACCCTGCTTTCTTCCATATACTATTATGTAATTTATAGAATTATTTTATTTTGTACTTTATCTTATTTGCCTTGGGCAGCATTGTGTGGAGTGGTGGAATAAAAAGCAATAAAAATTCGTGGAACTCACTCAAAAACTTCATTTAAGTTTCTTGAAATGCCAAAGACCTTTTTTGAAATGGCTGACAATATGGACTGGATTGACATTTGGAGAACTAAGAACCCCCTGGGAAGAGAGGGAACATTCTTCTCTGAAGCCCAACTGACTTGGACAAGAATCGACCAAATATGGATATCTAGAGGTCTGGCACCCAAGGTCAGAAAAGTGGAAATCTGCCCAAAGACCTGCTCCGACCATAATGCGCTGAAGATGGATATGACACTTTTGCCAACCGGCTCCTTTAGATGGAAGATGAATGATAGCTTGTTTGGAGATCAGGAGATCGTTAAGAAGGCCCAAAAAACTCTGAAGGACTATTTTGAAATAAATATGAACACTACGGTGGAAAAAAGAACTATCTGGGACGCAAGCAAAGCTGTGATGAGGGGGTTCTTGATACAACAGAACACTGTAAAGAAAAGAACACAAAATGAAAGGAAAGATAAGATTTTGCAGAAAATCAAAGAATTGGAGAAGAAATTAAGATCAAATCCGAAGTCACAGCCGATTCTGAGAGAAATTAAACTATATCAAGCTCAATATTCCAAATTGATAAACCAAGAAATAGAATGGAAGATTAAATTAATGAAACAAAAAACTTTTGAATCGGCAAATAAATGTGGGAAACTGCTAGCCTGGCAGTTGAAGAAGAGACAGAAACTAAATACAGTTACAAACCTAGAAATTGA
Source organism: Podarcis erhardii (assembly GCF_964252035.2). Classification (NCBI taxonomy): domain Eukaryota; kingdom Metazoa; phylum Chordata; class Lepidosauria; order Squamata; family Lacertidae; genus Podarcis; species Podarcis erhardii. The sequence continues at coordinate 29,137,550 of NC_138504.1, forward strand.
AGGAAGAAATATCCAGAACCCCATGGAAATTAGAAAGTGCTTCCAGAGATACTTTAAAAAATTATACACTCAAGGGCCGCAAGATGAGGTTGAGATTAAACAATTTTTGGAAAGAAATGGACTAACAAAGTTGTCACAAAAAAACAGATTAATCCTGAATAACAAAATAACACAGCAAGAGATTGAACAAGCTATCCAGAACATGCAATTGGGCAAATCTCCAGGGCCAGACGGCCTGACCTCCAAGTATTATAAGACATTAAAAGACTATCTGATCCAACCATTGATGGAGGTCTGTAATGAAATTATGGAAGGGAAGAAGGCGCCGGAATCGTGGAAGGAAGCTTTTATCACATTGATACCAAAATCTGAAGCTGAAAAGACACAACTTAAAAACTATCGTCCCATCTCCCTTCTGAATGTGGATTACAAAATATTTGCAGACATTTTGGCAAGTAGATTTAAAAGAGTTCTTAATGAAGTAATTCATAAAGACCAGGCAGGCTTTCTCCCAGGCAGACATATGTTTGCAAATACTAGGAACATTATTGACGTTTTGGAACTTTTGCAAACAGATATAAATACAAAAGCAGTGTTAATTTTTATAGACGCGGAGAAGGCCTTTGACAATATTTCTTGGAAATTTATGAAGGGAAATTTGAATGAAATGGGAGTGGGACGGGGGTTTGAGAATGGGATTGACGCAATATATTCAGAACAAAAGGCTAAACTAATAGTTAACAATGTGGTTACAGAAGAGTTCAAAATTGAAAAAGGAACACGACAAGGCTGCCCGATTTCCCCTTTGTTATTTATTTCGGTTCTGGAGGTGCTCTTGAACTTAATCAGAGGGGACCGGTTGGTGGAAGGGATTCAGGTCGGAGCGAAACAATACAAATTGAAAGCTTTCGCAGATGACTTAGTTTTGACTCTGCAGGAGCCAGAATCTAGTACGAAAAGAGTATTACAACTGATACAGGATTTTGGTCGGGTGGCAGGATTTAAATTAAATAAACAGAAAACTAAAGTGTTGGGAAAAAATTTGACAGATATAGAGTCGGAACGGTTTCAGAGAGAAACAGAACTAACTATGGTTAAAAAAGTAAAATACCTAGGGGTAAACATAACAGCAAAAAACCTGAGTCTATTTAAGGATAATTATGAAAAATGTTGGTCTGAAATTAAGAGAGACTTGGATAGTTGGACAAAATTGAAGCTTTCTTTGTTAGGCCGAATTGCTGCTATCAAGATGAATGTATTGCCAAAAATGTTGTTTTTGTTTCAAACATTACAGATTGTGGACAAAACGGAGTGCTTCCGGAAGTGGCAGAAAGATATATCCAGATTTGTCTGGCAGGGCAAAAAGCCCAGAATTAAGTTTAAGATATTAACAGATGCGAAAGAAAGAGGGGGCTTTGCCCTGCCAGACTTAAAGTTGTACTATGAAGCCGCAGCTTTTTGCTGGCTAAAAGACTGGCTACTTCTCGAAGACACTGACGTGTTGGACTTGGAAGGTTTTAACAATGCTTTTGGTTGGCATGCATACTTATGGTATGATAAAGTTAAGATCAATAAGGCCTTTAAGAACCATATTGTCAGGAAAGCAGTGTTTAATGTCTGGACAAAATACAAAGACTTACTGGAAAATAAAACTCCAAGGTGGCTCTCACCTCTGGAGGCTAAGGCCCTAAAAAGACCCAATATGGAGGCCAAATGGCCAAAATATTGGGAAATATTAGAAAAAGATGGAGACAATTGGAAATTGCAGAGTTTAGAGAAAATGAAGGATAAGGTGCGAGACTGGTTACATTATGCTCAGATTAAAGAAGTTTTTAAAAATGATAAAAAGTTAGGGTTCCAGGTGGAGAAATCGAAGTTAGAAACTGAATTGTTAGAACCAAAGACTAAGGTATTATCTAGAATGTATAACTTGCTGTTAAAATGGAATACACAAGACGAAATGGTTAAATCGGCTATGATAAAATGGGCACAGGACATTGGGCATAACATCATGTTTGAGGACTGGGAAAGGTTGTGGACCACTGGGCTGAACTTCACCGCATGTAATGCTCTGAAGGAAAATGTAATGAAAATGATATATAGATGGTACATGACCCCAGTTAAACTTGCCAAAATATACCATTCGTCTGATAATAAATGTTGGAAATGTAAAGAAAACGAAGGAACATTCTTTCACCTCTGGTGGACATGCCCTAAGGTGAAGGTATTCTGGGAAATGATATATAATGAGCTGAAAAAGGTATTTAAGTATACCTTCACTAAGAAACCAGAGGCCTTCCTTCTGGGTATTGTCGGCCAGAAGGTGTTAAAGAAGGACCGAACATTCTTTATGTATGCAACAACGGCAGCATGGATACTCATCGCAAAAAAATGGAAAACTCAAGATCTACCCACACTGGAAGAGTGGCAGATGCAACTGATGGACTATATGCAACTGGCCGAGATGACTGGCAGAATCCGTGACCTGGGAGAAGAGAAGATGGAGGAAGACTGGGAGAAATTCAAGAAGTATCTACAAAAACATTGTAATTTGGTTGAATGTTAAGAAGGATGCTAGATTATAAAAAATTGGCCACCACTAAATTAGATTTGAAATTTGATGATAAGTGAGACTAAAGAAAATATAAAACTTTTTGGAAGAAGTGCTAGATTATATTTGAATGTGTGGACATGAGATTGTAAACAAGTTGATAATTTGTTTGGAAAAAACTTTTAACGATGTAAATGGGAGCGGGAGACGCGAGGGAGTCCAAAGAAGTCATGAAATTATGTCTGTGATAGAAGTAAGATTGTTTATTATTTGTGCATTTATATTTAAAAACTTTAATAAATATTTATAAAAAAAAAAAAAAAATAAGTTTCTTGAAATGGACAAAACATACTAGAAAAGTGAAGACAAGATCTGGACACAATTTCTATTTTCTGTCTACCAAATATTCTTATTTTCCACATCACTGGTATTTTTAGTGTTTTTATAATAACTATACGTAATATGTTTTTTAAAAGTAGTAACCAGCAATACCTGGAAGATCTTATGTCTCCACATGGGCCTGCATGTATTTCTCTATTCATCAGAGGCCCTTTGGCTTCCTCCATCATCTGAGGTGGCTACTAGGTAGTGCCCTGGCTTTGGAATTCTCTCCCCACAGAGGCTTGCTGGAAGACCACTCTGCTAAATAAAGACCTTTTTATTTTGCTTTAACTCTTGCAGATTTGCTATTTGGATGCCGCTTTTACAGAGTAGCTGTTACAGCTTATTTTCAGTCTACTGGCTATTTCATTATGTTGTAATATTTTATGGTATGACAGCCTGAAAATGTGTTTGAAGAGCAGTTTGTAAATCTAAATAAAGACTGAGAAAACTGTAATTCTTGCCCATGTTCAGTGAAACTCTTTATGGTTGTTCTTCCTTTCTGCCCTGGACTGTCATCCTGAGCTGCTTCATTGCTCCTGTTTTCAAATCAACACTGCAGTAGCTGTGGCTACAGCATCAGATGTTTGCAGGGAATTATGGGTTCCAAAGGAAAAGTAGTACAATACCTGAGGTACAACTCCTATGGATTTTCTCAGGCTGTCCAAACTGATGTTTCGTATGTTCTGGCCAGAAATGTAAATCTCCCCCTTCTGAGGTTCAAAGAAGCGAAACAATAATCTTACTATTGTGCTTTTCCTTTAAACAAAAACAAAAAGAGAAACAAAGTTAGAACTTGGGTTACTTGCTTGGTGTATCTTTATCATGATTTTAAAATAATAAATAAATAAATCAATGATGCAGAATTTTGCGCATCTGTTTACCCACCCTGACCCACTGCCTCCTACAATGGCCACTTTTCTTCCTGCAGGGACTTCAAAAGACACGCCACTGAGGACTTTCTGCCCCTCAAGGTATTCAAAGTGCACGTTATCAAAGGCGATGGTAGCAGTCTGTGGAGTGATCTGCAGGGGTGGAGCCAGCTCTTTATCCTATTGAAAGAAAAGCGCTGCTTTACACACTGCCCAGAAGGTATTTCAAAGAGTTTAGCAAGCTAAACAATGGATCTAATTCAGTGCAAGCTACAGCCACTGTTTTCTCCAGGGGGGGGGGGGGGGAGAACCTAGCCATTTCAGTCACACAGGTAAGAGTCTCTTCTACCCACCCCCACCCCCTATTTTTTCTATAAAGCTCAAAATTTCTGATGTAATAGTCTGGCTTCTAGGCAGCGTTCTGCATAATAAATTCTGCATCATTAATTAAAGTGATAAAATAATACTTCAATGCCTTGCATGCACACAAAGTATGACAATGACAAACACACTGCTTTGGCTTTTTTTAAAAAAGGGGGGAGCTCTTTCAGAGACACAGGTTCAAATAAAGCGTCTCCACTAACCATTCTTCCAAAAGAACAAACACAAGTTCCTCACATGTAGCATTCCCTTTTCAGAAGAAAAATAGCTATCAGACGAAGCAAAAATAACTCCACAAGGTGACTGAATTCATTCTAACATATTTGGCAAAGGTTTTAAGCAGCATTTTATGGGTAGAATCACAGAATTGTAGAGTTGGAAGGGACCCCCGAGGGTCAGTTAGTCCAACCCCTGCAATGCAGGAATCTCAACATGTAGTCCCCCATCCCATGTGAAATCATACCAGACCTTGCTTAGCTTTGCATAAAGGGCTAACAGTTTTATTGCTGAACAATACTCACTTTAATTTTTGAGTCTATATTAAGCAGTGTGAACAAGACATTCATGTCTATTAGCGCTTGCCTCGTCTCTCTGTACACCGTTCCCAGAAAGTTAAGGGGCAAAGAAAGTTGGAACAACAGTCCATTCACCATTACCAGATCGCCAACTGTTAGGTTACCTTAATTAAAAAAAAAAAAAAAAGGGCTTATAGTATGTTTGCTTGCCAAACATCTACCACACTTTTTAGTCATCTAGTTCTGCTCTTCAACACAAGCTGCAGCAACTTCAAAACATGGTATAATTTATCCAGTTAATTAATCCTCTACTTTTAAGGTATGAGTGCAAGTTACTTTCTAGATTGTTTTTAAGTTCTCTGCCTTGCTTGGAGGGCAAGGCCTGCACATCACATCAGTTCTGGAAGCCCAGGGATGCTTGTGTGAGATCTTGTAGGAACTCAGATTGTCAGGCAAGATATTGTAAGAGCCTCCTAGAGCAGGTGTAACCCCAAGTGAACCTGGCACTTTTAAGTTTTCCACCCTGCTGGAATTTAACATGCACAATTTCAAGTAGTCTGCCTTCAACAGCATATGACTGAAACTGAACAAGTTAAATGCACAAGTTAAATGTAATCCTAACATATTGTCTTTGCTTAGGACATGTCAGCTGATTTCCACCCATGACCAAGAAGTGGATACTTCTTAAAAACTACTTTGTGGTACTGAATGCTAGGTGCTATCTGAGTTATTCAGCCACAAGATTTCCACAACCAATGAACTGATTCTTTTCCAGAATTTTAAGAATCCCTGCAGTCTGATTGTGATAAAGCTGCTCCAAAACCAAAATATAGTCCTTTAAAGTAAACCTATTTGAAGAACTGTCTCAAGAGACAGACAGATGTTGTTTGCAAGGAAAGCAAAATTTAAAAGGTCATTCAGTCTTTTAGTTCACTTGCTTGCAATTAAGGAATTTAGGACTTTATACATTTTTAAAAAATTCAAGCATGCATGCAACATAAAAAAGACACAAGTTTTAGACACAAACAGGGTACCTGCAACAATTCCTTTGCTAGCCAGTACCATGATGGCTGTTAGCCCAATGCTGAATATAGCATTTTGTCCAAAGTTCAGCAGAGCTAAGGTAGTGGTAGTCTTCAGTGAGGCATTTTCATAGGTCTTCAAAAACCCATCATATCGCTGAGCTTCATACTTTTCATTATTGAAATACTAGTAAGTAAGGGGGGAAACAATGTAAGGAGTCTCAGCATTCTTAGGATTGTACTTCATAAATTATTCTTTAATATAGCCTTCCCCAATCTGGTGTTCTTGAGATTGCTTTTGTCCATACAGCTGGGCTTGCTGGAGTTGATGGGAGTTGTAATCCAAAGCGTTGGCAGGGGGTACAGGGTTGGGGGAGGGCGTTTTAGTACATAACTAGCTAAACACTTTATAAAGCAGTTTACTGTTGCTTCAGCAACCTAGCCCCAGCACCTGACCTTCCAGCTCTGGACGCATCAAATGTCATGCCTGCCTGTCTCCTGTTCTTGATGGCCGACAGCTACTCAGTCACAGCTGCTACTGCCTTGCACCCATGACATTTTAAATTTATTCTAATAATATTCACAATATTATCTCCTTTCCTCCTCAAATGGATCCTCCCCCACCCTACCATAATATTATTGCCACAGCAATCCCAAGAGGCAAGATTAGGCTGTGGGACAGCAACTGCCCAGTGCTACTCAGTGAGCTTCATGGCCAAGTGAAGATTTGAACCTGGTCCTACATTTGACCCTCTCACAACTACACCACATATACCATGGATGACTAGCTCAAAGCATGTTTTGGAAATGACTTGAAAAGCAAATCAAGAGGGACAAGGCTAAATACACAGGAGGATCTTTTTTATGTAAGTGAAAAATGGTAAGCAAACCCAGATAACCAACAGGTTTATAAAACTATATTTCTCCACTAAAATGTCATTTTGTTTGAAGATAATAGCATAAATGGAGAGAATACTCAAAGACAAAATATATGAAAATTCTGGAGAACTACATAGGCTGGGGTTAATTCTGCAAGTCATTATTAATAGAAGGAAGCAGATACAAGTTCCTTTTGAGTAAAATCAGGATACATAAATGGATAATAAAGTCTATCCTACTTAATAACAATATGAAAAGTTAAAAACGTTAATGGCTCACCTTCACAGTTTCATAATTCAGCAGCGAGTCAATTGCAGCGTTACCTGCATCATTATCTGCTTTATTCATTTCTATCCTAAATTTAGTTCTGCAAGACAAAAGGTTTGCATATAGATTTGTTCTCACCACAGCTCTATAAACCAGCTAATCCTAACCAGTTAGGGAAAATGCCTTACCTCCATTGTGTAACTCCTATTGTGAATACTGTGTATGCTCCTAATGTCCCCAAGGTTACTAGTGCAAACTGTGCGCCACATTTATAATACTGAACGAGGAAAGAGAAAGAAGGGAGAATGTCAGTAATGGTTTTCTATCATTTTGGTTACAATGCCGACAGAGACAAATCTGTTTTGACAAGATGTACCATGAAATAAAAGGGAAATGATTCTGTAAAGATAAACCAGAAGCACAGTGGGATGGCTGAAAGAAAAATAGTGATATGGGTAATCTATCTCCTTAATACAACAGCCTTCCCCATTCTGGTGCCCTCTAGCTGTTTGGGACCGCAGCTCCCTGTAGAGTTCCAGTGGACATAGCTATATGATGCTTGGGTTGATGGGAGAAGTAAGCCAAAAGATATGGAGAGCACCAGGCATTAGGCTGGGGCAGACAATGTGCTGAACTGCATTTGAGGCTGTTGAAAAGTCCAAATGTGCATAGTACAAACTTATGGTCATTTCTGCAGCCCTGCATGTACTCCAATATACACAGATACACTTTGCGCATGAGCTGCTCTATTCAGATTTTTTGCTTCAATGATACGGATGTGTGAAGGGACACACCTAAGCTGTCAACTGAACTTAATGCAAAAGCTGTTTCAGATGCATGTGCTTTGTAGTAACATGTCAGAACAGACTCCAATGAGAGGATGGACTTTCCTTCCTTGAAGGTTTTGAAGCAGAGGCTGGATGGCCACCTGTCATGTGTGATCCAGTTGAGATTCCTGCATTGCAGGGGGTGGACTAGATGACCCTTAGGGTCCCTTCTAACTCTACAATTCTGTGAATGAAATATGACATCTGATTTCTAGGGAATGCACTGTGTACTTTCTCATCTACTGTCTTTATGTTCCAGGTCTGATATTTAGCAGAAAAACCTCTAGAGCTATTCGGGTAAAAGTGTGGCCATCTGAAGGAGAGTTGTTTTGAATGAGAAACTTTGGCCTGGTCCTCTACACCAAGACTGCACATCAGGAGGTGGGCCAACTTTGTCCTGACAGAGGTTCCAATTTGGCCAACAGGACTGTCTTCCCCAAATTATGCCTAACTATCTCAATACCCAACACTTGCCAATTTAGTGCTTATCACATTCAAATGATCAACAAAGTTGCTGCTATAACAGAGCATCACTGTAAGTACATCAATAAAAGTGACAATTACTGTTGCTTCTGGTAAGCAATACATACCAAAATTCCACTAACGAGTGCCACTTCGAACAAGGTGGGGCCCAAATTGAATACTATGGCACTGAGCACAAAGCTGATGCCTCTTGTTCCTCTGTCAATGGCTTTTGATAATGCTCCAGTCTGCCGGCTCAGGTGGAAACTCAAGTCCAGGTTGTGCAGGTGGAGGAAGACATTCTTTGCTATCCTTCGGATTGAGTTTTGGGCTACTTTTCCAAATACAGCATTTCTAGCCTCATTAAATAAAGCAGACCCAGCTCGTGAGATGCCATCTGGTTTTAAAAAAACAAAAACTATTAAGATGCATATATTGCTGCTCCTCAATAAGTCCTTAATAGATGGAACATTTTATTTCACATATTTGCCAGTGTTACTTACTAGATCAAAAGTTCAATCGTTTTAAAATCCACACTTCATTTGCTGACTTTAACAAGCCCAAAGAATGAATTGCTATTATTGAACTGGTATTAAATAAACAAACAAACAAACAAACAAACAAACAACAAGTTACAGGAACTGGTAATGAACAAAGTGGGGGGAAACTTCCAGATGCTTAGCGGAGTTAGCAATGAAAAGGTCACGTTTGTTAATGTTCCAAAACCTTCCCAAAGAAAGTCAGCACCTGTCAACAGATTAAAGCATCACACTTACATCCAATCAGAACAGCTGTTGCCATGGTTGCCACAGTATTTGGTGCATCATTCAGGTTCAGAACATTTCCAGACATCTGGTTGAGGTTGTCTACTGCATATTTAAACATGAAGGGAACGACTATATTCATGGCCTAAAAAGCACAAAACATAGCAATTATGCAAGATGTACTAAAATGTTTATTTATAAAGTATAAATATTTCCCCTGAATTAGCTGCAATTATGGTATTTTGCTATTAACTACTTAGAAGGATGGCTCTACAGATTTCAGGGGTATGGGCACTGCAATAAGAGGTCTGCAACCCCAATGCAGAAAAGCTACCTTCCCACTGGCTTGTTATAAAAATCAGTTTTCATCTCAACTAAACAGTTCATTGAGAATGTGCTTCAGTTCATTTGGGGGGCTCATTAAAGTGATGGCAAGACTGGGAAACACAAAGCAGAAAGACTCAGCATATATTTATAGGGCCATTAAGCTATGAAGAGTTATCAGAGGCAGTTCAGAGCATTTCAGCTGGAAATATTTATAGAATACGATGCAATTGCCCATCTTGACAGGATAACATTGGGCAGGCTGGACAGAAATCCAAGCACTTCTGTCCCCAACCTCAGCAGTACATAAATGAGATTCATTCAAGAAAATTGAGGATCTAGATGCTTTCATTATAGAAGATGTGCCTAAAGTTGAGTTATTTGAGCAGTTTTATCTGCAAAGCTGTCACAGTGCGCATAGCCCAGCACACGGAACACCTTAGTGCATTATTGTGTAATGTCATAATGTGATGAGCAATGTCTTATTTCTGCTGCAGCTAAAGGTACAAGCTGACAAATGCTTGCAGCTTATTAAAAACATCACCCATGGTGGCTCTATCCAAATTTGAATCAAGCAATTTGTTGGCTCCATCATGCAAAGGAATGAAAATTACTATGCCTCTCTACCTAACTCGCACCCAAATTCTTGCTTGCAGTTGCAGGAACATGGCTGCAACTGACTAAATTTTGACTATGGCTGACACTATTTCTTGAACTATTAATACTATGAACTGCAAGAGTCAACTACTACAAGGCTAGAAAATGGTCTTCCTTAAGATCACAGTTCCTCTTCTATTATATTATGACGCCTACTCCTCAGTCATTATATTGTGCACAAGGATAAACCACTTGCTTGAATGATTTGTGTGGGTTTATCAATACCAACAGTTTATAAACTGTTTTTTAACCAATGACTTATTTTGCTCAATAAAGGTAAAGGTACCCCTGCCCATACGGGCCAGTCTTGCCAGACTCTAGGGTTGTGCGCTCATCTCACTCTATAGGCCGGGAGCCAGCGCTGTCTGCAGACACTTCCGGGTCACGTGGCCAGCGTGACAAGCTGCATCTGGCGAGCCAGCGCAGCACACGGAACACCGTTTACCTTCCCGCTGGTAAGCGGTCCCTATTTATCTACTTGCACCCAGAGGTGCTTTCGAACTGCTAGGTTGGCAGGTGCTGGGACCGAACGACGGGAGCGCACCCCGCTGCAGGGATTCAAACCGCCGACCATGCGATCAGCAAGTCCTAGGCGCTGAGGTTTTACCCACAGCGCCACCCACATCCCATTTTGCTCAATACCAAATCCTATATTCCAGGTTGGTTTGCTTTCAACGAACAGCAAGAGAGGAAGACAAGATGGACCGCTGGAAGAATAGCATTGCAAAATTCTGGAGCCATAATTGAAAAGGGTCTAAACATATTAAATATTAATCTAACATCAGAAAAGAATGGAACATGAAGCATAGCTTCCTTAGTAGATCTCACTGCTTCTAAGGACAGGGTTATTGTCCTCTTCTCTCTCTACTCCTCCTCACCCCTGAAAACTGCATCCCATCTGCTTCACTGCTTTGCAACCATTTGGCATGAATCAGGTGTCCCACACCACTGCTGCCTGAAGTCTAGCTCTGCCTTTAGGCACTAACCTAAATCAGAATTATGCAAAACCCTGAAGAATTCACAGACTTGAGATACCATGACTGCAAATCACAGTCAATAGGGAACAAACAAAACTGGTTGTTATGGCTGGAAAATAATTTCACAGATACAAAGCTCCAAAGAATTGAGGGTGTATTAAATAGATTTTAAAGCTTTAAGGAAAGACACTGCTCTTGAATGTTAATTTCAAAATATGCCCTTCATATAAACAAAAACACAAGTTGACCAACTCCCTTTGGTGTTACTTGCCTAGAAACTCAATTTTCATCCATCCTTTTAGTTTTAATAACCACAATGCTGCTCCATCTGTGTTACATTGTGATGACCATCATTTAGAGGACATAACACAGCTTTTCCTAGGGGAGCCTATTCAGTAGAAATGAAATTTATTCTAATGCAGATTGCCTTGATTTGCTGCAGATTCCCTTGAAGTCCCTCTGCAGCCATTCTACTTTTCAAAAGCAGGCTACATGGTATGATTTGAGCTACACTTGGAATAGCTGAAGTTCTATTTCTAAAGCTAAGAGGCTGTAGCCTCCTTCAAACCTCTATCTCAACCTGCAATTAAATTAATTGGCACCACTCTACGGCTTTGCAAGAGAATTTCCACCCTCCAATATAGCCCTAAGTATTTAAGTGAAGTTTAAAAATGGTCTCTCTCAATCCCAGAGGGTAAAAACATGAATCAGAACAAGGCAGCATGTTATTAAATCTCATTCACAACCAGTTTTGTGTTCTCATCATCTTCTCCCCACCAGTCCTGTTCAAAACAAAATTGCTAGTTCCACCATCTCTTACCCTCAGAGTGAAAGATTAGATCAGACTTCCACAACCTGGTGCCCTCCAGATGTTTTGGAACACAACTCCCCAGCCAGCATAGAGAGAGCATCAGGTTAGGGAAGGCTGAATTAGATACTAAAATAAGTCATGGCTAGAATTCCGAGTCATGCTTTGCCAAAAAGTCCTTGAATGTACCCAGTGAGATTTTTTAAAAATGCTATTTCTTCTTCAAACAGCAATTCTTGACTGCTGCCCAAACCATAATAGAAATTGCTTTTGAAACACCCCTGTGTTTCCAAAGCAGTTTGGGAGAAAACATGTTGTTATTCAAGAAATAAAAGATTAAGGCCTCCTCAAGCAAGCAAAAGCAATGATGTTCTTTGGACATCAGCTGATGCTTATATATGGAGAATATCAAGTTTTCTAGAATGAATCCTAATGCTCCTATACTGGACCCTAAACAGATACAGAATGCTGTAGTTAAAGTTTTTAGTGCAGATCTTAGAGATAAAGAAACAAATTATGACATAAATTATACATCTAGATAAATGACAGATGAAAAATGAACCTAAACTCTATCCCTCTGAGGTACTTCAGTGCTGTCATTTCTGGACCACATGAATAAAAATGCAAAATGGCTCACATTCTTCTCATTGCTTACTTGTGGGTAAGCAGTTGCATGGTAATGGCTGTTACATTATTAAAATGTCAAACACTGTTTCTTAGGTACTGCTCTGAAGTAAAGTGAGTACACACATGCAGGTGAAGCATGGAGTCTTTCTGACACTTGTGATATCTTAAGAACTATGATGTGTTATAAAGGTGTACAGCAGAAGCCTCCATCAGCATACAGCTCTCCTGCAGAAAGTTGTACTTGAGCAACAATCTACATATGACTCTTGAGTCCCATCCTCAATCATTGTTTGCTATGGGGTACAGGAGAAGTAGGGAGTCCTTTGTATAAGCACCTAGATTGTTAGGTAAAAATAAATCACTTGAGTAACAATTTGCGTATAACGCTTGATTTTTAGGTATTTCCTGTTCATTCCAGCACAATAGATGCACCCACATTTGTTTTATCCAACGTGGCCTCTCTTTCATTTTGGTCTTCATTTAAAACACGTTGGTATCAATTCAACAAATACCTAGCATGCATGGAGACCCAAGGTTTTTAAATCCATTTTTCCAGCAGAATGTTTAAACCTCAAGGAAAGTTTAACATTTGGTTTGCTAGTATGTAGGATCCAGGGGAAGAATCAGATGGAACAAACAAATTTTGCGAGTCTAGCTGTATACAAGCATTGGTACATTTGTCTGGGACCTGATGCACTGATGCTATGAAGCAAACCTGGCCTGTCTTACTGGTACAATGAAGGTGTAATGTTCCCAACCCTTAATGGATTAGGCTGCAGGACTGCCAGCTCCCTCTACTCTATACATATGGATCCCATTGTCCATGATCAAGGCAAAGGCAAACAGGGACTTGCTATTAACTAGGGCTAGAAGTATAAGGACATTACAAGGCTTGGTGTAGGGAGAAGAGAAAGTAGAAGCTGGAATACATGAACCCAGAGGACTACTTCTGCACCAGCTGTGGCAACATAAGAGACTACTCTGAGCTCCTTGAAGGATGGGGCAGGTTGAAAGTGCAACAACTGTACAAATGAAAGTACAGTGGTACCTCGAGTTACAAATGCCTCAGGTTACAAATGCTGCTAACCTGGAAGAGTTACCTTGAGTTGAGAACTTTGCCCCAGGATGAGAACGGAAATCGTGTGCCGGAGGCGCAGAGGCAGCAAGAGGCCCCATTAGCAACAGCACGCCTCTACAGTGGTGCCTCGCAAGACGAAATTAATCCGTTCCGTGAGGCTCTTCGTATAGCGGTTTTTTCGTCTTGCGAAGCAAGCCCATTGACAGCTTAGCAGATTAGCGCTATTAGCGGTTTAGCGGCTTTTAGCGGATCAGCTGATAAGCGGCTTATCAGCGGATCAGCTGATAAGCGGCTTAGGGCTTAGGAAAAGGGGGGAGGGGAAAAACCCCGCAGGAACTCGCAAGACATTTTTGTCTTGCGAAGCAAGCCCATAGGGAAATTCGTTTTGCAAAGCGCCTCCAAAACGGAAAACCCTTTCGTCTAGCGGGTTTTCCGTCTTGCGAGGCGTTCGTCTTGCGGGGCACCACTGTAGTTAAGAACAGTATCAGGTTAAGAACGGACCTCCGGAATGAATTAAGTTCGTAACTAGAGGTACCACTTTACCAGGAGCAGAGCATGTCTAGGAGTTGCAGTACAAATTGCTGTTAGATCACTACTACTAAAGACAGCTAGATGGGTGGGAAGTAGGAGATAAGCAGAGGGTTTTTTTCTTATTGGAATCTAGTCCTAATAGAGTGTGGGGAGGTTGGGGGGGGGGAGAAGCTAGGAGACCCCAAGGGTTCATATGGCTGATACCACATTGACATATCCCTTGTTGCTTAGACAGGTAAGAGGTACTCACAAAGCAGGTGGATCATCCATTTTAAGTTCCCATGGCTTTACACATGCATGTTTTGCACAGCCAGTTCCCCTTCCGAATGTACAATATTAACAGTCAGCAGCAACATAGAGACTGTGAAAGATATGCCTGATTCATAAGTAATGGATGTTCAGCCCAAGAGTAAAAGGCCAAAAGTGACTGCAAATGTGACAGGAGGTGACAGCAGCTCATCAAACCCACAAATTTAATCCAGCTGCTATGGATACATACAGCTTGATCCACAACTCAGTTAAAATGAAGGGCTTAAGCCAATTTAGACTACCAGTGTCATCTCTGCTTAATTCCAAGTGCTGCAGTCTTAACTAAACTGTGCATTAGGCTGTCACTATAAGAATAAGAATAAAGGTGCACCAGGCAAAGAAGAAAAAAAAGAAACCCTCTTGCACCTAGCAAGCTGGAGCATAAGGGCCATATGTCCTGGCTTGTCCACTGATCTGCTGCAGGTCAATGACTCACAGAAGATGGCTATCATTGACCATGAGTTGAAAACTAAACACTGACATTGGTGTTCCACAGAAGACCAGAGGTGTTTGAATGGCAGCCTCTGAGAGAAGAACTACACCATTTATGGTGAGGGCATCCAAAAGAATCACGTATTAATGCTGTAGGCTTTGCAGTAAGGAACTCCCTTCTGTCTGTGACAGAACCACTGATGGAGGGCTCAGAAAGCTTGCTTTCCCTCCACCTCTCAACTACCTCTGGTTCGCTAACATCTAGAGCATCTATGCTCCAACTGTGCTCTGACATACAAACCACGGACCAGTTCTATGAGAAACTAGACAGGATGTCAGGAGACAGCCTAGAGACAGAGAGTTGGGTAGAGTATCCATTGCAGTGATCAGAGGAGGAATTACCTCTGAGGGGCACAGACAGAAGAAATGCTATGGTGCATCTGCATCAGCACAAGTGGATGCCTTCATCTGCCCCAGCTGCAACAAAGCATGCCTCTCCTGTATCAATCTCTACAGCCTTCCAACAGCTTGACTTCACCCCCAAAGGTACACTCCTCTGTCTGCTGAAACAGGCGGATGCCAACAACTATGGATACATAGACATTGATCCATAACTTAGCTAAAATGAAGGGCTTAAACCAATTTAGACTACCAGTGTCATCTCTGCTTTCCAAGTGTTACCTATACTGTGAACTGGGCTGTCACTATTGTCAGGAATCAGAATAGAATTTTGGGGACATGACAGTTTATAGATAAATATCTAAAATTGTACCTCTTGGGGACTTCCCGACAACCATAACACATCCATTTTTATATATGGCAAATGTCATGGTAGAACTGTGGAAATCTCATTACCGAACACCCACACAAAGTGTACACCACCTGCCCATCCCTTTCCCCCTGCCATTATATCCATGGGTGTTGCTACTCCAATGAAGTTTTTATTCCTTGTTCAAAAGCACTGTATACTGGTATTTAAGCACATAGTAATATTTTAATTAAAAAGGCTTAGTAGATAGTCCCTAAATCCTTATCCTGATGAAATAGATCCCCACATCCTCCTAGCCCTAAGGAAAAGCAGCCCACTCCAATCCTAGCAGCACACACTCTGATGAAGGGGATTTCCTTTTCAAGATGGAAGTTCTGCACACCAGCACTGGAGCACATGGTGATCTTTTAATTTTTTAAAAAATGAAGAATAAACTGATATGTCTCCCCCCCCAATCCCATTTTAGAGAAGCCTCTTTACTACAGAGGTGATAAGGGCCCTCTCCAAGAAGTCCGGGGTGGGTGTGTACAATTGGGTAGGTTAAAAAAAAGGGGGGGTGTCTGATTATACAAACTTGCCAATCATGTAATAAACCAATCCCAAGAAAATTGTGCTACATCAGTTCATGTTGAAAAGTCCTGTCCTATTATTGCAATAGAAACCGTTAAAAATTGTTTTAAATCAGCATGTTCTAAGGAACAGGTCAGTTGGGGGGAAAGAAACAGGAATGCAGCAATGTGGAAGGAACATTGCTTGAATTCTCAGAAGCAGATGTTCTATACAATATTAACCATACATCAATCTGCAACAAGATCCAATTTAATTCCAAATTTGCTTGTTGAATTTGCCAGGACCAAGCTGGATGGTGTGTCTGAATAATATGAGTATTTATATTATTCTAGCAAGGCATTTGGTATTACAGCAATCAATCCCTGTTCAGCCATGAAACCCACTGGGTGACTTTGGGTCAGTCACAGTCTCTCAGCCCTAACCTACCTCATAGGGTTCTTGTGAGGATACAAGGGGGAGGAAGAGAACTATGTACGCCACCTTGTGCTCCTTGGAGATATTAATGCAATAACTAAAACATTTCTTGAATGCCAATAAGCACTATTAAGTAGAATGAACACACTTTGCAAAAGGTTTACAGTCTACGTAAGAGGCAAAAGGATAGTGGGAAAGAGTGGGAAGATGGTGTGAAGGAATTATTATTTGGCACTTTTGGAATATGGTCCTCCACAAGGATTCCATCTTGTCACCTGTGCCATTTAATATTTTCATGAAACCACTGAGAGAGTCCAGAGTTTGCTCTGGATGCTTATGTCAGGTCTAGACAGTTGTGCCAGTTACACTTGTTTCTAGAAAGACCATGATGACACATGACTTAGTTCAAACTTCACTGGATTATTGCTTTTCCTGTCAGTTTCTAAATACAATTCAAAAGTGATGACTATTACTTTTAAAGCCCTAAACAACTTAGACCTAGGAATACCTAATGGACTATCTCCTACAACTGTTTTTATTGTTGTAACTGTTATAACCCATGCTGGGAACTTTGGCTGAAGGGCAGATGTAATAGTAATAGTAGTAATAGTGACCATGCCTGTGCTATGGACCTCCCTACCTAGAAAGGCTCACCTTGCCTCCTCTCCAATGGTTTTCTGCTGCCTTTCAAAAACTTTCCTTTTTCAGTGGGTTTGTCTCTGTGGAAGTCATTTTGTTGAACCACCGGTTTTTTATTTTATTTTATTGCTGTACCATATTAGCTTACCATATTCTTTTATTGAGGTGTTACTTATTTTGTTGTGAGCTGCCTTGAGCAGATTTGTGCAAATGGAAAGGCAAAACTATCAAGCTTTTAAATAAAATACAGTGGTGCCTCGCAAGACGAAATTAATTCGTTCCGTGAGTCTCTTCGTCTTGCGGTTTTTTCGTCTTGCGAAGCACGGCTATTAGTGGTTTAGCGGCTTAGCGGCTATTAGCGGCTTAGAAAAAGGGGGGGAGGGGAAAAACTCGCAAGAACTCGCCCGACGTTTCGTCTTGCGAAGCAAGCCCATAGGGAAATTCGTCTTGCGAAGCACCTCAAAAGACGGAAAACTCTTTTGTCTAGCGAGTTTTTCGTCTTGCGAGGCATTCGTCTTGCGGGGCACCACTGTAATAATATTTTTAAAAATTTTACTGGGCTAGAAGGGGCCCTTTTTGCATGAGCCAAAGTGCTCTTTGAATCTTAGCCAAAATATCTGAAGAAGAGCCACCCAAAACTAGCCTTGAAGGCAGGCAGCTATCATGCTAAACATACTGAGAACAAAAATGCTGCCTGCTCCACTCCTGTTCAGCTAAAATAAAATTGAAACAAGTGTGTCTTACAAGTGCTCTCTTTTAATCTTCTCTGTGTCTCCTCCTTGCAGCCTCCTCCCTTCTTTCCTAGCAAAGCAAACCTGCTGAATGTAGATAAGAGGGTGCTTGATTCAACCTGGTTTAGACTGAAGGTTATTTTTCACTAACATAGGCTTTCCTCCCTGTGACAGGGAATTTAACACAACTACAAATCCATTTCTGCATCTTGAATCAAAGCTGCCCCATGTACAATCTTGAGCAACTGGATTTGAATGCAAAGTTGTAACTGGTGGGCTCATAAGTAGTCCCTTAGGCAAAAAAATCTGAATATGAAGAGGGGGAGAAAATGCCTGCTCTTAATTCTTGCAGGACAGCCACTGAATACAACTGTTCCCTCAAAATGTAGATCGCCATATATCTACATTATTCTGGCATATTTTATTTATTTCTATATTTCCACTGGCAAAGGGGTTATGGTAGAGTGAACCGACATTTATCCTATGGAACATTACAATAAGATTTACTAAATACCACCAAGATTAATATGCAGTCCTGAAATCTAGCTTCAATGTCAGTTAGTGATAGCCTGTGTGAAGGAAAGCTCTATAGCAAAAGATGGTCTTCAATAGATGTCAAAAATACCAACAAAAAGATCTATCTGAAGACTGCTTTCACTTGGAAAACACAGATGATATCAACATATCAATTGATTTGTTCAGAGTACACCAATATGCAGAGAAGTTACATATTCACTGTGCCACCATAAACTCATGCAAATGGGGGATTGTAATTGCCCAGGGAAGCGATGACTTTCAGTTCCAGGTGAACAGCTTACCATAAAGAAGCAGTCCATACATGTCCATCCAGTTAAATAACTCCAAAAAGGCCACAGAATTACACACCCAGTTGAGGCCAACCGTGGTTCACTAAACTGCAGCGAAGGCAGGCAAAGTTTGTGCACCAGAATGCAGAAGCAGGAGGGATGGAGCATCCAGTCTTGCTTTACAATGGTAAGGCATCTGTAAGTGTAACATGAGCTCAAGCCTTCAACATCTTCATCAGAAGTATTTAGCCCATTAATGGAAAAGTACTGCAGGCACTCAAGGCCTGTCACAAAGACTGTGATGAAATGTCAGAAAATGCTACCTTTTTAGGATACAGAGGCCGAGACATTTAAGAGTTCTTTAAAACGTTTTTAAAATTGCTTACAAAATCCAAATGAACTGATTTAAGCCAGTCTTTCTTTCTTTCCCGGTTTCTGCACTTATTGTAAAGGCTTTGCACCCTGTTTCAAATTGATGAAAAAGCTCTTACCTTTGCACCTGCTAAAAATCCTAGTGATATGGCAACTCTGGCACGTAGGTCAGGTCTATCTTTGGGCCACACGTAGGAAAGCATTGCTTTGATTATTTTTCCACCTTGTAATTCTTTCATCTGAAGAGAGAAAACATTATGTTGCAGAAGACAAATCAAATGATGGTTGCAAAATCTCAACCCAGAGATATACTTCCCTTCTTCAAATGGATATTCAGAATAGCCGGGAATTCTTTCAAGGGGTCTACAGGAATGTCACACTTAAGACCAAGAAAATTGTTCTAGATGGCTTAATAGTGTGCAAAATGTCACCACTCCTTTTTAGCAGAATGGCTCTGAAGTTGGATAATCATGCATTATGAGGCTGTTTAACAGCCAACTGAAGTGCTATAGTATAGCTTCTGTGTTATTCCATATTTTAAAGCTCAAAGCAATCAATCACAGCTCATTTCTTATTTTATGAGCCTTTCTAAAGCCAGGTAAATTTGAAAGATAGCCAAGATTTTTTTATGTTCAAGTATAAAAGCCAAAAACAACTTTCTATTTGTATTCCCAAGCTAATGCTATACGTCATAAAATTGTGCATCATTTCAAACCCTTGCTGTATATATTCCTTCACCATAAAATCATAATCCTACAGCAAGAATGAGAAGTAGGGATCAGTACAGATGTAACACTAGCTGCCCAGTAACCAGGCTTTAGTGATCAGGCTGCAGGATCATATGCTACTCCCTCATATTGCACATAAAGTAGGGGGCATTCAAAAACTAACTTTTAGAATCTAGGATTAATCCTGGGTTCTGAAAGCTAGTATTCAAATGCTCCAGGTTTGTATGAACAAAAAAATATTATTTAGACATTAAAAGCAAGGATCAGAAACAATTTGGGAGATGAGGATCAGGCATCAGTGGTGTAGCTAGCCGCTTGGGTGCCAGGTGCAGCGCACACATCTTGCAGCCGGGGGCAGGGCAAGCTGCGTGGAGCCTCTCCGTTGTCTCCCCCTCAGCCATAGGGTGGCTGAGGGAGAGGCGGAGGGCAGACACAAGTCCCATGCTGCTGTTCGAGGCAGCGGGAGCCTGCAGGCACCCAAGCCACCACATCACTCCCAGGAGAGACGCGTGGCTCGGGCACACTGCAGGCCCCACGGTAAGTGCCAGCCCCCGCAGTGTGGCAGCCAGTGCCAGCCACATTTTGTTACATTTCTTGACAGAACTAAAAAGTTTCATGAGCCCAATTTTTTTTTAAAAAAATTAAGTCCTATTTTTGTCACCCCCCCTCAGTGATGACACCTGGGGTGGCCTGCACTCTCCGCATCCCCCTTCCTCTGCCACTGTCAGGCATGTAACCTAATCCTGATCTCTTAATCAATGTTACTGGCCAGTTAGCATTATAGAATCATAGAATTGTAGAGTTAGAATGGTCTTCAAGGGACATGTAGTCCGACCATCTGCACTGCAAATGTCCCAGCTAATTAATCCCAGACAGAATACAGCTGGACTGGTCCAAAGACAGCAATTAAAAGCCAGACTATCCAGATGAACCTCTGGGCAGGTTATGTCTGTACTACTACCAAATCATAGCTAGAAACCACAATCAGATTTCCAAACTGAACCTTGGATTTACTATAGTTGTGCAGAGGCAACCCTCACCAAAGCAAAAAGAGATGGCGAACACCTGGGTGAGAATTCAGGCAGAAGAGAAGCACACAAGCCTATGGAGGGCTCCCCAGTGGGCGACGTTATACCTACATCAAGCCAGTGATGGGATGATCATAGCTAGCAAAAACATCTGATCAGCCATGCCCCACTTGCATTATTCTCTCTTCATTTCAGTAAAAAATTAGGGCAATGTTGGATGTTGCACTTGTGCTTCTTTTGTGTGCTATCTGCTTTTTTGGTTGAACTGGATATCACTTGGTTTCAAAGTGGAATGCTTAGGAATATGTGATTTTTGAGTGTGTAAATGTTATTTGTATGTATTCTGTCAGTGATTTCTTTCTTCAATATCAAGGGGGGAATCTTACTTTTGATATAATACTGCCAAGTTGCATTCAAGACTGTGACATTATTAAAGTAAATGAATAAAATGCATATATAGAAGCAAAAAAGAATTCAGATTCCTTTTCTGTTGCTGTTTTCTCCCATAACCCACCCTGTCCCCACCAAGTGTTAAGATACACTTAAAATTGTTGACAATCTAAAGTATTTGAGAGCAGAGCCCGTTATAAGTACCTTTCACACATCCTTCAGAGGGTACATATTCTCTGTTGACAACTTATAAGCCTCAAGTTGGTAAAAAATAATTTTCTGCTTATCCCTCACTCTAAAGAGAAGAGCAATAGCATACACAGAAATCCTTCCCTTTTAGGTAGACACAACGTCACATTTTAAAGCAGGGAGAAGAGATGTTTGAGCACCATTAATGGTTTGGAAGGAAATGGAAACGTCCAATTAATACGACAGCTACTTGTTCAAATTAGATATTGCTACTGGCTCATCACAGAGGAATGCTGTTTGAAAGAACCAGGAGGAAACAATAGTGACAACCCAAGGAATTGAACCTGACTGGTTACAAAGCAACAGAAAACACAGAAAGCAGTTGCAAAGCAGCAAGTGGATTGCCATGAACTATTAAAAAGGGCAAAGGGAAGATCAAGGAAAAGAAGGTGCAAAAAAAATATTTACAGCAAAGGTCCATGTTAACTAATCAGAATACAGAAGCAGAAATAAATTAAATGCAAGTGTAAAAACAGTTAAAAGATACATGAATCTGTTACAAGTGGCTTCCACACAAAACAACCTTTTAACCAGAGTTATGCTTTATTTCATGCATTCTTGTGTCCAAATTGTGGCTTCACATCATGGTTTGTTGCCAGGTAACAAACTATTGTTAGGCTGCTGGGCTAAGTTTGGATGTTCAAGCAAATCACACTATAGCTAAAGAAACCATAGCTTAACATTACATAAGGACCAGACCAGTTAGCTGCCTGGAAGGTATACTGTCAAGCAGAAATAAATATTACAAATAAAAAAAATAACCCCATGTCCCTGAGGACCAGGAGTGGTCTGATACAGCTGAGGATGCAAGGAAAGTGGAAGAGGCATCACTCTCTCTATTTCTCACTTTCCCATGAGGAATGTTGATGTTTACATAGTCAAAATGGCACGACCCACCCAGCAGAGGGTGGAACCGTCACATTTTTGGGAAAGGGTCTGAAGCACCTCATCATAGAATTATGGAACTGTAGATTTGGAAGGGACCACAAGGGTCATCTAGTCCAACCCCCTGCAATGCAGGAATCTTTTGCCCAATGTGGGCCTCAAACCCACAACCCTGAGATTAAAAGTTTCATGCTCTACTGACTAAGCTTAAAATTATTTATGGTAAGAGTGGTTTAGCAAATAAACTTGATGGAACATTTTGAGAAACTGCCAGAAGTTTTCAGTTCTCCAACAAAAGTTAAAAGGTGTGCTATAATGAGGAGTTATACAGAAACAAATGGGCTGAGCAATATTTACCCCTTCCTTTGGATCTGAATGGAGTCCTCCACCTGCATGTCCATGCCAGCATGTTCTTTTATCAGTCTGAGACCACCCTTGAAGATTCTGTGTGAGGAAGAATACACTGAACAATGACTTCAACCATTTTTTAAAAAATCATGATGAAACAGATTGCAGACTAACTGTTCAATGAGTTCAACTAGTAACTTAAGTTGAGCTTTATTTAGCTTCTATTGCATCAAAGAGGCTTGGCTGGTGAAGCACATGACAACCCAGGAGAACAGGGTATTAGAACTACCCTAAACATATTTGCTTATAGCTGCTTTATACATTAAGTATTTCCCTTGTAGAAAACATTTCCATTTTGCAGCAAGCATGAAACCTATTTGCAGATTGGGGTGGGGGCCACAATTCTTTCTAGGCAAATTTCTGGGGCCATACACCAGTGACAGGAGGAGCCAGAGGAAAAGTGAGCAGAGAAACAAATCTAAATTTCTCCCTTGTACAGTAGCCTAGTTTCTTCACACACATGACCTATCTACCCTCCATCAAGACAAGCAACAAGCATTACATTATCAAATACAAGCGCATTATCAAAGTTCAAGGACACATTGCAGTCATGCCCCCACCCCCAAAAAATCAAGAAGGGAATATGAAGCATAGTTGGTGTAGAGTGTGTGTATGTGTGTGTGTGGCTAAGGAGGGAGGTGGCCTGGAGAGTGTGCCAAGGATCAAACAGAAAGGGATGGAGGGCTGTATTTTGCCCCCCTTGGCCTGAGATTTCCCACCATTGTAGTACATCAACACATAAAGCAATTACTCGCATGTATTTTATTTGAACACCCATGAGGTGTTTAACCTCAAGGCTGCTTACAAATGTTTCAGATCTTAAGTAGTATAATTAAAAACAGAGGAAAGGAATAGTAATAATCCAAACAGCACCTAAATATAAATATAATAAAAGCCCTATGCAATAATACAGGAATTATTCTGAGCAGCAGCAGCAGCAGCATTCTTCAGAGAACCAAGTATCCTCTGAAAGAAATACCCTGAACTCCATTTGGTGAAAATTAATACTATAATTTTATTGCTTTTGACCAAAGACCACTGCAGCTTTCCAAAGAAAATAAATTTCAGAGCTACAAACTCTAAAAATGTATCATAACTGAAGCTTGATGAACTAGTATCACAGAGTTTTTTACTCCAGGTCTTCCATTTTCAAGTAAAGAGAGAAATGCTACATTTAGAATCTCCTTTTTCAAGGTGCAACTAGGCTTTAAACAAAATGCTTAACATCTCTATTATGCCAGAACAGCAAGAGCAATTTGGCAAGCATCGTAACAACCATGTAAAGCACTTATACAGACCTTAAGAAATGCTTACAAGTGCTCTAGAAAACAATAATTCACAGCATTTCATTGCAGAAAACATCATTGATTCTGCTTTGAAGAAGGGACCTAGGTGGTTATAGTGAAAGAAACACTATAAAGGAAAATATAGCAACGTGTCTTGAATAAATATTCAGTCAGAAATCCCAGGCCACATAATATGTGGATATATCAAACCTAGGCTGAGTTAATGCTTTTTGAAAGCTTTAAATATGCATTTCACTATTTGTACTTCTTTAAAACCACTCCCAACTGTAATTCTTGGGATTGGGGGTGGGGTGGGAAATACACCTCAAATTCTAAAATCCATGTTCTATGGTCCAATTTGGGCTGCAAATCTGTGTTCCAGGGTATTTGTTCCATGTAGGTACTGTAAACACTTGATAGTAGTAGTAATATTATTAGAAGGCTTTATTATTTATTGAATTTATATACTGTCTTTTTGCCAAGGCACTCTAGGTGCTTTGCAATTCTACAATTTACAACTTTCCCACTCACTCTGAAGCAAGCCCAAACACACACAAACAACTCCCTCTCCCAGCCTGCCTCTTTCCTTCTCACAGGGCAGAATGGTGTGTCCCCCTGATTGGGGAGAGGACAGTCTCAATGGCACAGCCCTGATGGTGCCTCATGGTGTTTAGCAGCAGTATGAAAATGCCAGGATCATGTAGAAATTCTCAGAATTTTTCATTGTTTTGTGTATAGAGCCTAAGCAATTTGATGGTGCTTGTCATCTTGCATGGGGAATTTCAAATTCTGTTCCACTTATCTGTTTCCTGGGTCAGTGTCCTGGGCAAACACATAAAAAGGAACACTAGTGGTGGGCATGGTTAGTATCAATTGATAGATTTTGGAAAGAAAGCCTTTTGGATTTAAGTAAAGTTCAGGGTAGTTTGGGAACTGCTAGACTCTCTAAAGCTTAGGTATAATATGTACTCTCAGCTTGGGGTAGAATCATAGAATTGCAGAGTTGGAAATGACCCAAAAGATTCATCTAGTTCAACACCCTGCAAAGCAGGCATCATCCAATCATGGTGGTGCTATTTGGGCAACAGTCCTCTGCCCACCTGTGATACCCAGCAACTGGTATTCAGAGGCATACTGCCTCTGACAGTGGAGGTAGAACATAGTTGTTGTGGCTAGTAGCCACTGATAGCCTTGTCCTCCATGAATTTGTCTAATTATTTTTTAAAGCTATCCAGTTGGTGGCCATAACTGCCTCCTGTTGGTTTGTGTTCCATAGTTTTAACTATGTGCTGTATGAAGTACTTCCTTTTATCTGTTATGAATCTTCCAACATTCAGCTTCATTGGATGTCCACGAATGCTAGTGTCATGAAAGAGGGAGACTTCCGGGTTAGCGCCAACGACTAATGGCGGATTCCCTCTGAGCTCCGGAGGGATTAGCTCCACGGGATTGGGTCCTGCCGCTGCGGCAAAGCGGGGACCCTCAAGAATCACAGGCGGGTGAAGCCTGTGAGCGTGGGGACTCAGCGGGCACCATTTGCGCCCCCCCGAACTGCGAAAGAGCCTTTTTAAAGGCTTCGGAATGCGACGAGGTGAGCGGCGCGGTGCTGAGAGTCGACTGCTTCTTCCGTGGAGTAAAGCCGCACAGCTGTTGTTGGAGAGCGCTGACTTTTTCCTGAATAAGTGGACTTTAAAGCAGCTACCCGTGAGTAGGTTTACCGTATTTTTCCTCCTATAACACACAGATTTTTTCTCCTAAAAAGGAAGGGGAAATGTCTGTGCGTGTTATTGAGCGAATGTGTGGTCCCTGGAGCCAAATGGCGCGAGGGGAGGCAAAAAAAATCAGGCAAAAATCAAATCGCGCGTCTCGGAGAAGGGAAACCTGAAAAGAGGAAGCGGCTGCTTTCCTGCATTCTGCCTCAGGGTCTTACTGCCCACCCACCTCTGTTTCCTTGCTGTGTTTGCTCAAACGGAACAAAGAGCAGGGAAAGCCCCTCCCCTCCAGGCAAGCAGAGGGGAAAGCAGAGTGTCGTCTCTGTGCTCCGTGCTGCTGAAAACATGCTTGGGTGGGTAGGTGAGGGAAAACTTTTGCCTTCCTTTCCTCCCTCCCGTTATACCCCTCTCCTGCATTCTTAGCCAGCTGCTTCTCTGCACACCCCTCTCGTGCTCCTTGTCCATTCTGTGTTTTTCCTTCCCTCCCCACTTAAAATGTGGGTAAAAAGCATGGATCCACATGGATCCTCAGGATCTTTGCATTGGGTCACCCCAAATTCACCATCAGATCACATAGCATGTCCACGGCTACTGCCTGCCCCCCCGAAAATCACGCACCCACTGTTGCCTGGGGCTGCAATGGTGCAAAAACATGGTTAAAAAGCATGGATCTACATGGATCCTCAGGATCTTTGCATTCGGTCACCCCAAATTCACCATCAGAGCACATAGCATGTCCATGGCTACAGCCTGCCCCCCAAAAATCACACACCCACTGTTGCCTGGGGCTGCAATGGTGCAAAAACGTGGTTACAAAACATGGATCCACATGGATCCTCAGGATCTTTGCATTCGGTCACCCCAAATTCACCATCAGAGCACATAGCATGTCCATGGCTACAGCCTGCCCCCCAAAAATCACACACCCACTGTTGCCTGGGGCTGCAATGGTGCAAAAACGTGGTTACAAAGCATGGATCCACAGGGATTCTCAGGATTTTTGCATTGGGTCACCCCAAATTCACCATCAGATCACATGTCTGTGGCCACAGCATGAAGCACAAAAATGATACATCCACTGTTTCATTCAGAATGTTTTTTCCCTTGTTTTCCTCCTCTAAAAACGATGTGCGTGTTATGGTCAGGTGCGTGTTATAGAGCGAAAAATACGGTAAATTGAACTAATTGGAGGAATAAATTGATTAAATTCGGCACTGAAACGGGAAGGTATAAACAGAAAGTCTGCCTTCCCTGCTTGTAGATTGATCAAAGCAAAGAGACTGTAAAGCGGAAACCTTGAAAGACGTTTTGCAAAGACTTAAAATCCAACACCAAAAAAGTGGTTTCCCCTCCAGATTGCAGGAGTGGAGGGGAAAAGATTTGAACACTTTCTACCTGCATGAAAAAAGGGGTAAAGAAAGTTATATCCGCTGCCTCAAAACCTGGGAATGGACTGCCTTTAGACAGGAATAAGCCGATCAGTGGGAAGCCTGTCTCAAACTAGAGTTAAAAGTTAATGGCTTTTGAACCAGCTCTGCGAGAGAGATACAGTGTTTCTGGACTTCTCCGGTTTTTAAAGTAACTTTTTCCTGATTTCAAAGTAACCTTTAAGGATATTGAAACTGTGGCTTTTAAGGGACTGGAGGGACTTATAAGGACCATATTTGTTTCTAAAGAGTTGCGAACTGAAGCTGTCCCCCTAGAGGAACATTGATATTGTTGCAACAACATTTAAGCCACTGGAAAATTCCCTTCCAAAACAAACCTCTCAGGCGTGGGATTGACCTTGGACTTTCATGAGAGTGTTATGGCAAATGATAAAGGAAAGTTAGAGCTGGCACAGGAAAAAACTACTAGGTCTGGCAGACAATATCGGGCTGACACTACACATCAGCGAAGGGCCTCAACATCTGGAGCATCAGGTACATTAGGAGCTACTGCTTTGCAAACTAAAACAAAAGTTATGTCATCTGAAGACGTATTGGCTCAGGCACTTAGTAGAATTAATGAATCTTTGGAAAATTTAGCAAAACAAGTAGCAGAGACAAATAAACAAGTGGCTGAGACAAATAAACAGGTAGCTGATGCTTCAGCAAGAATTGATTTGAACACTACAAGTATCAACGACTTGGGAAAGAAGGTGAATTCTAACACACAGTCTATTGAAAAATTAATAGAGGGATCTGCCACGACCTGAAAAGTTGCTGAGGAAGCAAAGGAAACTGCAGTTACCGCTCAAGAAAAGATACTACCAGCATACAAGAAACTAGAGGACCACGACCTGACACTGTCTATGATTGAACTACAAGGGAAGGAGAGGAATCTGAGAATTAGAGCGGTACCGGAAAGTGAGAAGGATAACCTGGTGGACTTTCTTACAAAAGAATTTACAGACTTTTGGCAACAGGACTTGGGGAAGGAAGAATTTAAGACAGTGAGTGCATTTAGAATTGGAAAACGACAAAGAAAGAACAAGGTAAGAGACTGTTTGATTTCTTTTCGAACAAAAGAAGAAAGAGACAAAATTTTGAATTTGCACTACCAAAGAACCTTGGAAATTGAAGATTCATTTGTGGAGATCTTTAAGGACATTCCAAAATATATTTTGGACATAAGGACCATCTACAGAGATCTAGCGGCCCTACTGAGGAGAAATAGAATACTCTTCAGGTGGGAATTTCCCCAAGGCCTATCTTTTAAATATAAAGAAAGGAAAATAAGAATAAGAACAGTGAATGATAAAGACAAGTTTCTGAAAGATCACGGAGAAGATCTACAGAAAGAAGCGGAATCTGGAGAAGACCCAAGAACACTGGAAAAAGGAATACTAGATATAGCAAACTTATCATTTGGACTCCTTCGTCCAGGGAAAGAGACACCACCGACAGAACAAGAACAGCTACTCAGAGCAGTTGGAGGTAAAGTGAAGTAACCCCACCATGGCTCTGCAACTTCTAAGTTGGAACTGTAATGGACTTAATTCCCCTCGGAAGAGAAAAAGTGTTTTTCACATACTAAAAAAGGAACAATTGGACTTGATTTGTCTACAAGAAACACATGTAACGAGGTTACATAGGAAAATACTTATCAATAAGAGATTGGGACAAGAGTTTATTTCATCTGACAAAGTTAAAAAAAGAGGAGTGGTGATATATGCAAAGGAGAGACTTTTACCGAAATTAATTTTTAAAGATGAGCAAGGAAGATATTTGGCAATTGAAATTCAATTCCAAGGAGAGAAATTCTTGATAGTAGGAATTTATGCACCGAACGAGGGGAAATCTGAATTCTTTAAGAAGTTGCATGAGACCCTATTGGACCATCTAGACTATAATCTGATTTTGATGGGGGACATTAATGGAGTAGTATCAACAAGCATGGACAAGGCACAAAGACAGGTAGTCACCAAAAATGGTAGACTACCAAAAACTTTTTTTGAAATGACTGACAATATGGATTTGGTGGACATTTGGAGAATAAGGAACCTTTTGGGAAGAGAGGGAACCTTCTTTTCTGAAGCCAAGATGACATGGACTAGAATTGACCAAATATGGGTAACTAGAGGAATGGCACCAAAGATAAAGAAAGTGGAAATCTGCCCCAAAACTTGCTCCGACCATAATGCTGTAAGGATGGAGATGAAACAAATAGCAACTGGCTCCTTCAGATGGAGGATGAATGACACCTTATTTAGAGATGAAGAAGTTTACAAAAAGGCCCAAAAACTTTGAGAGACTATTTTGAAATAAATATGAACACTGAGGTTGAAAAAAGAGTAATCTGGGACGCAAGTAAAGCCGTCATGAGAGGGTTTTTGATACAACACAATGCAATAAAGAAGAGAAGTCAAAATGAGAGGAAAGATAAAATTTTGGAGAAAATAAAAGAAGGGGAGAAGAAACTGAGAGTAAAACCAAAGTCACAGGAGATCTTGAGAGAAATAAAATTATATCAAATTCAATATATGGAATTGATGAATCAAGAAATAGAATGGAAAATTAAACAAATGAGACAAAAGACATTTGAATCAGCGAATAAATGTGGGAAACTGTTGGCTTGGCAAATGAGAAAAAGACAAAAATTAAACACTATTACAAACTTAGAAGTGGAAGGAAAAAACATACATAACCCAATTGAGATTAGAAACTGTTTCCAGAAGTACTTTAAACAATTATATATATTTTTTAAAATGATATTTATTAAGTTTTTGTTTAAACAATAAAAAACATACATAATAACATAGTATTTTCCAATATCCACATTTCATTCTCATCTTTGGACTTCCTCACATTTCTTGTTCCTGCATTCTAAACTCATAGATTTTGCTAGCAAATTATTAACCTATTTCAATTCATATGATGTAATTTTCCAATATTAAATCTCAAATTTTAGAATTTAAATCACTCTTTTGGAGACTTAATTATAACATACAATTTGTCCAAAATTTGTCTTTTCTTTCAATTGCATTTAGATTTGTATTCCTTATAACTAATTTGTTGGAGCCGAACTATTACTAATCTTACATCTTTCTTTAACATTCATACAATTTACAATATTTTTGTAGATAGTCCTTGAATTTCTTCCAATCCTCCTCCACCAAGTCTTCTCCCAGGTCTCGGATTCTGCCAGTCATCTCCGCCAGTAACATATAGTCCATCAGTTGCATCTGCCATTCTTCCAGTGTGGGCAAATCTTGAGTTTTCCAGCATTTGGCAATGAGTATCCTTGCTGCTGTTGTAGCATACATAAAAAAAGTTCGATCCTTCTTTTGCACACTCTGGCCGACAATGCCTAAAAGAAAGGCCTCTGGTTTCTTAGGGAAGGTATACTTAAATACCTTTTTCAGCTCATTGTATATCATTTCCCAGAAAGCCTTCACTCTAGGCCAAGTCCACCAGAGGTGAAAGAATGTTCCTTCAGCTTCTTTACACTTCCAACATTTATTGTCAGAGAAATGGTATATCTTTGCAAGCTTGACTGGAGTCATGTACCACCTATATATCATTTTCATAATGTTTTCTTTCAAGGCATTACATGCCGTAAATCTCAAACCTGTGGTCCATAACTTTTCCCAGTCAGCAAACATTATGTTGTACCCTATGTCCTGTGCCCATTTTATCATAGCTGATTTGACCGTTTCATCCTGTGTATTCCATTTTAGCAGCAAGTTATACATTCTTGAAAGTATCTTAGAGCTGGGTTCTAACAGTTCTGTTTCTAACTTTGATTTTTCCACCTGGAATCCTAACTTTTTATCTGACTTAAAAGCTTCTTTGATCTGAGCATAATGTAACCAATCTCGCACTTTCCCCTTTAGTTTCTCCAAACTCTGCAACCTCCAGTTGTCTCCATCTTTTTCTATTATTTCCCAATATTTCGGCCATTTGGCCTCCATATTGAGTCTTTTCGGGGCCTTAGCCTCCATTGGTGATAGCCAACTTGGGGTCTTATTTTCCAATAAGTCTTTATATTTTGACCAGACATTGAACACTGCTTTTCTGACAACATGGTTCTTGAAAACCTTATGTATTTTAACCTTGTCATACCACAGATATGCATGCCAACCAAAAGCATTATTAAATCCTTCCAAATCTAAAACATCAGTGTTTTCAAGAAGTAGCCAATCTTTCAACCAGCAGAAAGCTGCTGATTCATAATACAACTTTAAGTCTGGCAGGGCAAAGCCCCCTCTTTCTTTAGCATCAGTTAATATCTTAAACTTAATTCTGGGCTTTTTGCCCTGCCAGACAAATTTAGAAATATCTCTCTGCCACCTCCCAAAACACTCCATTTTATCCACTATCTGTAAAGTTTGAAACAGAAACAACATTTTTGGCAATACATTCATCTTGATAACAGCAATACGTCCTGACAAGGAAAGTTTCAATCTCGACCATACATCTAGATCCCTTTTAATTTCAGACCAACATTTTTCATAATTGTCTTTAAATAAATTCCTGTTCTTCGCTGTTATGTTTACCCCTAGGTATCTTACTTTTTTGACCACATTTAATTCTGTCTCTTTCTGAAACCTTTCTGACTCTAAAGGAGTCAAATTTTTTTCCAAAACCTTAGTTTTTTGCTTGTTAAGTTTAAATCCCGCCACTCGACCAAACTCATGAGAAGTACTTTAAACAATTATATTCACAAGGGCCACAGAAAGAGATGGACATAGAACGATTTTTAAAGACAAATGGATTACAAAAAATCTCTCAAGAAAGTAAACTGATGTTGAATTATAAAATATCAGAACAGGAAGTAGAAGGTGCCATTCAAAATATGCAATTGGGCAAGTCTCCAGGACCGGATGGGCTGACTTCCAGGTACTACAAATCTTTGAAGGAGTGCTTATTACAACCTCTGAAGGAAGTCTGCAATGAAATTTTAGAAGGGAAAAGGGCGCCAGAGTCGTGGAAAGAGGCATACATTACACTTATACCAAAAACAGAGACTGAAAAGACTCAACTTAAGAACTACCGCCCCATATCGTTATTAAATGTGGATTACAAAATTTTTGCTGACATTTTGGCCAAAAGATTGAAAAAAGTATTGATGGAAGAGATCCATAAAGACCAAGCGGGCTTTCTCCCGGAAAGACATCTGACAATTTGAGGAATATAATTGATATTTTGGAAAAATTAGAAGTGAATATAAACACTAAAGCAGTTTTGATATTTGTGGATGCGGAGAAAGCTTTTGACAACATCTCTTGGAGTTTTATGAAAAAGAACCTACAGGGGATGGGGGTAGGGCAAGGTTTTGAAAATGGTATAGGTGCAATATATTCTGAACAGAAAGCTAAATTAATTGTAAATAATGTGGTTACGGAAGAATTTAAGATAGAAAAAGGGACACGACAGGGGTGCCGAATCTCCCCATTGCTTTTTATATCGGTTCTGGAGGTCCTGCTGAACATGATTAGAAGGGACCAGTTGGTTAAAGGTATACAGGTCAGAGCTAAACAGTACAAACTGAGAGCATTTGCAGATGATTTAGTTTTGATATTACAGGAGCCAGAATCTAGTACTAAAAGGGTTTTAGACTTAATTCAAGAATTTGGTCAAGTGGCAGGATTTAAATTGAACAAGTTAAAAACTAAGGTTTTAGAGAAAAATTTAACATCAATTGAAAAAGAAAGGTTTCAGAATGAGACAGGTTTGACTGTGGTTAAGAAAGTGAAATATTTGGGGATTAATATGACAGCAAAAAATGTGAACTTATTTAAAGATAATTATGAAAAATGTTGGACGGAAGTGAAAAAAGATTTAGAAATTTGGTCAAACTTGAAGCTTTCCTTGTTGGGTCGAATTGCAGTTATAAAAATGAATGTATTGCCTAGAATGTTGTTGTTTCAAACATAGCAAATTGTGGACAAGATGGACTGTTTCAAGAAGTGGCAGAAAGATATTTCTAGATTTGTCTGGCAGGGCAAGAAGCCCAGAATAAAATTTAAGATATTAATTGATGCAAAGGAAAGGGGGGGATTTGCCCTGCCGGACTTTAAACTTTACTATGAATCAGCAGCATTTTGCTGGTTGAAAGACTGGCTGCTTCTTGAGAACATAGACATTTTGGACTTAGAAGGATTTAATAATGCTTTTGGATGGCATGCATATTTGGGGTACGACAAGGTTAAAGTACACAAAGGGTTTAAAAACCATATTGTCAGGAAAGCATTGTTCAATGTTTGGATAAGATATAAAGACTTATTGGAAAATAAAACCCCAAGGTGGTTGTCACCAATGGAAGCGAAAGCTTTTAAAAGACTCAATATGGAGTCCAAATGGCCAAAATATGGGGAAATTTTGGAACAAGAGGGAGACAAATTGAAATTGCAGAGTTTTGAGAAACTAAAAAATAAAGTGCGAGATTGGCTTCATTACTATCAGATAATGGAGGCATACAAATTGGACAAGAAAATTGGATTCCAGGTGGAAAAATCGAAATTAGAAACAGAATTGTTAGAACCTAAAACTAAGATTTTGTCAAAGATGTATAACTTGATGCTGAAATGGAACACTCAGGATGAAACGGTGAAGTCTGTTATGATTAAATGGGCACAGGATGTTGGACATAATATTATGTTTGCTGACTGGGAACAGTTATGGACCACCGGTATGAAATTTACGGCATGTAATGCCTTAAGAGAAAACTTAATGAAAATGATTTACAGGTGGTACATGACCCCAGTCAAGCTTGCAAAAATTTATCATTTGCCCGATAACAAATGTTGGAAATGTAAAGAGACTGAAGGTACATTCTTTCACCTTGGACGTGCCCAAGGATTAAGGCTTTCTGGGAAATGATCTATAATGAAATGAAAAAGGTATTTAAATATACCTTCCTGAAGAAACCAGAGGCCTTTCTCCTGGGCATGGTTGGCCAATTGGTGCCAAAGAAGGACAGAACTTTTTTTATGTACGCAACAACAGCAGCAAGAATACTTATCGCAAAATATTGGAAGACACAAGATTTACCCACTCTGGAAGAATGGCAGATGAAGATGATGGATTGGCAGAAATGATGATATGGGACTGGCAGAAATGACCGGCAGAATCCGAGACCAGGGAAAAGAGTCGGCGGAAGAAGATTGGAAGAAATTTAAAGACTATTTACAGAAATATTGCAAAATTAATGAATGTTAGAATGATGTTGGACAGAAATTAAGTGGTTTCCAGCTGTAATGCTTAAGAGATATGAAAAATAAGGTTTAGAAATAAGTAAAAACTAATGGGGAGAATTTGCGGAATTAACAATTTGAAATGGAATACAAGAAAGGGAGGTATGAGGAGGTCTGGAAAATAAGTTAAGAGAAAATAAGTAATGGAAACTTTATGTGTTTTTCTTTTATTTGTTTTTGTATTTTTGTATTTTTGTTATTTTTTCTTTTCTATTTTATATTGTACTATTTCTTGAAAATTTTAATAAATATTCTATTAAAAAAGAAAGAAAGAAAGAAAAGCTTTCCTTTATCCAGTTTCTCTGTGACATGCATAATTTTATAAACTTCTGTCATGTCACTTCTAATCTGTTTTTTCTCTAAACCATAAAGACCCAAATGCTGCAACCCTTCCTCATAGGGTGTTGTTCAATTTCCTTGATCATGTTTGTTGCCCTTTATTGAGCCTTTTCCATCTCTATGGTATCCTTTTTGAGGTGAGATGAAAAGAACTATACACTGTATTCCAGATAGGGTAGCACCATAGATATGCATAATTGTATTACTGACTGTATAATATATTGGGATCATGTACAATAAAGGTAAAGGTAAAGGTACCCCTGCCCGTACGGGCCAGTCGTGTCTGACTCTAGGGTTGTGCGCCCATCTCACTTAAGAGGCCGGGGGCCAGCGCTGTCCGGAGACACTTCCGGGTCACGTGGCCAGCGTGACGAAGCTGCTCTGGCAAGCCGACACCAGCGCAGCACACGGAAACGCCATTTACCTTTCCACTATAAAGCAATACCTATTTATCTACTTGCACTTAAGGGTGCTTTCGAACTGCTAGGTGGGCAGGAGCTGGGACCGAAGGACAGGAGCTCACCCCGCCACGGGGATTCGAACCGCCGACCATGCGATCGGCAAGCCCTAGGCACTGAGGCTTTACCCACAGCGCCACCCGCGTCCCAATATCATGTACAATATACTAGCATAAATAATGAACTAGACAAGGACCAATAAAATTGGTACTCAATCCAGATAAAGACAAAAGTACTGCTGCTGGGTGGTTTGTCTAGTTGAAACTGCACTTCCCCTGAAGCTTGTGGATGTTTATAAAATCCAATTACATTCCTGGAGGCCCATATGGCCTCTATGGCATGTAGTAAGCTTTCACCAGTTAGGACTCTTACGTAAACTGCAGCCCTTCCTAGACAGAAACAGGTTAGCCAGTTACTCAAACTCTGGTAATGCTCCAGGTTAGACTACTGTAATTTACACTACATGGGACTGCCTTTGAAGACTATTTGAAATTTCAGTTAGTTCAAAATACAGTGGTACCTTGGTTTGCATACATTTTGGATTACAAACACATCAAACCTGGAAGTGCGTGTCCCGGTTTGCAACCCTTTTTTTTTTTTTTGGATTACAACCCTTTTTTTTTATTACGAACAATTTTTTTTGGGAAGCCTCATTGGCGAAAGCACGCCTTGGGTTACAACCTGTTTTGGTTTACAAACAGACCTCTGGAGTGGATTATGATTGTAAACCAAGGCTGTGACAGTGAGTGGGAACATGCCTTGCCGAAATTCCTCCATAAGATCCTAGCCTATTTCCAATCACAAATGGAAGGGCTAGTGCAGGGGTCAGCAAACTTTTTCAGCAAGGGGCTGGTCCACTGTCCCTCAAACCTTGTGGGGGGCCGGACTATATTTTCTTTGGGGGGGGGGAATGAATGAATTCCTATGCCCCACAAAAAATGCAAAGGTGCATTTTAAATAAAAGCACACATTCTACTCATGTAAAAACACCAGGCAGGCCCCACAAATAACCCAGAGATGCCTTTTAAATAAAAGGACACATTCTACTAATGTAAAAACACACTGGTTCCCGGACTGTCTGTAGGCCGGATTTAGAAGGCAATAGGGCCGTCTGTGGCCCCCGGGCCTTGGTTTGCCTACTCATGGGCTAGTGGTATGGGACCTGGATAACTGAAGGATTGCCCATTTCAACATTAGCCTGCCCATTTACATGAGTTATGCTCAGAAGCTCTTATTTGGTTGTCTCAGCTGCCTGAGGTGAGATGGGTGGAGGCAGGGACTTCTCAGTTGTGGTGCCTGTTTAAGGAATATTTTCCCCAGTGAATACTTTTTGGCACCTATTATTAATATAATGTTCATGGTGCATGTGCAGAATGAAAGAAGAACAGTGAATAGGATTCTTCTTAAGTTATAAGATAAAAGTTATGCAGATTAAGCAAAATGTATGGCATACATCAGAAGATGGTCTAGGCAGGTTGTTGTTTTTTCTTCACTAACAGAAGAGCTCAATCCTACCTTTGCAGCATCCAATAGTTGTCTTGAATAGGATCTCCCTGAACTTTGCCATGGGAGTTGATTTAATATTGGTGGAATCTGAAAAGGATAAAAGAGACTCTGGTACATAAGAGCACAAAGTCCATGAACAGCTAATACTCCAAGCATTTTATGTGTACATCCTAGCACACTTAAAGACCATTTGCTTCTGGAAAGGAACAAAAGAATATATGAAGACTACTGACTGGGGAGCAGGTGTAAAATAAAATGTGTCTAACTACAGTGGTGCCCCGCAAGACGAACGCCTCGCAAGACGGAAAACCCGCTAGACGAAAGGGTTTTCCGTTTTGGAGGCGCTTCGCTAAACGAATTTCTCTATGGGGTTGCTTCGCAAGACGAAAAAATCTTGCGAGTTCCCGTGGTCCCCCCCCCGCTTTTTTCCGCCCTTTCCCTAAGCGCTAAGCCGCTTATCAGCTGTTCCGCTGATAAGCCGCTTCTCAGCTGATTGCTAAAAGCCGCTAGACCGCTAATAGCGCTAATCCGCTAAGATGTCAATGGGCTTGCTTCGCAAGACGAAAAAACCGCTAGACGAAGAGAATCGCGGAACGGATTAATTTCGTCTTGCGAGGCACCACTGTATTTAAAATGCTAAATGGCAACGAACCTTCTCCTTCTTTCACTTGTATTTCCACCAGGCTTGTGTTCTTTTGTGTTCTGGAAGGCCCAGTCTCTTCCAACTTAATCTTTCCTTCCCCATATACCATGTGAATTTAATTTTTTTTAATAACTCATTTCTTCAGAGCATATTTTCATGCTCTTGTACTTGCTATGATCTATATACAAAACCCAGGCTAGGGATTTTGACTCCCAGGTCTGGTTTGCGCATCTCATTAAACCACAGTGCATATAAACCACAAGAGGGGAGAGAGCTCTTTCACTTGGGTCCTGCTCGTGGCTTCCCATTGGGGCATCTGGTTGTCCATCATGAGAACAGGGTGCTGGACAATGGCTATGTCCTATTTGCACGGTCAGAGGCAGCAATATTTCTGAATACCAGTTGCCAGAAACCGCAGGAGAGGTAAGACCTGTTTGTGGGTTTCTCATAATGGGTATCTGCTTAGCCTCTTCGAAAACAGGATGCTGGACTAGATGAGTCTTTGCTTTGATCCAGCAAACACTTACCTTCTTGTGTGCTGACAGGTGCTTCACTCGTTCCCCACTACTGCTGCTAGGGAAAAAGCCATGGTCTGGCTTGTTATGTAGTCCAAACCCAGGCTAATGATTTGTGTTCTCCAAACAAACCATAAATAGTAAGCCAAGAGCAAAACTTGGCTTCTACTTGACCAGTCAGACAACAGCTTGTCCCCCAGCAGCAGCATGCTGCTCTTTCATGCTCTGGTTAATGTGGTATGTGAACAAGGACATAGAGGACTTGTCTCAAGGTAGTTCCTCGCCAGTTCTTTAAAAAGGCTAGCAGGTAAGACCCTAAGAAAAACCAACTATCTCTCCCTGATGAAGGGTAGAAAAACACCCAAGAGGAAAAAACAAACAAGCGCCATCCCCTTTATATTACTGGAAATAACAATATAAAAATGTATAATAGTCATAAGAACTTTGCTTTTGTTCTTTTAATTATATCTGGGGGTTTTCCAATCAAACACACTGAATTTCCACTCCCTCTGAATTTTCTTTGTTTCTTGGGTGTTTGTGCTCAAACTTTGGGTTATCAACAAATATATGGATTTTCTGCTGAACAGCATGGATTACATTGTTAGCAGATCTCCTTGTTACCTCACTGTAGGGCCGTTGTTCATTATCCTTGACTAGTAAATACCCCTCTTACATGCTTATTTTACACACATTTCCTGGCAAGTCCCATCAATCCTCGTGGTAGTTTCTAATGTGTAATGGGTTTAAGGGTCAGGGGATGGTAGCCAGTTGCGTACTTGTCATATTAACCTCATATAACCCAGGGATTCTCAAACTGACCTTAACCTATGACTGCGGGCATGATCACAGAACAATCATTTTTCATATATATCATATTCCACATAAGATGACATGTTGTTAACCATGCTGCTGTCTGCATTTCAGAACCCTGGTCCAGTTCACATTTTTCAGATGATGCAACTGTGTCAAATATGTTCTAGCAGAAAAGCTATGGTGTGTAATGTGTCCTTTCTTTATTTCTTTTACTGTGGCTCATAACTCTATTGTAAGAGATATTTACATTGCTTAAAGACAGTATTATTTTGACAAACCCAGGCTACTTTGCTCCCTAGTCTATTATCCTCAAAGAGCATACAAACTGAAGACAAACCAGACAAAACATTTAAAAAGTGGTACCTCAATTTTCCAACGTTATCTATTCCAGAGTTCTGAGTTCTGAAACATTTGAAAACCCAAAACTCAAAATGGAAGCCTCAAAACGGAAAACTCAATATGGAAGCCATGTTTCATGTTCAACTTCCGAGGCACATTCAAAAACGGAAGCATTTATTCCTGGATTTATGGTGTCTGAAAACTGAAATGTTTGTCAATGGAGACGCTCGAAAACCGAGGTACCACTGTATTTTAAGCCTGAATGTCTGCAACATGAAAGTTAAACAGGGGTGGAAAGCACTTAAATTTGTATTTAATTGTGTATTGGTTGAATATATGAGAATATCTTACTACATATTTCCCCCCACACTTGTCAAAAGCACTGAAAAATCCTTCTACACAAGCACTAAATGTAAATGAAGTGGTTCTAATGTATATGATCTACTAATATGGGACCTATACTCCAAAGGTCTCAGACACTGTATTGTGTGTGCCTGTTGTGCCTGAATTTATTTATTTATTATGATAAGCTTGCCAACGAAGTTCTGCCAAAGTGATCCCAAAGTGTACACCGTCTGACCATGCTATTACTTTTTGTGGAAATGTTCCTGGAAACAATGAAGGACAGACTGCATAATATATATGCTCCTGCTATGCCTCTGATCTACTTTCAATTCCTTGAACGTGGCAATATTTAATATGACAGTAAACACACAGATGATGAAAATTGTATTTACTGTATTTTTTGCTCCATAGGGCGCACCGGACCATAGGGCGCACCTAGTTTTTAGGGGGGGAAATCAAGAGAATTGATGTGGGGATCCATTTTGCAGCACAAGGCTAGGGTTAGGGGGGCTGAAGCGATGGAGCCCCAGACCAACCAGACATCTTCCTTCCAAATCGGGTTGACAAAACCAAGCGCTGCTTTGCAAGCGACAAAATGTATGTCTGCACTGATCTTTTTGCCGTCTTAAGTCTTGTTTGTGTGTGAAAATCATCCCCAGTGCAGGTGGGATAACAGCAGCCAGAATTTGGGGCTGCAAAGAGGAAGGAAACAGACCATGTGGGGAGCGGGATTTAAATCCACACTCACGCACTTAAACCCCGTAAACGCTGCTAATAAAATCCCCTAGCATTGCAGTGGGTTGGACTAGATGACCCTTGGGACCCCTTCCAACTCTACAATTCTATGATCGAAGTCGGACTTCTATGATTCTATGCTTCCCCTGTGGCTGCTTCAAAGTTTTTTTTAAAAAAAGTCGGGAAATCCCATTGCGGCTATTCCGCATCTGCTTTCCCAGCTGCCTTCGCCGCCTCCCCCTGCAAAAAAGGGGCTGCTTCTTCTCCAGGAACCCCCCTCCCCCAGCACGCAGGGGCAACGTGTTTTGGCGTGTCCCTCGGCTCGCCCCCCCCCCGCATCGCCTTTCAGGTTCCCTCGCTCCCTCCCCCGGCCGTTTCTGCAGTGGGTGCTGGCGGGGCTTTCCGCCATTCCTTGGAAGAGCAATCCCCCCATGGTGGCGAGGGAGAGGGGCGGTGGGAGCGCGCGTCTATGTCGTCGTCAGGTGGAAGGGAAGCGGCCTCCCCGCCTTTAAATGGCATTGCTTGTCATCTGAGCATGCTCCTGTGTGGGCAGGCGAGAGAGAGAGCGTGGCATGAGGACACCAGCGGAGCGCGCACATCTTTCTGCCAGTCGCCGCCACCAGCAGGATTTACCCTCCTCCCCAGCTCACTTTTGCGGCTGCGAAGCAGCAGAAGCCACCCTCTCGCCCCACCTCCGGCAGCTTTCCCACCTTTTTCGCCCGGGTCTCCCTCGCATTAGAGAGAAACACCTCAAGGCAGCGAAGAATAAGCAGCAGCACAAAGCGAGACCCAAGCGCAAGGAGCTCCTCGGGGTGCTGGTTTTCTGGCACGCGCACTCTTTTTTGACGTTCCCTTTTTTGCTGTTTTTCTCTTTTCCCCACTTGATGGCTGCCGCCGCCGCCAAACCCACGGAGCTGATGGGCATCTGCTCGAGCTACCAGGCAGTGATGCCGCACTTCGTCTGCATAGCCGAAGAGTTCCCTCAGCCCACCCAGCTGCCTCGGGGCAAGTGTGCAGACCCCGCCAGTCGTGCTTCAAGACGCAGCTCTCCCGGCTTCAGCAAAAGGAACCCGAAGCCTTTGGAGTGCAGCCCGAGTTCCCACTGCGCTCCAAAGGCTTCAGGTGGCTATCCCTGAAGCCTGGAGAGCGAGAGGGGTCACCGACCCCTCTCGCTCTCCATTCGCTCCATAGGACGCACACACATTCCCCTTCATTTTTAGAGGGGGGGGGGAAGTGCGTCTTATAGAGCGAAAAATATGGTAGATTAATTTGTTTTACAAAACTGAAGAATTTTTCTGCACACTTTGGCCAAAACAGATTTAAGAACATATTCTTATATACATATAATCTTTCAATACTTCGAGTATTATAGCTACTTTGGAGAGAAAAATAGGCACACCTATTTATCTTAGTTCAGTGCCTATTGTTTCAACTGTTCTATTTAAAATAAGTTAATTAGCTAAAAACTATGTTAATTTACTTGAACATATTCTAAAAGTTCATCATTTTTTTTATTTGGATAAAGATTAACCAGTGGTGAGGTAGCAGAAAGCAAATATAAATGATCATAAAAGTAGAAAGGCTACAAGAAATAATACTATGTGGCCAAGTTGGCATCATTATTTTATACCCTGACAAATGTAAAAAGGGATCTGTTTAATCATGCTATATCTCTATTAAGGAACCTACCCTCAGCATTTGGACAGCTCCACACAGGACTGTGCACTCAAGACTTTGCTTCAGCGCTTTCCCCTCAAATAGGCTATTATTATTATTATTATTATTATTACTACTACTACTACTACCCTGCTTTTTTCCCTGACAGGGGCACAAGGCAGCTTATAGATAAAAACAAGAACCATACAAATAATTACAATAAAAACAGGCACCAGTTCTTTAATTTAAAGCAGTTCCAAAAGTCTGTTGGAACAAGAAAGTCTTCACATGCCAGCAGAAGTGCAAGGTGGAAGCCAGTCTAACTTCTCTTGGGAATGAGTTCCAAAATCTGGAAGCAGCCACTGATCTAACTCAACAGCTTCATTGTTTTCAGAGCTGGGACTCACTTTTTATCCAAATATGCATTTGGGGACGTATTTGGAGTCCTGCTGGATCTGACCAAAGGTTCATCCTGTACAACATTTGTTTTCACAGTTGCCAGCCAGATGCCTATGCTAAGAATGCAAGCAGGGCCTCACCACTTTTGATTTCCATCAATGGGTATTCAAAGGCTGATACTGGAGGCAGTGAACAGCCACTGATATAGCCTGTGGGTTACTTATGTGATGCTAGGTGAAGTAGTACTTCCTTTCGTTCTGTTTTTCCCCCTAAGCAAAGTAATTCATTAAACATCATTAATTAAACCATGAGTATAATTTGATGTAACAAATATTCTTAAAAGCCTAAATAGTTATTCAATTGCAACTATGAATTTTGACTTATAAACTTATACTAATCTAGTCTAAATAAATATTCATAATTGAGGCTAGGGGAGGATAGAATCACTGAACAAATGTCAATAAAACAGATAGACAAGGGTTGAAACTATCGAGGAGTACTACAAAGCAGATAAACTGGAGAGGATATTGTACGCTGACTAGTTTGCAAACAGCCAGAGCAAATAATTTACTTTCTGGAAAGCATTTCAGAGTACAGAATGTGCCAAGAATGCTAAAGGTGTAATTAGTTGTTCCAGTTATTGAAATGATTGGTAAATGTTGGTAAATACTTCATATACCAACATGAGGTAGTAACTGTTTCAAGTTTCTTTTCAAGACTGAGATACTCATCTACTTGTTTGAATCAACCCACAAATGCAGAGTATGGTAGTGACAGGATCCATATATTTTAACTCACCTTCCCTCCAAAGAACTTAGGTTAGTGTACATGATTCCCTAAGCCCACCCACCCCCACTCATTCTGTCCTAATGGCAACCCTGTGAAATGACTAGACTAGGACCACATTCACACCACATATTTAAAGAACTATGACTCCACTTTAAACATTTGTGACTTTCCAGGAATTCTGGGATGTAGAATTTGTTAATGGATAAAATGCTCACCTCTTAAAAATCTAAAAGCCTGAGCAAACATGTCTATCTTCACATGACACCGAAATG
Source organism: Podarcis erhardii (assembly GCF_964252035.2). NCBI lineage: Eukaryota > Metazoa > Chordata > Lepidosauria > Squamata > Lacertidae > Podarcis > Podarcis erhardii. Next base: position 29,180,690 of record NC_138504.1, read on the forward strand.
ACAACAGTACTGGCCCCTGACATATCTGTAAGGAGGGGGAATTCCACAAACAGGGTGGTGGCACAGAGAAAGCTCAGCCTCGCCAACAGAGGAATGTGAAGAAGAGATCTGTCCGCTAGTCTTAAAGTTTGAGCAGACTGATAGATACTCCTTCAGGTGTTCAGGTACCAAGCTGCTTAAGGCTTTAAGGATATACTTAAGCCTCTTGAATTGGGCTTGAAAGTGAATAAGCAGCTAATGCAGTTATTTGACAATTGGTATAATATTGTTACAGATCTGGGTTAAAAGAGTTTGGGGGTGCAAGGGCATCCATAACTGCTAGTTAGTGCATGTCAGAAATAAATAATGTGGTAGAATTTAGCTGATTTTTGGAGAATAAAGGGAAGATGCAAGATGTTAGATTTAAAATACAAGCTGAATCAGTTCTCCTGTTCAGGAGACCACTGGTAGTGATATCATTAAGAACACAAGGAAAACTAAGTGGTGGGCCATTAAAGAACAATTGACCATGCAGGTGCTGTCCTTCCCCCAGCTGTGTGTTAGTTAGCAGAAGAAATAGCAGAGCTAGGAGGGGGATGTTACAGGAAGCAAAGGGAAAATGTGTCCTTTTTAAAGAAACAGAGGTCTGGAGAAGGTGGGAACAAACAGATGGAAGGGGAGGTATTTTTTGGCAAGGTGTTCTGGAAACAAGGGGGGGGGGGGACTCCATGCAATGCTGACAGGAGGAGGCTGCACTGAGAGACTGGGGACCATGACTGGCTGCTGCTTTGGACCCAAACTCACTTGAAGCTATTGAAAGACGCCATCAGGGACACTCTTGGGGGATTATGTTCTGTGCCCCCTCCACTGAAGGCTTTAGGTGTAAATAAGTGTAAAATAAACCACATTTTTTAAGGACAGTAGTCTCCGCTGTGCCTCAGTCTCCCAAGAGAAACACAACACTGGGTGAGCACCAGGAACCCTCTGGAATCTTGCTACAACTTGGCAGAGATTGGGGTGGTACGCAACCTTTGTAACAATATGATCTCTCTTAGCTATACCAGTCAAAACTCTGGCAGCAGCATTCTACACTAGTGGCCAAAATTGCAGAAACCTTTTGGAGAAAGTGTATTTTCAAAGTCTGGTGACTCCTAACACCACTTTCTTTTTGAGTAATACCATAAAATTATATATCAATGGAAAGATAATTTAATGAAGAATGTAATGCAATGAAGTTTGTTCCATTATCTGTATTCTACCAAAAGTGATAGCCAAATAACCAGAAAAAGGAGTGTTTAGAGAGCCAATCAGGTGTCATCTTGTTTTGGCAATAATGGCTCATAACACCATTTTTTGGGAGTAATATCATAAAATTATATATCAATGGAAAGATAATTTAATGAAGAATGTAGTGCAATAACTTTTATGAAGGATTATATATTACAACATAAATAAGGACATTTGTCAGTGTGTTTTGTGATTGCTATCAAGTTGGTTGGGGGTTTTTTGTTCTTTCATTTATTGAGCTTGTAAAACATAATAAAATTAAAGGAATGGTGCAAAGAGTTGAAAGGTCACCCAGAAAGTACTATGTAAAACAGTATTACTAAGTGAACAAGGCTACAGTTATGAAGAAAGTAGAAGAAAAATTGGTGGAAACTTAACCAAAGGTGGCATTTCTAAATTTCTGAAGAGGTATAAGGAGACTCAGTCACTACAAAATCAGACTGGTAAAGGCAGGAAAAGGTGCACAACAGCAAGTGAAGATAGAAGAATTGAGAGACTGTGCCTACATGACAGAAGAAAATCATCTGGGTGCATACAAGATGACATGGCGCAATGTAATGTGAAGTTGAGTGCAAGGATTGTTCGGCACAGAGTGCAGGAATATGATCTAAATGCTAGAATTCCAAGGAAAAAGCCACTGTTATCTCTCAAACAAAGGTTGAAAAGATTAAACTGGGCTAAAGCGCATGTTAACTGGACAGTGGAACAATGGGGCAGTGTTATTTGGAGTGATGAGACCCAAATCTCCTTGCTTGGTAGTGATGGCATGAAATATGCGAGGAGGAGAATCAGAGAAGATTTACATCCTACTTGCATTACACCTACCGTGAAACACCCAGTTAGTGTTATGATCTGGGGTTGTATGACAGCAAAAAGTGTGGGCAGAATTTGAGTCATTAATGGGAATGAAAATACCCCAAAATACATAGCCCATACCTGAACTCAATAAAAAATCTATGGAGCCAACTAAAGAAACTTGATGGTTGGAAGCAACCCAGCAATAAAACCCAATTAATAGAGGCAATAATTCAATCTTGGTTTCACATTATTACAGCTGTAGAACTAAAAAACTTGGTTCACTCCATGGGAAGGCCAAAGGTTACCCAACTAAGTATTAACTGACATGGTAAGAATTTTTGTATATCTCATTTTTTCTATGTGTCTCACATTTCTTCTTTATAACTGCTGTTGTAATAAATAATCCTTCACAAAAGATACTGAATTGTATTCTTCATAAAATATATTGCATTACATTACACTCATGCTAAAGTTCAGTTCATGCATCCACCTGATCCTTTACTAACCTATTTTTGGCCAAATAAGAATGACTGCTACTGGGTGCCCTATGAAAATATAATCAGAGAAGTTCCATTTCCTTCATCATCAACTAGGAAGGATGTATGTCATAGACGGTAAGGTCCACAAACAAGTGCAGAAATTGGAAAAAAAAGTATGATGTAACCTTTCACTACAAAGGTAAGCTAACAGTGAAATAATGTAAAAATAACATCAGATGACAGTGTAACATAAGAGAGTGCAATTTTAACTATTCTCACAAATGTGTGAGTTATTTCAGGCTCAAAGAGACCTTAAACCTGTACACACAAATATATATATATATATATATATATATATATATATATATATATATGCTTTCGTAGATTTTCACGGGTACAGGAATGCAGGTTTTGGTGTCCTCGGGTGTCTTCCCGTGTAAAAGTTGGGGTGTCTAGGCGACGTTTCGACGAGGTCTCACTCGTCATCTTCAGGCTGGTGCTTTCGGCTTCTTGTTACTGGAACAGAGCAGGATCTCAGTGTTTGAGTTCCTATAAATACTGTAGAGGGGGTGTGGTGTATAGCCTCCAATGTTCTGGGCAGAGAGGAAGTTCCCAGGCTAGTGTGCCTTTTCTTCTTTTGTTCCTTAATTACTTGAGAGATATCTTGAGTGATTTCTTGAGTGATATCCTGAGTACCACTTAGGTGGGTCATTAGGTGTGGATTAGTTGTTAAAGTCTTTGTGTCTTGACCTCTTGAACTTTGTGAAGAGTTTTCCTGAGAAGATGGCTGTACTGTACTTAGTTGTGCTCTGGCTTGGCTTCGTGTATAGGGGCGAGCTGTGGTTTTGTGGCTTGTGTCAGCCAGGTCTGTGTAGGGATTGCAGGGGGGTGCAGCATCCGGAGGTGCCACCATGGATTGGCACCTCCGGATGCTGCACCCCCCTGCAATCCCTACACAGACCTGGCTGACACAAGCCACAAAACCACAGCTCGCCCCTATACACGAAGCCAAGCCAGAGCACAACTAAGTACAGTACAGCCATCTTCTCAGGAAAACTCTTCACAATGTTCAAGAGGTCAAGACACAAAGACTTTAACAACTAATCCACACCTAATGACCCACCTAAGTGGTACTCAGGATATCACTCAAGAAATCACTCAAGATATCTCTCAAGTAATTAAGGAACAAAAGAAGAAAAGGCACACTAGCCTGGGAACTTCCTCTCTGCCCAGAACATTGGAGGCTATACACCACACCCCCTCTACAGTATTTATAGGAACTCAAACACTGAGATCCTGCTCTGTTCCAGTAACAAGAAGCCGAAAGCACCAGCCTGAAGATGACGAGTGAGACCTCGTCGAAACGTCGCCTAGACACCCCAACTTTTACACGGGAAGACACCCGAGGACACCAAAACCTGCATATATATATATATATATATGTTTTAAAAATTACTTCAAAATCAGTTTATTTTATAACCACAAAAACACACTTATTTATAAAACATAAAAAGTACATGGTTAGCCCATTCTATAAAAAAAAAAGGTATGATACATGTGTTAGTTGTGGTTTGCACGCTATGGCTTATTGAACCTACCGAGGTATAAAATGACTAAAATTCACTATGAATGGTCACTATGACCCTTTTCTGTTGCACTTAATACCATTTTTATACCTTATTTTGAAAGAGACAAAAAATAGCTTTATTTTGATACCCAAATAAGCCCAATTGGTTGAAAAATAAGCAGAACAGGAGGTTTTTTTCCTAAACAGAAATCGCATTAGTCTAAATCAAGCAAAAGTTGAAATGTTAAAAAAATTCTCCTGCGCCCAATTTTGGACCAAAAAATAAAATAAAAATTAATTTGAGGTTATCTCATAAGTATCTACAGAAAAAAAAAATTTTGAAGAAAATCTGAGTCGTGAGAGCACGGTTGAGTATTAAAATCAGGTGATTTGGCGTGGAATGACCCTTATATGTACTTTTGTTTTGTGATCTATTTCTTAAAATAAACAATATCACAGTAAAGGTAAAGGTAAAGGGACCCCTGACCATTAGGTCCAGTCGTGCCCGACTCTAGGGTTGCGGCGCTCATCTCGCTTTATTGGCCGTGGGAGCCGGCGTACAGTTTCCGGATCATGTGGCCAGCATGACTAAGCCGCTTCTGGCGAACCAGAGCAGCACACAGAAACGCCGTTTACCTTCCTGCTGGAGCAGTACCTATTTATCTACCTGCACTTTGACGTGCTTTTGAACTGCTAGGTTGGCAGGAGCAGGGACTGAGCAACGGGAGCTCACCCCGTTGCGGGGATTCGAACCGTCGACCATCTGATCAGCAAGTCCTAGGCTCTGTGGTTTAACCCACAGTACCACCCGCTTCAGTAGATAAAAGTAAATGTCATGTGAAAAACAAGTAAAAGGTGATACATTTTTAATTTTGACGGACAGGATTATTTGATACATTTCTCTTTCTTCATTGGTCTCCTGTCAGTTTCCATTAAAGGGGAAACCTTTATAGCCCAAATCTCCTCCCTAAAAGGAGCCCAGGGGAGCTAACAATATAAAATCTGATGAAACCCTATTCATTATCAAATCACAGAGCCTACGTGTACCCATCACCTTCCAAAAGTCTGGACGTATGTCCACCACAGAGAAACCCCTCTCACATATGCAGCCTCCTAAACATCCATAGCAGTGGTATTACAAGAAAGGTATATTCCTCTCATTGTAAAATGCAGTTTAAAACACATGGGAAAAAGTGTCCCTTCAAGAACATGGTTCCCAGGGCGAGGTCTGTACAGTGGTACCTCGGGTTAAGAACTTAATTCATTCCGGAGGTCCGTTCTTAACCTGAAACTGTTCTTAACCTGAAGCACCACTTTAGCTAAAGGGGCCTCCCACTGCCGCCATGCCTTTTGCCGCCGCCCGATTTCTGTTCTCATCCTGAAGCAAAGTTCTTAACCCGAGGTACTATTTCTGGGTTAGCGGAGTCAGTAACCTGAAGTGTCTGTAACCTGAGGTACCACTGTATTAGAATTATTTTAAGATGTTTTAATTGCTTGTTTGTGTTTGCCGCCCTGGGCTCCTTTGAGAAGAAGGGCAAAATAAAAATGTTAATATGATTATTACTATGTAGGGCATCACCAGTGCTTTTTCAGGGAGTACTCAAGGGTATGCAGCACCAGCACCTCTATTTTGTTTTTGAAAAGTGTGGCACTAACTGCAGTAACTTGATGGTGAGATACAGCACCTATTTTCTAGAAAAAAAGCACTGGGCATTATATACTAGTACCAACATTTTACATTTGCAATAAGATCCTCAATAAGGCTTTTTTTTTTTTGTCTGCTGGGGGGCTGGATTGTCTGCCCCCAAAGAGCCGTGTTATTTTATTTATTGTACAATACATAGCTATTACAACTGCAGATACACAACTGCACCTCTCCCCATAAAGCCCATGTGTGGGTCTGGGCCATCTAAGTGACCAGAGGGCAAAGTTTTCTCTCACACTAGCAGCTTTTGATTTCCACACAGGCAGCAGACATTCCAGCATGTGGGAAAAAGTAAAAGGGACATTACCACCGAGCCCAGCTTTTGAGAATCCACAGCTGCCCTTATCTATATAGGCCCAGGACGGTCCGGCAGCAACTATTATCATTACGAAAGAGCACTATCAGTTTGCAAAGCACCAGAGCCCTACCTAGAGGAGCTTACAACTTGGAATTCACTCCAGGAAAGAGGAGGAGGAAAGTTTCGTTGCTGTCCCTTGATCACAAACAAGTGTGATAAGAAACATTAGGAACTAGGTTTTACATAAGATCATAAGCGGAGCCCGCTGGATCAGGCCAATAGCCCACCTAGTCCTGTTCTCGCAGAAGCTAAGCAGGTGCCTATTATGGGGAAACCCGCAAGCAGGACTCGCCTCGCCTGAGGTTTCTAACAACTGGTATTCAGAAGTATTGCTGCCTCTGGCCGTGCAGGAAGGACACAGCCACTGTGGAAAGAAAGCATTGATCCTTATCACCCTCCATGAATGACCTAATCCTCTTTTAGAGACATCAGGGCTGGGACACACAGCTTCGCATTTAGGAGACTCTCGCTTGGGGCACCCTCGTAACCCTCCGACTACAATCTCCCCGAAGTCTTACCCGCGCGGAATAACCGACCTTGGTCCCCTCAGGACGTTCCCCGCCCCTCAGCCTCCCCTCAACCCTTCCGCGGCGGAGCGAGCCCACCTCTCCGCCCGCTCGCCCGCCTCAGTCCCACCGGTGCACCTGCGATATCCTCCGGGGCGGACGCCCCCACTTCCACGAGTGAGCTCCCGCCGCCGGCCGCCACAGCAATGAAGCCAGCAGTAGTCTATGCCGCGGAGAAGCAGCCGCACCGGGCGAGATGCCCGGTGCCGCCGCCGACAGAGCCCTCAGCGCCGCCATGTTGGCGAGCACAGAGAGGTGGGGAAGAAGAGTCGCGGGGCGCCAGAGGACAGGAAACGGAGCCGAGGATAGAGAGAGGGGGGAAGGAGAGGCACCGGAAGTGGGTGGAACGCGTGGCTGGAGAAAGAAGCCGCACTGGGTCACCTCGGGCCCCTGGTAACGCATCTGCTTGGTCTACCCCGCAGGGTAGGATGTAGAGGTGGTGGAGAGGAGAACCATGGGTGCACAACCCTTATTTACTTTTATTCATTAATCCGGCTCTTCGAAGATCAAATAATAATAAGAAAAACGGATCCCAAATACTGTAGTTGGTTCCCAATGTAAGTGGCTAGAACTGCCTTTCTTCACCTTGGAAACCCAGACGTTGTTGAACTACAACTCCCACTAGCTAAGAGGAAGGGCAGTATATAAATGGAATAAACAAATAATAATAAAAGTAAGTGAAGCAGGGAAACCAAGCTGGTTTCTTGCTGGAATCAGTAACTATTAAAAAAAAACCCAATAACCTCAGTAGTAACAAAAAATAAGTTTCTTAGGCACTGGGGAGGGGTAACCTTATTTAAATGTCTCAGGACCAGAATACTTCATGGGCCACATTTCTCTATACGAACCTACCCAGACCCTGAGATCATCCTCTGAGATTTCTTCATGGTCCTCCTCTACAGGAAGCAATACAAGAACGGGCATTTTCTGCAGTGGCTCCCCATTTGTGGAACACTCTCCCCAGGGAGATTTGGCTGGCACCTTCTACACTTTTAGGTGCCCGAAGCAAATGTTCTTTTTCAACCAGGCCTTTGGCTGATTAACATCTAATGCCCTTTTAAATGTATTGTGGAAGGAGGAAGCTTACTAGTTCATTTTTGTTATTATTTTAATTATATATTTTGTGTTTTTTATATTGTAATTTTATGTTATGAACTACTCAGATCTACAGATGAAGGGTGGTATACAAATTTAATGAAGAAGAAGAAGTTATATCTTAGTAAATATGGATAAAGGGGGCTGGCAAAGGAAGGACAACAGGTGTCTAGAAAAACGCACCCCCTGGCTACTGAGTTCCTAAACGGCTGTATGACTGGAGGAAATTCAGTTGGTAAAGATATTTTCTTGTCTACACTTGCATACAAAGAGTAGTGATGGGGGAAGCTTCTCCTGATGAATTTCCACCTGTTGTGCAGTTGTTAAAGGTGTAGGAGCCCTGCTGGAGGTGTGTTGGGGAAGCTGGCAACTCAAGATAGCCAGTTCTTACTGAGATGAATTTTGAACCAGGTACAGCCTGAGCATTATGCATATTTACTGAACCATAGGAATTACAATTTCTTTCTGTATCACAAGGCAGACTTTACCCCAGGGTCGCCCAACTTTTCCCACCAAGTGGACTGCAAGAGTACTTTGACACAGAACCCACGGGCTGCACACTGCCTTGTTGCATGGTGGTAGCATAGCAAAAATTTGACACATACCTCTCCCCATGCTGTCTTTCCAAAGCCAGCTAAGCAAGACACTGGGCTTTGGGAAGGAGGTGGAAGGCTCTGCCAGGGTCCTACACCCCTCCTATCTACTCCCCAATGTTGGGAAAGTGCAAACTAGGCTTTGGGAAGGAGGCTGGAGGACTCGACCCTTTCAGGGTCCTTACAGCTCCTTCACAAAGCCCAGCACCTCACTTACCTGACTTTGGAAAGGCAGCATGAGGGCTGCAGAGGAAGGCAGTCAAATGTAGCTGAGAGCTGCCAAAAAAAGGTCTCAAGGGCTGTTTATTGGACCACCCTGAAATCTAACCAAAATCAAACTTGACAGTGCTTGACCTGAATACTGCCACCTTCTGGAATATTGAAACTACAGTGTTACCTCGGGTTACCTACACTTCAGGTTACACACGCTTCAGGTTACAGACTCCGCTAACCCAGAAATATTACCTCGGGTTAAGAACTTTGCTTCACGATGAGAACAGAAATCGTGCAGCGGGGGCGCAGCGGCAGCAGGAGGCCCCATTAGCTAAAGTGGTGCTTCAGGTTAAGAACAGTTTCGGGTTAAGAACAGACCTCCAGAATGAATTAAGTTCTTAACCTGAGGTACCACTGTACATTTTACAAATCCATTATTGTACAAGCAATTTTGGCATATAAGGAGTATTTGCATTACTAAACAATAATAACTTCATCACAAAATACATTTTTAGTCAATAGTTAAAAAGTAATATTGGAAATTGTGTCTTATATGTTTTTAGCTTTCTGTATTTTATCTGTGCTGTTTTAATTTGTATAAGCCACCTTGATTTCTGGTCTGGGGTAAAGGGGGATATAAATAACTATAACAAAAATAAGATATCCATTCACTTAGTCCAGGGGTTGGCAAACTAAGGTGTGCGGGCTCGATCAGGCCCGTCTAGTTTGTAAATCCGGCCCACACCACGAAGCTGGAACCCACCATGAAGCCAAGACTCCCAGCGATGGCGGCGGAATTGGTCGAGCGGCGGCGGCTCTGCCATTCAATCACTGCGCCTGGTTTACCTCAACGCAGTGCGGGGATGTCTCTGCCAATCAAATGCTGCACCTGGTTTACCTCATTGGCGTTTGATTGGCAGAGACGTCCCTGCGCCACGCTGAGGTAAACCAGGCGCAGCGTCTGATTGGCAGAGCTGCCGCCGCTCGGCCTCTTCCTCCCGTCACAAGGAGGCAAGGCAGTGCCCACCGTTGGCTCCGGCTCCTCCCGCCTCGCCACCTCTGGAGGTCTGCTTTCCATTCCCCGCCAGCTTCCACCTGTGCTGCCAGGAGAAGCCACGTCTTGGTGAGTAGCCGCACCTTGCCTTGCCGTTGGATAATAATAATAATAATAAATTTTATTTATATCCCGCCCTCCCCAGCCGAAGCCGGGCTCAGGGCGGCTAACAACACTAAAACAGTACAACATTATAAAACATTATAAAAAATGAATTAAAATCAAAATTGATGGCAACCATAAACTAAAGTTTTGTAAAGATTGCCAAAGGAGGGAGTCAGGCTGCGCCCTGACCAAAGGCCAGGTGGAACAGCTCTGTCTTGCAGGCCCTGCGGAAAGATGTCAAGTCCTGCAGGGCCCTTGTCTCTTGTGACAGAGCGTTCCACCAGGTTGGAGCCGCAGCCGAAAAAGCCCTGGCTCTAGTTGAGGCCAGCCTAACCTCTCTGTGGCTTGGGACCTTCAAGGTGTTTTTATTTGAAGATCGTAAGTACCTCTGTGGGGCATACCAGGAGAGGCGGTCCCGTAGGTACGAGGGCCCTAGGCCGTATAGGGCTTTGAAGGTTAAAACCAGCACCTTAAACCTGATCCTGTACTCCACCGGGAGCCAGTGCAGCTGGTATAGCACCGGATGAATGTGCTCTCTAAGCGAAGACCCCGTAAGGAGTCTCGCTGCGGCATTTTGCACCCGCTGGAGTTTCTGGGTCAGTCTCAAGGGCAGCCCCACGTAGAGCGAGTTACAATAATCCAGTCTGGAGGTGACCGTCGCGTGGATCACAGTGGCTAGGTCAGGGCGAGAGAGGTAAGGAGCCAACTGCTTAGCTTGGCGGAAATGAAAGAATGCCACCTTTGTTATAGCTGCAATCTGCGCCTCCATGGAGAGGGAGGTATCGAAGATTACACCCAAACTTAACGGACGGTGCTGGCACTAATTGCACCCCCGCAAGAGATGGGAGTTGCCCCCTCAGCCCCATGTCGTCCCGTCCCAGCCAGAGGACCTCTGTCTTCGAAGGATTTAACTTCAACCGGCTCCCACGTAACCATCCAGCTACAGCCTCCAAGCATCTGACCAGTGTGTCTGGGGCCGAGTCCGGGTGGCCGTCCATCAACAGATAGAGTTGGGTGTCATCAGCATACTGATGGCAGCCCAGCCCAAAACTCCGGACAAGCTGGGCGAGGGGGCGCATAAAGATGTTAAAAAGCATCGGGGAGAGTATTGCACCCTGGGGCACACCACACACCAAGGAGTGGCGGGATGACAATTCCCCCCCAAGCGCCACCCTCTGTCCCCGACCAGAGAGAAACGAGCGCAGCCATTGAAGGACTGTGCCCTGGATCCCCACGTCGGCAAGGCGGTGGTCCAGGAGTTCGTGATCGACTATGTCGAAGGCTGCTGACAGGTCTAGAAGAATCAGCAGCCCCGACCCGCCTCGATCCAGCTGCCTGCGGAGATCATCTGTTAGGGCGACCAGAGCCGTCTCGGTCCCATGACCAGCGTGGAAGCCGGACTGGAATGGATCCAGAGCCGATGTTTCATCCAGAAACCTACCAAGCTGTTCAGCAACCGCTCTCTCAATCACCTTACCCAGGAATGGAAGATTCGAAACCGGGCGGTAATTGGATAGATCTAAGGGATCTAATGATGTTTTCTTTAAGAGCGGGCGCACCACTGCCTCCTTTAGTTCCCCTGGGAATGTCCCGGTGCCAAGGGACAGATTGATGATATCCCCCAGGGGGGCCCGCACCTCGTCTGGACACGCTCTAATCAGCCAGGACGGGCACGGGTCGAGAGGACAGGTGGTGGGCTTTCCAGCTCGGAGGAGTCTGTCCACATCGGCTGGGGATATCCAGTCAAAGTGGTCCAATACTGAACCCGAGGACAGTCGAGGGGCCTCCAGTTCCTTTATTGTATCCAAATTGGCAGGGAGGTCATGGCGGAGCAACAAGACCTTCTCCGCGAAAAAGCTCGCAAATGCCTCACAGCTGTGTGTCAAATTGTTATTTAAATTTGGCTGTCCTTCGAGGGACGTTAAAGACCGAATTATACTAAATAATTGCGCCGGGCGAGAGCTAGCGGATGCAATGGAGGCCGAGAAGTAAGACTTCTTAGCGGCCTTCACTGCCATCTCATAGGTTTTCATAAAAACCCTATAAGATGTTCTTGAGGCTCCGTCACGGGCACCCCGCCATACTCGCTCTAGCCGTCTGAGGTCCCGCTTCATTTTCTGGAGCTCCTCGGTAAACCAGGGAGCCCGGTTTCTGCGGGGTCGCAGAGGGCGCTTAGGTGCGATCTCATTGATGGCTGCCAGGAGCTGGGTATTCCAGGCCTCAACAAGCTCAGTCAATGAGTTGCCAGGGGGAGAAAGGTCCCGCAAGGCTTGCTGGAATCTATCAGGGTCCATCAGCCTCTGCGGGTGAGCCCAAATTGGCTCGCCACCCAAGCAGGGTGGGGGTGGAACGTCAATCCTGGCTTTCAGGGCATAGTGATCAGACCATGGCACCTTCATCGAAGGAAACATGATCACATCTATACCGATGCCAAAGATCAAATCCAGCGTGTGGCCTGCTTGATGTGTGGGGCCCGAAACAAACTGGGAGAGCCCTAGTGTCGCCATGGAAGACACCAGGTCCAGAGCCTGCGAGGAGGGAGTGGCATCAGCATGGATGTTGAAGTCCCCCAATACCAATAGGTTAGGTTAGGGAACTCCAAGGCCCAGCCGGCCACCGCCTCCAGCAGACCTGACAGGGTGGCTGCTGGTGCGCTAGGTGGCCGGTACACCAGCCAGACAGCCAAGCTCACCTCGGAGCCCCACACTAGGCCAACACATTCAATGCCGGGGATCGATGGCGATGGTAGAGCCCTGAAAGAACAATCTTCCCGGATAAATAACGCCACCCCTCCCCCCCGGCCCACAGTCCGCGACTGGTGGAGGACGGAGAAACCCGGGAGCGCCATCTCTCGTAAGGTAACAGTATCCCCTTCGCGCACCCAGGTCTCAGTCACACATGCCAGGTCAACCCCCTGCGAGGTGAAGAAATCTTGCAGGGTGGCGGTTTTGTTGCCTATAGACCTGGCATTGCACAACACCAGTGACGGAGGTGAGTAATCCTTGCTCACCCTACCCTCGTCTCTCGGGGTACTAAGAGCCCTAAAGACGCACTTACTTGTAAGTAATTCACAATCGTTTCAAGGCCACTTGTTCAGCGCCTGAAGAATTGTTCAAGTCCACTGAGGTGAAATGCACTACGGATCGCGCCCCTGGGAAGGGAAGTGCAGTGGCTGGCCCCCCTCGCCTCTTCTTCCAGCTCCACACACACACACCCCGTGCCACTTCTCCGGCCCACCACAAGGTCTGAGGGACAGTGGATCGGCCCATGGCTAATTTTTTTTGCCAACCCCTGACTTAGTCCTATCGGCTAAGAGTTTCAAATGAAAAAGTCACTAGGAGGCCCATTGCAGTTTCTACAAAACGAAGATTGTTCTTTGCTTCTTTGTTTAATTATTTACTTTTTAAAGATTTCTCTTCCTTCCAGCTAAAGCTACCTAACTGACTAATAAAATTTGTACTAAACAATTAAAATTAAATTAAAGCAATAAAATATTTTAAAGCAGAAAAATAGAATAAACAGCAGTGAAAACAACAATAAAAAGCAGAAGAAAAATAATAAAACCAATTCTCCATTAATGACTGTGAAGAAAGGCCTGGAACCTCGCCTCCTAAAAAGCCAAGAAAACATCTATCTGAGAACCTTCCAGTCAAGAGAGCACAAGACTTCTGCATTCTACACTGCTAGGATATTTGGTTGTTACTGTTAAAACCTTTAATTGGCAAGTGGTCACTCCAATGAAGTGAAGAGCTGCAGAGATATCCCTCTCCTGGTAAAACCCAGCCTTGGAAAGAGAGGTACTATGACAGAAGATTATGGAAAGCTAGGCAGTGAAAGGGCACATTCAGCCCCAATGGGCAGACCAGGAGGTATCTAGACAGAATTCTTGTGTGATTGCTGTAGGTGGGGAGGCAAAGCCAGTTGCCTCTCAATCTCATACCTCTATAGCAGGCATAGGCAGTCTTTTTTTTAAAAAAGAATATTTTTATTAGGAATTTCAACATAATAATTTTAACAAAGATACATCATCCACATTGTCCCCCCCATTTCCCCCCTCCTCCCTCCCCAGACAGAAACCCACCCTCCCACCTCACCCCCCGACTTCTCTCAGCTCTCTTCTCTGGTTTCTCAACGCATATTTTTATCTGCATGCTATAAAATTGTAAAAATCCTCAGTTTGTCTATATATTACCAATAAAGATTTTGTGAATGTTTATTCAAAACCTGCCAAAGAGTCCAGTTCGTTTTGTTGTTTCTTCAAATATTTTGTAAAAGGTTCCCATTAATCTTTAAAGTCGCAGTTATCCTTGTCACGTAGTTTGTATGTCAGTTTTGCCAATTCCGCATAGTCCATCAGTTTTTCTTGCCACAGTTCTTTCGTCGGGATTTCTTCATTCTTCCATCCTTGTGCTATTAAGACTCTTGCCGCCGTTGTCACATACATATAAATATTTCTAAATATCTTTGGCAGGTCTTTTCCCACAATCCCTAACAGAAAAGCTTCAGGTTTCTTCACAAATGTTAAATGAAACATTTTCTTTAACTCATTATATATCATTTCCCCAAATATTTTAACTTTACTACAATCCCACCACATATGATAAAAAGTCCCTTCTTTTTCTTTGCATTTCCAACATAGGTTTGAGCCCGTTTTATACATTTTCCCTAATTGTACTGGTGTTATGTACTACCTATACATCATTTTCATGTAGTTTTCTTTCAGTAAAGAACAATCTGTAAATTTTAAGTCAATTTTCCATAACCTTTCCCAGTCTTCCAACATAATATTTTGGGCATAGGCAGTCTTGGCCCTCCAGATGTTTTGGGACTACAACTCCCACCATCCCTAGCTAACAGGACCAGTAGTCAGGGATGATGGGAGTTGTTGTCCCAAAACATCTGGAGGGCCGAGTTTGCCTATGCCTGCTCTATAGAAGCAAGTTCCCAATATTCCATCCCTCTGTGGAGTGACAAAGAAACAATGGCTGTTGCTGCCAAGAAAACATCCATAGGACTATAAGCCTAATTACAGGCGTATGTCATTTTATTGTGCTTTGCAGATATTGCTGCTTATGAGGATGTGGGTGCCGCTGCAGGCAGCCCAGCTGCTTGAAAGCCCACCCTCCACCGCTACCCCTCTTCTGCCCAAAGGAGCGGAGCTGGCTAGGGCTGGAGCCAGGTTTCCCCCCTCCTGCCTCTGCGGCCAAGGGGATGTGGCTTAATAGACTATAAGCATAACACTTATATGCACTAGGAAACCAAAACAAGTTGTGTGACTCACTTTATTGTGCTATTTTCTTTCTTGTGGTCGAACTGAACACAATATCTCTGAGATATGCCTGTACTGCTTTCATGTGTCTTTGACCCTCTCTTCCACTGTTTGCACTCCATGTAAATTCTGTTAACACAGTCAAATGTATGCTCTAGCCAGCATAGGCTTTACATTATGAAAACAGCCCTGGTACTAAAGTGGTCAGAATGAATTTCAGAGCCATAATTTTGTTTGCTCTCTTCTTAGTAGTATATTTCCCAGGGCCAAATTGCACAATACATTGGTTATGTGTTTAAATAAGTGAGCTTAACCTTTACTCTCTTATTCTGGAGAGAGGAACTGCAAAGCTGCAATTCAGAACATGCTGCCAACCTGGCTGCTTACCCCACCCTGCCCCAAAGGGTAGTTTACTACAAGCAGCATCTCCATGGACAAATAACATCTTGTGAAGCTGGGCCCTTGACTGGTAATGCACAGTATAACATAAAATCCCTGCTGGTTCAAAGGACTGAACTGATCCAGTCAGTGTATTATTTCCCAGAATGGCCAACCAGATGCCTCTGGGAAGGCCACAGGAAGACATGAACTCAACAGCACTCCCTTCCTTCTAAGCAATCCACCTCAGAGCATGGAGGTAATATATAGCCATCATGACCAATGGCTATTGATAGCCTTATCCATATATTTATCTAATCCTATTTTAAGCCATCAGTGCAGACATTCCCTATGCAGTGGTCATAAGCATAAGATGATGCCTGCTGGATCAACCAAAAGACTTGTCTTGTCCGGTGCCTGATTTCCCATTGTGGCTTATGGGAAGCCCTCAAGTAGCACACAGAGATATCACATCATCATTCCCCTGCTTGTGATCCCCAGCAACAGGCATGCTGCCTCTGATACCGGAGTTAGCATATAACCATCATGACTAGTAGTCATTTGGAATCCTTTGTAAACTCTTACTTTTATGTGAGAATACAATATCCTGATATTTATAAATATAACAAATCCATTAAAAAATGTTACCACCCTCCAACACTTAACAAGAATTTTTCCCCAAGGAATGTAAATAAAGCCCAGTTTCTACTTTGTGTGTACACGTTGAAGTGTATGTTCTAGTTTAATATTTATTTATTTATTTATTTTAATGACTAGTGCCTTAGATAGTCATCCTTTGTGAATACTATCAGTATTTACACCAGAAAGATATATTGCCATTTCACCATTCTTAACTGTCATGGCTTCCCCAGTAGGAGATGCAGGCCCTCCAAGTGTCCCTATTTACCAGAGATTTAGTGAAGCTGTCCTGGTTTCTGATTTGATCCTGGAATGTCCCGCTTTTCCTTATGATTTCCCTATTTCTATTGGAGATATGCTTGAGAGTATGAAGTTATCCAGCCCACCAGCTGTCTGAAGACAATCCTGTATAGGAGGTTTCTTTAATGTTTAATGTTTTCTTGTGTTTTTATATATGTTGGAAGCTGCCCGGAGTGCTGGGGCAACCCAGAAAGATGTGTGGGGTATAAATAGTAAAATTATCATTATGGAATGGAGCATCCCTATTTTAATTGGAGAAATGTTGGAGGGTATGGGAGGTGTAGCATGCTAAGGGTTCTGAAGGAACTCTCAAAGCTGCCTCCCCTAAACCTGCCACTCTCCAGATGCTAGTAGACTCCAACCCCCATCAGCCCAGTTGTAGTTGAACAATGTCTTGAAGGCACCTGGGAGGAGACGGATTCTTAAGTGCAGCCTTCCATAACCTGGTGCCCTCCAGATGTTTGGGCTTCTATCAGCCACAGCCAGCATTACCACATTTCCATCAGCCCTACTATCATATATAGCTGTTGTTATGTACTGAGTTGAATAGGATCCAAACTGCAGCAGTCTGATTGATCCTAGAACAATAGGATCCAAAATGCAGCAGTCTGATTGGTCCTAGAACAATAGGATTCAGAATGCAGCAGTCTGATTGGTCCTAGAACAATGCAGCAGTATGATTGGTCGGCAGGAGCCACCCAATCCAGCTCCAGATAGAAGTGAATCCACAACCTGATTGGCCTATAGGAGAATCCCGGAATTAGCCAATCATGTGCAGCCCATTGTGTAAATAATGTAGGGACTTTCATTCCCTCCTCACCACTATGAGCTGAATAAAGAGCATGAAATCCACTCTCGACTCTGAGTATATTTCACTGGCGACGAAGGTGGGATCCTGCTGAGCTGACTGCCACACACAGCACTGCAGCACCGCCACCTCGCACTGTGTATCCAGGCTTCAGCTCCAGGACCCAAGGAACTCAGAATGGCAACCGACAGCAGCTTCTCGTCATTCAACCCAGCATCCGGAGACTGGGAAGCGTATGCCTCCCGTTTCACCTTCCTCCTAGAAGCCAAAGGGGTCACCAACGAAGAAGATGCCAAGAAGAGGGCAATATTCTTCAGCGTCTGCGGAGAGGAGACGTTTGAAATCGCCCGGGCTCTCCTTGCACCTGAAGACGTCGCTACTGTTCCATACAAAACAATAATGGAATGGCGGAAGGGGCACTTTTCGCCGTAACCCTCAGTGGTGGCTCGTTGAAATGCCTTCTACGCAAAGCGGCAAGCCCCTGGGGAAACCATAACTGGGTTTGTGACCTCTCTCCGCCAAGCTGCCCGGTTCTGCAACTTCTCAGAATTGGAGAACATGCTTCGTGACCACCTCGTCAGTGGCCTGAAGGATGAGAAGCTGCAACAACGCCTCTACGCTAAGAAGGACCTAACGTTCCAGGTCGCCCTGGAGGAGGCCCTGGCAACAGAAGCTACCAAGAGGTCGACGCAAGAGGCACGGCCGAGCCTGTCGCCCCAACCAAGGGTCCACCAAGAAGACCTCACCGACGACTCAGGATCTGACAGGGAGGAGGTGCACTGAGTACAGCAGTGCACTCAAGCAGCGCACAGACCACGGCTGCCTCGGTGAGAAGGAGGGAACTGCGCAAGCTGCGGGGAGAGTCACGAGAGGAGGACCTGCCGTTTCTGCAACGCAGATGCAAGCAGTGCGGAAAATTGGGACACATCGCTCGGGTGTGTCGGGCTCAGCCCACCCGACGTCAGGCATCAGATGACCGATCCAAGAGCCCCAGGGCCCAACGCACCAAGGCAACTCGATGGAGCTCACAGACTTCCAGGTATACCAGTTGCCCCACCCCAACGTAGAGAAAATTTATGTAGAGGTACAGATAGAGGGGGTCCCGTGCCGCATGGAGCTTGACACGGGTTCAACTCTATTCATAATCTCGGCAGGGACCTTAAGGAAATTGTGTCCTAGTGGGGGTCCCAAACTCAGGCCGGCCCCATTCACCCTGCAGGACTTCCAGAAATGTAAGGTCCCCACAATGGGGATGGGGACCTTCAGGGTGCAATATCGAGGGCGGATGCGGCAACTGGACTTGCTTGTGGTCAAGGGCCCCTACATTAGATTACTGGGATGGCATGGTTTGGACCACTGGGGCTAGCCGTCACCGGGGTGAACCACACTAGCTTACAAGTGGACGTGGACGCCATATGCAAGGAATTTCCAGGGGTTTTCGATGGGAAATTAGGACAGTATACGGCCCCCCCCCCAATTGCTCTACAGCTTGACTTCACAGTACGACCTGTCAGGCTCAAGGCCCGCCGGGTCCAGTTCACCCTGAAACCTCGTATAGACGAGGAATTGGACCGGCTCGTGGAGCAAGGAGTGCTGGAGCCGGTGCCTAATGCCCCCTGGGAAACCCCAATCGTCACACCCATCAAGCCTAATGGTTCGGTCCGCATCTGCGCAGACTACAAATGTACCATAAACAAGGCCCTCACGGCCCACGCATACCCAGTGCCAGTGGTCAGCCATGTCCTTGCCACCCTGGCTGGGTCAAAAATTTTTGGCAAGCTGGACTTGGCCCAAGCATATTAGCAGCTGCCAGTAGATGAGGCCACAGCAGAGGCACAGACGACTGTGACACACAGAGGAGCGTTCAGGGTAAAGCGGCTGCAATTCGGTGTCAGTGTGGCACCAGGCATATTCCAGAATCTAATGGACTCTCTCCTTAAAGGGATTCCTGGCGTCACCCCCTTCTTTGATGATGTGTTGATTGCTGGGCCCACACCAGAGGAGTTTGAGGACCGCCTCCACACCGTTCTGCACCGTTTCCAGACGGTGGGTCTCAAGGTGAAGCGGGAAAAATGTCTACTAGGAGTGCCTCAGGTGGACTTTCTGGGATTTATGGTGGACGCAGAAGGGGTCCACCCAACTGGGGACAAGGTACAGGCCATTTGTGATGCCCCAGCGCCCAAGAGCAAGACTGAACTTCAGGTCTTCTTGGGACTATTGAACTCTTACCATTCCTTCCTTCCCCACAAGGCGGCGGTAGCGGAGCCCCTACACAGACTCCTGGACAAGCGGGCCCCTTGGGTGTGGGGCCAGCACCAGGAGGCCGCATTCCAGGCAGTCACAGACTTGCTTGTCTCAAACTCGGTCTTGGCACACTTCGACGAGAGGCTGCCGGTGGTGCTAGCATGCGACGCCTCACCCTATGGCATCAGCGTTGTCTTGGGACACCAACTCCTGGATGGAAGAGAGGTACCGGTGGCATACTTTTCCCAGACACTCAACACAACTGAGCGGAAATACTCGCAAATCAACAAGGAGGGTCTGGCAATCGTGAAGGGAGTAAAAAAGTTCCATGATTTCTTGTACGGGCGGCCCTTTACCGTGGTGACTGATCACAAGCCGTTGCTTTGCTTGTTTGCCCCTGAAAAGCAGACCCCCCAAGTGCTGTCTCCTCGCGTCCTCAGGTGGTCAATTTCCCTTGCCAGCTACCAGTATGCACTGATTTACCGCCCTGGGAAGGCGATGGGCCATGCGGACGCACTCAGCAGGCTACCACTACCGGAAACAGGCCCCGACCCAGCACCTGCACAAGAGGTTATGAGCCTGGAGCTGCTTCCTGACCGCACCATTCAGGCACAAGAAGTTGCACACCATTCCAAGAAAGATAGGGTCCTGGACTGGGTGTGGAGGGGATGGACCAGCAGCAGCCCCGGGCCAGAATTCGCCGGCTACACAACCTGCAAACATGAACTGTCGGCCCACAAGGGGTGCCTGTTATGGGGAAGCAGGGTCGTTGTTCCCCAGCCCCTCCGCAAAAGGGACCTCACAGCCCTACACGAGACACACCCAGGGGTAGTGAGAATGAAGGCCCTTGCCAGCAGTTATGTGTGGTGGCCGGGGATCGACGGAGAGATAGAGGCCTGGGTCAAACACTGCCAGGCCTGCAAAGAATCCCCCAAGGGCCCCAGTCCAGATCCCCCAAGGGCCCCAGTCCAGTCCTGGGAGTCCGCCCGAGCACCATGGTCATGTCTGCATGTGGACTTCACTGGCCCCTTTCAGGGGAAAACATTCTTCATAGTGGTGGACTCATACACCAAATGGCTAGAAGTCGCACTGGTACCGTCCACTTCCACGTCCGCAGCCATCCAGGTACTATGCAGGCTGTTTGCAACCCACGGGCTCCCTGACACTCTTGTCTCAGACAACGGGACCGCATTTACGTCAGGAGAATTCCAAACCTTCACAGAGCAGAACACCATCCGCCACATCCGTTCGGTGCCATTCCACCCTGCCACCAATGGCCAAGCAGAACGCATGGTGCGGACCACCAAGGACACCTTCCGCCGCATGACACAAGGGGATTGGGAGTACCACCTTGCCACATTCCTTCTAGCACAGCACAGCACCCCCAGCTCAATGACTGGCCAGAGCCCCGCTGAACTACTAATGGGTCGGCGCCTTGCAATCAGATTGGACCGCCTTCACCCCAATAGAGCTCAGGATGAGATAGTGGTGGGGGAAGGCAGGAACCCCCGAACCTTCGTGGCCCAGGACCCAGTGTACGCAAAGAACTTTGGGGGAGGCCCAGCATGGGTACCCGCCACAGTCACCAGGGTCACTGGCCCCGTGTCGTACGAGGTGCTAACGGATGGGGGGCAATGCTGGTGCCGCCACTGCGACTAGATACGGCGACGATACCCGGAAGAAAACCAGGAGGAGGACAGGTCAGAGGAGTCCCAAGGGAACAGTGGGGCAGTGAGAACCACAGAACAGGAGGGGCCAGCAGGAGAGGCAGAATCAGTAAATACAGAGAGGACCCACGAGGCCGAAAGGACACCGGAACCAGAACCACGACTGAACGAGCTGGTTGCACCAGACCAAACAGGCCCCATCATACCCAGCATCCTTGGAACATGAGCCAGAACTTGAACCCCAGACCAGGGAACACCCCAGGCCGCAACGCACACATAAGCCGCCGGCGTACCTTGAGGACTATGAATGCGACCTCCCGGGCAGGACTGGAACTTAGAGGGGAGGGGTGTTATGTACTGAGTTGAATAGGATCCAAACTGCAGCAGTCTGATTGGTCCTAGAACAATGCAGCAGTATGATTGGTCGGCAGGAGCCACCCAATCCAGCTCCAGATAAAAGTGAATCCACAACCTGATTGGCCTACTGGAGAATTTTGGAATTAGCCAATCACGTGCAGCCCATTGTGTAAATAATGTATATAAAGCAGATACTTTGAGGGGACTTTCATTCCCTCCTCACTACTATGAGTTGAATAAAGAGCATGAAATCCACTCTCGACTCTGAGTATCTTTCAGCTGTGCTGGCTGGGGCTGTTGGGAACTGCAGCCCAAAACATAATCACCATCACCATTTATGTTAACCTTTCTATCCCATTGTTCCCCCCTCTGCCCCAAAGGACCCTAGGGTGAAAAACAACAAAGCAACAAAATAATTTAAAATAAGATTTAAAAAACATTTTTAAAGGGACATATTCTCACAGCTAATAATTTAAAGGTTGCTGGCAGCAGTCTGGAGTATTTAAAGCTGCCTGTTGCCAAACTCTAGTGGCCTCCAGATGTGGACTACAACTCCCACCAGCACCAGCCAGCATTGTCAAACTTGCTGGAGCTAATAGGAGTCATAGTCCAAAACATCTGGAGGGCACCAGTTTGAAGAAAGCTGCTGAAGCATTTCCATACACAGGATCAGGCCTCCCTTAGAAGGAATAAAAAGGAACAGCAACTAAATGTCCTAGGGATGCAGGTGGCGCTGTGGTCTAAACTACTTAGCCTAGGGCTTGGCAATCAGAAGGTCAGCGGTTCGAATCCCCGCGACGGGGTGAGCTCCCGTTGCTTGGTCCCAGCTCCTGCTAACCTAGCAGTTTGAAAGCATGCCAGTGCAAGTAGATAAATAGGTACTGCTCCTGTGGGAAGGTAAACAGTGTTTCCATGCGCTGCTCTGGTTTCGCCAGAAGCGGCTTAGTCATGCTGACCACATGACCAGGAAGCTGTACACTGGCTCCCTTGGCCAGTAAAGCAAGATGAGTGCCGCCAGCCCAGAGTTGTCTGCGACTAGACCTAACTGTCAGGGGTCCCTTTACCTTTACTAAATGTCCTAGACTGGCTCAGAGCTGGGGGATTGGTAGTGGGATGATGATGAGTGGTCAGAGGGAGCAGATTGGGAAGAGATGGTGTCCAAAGCTGAAGAGGTAACAGGGTTTATTGAGCAGGAAGAGTCTGCGGCTGAGAGAAGTCCAGAATCAGAGGCAGAAGCTGAATGAAACAGGAGAGTGGAATGAGGGAGCCCAAGAAGCAGAAGTGTGTCAGGCTGGTGAGGAAGCCAGCCTTTCTCCCTCTTCTGCAGCAACCAGCTCTCCTCCCTGCTGGTCTCCCAGAACCCAAAGAGGCATGAACAGGCAGAACAAAGACATGCAACACGAAGGAGCCTCAGAGTACTTGGGAAGGAACTGGGGGAGAGGAGACTTAGAGAGCTGTAGGAAGGTGGGGACCTTTAGTCTTAGCAACCAGGAGCGCTGAGCTGTTTTGGGCCCCCTCAATATTTTGGGGGAGTGGGAGTGGCACAGTGTGTTCTGGAGTGTGATGCAGTGCTTGACCTCCCAACCATGGGATTATCCGGGGTGTGCGTGGAACGGGGTGCTCCAGCAAGGGGCATGGTATGGCCCCTGGCCTTTTCCTGAGCATGGAACGCTCTGCTGGGGGGCACTGCATGGTGCCCCGCTTTCTGCACAGCAAAAGGGGTCTTGGCACAGCACCCAACCTTGTGACCGCATAGTGCAACATTGGGCCCCCTCAGCCTTTGGCACAAGGTGGTGCCACTGCTAGCCATGTGGGTTATTGCTGACCTGCTCCTGCCCATTCTTGTCACTAAACCAGTTGATGTCTGTGGAGCAGGTGCGTGGCCCAAATAAGAAAGGCCCATGATGAAAGACAAGAGGATCTCTCTCTGGTCACATGCACACCATACATTCACAGTGCCCTAATACCACGTAAAACAGTCACGGCTACCCCCAAAGAATTCTGGGAGCTGTAGGGGTGCTGTTACGAACGCCACTCCCTTTCTCATCTTGGAGTTGCAATTCCCTGTGAGAAGACACTCAGGAGAGATTGTTAAATCCTTCTGGGAACTCTCGTTTTGAGAGGGAAGCGGGGAAGTGGGAGGCGGGGATATCTTCTAAGAACTCTCAGCAGGTTTAACAAACTACACCTCCCAGGATTCTTTGGAGGGGAGGGGACTGTTATCACGCCGCTTCAGAATGTGTCACTAGACCTTTCTGCACTCTGAATGAACTACACTTCCCAGAAACCCTTGAGGGAAGTCGTTTAAAGTGGCATGACGCCTCTTTGAACGTATGGCGTGAATGCGGCCTCTTCTCTCTGAGGTAAAAGAAGAGCTTTTCCCCCAGTCAGGAGTGGGGGGCGGGGCCACCTCGACCGAAGGTGCCCTCCCATTGTTCCTAAGCTACGAGTGGCAAGGTCAGCAGCCAATAGCCGCGCGCAGGACCTTCGAGGAGGCGGAGCTTGACCGGCTGGGCGGGCGCTGCGGCTGAGGTAAAGCCCCAAGCGCGGGGCGAGCGCGTGGCGTACCGGTGGGGCACCATCGGGGCACCACTGGGCACCTTTCCGGCCGCGCATGGAGACGATGCCTTGCCACAACCAGAGGGTAGGCTCGGCAGATGCGCCCCGGCAGCAGCAGCAGCAGGCTGGGGCGACAGACCGGGACCAGGACTGCTCTGAGCAGGCGGTAACGGGGAGCGGCGTCGGCAGCGGCGTCGTTTCCCGGCAGCTCCGCTTCTCCGAGCCCGGCCCTGGCGGCGATAGCCCCAGCCCGGATAGCAGCAGCTGCTGCAGCGGGAGCGGCGGCGGCGGCTGCAGCTGCTCTGGCAGCAATGGGGGCGGCCCTGACACGGCCCCGTCGCCGACCCTCGACCTGCCGGCCGCCGCCGCCCCTCGGCTCAAGCTCCTGCCCATGAACGACCAGATCCGGGAGCTACAGACCATCATCCGGGACAGGTAAGGCGGGCACGCGTCGGCAGCTCCTATTCTTGGCACCAGGCTGGCCTCCCTCTGAGCATGTGCAGAATGTCGCCTGTGCGCGCGTGGTTGGGGGCGGCGTGGTGGACATCTGTCAGCGCGAGAGCCCCTTTCGTTCCCTGACCAGACGGAGCTCCGTCGCCTCGTAGCCTCCTGACAAGAGCTGGGGCGTAGAGTCTGCCCAACCTGCCTTTTGTGGCACCCGCAGGGCCAGGATGTGCTCAAGTGGCTCTCACTTGTGTGTTTTTCGGGGGAAACCCTCCCTTTTCCCGCCCAAATGTACGCAGTAATGTATGTTATGACTATCTAGGTTTAGGGTCCAGGTCCAGGTCAGGATGTGTCGTCTACGGAGGCTGGAAACTCCACTGAATTTATTGCGGTCTAAGCTTTTGCGGTCCACCGCATTAGATGCAAGAGGAGTTAACGGTGCATGTTCATTTGTTGTTTGAAGTTCAGCCTTATGAGCAGGGGAGCCAGCCTTTCTGTACGTATATAAATGTATATTATGCAGTGATGTTCGGGGGGCGGTCTCTTCTCTCTTGCTGGATTTGGGCACAATGAATGTGATGGTGCTGAGCGAAGCTGTGGGCGAGCTCTCTTTAAATAAGAAATGATGCGTCCCGCGTTATGCTTTGCAGGAAGGAGGGGGAGTAGATGGTGGTGAGGAATAAACAAAGCAGAAGGGACTTTTCCCAGGCTGGTTTTCCGTGTCTGAGATAGCTTAGGGCAAAGCTCAGCGAATAAAAGAGTGTTTCCATCATTAACTTACTAGGTGGGGCATTATAAAGCACTGTTCTCTTGACCTCAGCCCCACCCATCATCATGGGAATAGTCATACTGGCCTACCTTACAGGGCCCTTTTAAAAAAAATATGGTTGGAATAATGCATGTGGTGTGCTTTGAATGCAATAAACTTGCAATTTACACAGGTTATTTTCTGGGGATTACCCCTAAAGCCAAAATTGCATATAGTCGATACAGTCATACCTCAGGATAAATACGCTTCAGGATAAGTATTTTTGGGTTGCGCTCCATGGCGACCTGGAAGTAACGGAGTGCGTTTCTTCTGGGTTTCGCTGCTCGCACATGCGCAGACGGTCAAAATGATGTCATGCACATGCATGAAAGCAGTGAAATGCAACACGCGCAGACACGCATGCGCATCTTACGTTCTGTTCAGGATGTGAACGGGGCTCCGGAACAGATCCTGTTCGCATCCCGAGGTACAACTGTACACACTGAGTTCAAGGGCAGGTGGGTTTGCCAAAGTCTTTCCCCCCAAAACACCCATTCCCTTTTCCACCCACTTTTTAATTACCGGTAATTTGCCAAGCATGTAAAGCTGAATACACTCAAACTAAATATGTGGAAGTTTTGGGCTTATTGTACTAGAAACATGCTACTTGCTACATAAATATGACCTATTAAATACGCTTGAATTGGCCATCCAAATTTGCTGGAATGGGAGGAATCTTTTCAAAGGATAGCTTACCAGGTAGCTGGCATGGTGTGTCCTTATGACTGAGGCTTGAGTGTATGGCAGGTGATAGTTTTGAGATCACATAACCTCAGGGTTGGGTAAATGCAAAGCAATATTTTCCCTTACTTTTTGGAGGACATTGCAGAAGAGCAAGTCATAGCACTGGAGTTTTGCCTATAATTCAAGCTGCAGCCACCTTCAATGAATGGAGAGCTGGATGTCCATGCCTGCTGCTTCACTGTTCTTTGCTTGCTGCCAGATCTGGTTTTGTCATGCAAACTGACATGATGACAGTTTGCTCTGCTTGTACTTGATTACTGACTGTGGTTGACTAGTATTAGAAACTTTTTTTTTTTTTTTGCTTTCTAGAAGAAGCAAAGAGGTGCAGTGTCAATGTATCTTGTCTAGTTAGCCAACCTCTGGGATTAACATTAAGTGAAAATAGGCCTAGCATATACCATGAACTCTGCTAAACTCTTAGGGACAAGTTTTGGCATGCAGTAGGTGCCTTTCAGATCCTGTACTGCTGGCTGGTAGGTGAAAAATTTTAGTGAGTAGGATGGTGGTTGGGTCCCAATGCTAATAAGCACTATAGCTAATCACTTCGCTGGTCATTCATAGAGAAGGCACTGTTGCATCTTGCAGCTGCACACATTGCAGTTTCTTCAAAAAGTATCACATGATGATTGGGTTGGACAGTGGTCCCACATCTAGTTATCTCAGTAATGTGAGGTTTCTAGGCCAGCTTTGTCCTTACTAGGTGCTTCCAACATATAAAACCCAACACATTAATATTTAACCTATGAAAAAAACATGAAACAGCATAATCAGGCAATAAATACTAATTTTATTAACTGTACATTAATGTTATCTAGTGCTGATATGCATGCATTTTGAATCTATACTTGTTCATTCAGGAGTAAATTTCACTAAGTTCAGTGGGTCTAACTCTAATTCCAAGGTGAATTTAGGATTGCAGCCTTGGAGCAAGCCTGACCTTAAGAAAGTTTATTTAGGGAAATTGGTGTCATCCATGGGCTGCCTTTACGTGCTTAAATGTGGAGTAAATCAGCTGAATCCAGAATTCAGATGAAAGCTGTATAAGTAGAAAAATTGCCTGAAATGTCCTTCTTGGATTGTACTGTATAGTTAAACTTCTCAAACATGCAGCCAGGCTAGGAAAATGACAGCCGACTATTGGTTATTTGAGTGCATGTTTGGTATTGATATTTAGTCATTAGCGTACAGCTTAGGTGTGAGCATTTTGTTTCACTTTTTACAGTTGATGAGTATGGACCCCTCTAGATGATGTAATTGTGATGATTTGTTCTTTTGATGCTATCAGTGTATGACCCCACAGGCAAAAAAAATATTTATTCTTGCAAAAGTTTTGTGGTAGTCATACCCTTTCATTTCCAACCAGTGCATAGCTGTAACGTCCTGCTGAAATCCTGTAACTTTTTATACCACAAATGCTATTTTTGTTGTACTATAGTTGCTCTGGAGAGCAATAATGCAATACTGGGGAATCATCACAGAACAACTATTAAAGAAGAAACTCAAGAACATGTTGCAAAGTACACCTGCAATCAGTGTTAGAAACTAAGATATATAAATTAGGTGCCAAATGGCTCCTTTAACCAAGGTTGCAGTCACCAAAACAGAATGTCTAGCTGCCAGTTTGGGGCAAGACAACTCTAAAGTTGTCTTTTCAAGTGATGGACTGACTGTGATTGATTATCACTTAAATATTTGGCTAGTTCAAATGACAACCTTGTGCTAGGTTAAGAACTTTGAGAGAAGTCACTTTATCCAGGGACAGTCCACATATATATTGGCCTATTCCTACAGGATGTGGTATTAATGTGTGAAAACAATCAAGATCCAATTATCCCCAGGCATGCACCTCCATCCTGGCACCCATGCATCTTCACTTGGTTGCAAGTGGCCAATAGCCAGGGGCAAAATGCGCCTTGTGTATGGCTAATTTTTAACACACTGCCTGCAAAATAACACCAGCTTGGAGGGGTCCCGTGGTTGTGCACACACAGAGTTAAGAGACAACAATGAAAAATTTTTTTCTTTCAAACTGCATATGGATGCTTTTCTATTTAACCAGTTTGGTGAGCTGCTTTCTCCTCCTCAAAAAAAGGAGGTATAATGAAAATCAGCTTTATGTGCATTCTCTTTAAGAAGTGCCTGTATCATGGGAGTGCCTGTTCTCCACTACATAAATGATCTTGCTGACCAGGTAAGTGTTAGGATGATTTGGGCAAGAATCATACTACAGTGTTACCTCAGGTTAAGTACTTAATTCATTCCGGAGGTCCGTTCTTAACCTGAAACTATTCTTAACCTGAAGCACCACTTTAGCAAATGGGGCCTCCTGCTGCCGCCGCGCCGCCGGAGCACGATTTCTGTTCTCATCCTGAAGCAAAGTTCTTAACCCGAGGTACTATTTCTGGGTTAGCGGAGTTTGTAACCTGAAGCGTCTGTAACCTGAAGCGTATGTAACCCGAGATACCACTGTACAATTGTCTTAAAACAAACAATGATGCTTTTCTCAAAGCTACTAGCTTTATAGTATATTATATGCTTTCCTGAATTGTAGCTGCAGCTATTTTATCTGTAAAGCTCTTGCAGTAGCTACTTCCTGATTTTGAATGAATGTATTAACATGTACAGCACAATGTAAAAAGTCAGCTAGCTGCAGATAGCATCATGATTAGCTGTGTGCTCCAGCGGACAAGAAGAAATGTCGCTTACATTGTTTGACATCACACATTTATTATAGACGCACCCAGTGTTGCCACTGTGCCTTTGGCAGTGTCAGTTTTTCCATGTCAAAATCCTCATTTCTGTATTTATTGAAATTCCTCGTGCATCAACATTTTTTGGGAAAAGCACATATACTTTGTCAATCCAGTGTAATGTATTTGTAATTGGAGGAATATTTGTCATTCCTTGCCACTAAGTGGCAAGAGAAAACGGTGATTAGCCAGTAATCTAGTCTTCTTGTATAAGATATCTTTGCAATGAAACAGAGAAAAGCAAGGGGAAAATAGAATGATGCAGCAGAGAAATGTCTGTCCATCTTAGGTACTCTGGCAGTGGATTCAAGACAGACAAGAAAAGCATAATTAGGATATGGAATCCACAACTATAATGAGTTGTAATGAATAGTAGGTTGGATGCCCTCAATGATGTGGGTTATGCAAACATTTTAATTTGGAAAATTCTCAGGAAAAAATGCCTTATACAAATTAAGTTAATTTGCATTAGAAAAAACCAGAGGCCCTAGAAAGTAATGTAGCATATTAATTTTACTTGTATTTACTAAACAAAGAAACTTTTGAAACTGTCAAGCTTGCTTAATATTGTGTGCACCATTTCATTGCTACTAATGAACCTACAAAACGAAATTTTTTACATCCCACATCACTAGATGACTTTACAAAATATTAGAGGAAACAGCTTTCTGCAGGTGTCCTAAATGTGTGTTAAATACATGAAGGGGACTTGTAGGGACAAGTGCAATAGCCCTGCTCCATGTTCTTTTCCCTTCACAAATTGGAGGGTTACCTCCTGAGCTGATCATCATCTGAGTTTGTGGTGGCTCTCTGCACATTTTAGAACCTTATTTTTCCAGGCTTCTAAAACATACGGGGAGCTTCTGAATATAGGAAGGTGTTTTACTTCAGGTGACTGCCGTTCAGTTTATGGAGGGTGATGCGGGGGAAGGGGAATGTGCTGATTCCCATAGCCCCTCTTGCATATTTACTTAATGCACATACAGAGCACCTGAAGAGAGCTTTTCACTGTCATGAAAAATGGGACCTTAATGTCCAGGGCTAGTATGCCCCCTGAGTACCAGCTGCTGGGAGCAATCCCTAGGGCATGGTTTTAAAGAGGCCTCTGCCTGGATGCTGTAGAAACAGAATGCCTAATCCTATAAAGGCATCACTTTTGAAGGAAGACAGCTTTTGCTTCATTATGGAATACAAGGCAATTGGCAATCCCCTATGATTGTTAAAGGTAGCCAAGACATACAGCTGTTTACACATGCATATCTACTTGATTTCTTTCTTTTTTGGTACTGTTAAAGATGCAGGGCAGTAAGTGGAGTTCTGGCAGGGAGGAACAAGGCACAAAATAAATGAACCCTAACACGACCATCTTGTGTAGCTAACCCCGTGTCTAAATTTAACTCCACTAGACTACTGTACACTTGATGGTTGGCAGCTGAATGTGTAAGCCAACCACATAGAAATGTGTTCAGTTGAAGGTAGTGCAGAAGATTGTCTGTGATGACACTTGGATAAATTCTAGGTAAGACAGGAATGCTTCCCCTTAGAAATAAGAAAGACAATGGACTCCATGCAAGCTGTCTTCTTAATTGGATGGAAATAGTCTAGCCACAGATGCTTATGCTCACTATTCCAATGAGTTATATGTGGGAGTGCTTTCAAAAACTGTCTGAAATTTCAGATGGTCCCGAACTGAGATGGGCTGTTTGATCACATTATACAAGTCTGTTTTCAGGTTCAATTTAAAGTAATGAGATCTTGCTGGAAGCTACTATGGCCAGTACCACCACTTCTCCCATAGAGGTGCACCACCTTTGCTGCTGCAGCCAGAGAAGCGGCAGTGGCAGTGACTTCTAGGTTTTGGCAAGACCTTGTGGACCTCTTGCGAGATCTCACTGAAACCTGGAAGTTGCTGCCACAGCCTCACAACCCTAGAAAGCAAGGTTTTTGTTGAACTGTCAGTGGGGAGAGGTTGACACCTTCCCGTTTTGTCTCAGGTGGTGAAATGGGATGGGCTGCCCCTGTTGATCACGGTGATAGGACAAGGGATACAAATATTGTATACTTCAGTGGCTTGTTTCATTGAATATTTGTACATGTCTCGTGTTTATATATGTATGCTGGGTTTAATGGGGAGTGGGATTTAGTCTCATAAAACTTTCATTCCCAGCGCAGATTATATTGCCTGATTTCAGGGCTAAAATTGGCAGTGCTGCAGTTTACAATGAAAAAAGGATTTGCAGGCAGTTGGGCTTGAGAACAGGTTTCCATAGAAGCAGCTCTGAGCAGTGTGTTTCTATTCTGACAAAATCCAAAGTTAATGGGAGGTAAATTTAACTGCTGGCATTTTGTATATGGCTGCAGATGGTTTTAACTGCTTATATGCTGATCCTAAATAAGCAACAAAAGCCACTCTTTTTTTTGAATGGGGGATCAAGTTTATTATGGAACTAACTTGACCCTATAATATTGTCACACATGAGCTTATAGCTTCTAGAAAGGATTTTGACTTCATCTGCATGTTCCAATTAACAGCAGTCTTAACTGCTGATACTTAATTCTGATCAAAATATGCAGAATGTGACCATTTTAGGTTGCAATATTTTCCTTTTGTGATTGCTTATTTTAGTGGTTTACAATATGATTAAAAAGTTATAATAAAAATCAATTAAAATTACCCACAACAACAGAATGCTTAAAATGCCTACTGAAATAAGGACTTCATTAGATGCCAGAAGTTCAAAATGGATGTCATCTGTCTTATCTCAGCTGTGAAGGAGATTCATGGAGTTCAGCCCCAATATTGAACATAAGGCGCCTTGTGGATACAAGTTGTGCATTTGAGCCATTGGTGAGGTGGGGGAGCACTAACAGTGACTCCATGAAGACCTCAGTGATTAAGCATATAAAAGCCAGGCAGTTCTTAAGATAACCTGCACCCAAGTTGTTAAGAGCCTTGTAATTTAATGAAGAACTTTGATTCTGGCCTGGTAGAATATGGGTAGGAAGTGCAAGCTTTTAAGCATTGAGTTATGTACTTGTGATAGCCTGTACCCACAAAGTGTGTAGCTGGTTGAGTTCAGCTAGTTCACCCACAACAAACTATACTTTGAAGGAGTCTTTAGGGGAAGCCTTGGCTGTTTAAAGTGGTATGTTTCTGCCTTAAATGTATAGTGCAGATGGGGTCTGAGTATGAATATCATGCTAAACCAGTGGTTTTCAACCAGTGTGCCATGGCATCCTGGGTGCCTTGAATGATGGTCTAGGGTGCTGCGGGCAACACTGGCCTCTGTCCCTCTTCCCTTCCCTTCATCCTATGATGCCCTCTCACATCTCTGCCTCCCAGGCTTGCATAGCTATTTGTTGCAGCAACCCTGGCTACAAGCTCCACAGATAAATGGTGCTTCTGGGGCTGGTCAGTGGGTGCTGGTTGTCAGGAGCTGAGGCAGCCTTGGAGTAAGCAAGCAAGCAAGCAGGCGAGGGAGCCCAGCCACCCATTTCACCAGCCCTTGCTGTTGGGAATGGATAGAGAATTCCCAGGCCCCTGTGGGACAGTGCGAGGAGACCCCTCTCTTTGGGGCAGAGGGGCAGCAGTGGCTGTCCAGAGGACTCCCAAGAAGAGAGAAGAGGAGGCTGAGGGAATACTCCACAAGGGAGGGTGTTTGAAAAAGGGTGACAGGCTGTCCACGCTGCAGGCAAGCGGTGACATA
This sequence comes from Podarcis erhardii, assembly GCF_964252035.2. Taxonomy (NCBI): domain Eukaryota; kingdom Metazoa; phylum Chordata; class Lepidosauria; order Squamata; family Lacertidae; genus Podarcis; species Podarcis erhardii. Next base: position 29,213,163 of record NC_138504.1, read on the forward strand.
ACTGGGCTCCTGAGCCCCACAGGGGTGCTGCAGAAAGAATGTAGTTGATCAAAGGAGCTATGGACCCAGAAAGGTTGAAATCCTCAGTGCTAAACTTTGGTTCAGTGCACCACGAATGAACCTGGTATCCTTACAGGCTTTTGCCACCCTTCCCTCTCCTTCTCCCAAATAGCTGGGATAAGTTTGACAGGCTTTCATGTTGCTTTCCCTTAAATATAGCTTGCTGTTTTTTAACTGGGGATAGTGGTTAACACTAAGCACTATTAGTTTTAAAACAAACCAACCCATGGAGTTGACTTGAGTAGACTAATCCTAACATTAAACTATGATCCCCATTATTGAATACAACAGCAACATGACAAGAGAAAATGAAAGCTTCTAAATGTGGGAGAGGTGTATAAGCATTGCTTTTTTCTGGGGGGAATGCCGGGCTACGCATACCCCTAAACATTTTGTGAATCTAAGTTTGGCCTCATTGAGGGGCAGTATTTCAATATGAGTAGGAAAATGAGAGTACCCCTAAACATTTTTTTTTTAGAAAAAAGCACTGTGTATAAGTAACGTCTGTGACCGTTGTCATGAGATCAGTGTTAGAAACTGAGATATGAAAACTAGGAGCTAAATGGCACCTTAAACCTAGGTTATGGGCACAACAACGGAATGTCTAGGCGCTTTTTAAAATAACAAGAATACAAATTGAAAATTAATGAACTGCAGCTAAAATATTGTGTTAATTTTTCATATCGTCTAGTCCTTCCCCTGCCTACCCCCTAATATTCTTAAGGGGGTCTCTTCTCCAGTCTTCAGAAAGTAGCTGGAAGTGGGGAGGCAGAAAAAGGTCCTCCTTTCCTTCCACTCTGCAGTTTTAATCTGAATGAAATCTTAGGCACGGTACTACGCCCAGAGCTCAGAAGCTGTTCACAGTAATGAAATTCCCTGTCGCAAAATGTGCAATGGAAGTTTCGAACACTGCATGAGATGGCAGAATATTTTTCTTAGTGTTTTGAATTAATTCTGTTTTTGAGTAGACTATAGGGAGACCATACATTTAGGACCCCATGGACTGCTACTTCACTTTCTAGATTTAGATTGTCAGGCTAAATAATACAATGAGTAAAATGAGATTCACATGCATAACTCTTTGTCTTCATGCATAATATCTCTGCTTATAAACCTTCTTAGAAAACACTTTAAATCCACCTCTAATGACTAATGTTCAAAGACCTTAATGACTTTACTTCAAATAAGTTAATCTAAAGGTCAAGCCTTTAGTTTATATTATGAGGAAAAGTGATAGATGCATTTCAGCACTTATTTTTAATTGTGTGCATATTTTCTGGGATATTTAACAATAGTAGCTTGTTGGATAATCATACTAAAAATTCTGTTCTTTTCCTCCAGGACATCCAGCAGAGGGGACTTCGTATTTTCTGCTGATCGATTGGTAAGTTAGTTGAAGGCCTGTTGTGTAGATTGGTGTATTAACAGGAGTATTCTGCTGGAATGAATAACTATTACTGGAAAAGAGATCAATTTTCTTTGAACCTGCTGCTTATTTGAAAACCAACGATCTGTCAGTAATAGTTTTCATATCAGCATTTATGTTTAATCCTAAGCATATCTACTTTTATGCCAACAGACTTCCAATAAATATGTGTAGGATTAGGCTATTAATATGCTGAACTAAATTGTGATCTAGAAACAAAATTCAGGCTTGCTTTCTACAGTGACATTATTAGTTTCTTTGCAGAGTTTCTTGCACCAAACAGATAAAACCATTTAGCTTTTAGCTGTTAAGAAACACTCTGGTGTCCTGACTACATGACATTTTCAGGATGTTTACTTAACATGATCCCATTTTAAATAATGGGCAGTATCTACTACACAGAGAATCTCCTGCCATTCTTTAATGCTGGCTTGTTCATGGAAATACCCACTTACACAATAACAGACATGAAGTTCTTCTACTTACAAATTGTTTCCCCTCAACTATGGAAGAATACATTAAATATATATATAACCAAGGAAAATCCTTATTTTGTTACATTTTCTTGTATACCTACACCTAGGGCCACTTCCCATGCGACATTTTTCCTACATAGAGTTGTGGGGGTGGAGGGACTTGCCCTGATCGCTACTGGAATGTGGCCCACAACAGCTTGTGACCATTGTAATGTGGCCCTCAACCTGGAAAAGGTTACTTAACCATCGGATAAAGAAAGAATAAGATGATATTACAGTTTGAAAATATCTAGGCAAGGGGAGTTCAAACTGGGAGTCTTTACAGGAGTGTAGCTTTGAAGTCTTGTGCTCTTTTTTCCATGCTTTCCAGTGTGTAAATGTTGTACATACATTATACAAAAAATAAAAAATAAAATAGTTAAAATGATCTGTAGGTGGTGCAGATGGTGGATCAAAGTCCATTGTGCTTATTTCTGGACTGTTGAAGATGTTGAGGGGAGCACTTGGGCTGTGCCCTTGCACTAATGGTGTGTTAGCATTTAGTTGAAACTGAAGCCTTGCTGTGACAATGTTTTCTCGTTTTTCTTCCACTTTGTCTTGCTCCCTCCCCCATTTGAATTCTTTCTCTCTTACAGATCAGGCTTGTGGTTGAAGAGGGGTTGAATCAGTTGCCATACACAGAATGCATAGTAACCACTCCAACAGGTAATGGGGAAAGTATGCCCAGCCTAGCTGGTGTGGAGAATAAGGATATGGTAATGGGGAAAGTATGCCCAGCCTAGCTGGTGTGGAGAATAAGGATATGGTGTAAAGTAAAATGGGCAGTGTGGTTTGACCTACCAATAAAGTTAGCTATAGAGTGGGCATTCTGCAAATAAGAGGATATTTAAAATTTGATCACTTTGTAAAATGATTTTTTTGAGATAATTTGGCAAAGGCCAGGCCTTTTCATGACTGGGAGAAAAACAATTTTTAAAATGTGTTTGCTAGACTAGGAAGGCCCCTGCAGAGGAGGGGGGCATCTGCATATACCTGCCCCAGGCTAAGCCCACTGAGTGGGGAGGGGGCATCAGTGGCCTGTTTGATTTTATTACTTTGTTCTAACAAGATTCCCTCCCCAGGCCTCAGACAAACTCTGCATGGGTCTGAGAATAGGTCTTGGTTTAGATGCAATGTATGAGTGTCTGGCTGGATGTAGAAGGGATGTAGGGCCCATTCTTGTTGGCTCATCTCAGAGACCAGCTACTTTTGACTTCTCCTGTCCATCCCACCTGATCATTAGAAGGATTTGTACCCTGCTGACATTCATGAATGAAGATAATACAAAGGAACCAAGGGAAGGAGTAGAGGGAAGTTGGGGGATTCAAGTAATCTCATAATGTGGGTTTAATATTGATTGTGTATACAGTTGCCTGGCGTGCTCTGGTCCATGGGGTCATGAAGAGTCGGACACAACTAAACAACAACAACATGCAGTTGTTATAAATGTTTTATTTTATTATTTTTTCTCCTCTTTAATGTAATGTTTTTGCATGGAAATTAATAAATATATTATACAAAAAAAGAAAGAGGGATTTGTACCCAAGCTGATCTCCCTTCCAATACATTATCCGTTTGTCGTTTGTGTGTGTGGTTTTTTTTTAAGTTTGTAAACTTAAGGACTGTCGTGTGTGTGTTGATTAAGATGCTCTGTGAGCATTTTTGGGATGAAGAGTAGGATAAATAAATAAACTTCTATTTTACAGTGGTGCCTCGCAAGACGAAATTAATCCGTTCCGTGAGGCTCTTCGTATAGCGGTTTTTTCGTCTTGCGAAGCAAGCTCATTGACAGCTTAGCGGATTAGCGCTATTAGCAGTTTAGCAGCTTTTTGCGGATCAGCTGATAAGCGGCTTATCAGCGGATCAGCTGATAAGCGGTTTAGCGGCTTAGGAAAAGGGAGAAAAAAGGGGGGGAAACCCGCAGGAACTCGCAAGACATTTCATCTTGCGAAGCAAGCCCATAGGGAAATTCGTTTTGCGAAGCGCCTCCAAAACGGAAAACCCTTTTGTCTAGTGGGTTTTCCGTCTTGCGAGGCGTTCGTCTTGCGGGGCACCACTGTATCTTGTATTCTCTGTGGAACTTTGAGGGATAGACATCTTTTTGAAATCACACCACTGTAAAAAATGTGCCTTAGAATTGTAAGTGGTTAATGCAACTTCCACTGTCCATCTTGAAATAGGATATTCAGTGTGAGTAAAAGGAAAACAACATCTTTAATCCAGATTCTGTGTGACCTTTCAACAGGGTACAAGTATGAAGGGGTGAAATTTGAAAAAGGAAATTGTGGAGTCAGCATAATGAGAAGTGGTAAGTCATTTAACATTTTTTGTGTGTTCAGCCTTTTTATTATCAGTGCAGTGTTGCTGTTTCTAGCAAAAGTGGCACCATATTGGAAATAGATGTATGACTACTACGTAAGTTACTAAATTATACTTAGGAAAGCAACATAGAGGGCTGTAAGAGGAACAGTGACAAAAATGACTACGTTTTCCAAGCAAAGTGTTAATCCCATATGTCATTTCTAAGAGCAAGTTTTGACACAGCCACTTTTGGCTTGCATCCTTATGGAAAATGGATGATGGAAGTGTGTATTCATAATTTTTCACTTGAATGTAAGTTGCATCTTTCCTTGCTGATAGTGCTTGCCTCTCACACCAGCTTTTATTGAACGGCATCAGCTGTCTTCTGTTATATGAGGAGCTACTGTATGTTGCAGAATGAAAATTGCATATAGAAGCCATTGCGAAAACAAAAAGGCAGGTAGATTAGTGAAACAGGCTGGCCATTGCTTGATTTGTAACTGTTTCTTGTTTTCTCCCCCCCCCCCCCCCATGAAGGAGAGGCTATGGAACAGGGTTTGCGTGACTGTTGTAGATCAATCCGAATAGGAAAGATCCTGATCCAGAGCGATGAAGACACCCAGAGAGCCAAAGTGTACTATGCAAAGTTTCCACCAGATATTTTCAGGAGAAAAGTTCTCCTCATGTACCCAATACTAAGTGAGTGCCTTAAAGGATTCCCCACCCCACAAATATTGACCATTTGACTAGAGAGCTCTCTTGGAAGGCAAATCTATCATTGGTTAGAATTAAGGATTTGGTTTGGGACCATACAACACTGGATTTTTCAAGCTTTTCCAGAATTTACATTAGTTGAACTACAGCACATTAGCTGGCACAGAAGTGTCTATAGCAGGCATAGGCAAACTTGGCCCTCCAGATGTTTTGGGACTACAACTTCCATCATCCCTAGCTAACAGGACCAGTGGTCAGGGATGATGGGAACTGTAGTCCCAAAACATCTGGAGGGCCAAGTTTGCCTATGCCTGGTCTATAGGCTGCACGTGTTGAAAATATGCATCTAAAGATGCAACTTGTTGTTTGAGTCACTTAAGTACAAACAAGTAATGAGGATGTTGATGCTGGGTGCAACTAGTAGAGTGTAAACTGTTCAGCAAGGGGTGATATTGAAGCTTTTGCTCATTCCTAAATGTTAATTAAATAGGATCAGATATTTATTTCTCAGAACTGAGCTGTTTGATTCTGTTTAACCAATTTTTTAATTTCAAACTTTTATAAAAATGCATTAAAATCAGATATAGAAGCCATAATAGTCTCAAACCCCAGTGCCAAATGCACTTGCTAGAAATTGACAAGATAATTTAGTTCAGAGTTAAGTGTTTAGAATTTAGATTTAAGCCCATGGCTGCCACCCATTTCGAAACTGACCCTATTTACTCCTTGAAAGAGTACATTGAGCAATGCTAGCCATTGGTGAAGGAACTTTAGATGCACTGAGCTCATTGTTTTAGTTTATTGTTTTTGTTTGGAATGTCAGAATTCATACCTATAGGCCATGCAGATTAATGGCGAAATAGTTTGATTTTGATAGTAACATAACTTGAAAATATACTAGAGTAATTCCTCTTTCTTCTCCTCTCCCCCTCCCACCCCCAAAAATATTGTCAGGTACTGGCAACACTGTGATTGAGGCTGTAAAGGTTCTTATAGAACATGGAGTCCAGCCAAATGTCATAATTCTGCTGAGTCTATTCTCTACACCTCATGGTAAGTTAAAGCAACAGGGCAGACAAACAGCCAAACTGAATGTTATGAGCTAGTCCTGTTGTCTTTCTCTGGTACAGGATACACATTATCTTTATCAAAAATAGACAATAACATGTTTACCTATATGTGTGCTGATTTCTGTAATTGGTTGTTTCCAGAATTTATGGTACAGCTCCACCACATGTGCCAATAAGATCCCTGCTCCCCACGCTTTTCATGTCAGTTGTTTGTCAAGGAATACTTTGTTACAAGGGGGCTGGGGACAGATTCCTTCCTCTCAGTACACATGTGGCCCCAGTCCACTTTACTGGGATTTGCCATTGACCAACTCATGTCAGCATCCAGGATCATTGCAATTAATGACACTTGGCCAAAGAATGCAGCTATGTGCAAAACATTGGGGAGGAAAATGGATCATTGAAAGGAGTTTATGCCAGCAGCAATTGCCATTGTGAGCATGTAATTTAATAAGACATTTGATGAAGTCTGTATGTTAGATGGGTTAATTCTAAAGGGGGGCAAAGGAGGAGGAGAGAGAAGAGAATCAAGCTCCGTAATTAGATGGGAGCCCTTGTTGCAGAGTTGCAAATGTAGTTTACTGAAATGTTTGACTTCCCCAACTTTTCTTTTTTTAAAGGTGCCAAATCAATAATCCAGGAATTCCCAGATATCACAATTCTAACGACAGAAGTTCATCCTGTTGCCCCAACACATTTTGGACAGAAGTATTTTGGAACAGACTGAAGTGCTTTAACCAGTGTGTGTTTTGTTACTGTATGATATTATACCATTTTTCTACATTTTATAATTTGAAGCAGAGGTATTGCTGGGTGTATTTAACAGCCTATTTTTCTTTTGCCAAAGGTGAAAATAACCTGGGCCAGTTTTGTTTTTTTTTTAATTTAAAAGGGAAAATACTTTATCTTGTGTCCACTTGAGTTGAGGGCAGCAATGAAGCACATTGCGCTGCAACAGTCTTCCAATGATGCGCATATCCAGATTGCTGCACTCATGGTTCCTTTATTTATTCTTTTGTAGCCAGTTTAAGTGGCTGCTTGTAACTGCAAAATAAATTAACTGTGAAGACACCATAGCCTATTTAATTTTTCAGTGCTTATAAGCACAGTTGGAATTTTTCGGAAGTCTTGATGCTTTGCAGACAACGGCTCCAGGTAATATTCTTAAACCGTATTGCACTTATGAGCTTGTTACGAAGATGTGGTTAACAGAAACCAGTCACAGTCCAGAGAGTGATGTGTGCAATACAATACACTGCTCATATTTGCCAGCTCAGGCTTGCACAAGCCCTTGGAAGGATTGTGTAGTATGTGCAGAGCAGCTTATGTGGGTGGCTTTGCACAGAGTTCTCTTGCAAACAGCACATTTGAAAAGGAAGATAACTGCTCTGTATCCAAAGCAGCTTCTTCCAGTTACAGCCTGTGAAGTGGGGGGTGGGGAATGGATCCTGAATGAATTGTTGGACTCCAACCCCCATTAAATCCAACTAGCAAGGGCAGTAGCCAGTGATGATGGAATTGTAGTCTGTGTCACATCTGGAATGCCACAGGTTACTCATCCCTTCAGTACCGCTGCTTGTCCACCAGGTTTCTCTTACGCACAGCAACCCAGGTCATGTGGGCGGGGAGGGGGGGTTGCAGTTATTTTTAGGAGGTCATTAGTTTGCACCAGGCGTCCTATTAGGAAGACCCAGTTTTCTGAGTGCATGTTCTGGAAGTTGGGCAATAGGGGCAGTACAGGATTCCTTTTGGTGTACCGACCTCCCCGCTGCACCAAGGATTCCCTGCCCGAGCTGCTTCAGGTCGTGGCGGATGTTCTCCTGGAGACACCTAGCTTGGTCGTCCTAGGGGATTTTAACATCCATGCCGACATGACCTTACAAAGGGCCGCTCGGGACTTCGTGGAAAGCATGGCCTCCATGGGGCTGTCCCTGAATAAGTCTGGCCCAACCCATAGCCGTGGACATGCCTTGGACCTGGTGTTTACCTCTATGGATGTTGGGGATCTGACACTAAGTAAAAGCAAAACGAAAGAAGTGCCATGGTCAGATCACTTCCTGGTGCAACTGGACTTCTCTGCGACCCATCCCCTCTGCAGGGAGGTGGGACCAATTTGGATGGTCCGCCCCCGCCACTTAATGGATCCAAATGGTTTCCAGAGAGTGGTAGGGGATGCTTTATCCCATGTTGATGGCCTTTCAGCTGATTCCCTGGTGGCCCGCTGGAATGTGGAGTTAACCAGGGCTATTGACTGTTTGGCTCCGAAGCGCCCTCTCCGATTGCATGGAGCCCGGACAGCCCCGTGGTTTTCCGCAGATCTGAAGGCAATGAAACAATCATTGAGACGGCTAGAGCGCTGGTGGCGGATAACTCATTCCGAATCTGACCGGACACAGGTTAGAGCTCAACGTCGAGCCTACCAAGTGGCGATAGCGACGGCGAAGAAGAATTTCTTCACCGCCTCTATTGCATCTGCAGAAAACAGTAGCAGGAGACTTTTTCAGGTGGTTCACAATTTAGCGGAACCACCTGCAATATCGGGGCCCAGTACGGGCCACATGATCTCCTGCAATGATTTTGCAAAGTTTTTTGCAGATAAAATCGCTCAGATTTGGGAAGAAGTAGACTCCACCGTGGGAGCAGGGCCGGGGCGGGAGAGTGCTAGAGTCCTGTCTAGTCAAGTTGCACGGGATCAATTCTAATCTGTTACCTCCGAGGATGTGGACAGGCTGCTTGGACGAGTGAAACCAACCACCTGTCTCCTTGATCCTTGCCCATCCTGGCTTATAAAAGCTAGCCGGGAAGGGCTGGGCAATGGGTTTCGTGGGGTGGTGAATGCTTCTCTCTGTGAGGGAGCCTTCCCAGACCCACTGAAAGAGGCATTCATTAAACCGCTTCTTAAAAAAACATCTCTAGACCCAGCCAATATGGCCAACTATTGCCCAGTCTCAAATCTTCCATTCTTGGGCAAGGTGATTGAGCGAGTGGTTGCTGAACAACTCCAGCCACGCCTGGAAGAAGCGGACCATTTGGATCCCTTCCGGTCGGGATTCAGGCCTCTTCATGGGACTGAAACAGCCTTGGTCGCACTGTTTGATGATCTCCTGCGGACTAGGGACAAAGGTGAGAGCTGTTTCCTAGTTCTGCTGGATCTCTCAGCGGCTTTTGACACCATCAACCATAACATCCTTCTGGACCGTCTAGAGGGGCTGGGAGCTGGGGGCACTGTTATACAGTGGTTCTGTTCTTTCCTCCTGGGCCATGTTCAGAAAGTGGTGTTGGGGGATGAGTGTTCAGACCTCTGGGCTCTCACTTGTGGGTGCCTCAGGGTTCTGTCCTCTCCCCTGTGCTTTTCAACATCTACATGCAGCCGCTGGGAGAGATCATTGGGGGTTTGAGCTGGGTCTTCATCAGTATGCGGATGATACCCAGCTCTACCTCTTTCAAATCAGAACCAGTGATGGTGGTGAAGGTCCTGTGTGAGTGTCTGGAGGTGGTTGGAGGATGGATGGCGGCTAACAGATTGAGGTTGAATCCTGACAAGACAGAAGTACTGTTTTGGGGGGACAGGAGGTGGGCAGGTGTGGGGGACTCCCTGGTCCTGAATGGGGTATCTGTGCCCCTTACCCGGTGTACAGCCTGGGATTCATTCTGGACTCACAGCTGTCCATGGAGGCGCAGGTCCATTTTGTGCCCAGGGCATCTGTCTACCAGCTTCATCTGGTACGCTGGCTGAGACCCTGTCTGCCCACGGACTGTCTTGCCCGAGTGGTGCATGCTCTAGTTATCTCTCGCTTGGACTACAGCAATGCGCTCTACGTGGGGCTACCTTTGAAGGTGACCCGGAAACTGCAATTAATCCAGAATGTGGTAGCTAGACTGGTGACTGGGAGCAGCCACCAAGACCACATAACACCAGTCTTGAAAGATCTACATTGGCTCCCAGTACGTTTCTGAACACAATTCAAAGTGCTGGTGCTGACCTTTAAAGCCCTAAACGGCCTTGGTCCAGTATACCTGAAGGAGCGTCTCCACCTCCATTGTTCTGCTCGGACACTGAGGTCCAGTGCCGAAGGCCTTCTGGCAGTTCCCTCATTGCGAGAAGCCAAGTTACAGGGAACCAGGCAGAGGGCCTTCTCGCTGGTGGCACCTGCCCTGTAGAACGCCCTCCCACCAAATGTCAAAGAGAAGAACAACTACCAGACGTTTAGAAGACATCTGAAGGCAGCCCTGTTTAGGGAAGCTTTTAATGTTTAACAGACCCAGAGTGGCTCTGGAAACCCAGCCAGATGAGTGAGGTAATAAATTATTATTATTTATTTTATTTTGTATCACAAGAAAAGGAATGCAGAACAATCATAATGGTTTACAGCGAATAGGTTAGGCCTAGGCCTAGGCTAGGGCATGGATCCGGTGATCGAGCAGCCTCGAGAGGGTAAAGGGTTGTGGGGCCTCCCTTTTTAAACTCTGAGAGCAAACCTGAAAAGGGACGTCTTCACTTGGGTCCACTCACAGGGTCCTTCCCCAGGAAGCCAAAGCACCACCTTTTCCATGCCCATGACCAGTACAGCATATTAAATGCTCCTCACCATTGGGAGCAGGGGAAGGCTACTGTCCCTCTTCACTCCCTGGTGAGTTGGTGGGGGGGACGGGACGGGACCAGGATTTCTTATATATCAACAATCAAGATTTGCTACCCCAAAGCAAATGTTCTTCATTTAAAGAGATCAGTAGAATTGATATATTCACTCAAGATAGTGGCTGGGGAAACCCAGCAGATGGGCAGGGTATAAATATTATTTATTTATTTATTTATTTATTTATTTATTTTTAATTATTATTATTATTACAGTGGTGGTGCCCCCTATTAGTTGTGGACTCCCAACTCCCTTTGCTCCTGGCCTGTGGCCATGGTGGGCTGGGGGCTGATGGGAATTAACGACATAAAGAGGGCACCAGGCTGGTGAGCACAGTTGTTGTACATCATTCCTGTATATTTTCAAGCTCATAGGGAAACTGAAATGCTGCACCCCTGCTTTCATTAGTAGTGTAGACTGCAAGCCTTTTATACTTTTACTGTGCTATTTCTGCCTGAGGGTTGGTCCTAAGGATTGATCCGTATATGAATTAAGAATATTTCTATTGGCAATAACTCTTATATCCTTAACAATTAGTCTTCAGTTGCTAGATAGTGGTTATGCTCAGTGGTGACTAATCAGTACTGTCACAACTACTCCATTGCCAAGATGGGGAAAACCCATAGCTTCATAAAGCCAAGCACCATGTTTCAAAAGGATACTTGATTGAGTCTGGCTGAGCCAGTCCATGTGAAATGGTCTTTGCACTTGGTGTTATTTAAGGGCAACGTGTCTTGATGATTGGTAGTAGAATAAGCAAGCTGGAGGTTATTTAAAAATTTTTTGGCATGTGTAAATGTTAAACTGTCCAATTATTCATTGACACTTGTAAATTTTAACTGCATACTCTTTCTATCTCAGTACTCAAAAGGGCAACTGTTTCAGAATGCTGGGCTTCCATGTCAGTGCCCTTAGACAAAATTATAGGAGTTGAAAGTGCCTTGAGATAACTGGAAAACACCAAGCTGAAGTCTACAAAAAAGCACTGATACATAAATGGTACCATTCTTGCAACTCTTCTTGGTGGAGTTTGAATGCAGTAGATACAGACTTCTTAATAGAATTTTAAAATATTTGAAATAAAGTCTTTAAACTTCATTCTATAAAATATGTTTTATTGTAAAACATTTCCATGCTTAAGGCTGCAACAAAGCATGAACATACACATTTTTTAATGAACAAACCTGAGATAATGAAGTCAAAACATTCAAAAGGGTCAACAAAATAAAACCTGCAGTAATCAAAAAGCTGAATTTGGAATTTGTACAAAGATGATTACATGGAGGTTTGGAGGGGAAACAGTTCTATTCTGTGAAACCTAACAGAAGTCCATTTCTTATGCTCCCTAGTGTAAAACAAGATGGTGAAATGGTACCTTTTTGAAAATACAATCAATGAAATAATTACGCCTTAATTACACATAATTTTGTGGAACACAAAAGCAATTGCAATATGACCAATACAGATAGTTAGAATGAAGCTTGATTCAGTGGTTACCAGAAAAGTGGTACCAAAAAAATTCTGTGAAAAAGGCAAGACACCTGGTCAGGAAAAGGACCAAGCAGTAAGCTGCCACTTCAAAGGTAAAACAGTACAAAACATGGTAGCACAAATGCCTTGGTTACTTGAACTGTGGCAGGCACAGCAAGATATTTTGCAGGTATACTGAGCTCTCCAGTTGATTAACATCAGGTACATGTACATGCAAACTGCTGAGGATCTCTCTTGGTTGGAAGAATACTCATTGCAGGTCTTCTGTTTGTTTTTTTCTGGATAAATGAATGCAGTACTAAATGGGCATGTAGGACCCTGCTACTTTCCATCCCCTTAATATGAAGCCTGTTGTCACCCACTTCAATTCTTTGGATTAAACTAGAATCTAGTGTTTTAGAAATCCATAAAATTAAATGCAGAGTGTATCCTAAAAAATTAACAAGTCACTTAAGGGAAGCATAGTGATTGACAGTATGCTCTTATGTAAGTAAAACTTTGTTATTGGTAAGCACAACCATTTTGCTGATGAAGTACACCATTCCCACATCAGCATTTTCTCCCAAAAATGTCTTCCCCAACAAGGTACTGCACCTAAATAAAATCAATACAAGTAATTTCAAAAGACTGTATTCTATACAAAAAATTAGTGTTCCTGGTATTGTAATGTGCACCAAAATTGTGCTTTCAGATTATGCCACATCTGACAATGCCCTATGATTCTGGGCAATAAATACCTGTTACATCATCAGGCAGTACACTATTGATCAGCCTGTGTTCTCTCCCAAAGTTACTGTTCTTTGCTCCATAAATATTTAACAGCAAGGACTCAGTAGTGTCCTAATTTACAAAATAAACCACTGTAGCATAGCAGTTCTTGCAAAAAGTCCCAAGTTTTGCAAAGTCCATAATCTTTAAATAGTATTTACTATCCCACTTTTGTAGACACCAGTGTGATGCCTTAAGCTTGCTAACCAGAGAAATACCTGGAATGTTAAGTATGTGTAACATTTTTTATGGAAGATAGTTGAGTGGATGTTGCACACCTGTTCAATCTTCCCTTTTCATGTTTGCAGTTTCACGCCCAGAATAATTCTGGGCTGTGTCCACACTGCATCTCATATCCTTCATGGTTCAAGCAGTCATACAGAAGGTTCCTCAAACTGGAATGTTATGATATGGAACAATAGCACATACACAGCCTACTCATTGCGTCCACACTGCATTCGGGGATATATATATATATATATATATATATATATATATATATATATATATATATATATATATATATTTGTACACAGGGCAAAGAACAGATCTTGCATCTCCAACATAATGCTAGCTCAACTTTTTGCAGTACACAGAGGCCAAAAATAATTTTGGCCTAATACTAATAATGAATTAATACATTAAGGGGTGGTGGTAAAAGAAGGGTTGGATTATTCTGTTTTGTTTAAATTAGTGAAAACAAGGAGTGCTTAACATTACCATGAAAATACTTAATGCTTTAGGGTAGTTTAAATGACTTGCATCCTGAGTGACTGCAACTACAGAAGCTATCTGTTGGTTGATCATGTATCTAGACATTATTATTAGCACAGCACATCATTTAATTGGATATCAAATTATTCAAGCAGCCATTGAGACATTTTGCATTTGTCGCAGATATGCATAAAATATCCAAAAGCATATGTTTACTCCCTCAGAGACTGGAAGTATTTATACAGGATAGCTGTAAGCCACAAGTCCCCTGTGTCAAGCAAGCCCAACAAAGAAACAGCATCGCTCTAGGGACAAGCCACAATGTCAGCCTCTTCAAGGAGCAACAATGGAATGGATTTTCCTCTACACCCTGCACAACATTCTTGTGTTTCCTGCTTTGTTCAAAAGCACAGACCTACAGCAAGAAAGGAAATGCTGCCACCCCCACTCCTTTTCAGGACATTTGCTTAGTCCTTAGGGCTAACATCGGTCTCCGTTTGCAGTGAAAATGTAGGAAAACCTGAATGAAATGCTTGAAAGTCAGGAGTGATGCTAGTTACTAAAAGAACTCAAGGGGCACCAGCAGTGTACTTTGCAGTGTGCTCAGCTGCCTTGTAAGAAAAGTAAAAATAAAATTAAGTTTAAAAAGCGCCAGCAATCAAGAGGCCTATCACACAGGCCTGGGGCTTGAGCCCCCGGCCCACAACTCCCCTGCTTAAAGCAGCAACAGTATGCAATAATATGTTCAGATTTGAATATACCAGGAGGGTGTTTTGGCATGCAGAACATCCTGTCATCTGCCATCCAGAGAATCATCAATGACCTGCTCCTTAGAAGAGGTGATAACAACTGATGGAATATTTTGCAAGTTTCTTTGTTTACTCAGCATGTATAGATGCTCTTCAACGCAGATCCTTGAAAAAAAGGTTAAGAAGACAAGGGACACAAGCTACATAAACATTTTTAAATAGTTTTCTATACTTGGGTTTATATCTGTAGGCATAATGTTGGCAGTATTACACAGATATTGCATTGTTAGTAAATTGGGTATCAGATCCCTGGCGTTCATGAGTGCACAAAATTTATGCTGCAGCCTTTCCCAACTTGGTGTCTTCCAGATGTTTTGGACGGTAACTGCTGTGCCTGAAAGGGGTAGATGGGGGTTATAGTCTAAGCTGTTTGGTGGGCACCAGGCATTTCTGGATTGTGCATTAGCATATATTTTTCCTCTATAAGGTTCTCTGGACCAGAGCCCTTCTAAACTGATGATTGTTTAGAATAAAAATTGTTCATTTAAGAAGCCTGATTGCAATAAAAACAGGTTGCTAAGGTGTTTTCAGAGATAAACTTAGGTTATTTTTGGTTACTTCATAATGGGAAGTTTTATTTAGGAAATTATGAAATTAAGCACAGCTTCCCCCCTCCAAAAAAAAAATGTTTAGCAGTATAATTTACAGTTATTCCATTTGTGCTATTACAAGCTGAACATACAGCCCCCAGGGATCTGGCACAGTAATAGAAATGACAATTAGAACAACAGTATGATAGTGTCTGCCAAAAGAAGGTAGTAAGTGCAGCATT
Source organism: Podarcis erhardii (assembly GCF_964252035.2). Classification (NCBI taxonomy): domain Eukaryota; kingdom Metazoa; phylum Chordata; class Lepidosauria; order Squamata; family Lacertidae; genus Podarcis; species Podarcis erhardii. The sequence goes on from NC_138504.1 coordinate 29,228,440, forward strand.
AGCGCCCTGGCCCTGTACTGCCAGCCCTGGCAAGAAACCAAAGCATTCTATAGCTGTGAACACAAAAGAGAAAGATGGGCCCAGGCTTTTGGCCAGCTGGAAGTGACATTCTCACCTATCCCTATTCAGACCTGGCTTTCGGCAGTGACCTTACAATGCAGGATGTGGGTTGTGATTCAATCTATCCCCAACCACACACAAGGATATTATTTATGTGTATTTATACCCTGCCCTTCATCCCCAAGGGAGCCCATAAGAAAGCCCTGCTGGATCAGACCAAAGGGCCCATCGAGTCTAGCATCCTGTTGTCCCAATGGCCAATCAGGTACCTATGCAAAACCTACAAGCAGGACAGAAGCACAACTGTACTTGTCCCACTTGTGATTCCCAGCACCTGGCATTCAGAGGCATGATGACGTTGATACTGGAAGTGGCACACTGCCATCATGACCAGTAGCTACTGCTTGCCTTATTGTCCATGCATTTGTCTAAATTACAGTTGCTACGCCTTACGGTGGTGAATTGCGTAGGTTAACTATGAGCTGTGTGAAAAGCACAGCTGTTGAAATCAATTAAGGTTTAAACACACAAGCTTAAATTATTTCAGTGGGATTGAGGTATACGTCATCTTCTGTGTTGGTCTTCACTTTTTGGGGCGAGGTTGAGGAATTGCACATTAACCTTCTGGAGCAGTGGGGAATGTGAGATCCCGTAAACATGACCATTGAAAAAGGAAGAACAATGGAAGAAATACTGAGACAACACTTAAGAAATGGTGAAGTATTTTTCCCAGCTTCTTAGAAAGGATGTGTAAAAAATAATGCCTTGCTCTTGAGGGAGAGAGCTGTGCAAACTCCTCTGTGGTACACATGCTTGAGACTCCAGTTCAAAGTGTATACCATGATATCCTTTGGATGTCCTGCGTCTACCACACAGTCCTCACCCCCGCCCAAACAATGCTTGTATTTTCACCACTTATGCAGCAACAAAGTCTCAGGAAAATGTCTTGTGTTGGCTGGACCTTCAGACTAAAAATGGTTCTTATATCAGATATAATTAGAAAAGGAAGACAGTCAGCTCAATCCAGCACACCTAATAGCACGTCTGTCAAACGTTATGAAAAAAAAATATCTTGGCTTTATTTTTTCAACAAAGAGTCTCAGTCCCATTTGCTCACTGAAAAATAATCATTCCCCACTCCCCTTCTTTCTACTAAGTATTGAAAAATAAGCAATATTGGTTTGTGCCTGAGTGGTGCCTGCTGGAGCCTCACATGATTGAAGGGTTCTCTGTGCAAAATGTTTCCCTCTAACATAAAGAAGTCTAGACAACTGATCCCCAGCATGGCACTTTTCTATGTGGAGAGAGACGTAGAAGCCTTCACCAACCTGGAATCCTCCAGATGTTTTGGACCACAACACTCATTGGCCAATGCTAGGTGGGACTGATGGGAGTCATGGTCCAAAAGATCTGGAGAGAACCAGAGTTGGGTCCCCCCTACAGTCCGAAGTGGCGCAGTTCAGGCACAGGCTGACCACTTCAAGGAGTACTGGGCCACAGGTCAAAGGGAGGTGTTCCGTGTCAGGATCCTGCCCAATATTTTAGAAAAGAAAACATCCTTTTAAAATTGTATGCATCTGCAACAGGGATTGTGCTTGAAGCCCCTTTTTTTTTTTACACCACACCAAAAAGGGTGTGTTTCTTAGACCAAAAGGGCCAACATTCTTAACAGAATCAAAGAAAAGGATTTCAAAAAGTAACAGGAGGTATTGTGGGCAGGGAAAGGAGACGTACAGCCTTAAACGTGCAGTGCATACTTGCCAGGGTTTCTAACAATAAGACCTGATTTGGCAACCATGATTCCTGCTTGAAAGCACTTGTACAAGTAGTCCAGTTGACCAGCCATCTACTCCTTGTTACAGAGCCATTCTTGTAAGTTGGCAAAATGAAAAATATTGTGAAATCCAGGGTCTTAGATAACTGCCATTAAGGCATTTGGAAATGCATTTGCAGAAAGAGTTCTCACTTATTCTGGGTAAGAAATAAAAAAGTAAAAGGTCTTGAATGGCCTTAATCCGCCAAAGCTGCCCTTGCTCAAGAGTCAATAATCAGTAGGAACCCTTGGAGCCATCACCAGACCAGTATCCTGAAGAACCATTTCAGACAGCCAGGATTGGCATCAGACGATGGCCCTTCTGCAGGTAATCCAAGTGCTTCCTTTCCTTTTGTTCCCCATGAATGTCCATCATAGAAGGAAGCTGAAATTCACTGGGGAAAGGGGGTGGGGAGAGAGAGAAAGGCATAAGGATGAGTCTGGTTGAAAGCATTTTCTCTCTCTTCTTAACCTCAAAACTAGGTATGACACCAGATGCACCTTTGCATTAAAAAAATGCAAATAGTAGCTGTGCCTATGAGGGACGGATTATCAGTAACATGACAGGCAGGGAGAGGAGTTTAACCCTTTTCTTCCCCATTACAGCCCAAATGAAAATTGCTTCTCAAAAGCTTCTAAGCTACATTGGGAGGAAAGCTTCATTGCACATAGTCAGTACAGCATGAGACTCTTATTCCTAGGGTCATGAGTCTGAGACCCACATTGGGCAAAAGATTCCTGGGGGTTGGACTAGATGATCCTTGTGGTCCCTTCCAACTCTACAATTCTATGATTGGTACTGCAGAGCCAAACAATTAGTTGGGGAGAGGAATATGGCAGGAACCAGGTGTCCCCTTAGCATGCAGGACTTTGTGAAATGGCTTTTCTTTTAGGACAGAGACAGACAAGACATAGGGAATATCTGGCTGCTGTCAAAAGACACATTTCTTCCTGTGCCCAACCCACAGCATTGAGCAAACATCTGACACAATCTGTTTCCCTAACTCTTCCCTACATCATTGAGTTCTGCTGGCAGGGATCGGGGACCTTGATGCAACTGCATCCCATCATGCATTGAGAATTATTATATGATACTGGAGGGAGAGGGGGCAAGCAGGCATTTAGTTACTGGCTTTGGTATAAGCCACACTTTTTCTTTATTATCTAGTGCTGCTTTTAGGTTGTCACAGCCTGATGACAGGAACACTGAATCCTTGTGGCATGCCGGGAAAAGGCTCCTCCTAAAGTGAATCACAGAAAAGCCATTCCTGCAAATGATGCTGAAAATCAGAGGTTGTATTTCATCTGCCCACAAAAGCAAACACAAAAAAACCCCAACACTGAGTAGAATTTCTCTGTGTTCTTATATACGTTACAATGCAGTTATTATATAAAACCATCCAAAGGACGTTCACAAGTAACACATCCTCAACTGTTCAGTTTCTCCAGTTTTAAAGCAAAAGATTTCTAGTTTAGTTTGCTGGAAGGTTTTCCAAATGAGATCTTAATTGTCTGTTGAGTCAATGCATGCTTTCAACTAGAGGCACAGTTTCCTAAAATAGACCATTACCCCATAACTTCCAAGAACACAACTGTCCTGGTTATGGGTTGAGAAATCCACTGGTTTATCTGGAAAGCCACTGAAAGTTGCACAGTTCCTATTGAAATGATCAATCAGGATTAAGGAGGTTAGAAATAAGCTTTTTAACTTTGGGGCATTTAAAGATGATTTGGTCGGCATGGGTTGTTCTTGCTCAAGAGCAGGCTAATCAATCAACAATAGCCATTAAGCATTGCTGTCAGGCTGGATGGTTTGTTTCCTTCAAGCTCACATACATACATTTATTCTGTAACCTAACTATTATTCCAGACCAGCATATAAACTGATGAAAAAATATAGGAAATTATTCCTCAGGGTGGATACAGAACACCAGCACCAGCTGTTCCAGCATACACTTATGCAGGAGTTCACACAGTACTGCAACAAGTTCTGTGGCAGTTCTCATGCATCACAAGATGTGGCTCAAGCTCTTTGGATGTTGCTGCATATTTTTCATAGAATGCTCCAGTGCAGGGGTAGGTAACATTTTTTCTGGCCCTTCCCCAACCCTCTAGTAGAGCCACATGCTAGCAATGGTTGCGGTCAAAAGAATCCACTCTGGCACGCACAGGCTCTCATGTGCACACACAGACCCTTCTCCTTGACTGGTCCAAGATCAATCTGATGTCCACGGAGGAGGTGATTCACATCCCCATCCCCATCACTGTGCAGGACACGGCCACCGCAGTCCTGTGCCCATTTTACTTTTCCCCTTCCCCTTTTTGCCACTGCCAAAATTGGTGGGGTCTTGGGAAGGTAGGAAAAATTGCTTGGAGGAACAGATCAGGCCCCCAAAACTGAGAATTAGCCACCCCTGCTCAAATGAAAGATGTAAAGCAGCCTTCCTAAGAGCAGAAGGAACCTCCGGCTACAAGGCCTTCTGTGCTATCAATTCACTTTGACTGACCAAGCTTTATCTGAACCACCAAAACTCTTATCAAAACTTATTTTCATGTCTATCCTATCCTAAGAGGAGGGTTCTGGGTCTGTTAGTGGCAGACTGAGGACCTCAAACAGTGCAAACACCCCCCCCCAACAGATCCAGGTCAAATGTACATGCATGAAATAAATACTGATCAAAGGAGCTGGTACAATGGGTGGGGTGGGGGTTAACCTGAGGATAGGATGATTACCTGGGAGTGTGATTTTTGTACCAACAGCCTTTCAAAAACATTACGTCTCCATTTCCACAGAAATTGAAGAACCTTGGTTGTAATCTAGTTGGTAAAACAAAAACATTTGCACCACATAAAACATTAATAAACACAGCGTCAGAAATGTGAATGTTGCAAAACACCACTACGGTGAAAAGTAATTGCATGCTGTCATTCAAGTCTGGGGTTACCCTCCTTATTTCCAATCTAAGACCACTTTGTTTATTGGCACTACTCTACCCAAGAATGGGTTTCCATGACTACCACAATTATGAAAGCAAAGTCGGGAAGCTACAAAATCCACAATAAGGCACAATATTGTACGAAAATGGCTGATGTTGGAACCATGGATGGGGCCTGCATTCAGCTGCAGAGACTTAAAATGAAATGTGGGAGAAGGCAGACATTGCCCTGGTTCAAACATCACATTAAACCATAGTTTAAAATAAACTTTGGTTGAAAGTGAACCTGTAGTATACTGAAATTCTTTGCACTATGCTCCCTCCCTCCCTCCTGCTGCTGGTATGTTGCCTGGAATAAACTCATGGTTTGGCCTAGCATTACATCTGAACCTGGGCTCCTGGTTGGTTTCTCTCCAAACAAACCATGGACACATCCACACTTCTGCTTGGTCCCACCGTTTTCCCCGGGGAAACCCACTGTTTAGCGCTAAATCGGGAGTAAATATCAATTGGATTTTCTGCCTAGAAGTTATTGTCCAAATAGAAGAAAATGTGGCACTAAAGGATGTTCAGAGGAGGAGAAACCAAAGTTGGCTCACTGCACATTGGCTCACTGCACATGGTTAGTTTGGGGAAAACAAACCACAAATCCAGGTTAAGACATTATGTTAAGCCAAATCATGGATTGTTTATCAGCAGCATGACAGCAACTTTTATCTTTGGGCATAATTTTATATTTGGACTGGGTGTGTATTTATAATTGCTGGTTTTATTAAAGATGTGAGCTTTATAGGAGGTTTTGCATTCTATTCTACTTCATTATTGTCAGATTCCCCCCCCCCCCCCGTTACTGTCACTGTGTAATATGCTTTGAGTGAGCTTTACTCATAAATGTGGACTATAACACTTTTAAATAAATAATAATAAAGTTACTAAAGCTGTAATTTCACATCCTCTCACCATGGGACTAAGCCCCATGGAACTGAGTGAGACTTTGTACTGAATAGGCGTGTGTGCACTGCACCACAATCTAGCAACATCCTCTCCCCATCCCCCACTCTCTCTTACACACATGCACAACATGTAATGAGTTCCCTTTCCTGCAATCTAAGTGGTGTAGCATCAGGAGAAGATGTTGCCCCAATCCAGGTGCACTAATGACAATCTTAGTCACTCATCAGAGACAATGCTGAATGCAGCCACTTCAACAATTCTTCCAAGATCCTAGGAGAGTACATTTCTCCAGCAGCACTGGAGTTCGAAGTGTGAGTCTCAGAGAAGATGAGATTATTAAATTTTGCAATGAAGCATCCTTCAGAGCGGTTTCTAGCACAGAATAATGTCAATGTGAAAGCCGACAAACATGGAGTTGAAGGAGTGCCTTGCCAGAAAGGGAGGGGGGAGTTTTACCACAATCCCTTTCAAGTGCTTCCAGGACACTGAGATTTGGGAAGACAACTTGACCAGTTCTGCAGCTCCACTGATTGGCTTTGTTGGATATGCTAGTAGAGGAACAAGGGTGGGAGCATTCAGATACTCTTTAGATTAACTGTTTTTGCCTAAAGGAGAAGCCTTGCTGGGGTGAGCCTATTTATCTATTCTTGTGTGCACTTCATCTGAGAGTCCGTTGGTTCAATCTGCAGCAAAGGAGAAAGTCACAGGCCTTCCCTAGCTATGTGACCAGATTTGTACAAAGTCAGTAGTAACAAATTAAACCGGTACCAGAAGAATTGACTGCAGCTTATTACTTACTGTGTTAGGCACATGCAAAATATTTGGCAAGGTTTTGAAGGTTTGACACTCAAGGTCTGCTGCAGGCCTTTGCTGCCTTGAATGGGAACATCCTGTCTGAATTCAAAGGGAACTCCAAGACTTTCTGCAAAATGATGAAGGATTCTGGGGCACCCTCTCAGTTCGTTTCAGAAGGCTAGTGATACTGCGAACAGGGCAAGAGCCTCAGCTTGTGAGCCTGTCTTTGAGTTGTTCCTTAGCCTGCCTGTCTGAAAGCAATGCAAGTCCCAGTGTAGCTGCAGCAGCTCTAAGTGGGGAAGCTTCCTAAGAGGGTGGCATGTGGATGAAAAGGGATCAGGGTCAAATAGGGCCAGGCATGGCTCCTCCCCACAAGACCAACACAATGCTGTTCTCTCTGCAAGTCTGACAGTGGGCAAGGAGGTTTACCAGGAGACAGAGAGAAACCACCTGGCTCTCTCCAACTGCTTCTCCTGCTTAAATGGAGAAACAGGAAATCAGGGCCCTCAGTGGTGAGAATTAGATTGCCCAAATCTTCCCAGACAGCTGCTTTTAAGGATGTGGGGAGAACATAAATTAAGAAGAACCTGCTGGATCAGGCCAATGGCCCATCTAGTCCAGTAGCTGAACAGATGCCTGTGGAAAGCACTCACACAGGACTGGAGAGTAAAAGCACTCTGTCCACTCCTGCGGTTTCCAGCAACTGGTACTCAGAAGCACACAGCCTCTGACTACAGAGGCAGAACATTGCCACCATGGCTTGTGGCCACTTACAGCCTTTATCTCCATAAATTTGTCTAATCCCTTTTTAAGCCCCCCAAGTTGGTGCCTATAGTGGGTGCCATAGTTTAACTATGCACTGCATAAATTTTGTAGTTTACAGAGTTGTTTATTGGAAGCGCAGGGTTTGTTTAGGTCATAAAAAGGAGGGGCAAAGGAGTGTGCTCTGGCCTCGTTGCCCTGCTGTTAGATTTGCTCAGCTGCTTAGCTCTCCCTGACACTTTGTCAGCTGGGATTCTCTGCAGCTCATGGAAGTGGCTCCTGTTGTTTGGCTGCTCTAAATTCATATGCCTGGCTAGTTCCTCTCAGCTGCTGTTGCAGCCAATGAGGTCAGAGGGTGTGACTCATAGTTGCTCTTGATTCCAGGAGCAATAAATGGGATGGTTAGCCATAGTAACCAAACCTCATTCAGAAGCAGCAGAAACATCTAGAGTGCAGGGATAGAGACTGAACATCAACCCTCCATCCCCATGTCTCTGTTGCTGATGGAGCCTTTAAGAGTATCATGAGTATTATGAGTGGTCACCTGCTGCTGTTGCAGACTCTAGAATGTCTGATTGCTATTTCCTGCACTTGGCAGGTCTGAGGAACCAGCTACTAGTTTTATTATTTGTTGATACCTGACTGCATTGGAAAGCTTATTATATCTGATCAATTGATACATGCTTTAATGAACTGTATTGCCTATTTTATAATTAATTAAAAATGGTATAATGTTCAGATTTTCAGCATGAATTATTTGTATTGCCATATTATGTTTTGAAATGAAATGGTATTAATTTTTGTACTGTATGAATGCTCTTTTGCTATGTACTTCTGCTATTGTGCTGTGGGTCCCTTTGTGCTCATTGATGTTAAAAAAGTGGCATAAAAATTGAAAAAGCAATAGTGATAAATAACAATGACGACGAGTGGTTTCTGTTTGAAGCAAATCTTACTCATTTTCAAAATCCCACTTTGCAACAGAGGCCACCATACCACCCTACCCTACTTTATCCATGGATATCTACATCCATCCTTTTCATGGTCCAGTTTTTGCAGCTTATGAAATAGAGACTCCTGCTGCAATATTTGTGTCAGTCTTTAACGTGCCACAAGACCTTACTGTTGCAACACAGTGACTCTCCCCAAAACAGTAAGTTCCAGATGCATTTCCCATCCTTACCGAGGTTATCATCGTCCAACCCATCTTCCTCCCATTGCTCTTCACTTGCTAGCAGTGGGTTCCTTGCTTCACTCAGAGTTCTTGTTGGGAAAAAATGTCCATCGCCTTGACTGTGGAGACAAAGGCAACAAATTGGTAAAGGCACCCGGGCTCCATCCAGAAGAAGGAGGAAGGGAGAGAGGGGAGGAGGAGGAGGAGAAAGCAGATTCTGTTTCTACTTTTAACTACAAAACTATTCACAAAACACAGACTTGATCTAGGCTACTGCTGTCCCCTGCACCAAAGGAAAGTCTGACAGCCTTTCCTGTCTAGTTCTGTAGTTTACTGTAGAGATCTTGCACTCTACTACTCTTAGGCTGACAGCAGCTTCCTGTCTGCTTACCTGGATATCACAGGGAGGAACCAAAGTCTTTTTTTCTCTCCAAACACTTGTTGAAGATTTTTTTTAATGCCAAGATTAAATCCGTTTTTATCAGGGCCAGTAGGAAACACAGGAGCTGAAAAGGCCTCTGCAGACAAAAATAAAATGTGATTTGTTTATTACCATACTCTCCTATACTGAACTTGATAGCTGAATGCCTATCGTTTTGGAAGTGAAAAGTGGCCACTGAAAAATAGTGGTGGTTTCTGCATGCTCAGACGCACCAGGTGTGTCCCCTTGAGTGACAGATTATAGAGACGAGCAACTTTGGGATTATCCACCCTTTGAACCATTCCACCACAGTTTCTCAGCAGAATAACTTGTACCAAAGAACGTGTACATAAGTTTTCTTATTTCCTCTTCCCCCTCATGTCATTTTCCTTTTGTGTCATGCATTTTTAGACAGTAAAGCCTGGAGGCAGGTTCTGTCACATCTGTAGTGATCTGCAAGCCACTCCAGTAGCCTTGAGTTAAAAAAAATCATGAAGAGCAGGATTACACTTAATAAAATAAAATAAAATAATAAAAAAATTAAAAACAAAGACTGGGTTTTCACTGTCACAAAGGTCCACTAATGAAGAGGTGAACAGAAGATAGACTGGGATCTACTGATAGATTTCTGGATGATCTGTAGTAGTTCAGCAACAGTTTCTGACTTGCTATTGTTTAAAAATAGCAACAACAACAACAAGGTTTGCCAACACCCTCTGCTCCTAACGAAAGAACTCTGCAGAGCAGGTGCAATAAGTAGCTTACCCAACGTAGACCTGTTTTGGCTGACGAGCCAGCAATGGTAGCCAAAGAGGAAGAGGAGGCTAACAAAAAACATGATTGCCACAAAAAGGAGGAAAAGAATATGGAACTTGGCACGCCCATTGGTCAGCTCCTCCTGCAAAGGAAAGCAAAGGAAAGTGAGCAGATTTGCACATCTTTCCTACCAATCTTGCAGTTCCGGCTGTGGAAGAGCCATGGAGAGATGATGATAATACTATTCTTATTCTTCTTATGAAACAAACAGCAAAGAACAAGACTAAAATTGACCAGGCACTAAATTCAAAGCAATTAGAACCCCTACCAGCCCCAACAACCTCAGCCTGATCACCACAAAAATAATCAACCCCAAAATGGCCACAAAGCGCTACACACACATGCAGCGCACATCAGCTGCTGCCAGTTAGAGCTGAGCTAGATGCACCAGTGGTCTGACTCAAGATAAGGAAGACAGCCTGTTATTGCAATGAGATATATTCTCAGTTATTCTCCAATGAACGTAAAAAAGAATTTAAGAAAGAAAAACAAAATTACCAGGTCCAGGATATGACTTAGATCCATAAGCCACCCTTTATGTGAAAAGACCAGTAAATCTTTTGTCGGCTAGCACATCTTACTTGTGCCTAATTAGAAGACCACTTGATTTGGGCTTCATATATTGGAGTCAGACCACTGAACACAGTGTCATTTGCTCTAAAGGAAGAGGCTCTCTCCAGGGCTTTCAGAAAGTGGTTTTACCACCTGGAGATGCTAAGGATGGAACATGGATCCTTTTGCATGGAAACAAACGTGTGTTTCCAGCTGAGCTATGGTCACTGCTTTAATATTAGAACCAAGAGTGTCTTAAAAAAAAACAATACATAGAAAGCAGTCAGGTTCAAAAACTTACGGTCCAATACTTGATGAAATACTTGAAGACTGTTGCAGCTATGTACAAGCAGTACAAAAGAGAATATGCTAAAAACAGCAGGAAGAATTTGTAGTTAGAAAATCCAATGCAGTTGTTTACCCTAGAGAGCAAAGGAGGGGGGAAAAAAGCCACATTAAGCATAATGGGGCTGGGAGCAAAGTGAAAGCAGTTAAAAGCACTCTTATTTCCTTGATGGAGCATCACTGCAGAGTGCCATCAACGTTATGACCTGCTATAAGAAGGAACATAAGAAGAATCTGCTGGGTGAGGCCGATGGCCCTTCTAGTTCCGCATCCCATTCTCATAGTGGACAACCAGGTGCCCCAAAGGAAACCCACAAGCAGGACCAGAGCGCAAGAGCACTCTGCCCTCCTGTGGTTTCCAGCAACTGGTATTTTGGAAACACTGCTGCCTTCAGCTGTGGAGCCAGAGCATAGCCTCCTCCATGAATTTGTCTCATCCTCTTTTAAAGCCATCCAAGTTGGTGGTCATCACTGCCTTCTGGGGAAGTAAGTTCCACGTCAGCACTTGGGCATAATCTCAGTCTCATTTACTTTCATATTCCAACCTCATTTTTTCTACAGAAAACACAAGCCATCTATTTTTTAAGGCTGAAAGTCCTACGAAACAACACAACTTGATTTTTTCATTCCCAGGGTGCCACAGATACTCAATTCAAATTTGGTTTAAAATGTGCTCCAGACTGGGGAGTGTTCAACCAAAAGATCCTGCTTTCCTATTAAAAAACAAAACAAAAACTGGGTTAGCAATTTCCCATAGTTAATAACAATGGGAAACCTTTTATCCTGGTGCACAGGAGACATGAATTTCCACTGAATAGTAATTTCAAATACTTTTCCCCACTGGCTGCCATATCCCACTATACTTGGTACAGGAGTCTATGGCATTTATGTATTCAGATAATAACAGTTGGTCATTTGAAGCACTAAGACACACAGGTAACACTTCATCTTTGCTAGTCATTAGAACATCTGTCCTCAAAGGATCCCAGCTATTGCCAAAGGCTTTTCTACAGTAGCCACCTGTAACCTGGTGCATCACAGATGTTTAGAACTACAACAACCATTAGCCCCAGCATCCATGCTGACTATGGCTGAAGAGAGTTGTAGTCCAAAACATCTGGAGGACATGAGAAAGATAGAATTCAAGGGGTGCCACTCACCATGGGCAATGATGATCCATTTTTAATACACACCTGTAAAAAGGAAAAAAAGATCAGGACACCATGAAGGGAAACACCAAAAGAACAGAAATAATACTATCTTCGGTTTTTTCGGGTTATATTTTTAAATTAAAAACTGTATACTGAGAATTTATAACTGCCTGACTGTGTGTGGTTTTGTGCACTTCCTGGGGGGCAGGGTTTAAACAAAAAACAAACTCTTTATAAAGACTTGAGGAATGAGGTTATCACCCCTCTTTCATCATCCATTCTGGGCCACCCAGTCACTGCCACAGTGTCCTTTCTCTTGGAAGATCAAGATTTATTTTATATACTGTAAATGACTTTTTATTTTCATTTTTTGTATATCGTATTGTTGTTTTATTGCTATGGCTGATGGCTGATACAAATAAAGATTCACTCATTCATTCAAAAACAAACAGGTGTGGGTGCAGGGATATGCATGCTCTGTCAGTACTTAACTGGCAAAATAGACTCAACAAATTAGAAGGTGGGGACAAACACAAAATACTTGCTGGTATCAATAGAAAAGACTGAAGTTCTTCCTCATACACAAATTCAAATATGTGTGAGTGTGGACTACTCTGGTCGAATGGGAGGAAAGTGGATTAATAGTAAAATGATGCCCAAATGTAGACAAGCCCATGACTGCCCTATCTTTCTCCTTGAAGCATCAAGAGCTAGCTTTCTTCTTCACGAGTGGAGTTATAGTGATGTAAATCATTCTGGTAAACTTACATGGCACAAACCGAACAGTGATGGCAGCGGTCAGGTTTGATGAGCTGGCATCTATCACAGAATCGAATCGCTGCAAAGAAGCACATCCCATAATGCCTTCATTAGCCATAATGGGAGTGAGCAAATCTCACTCAATAGGCAGCTTTAAGCAAGACCATTTCCTCTGATAATACTGCCTGATTTTACAAGCTTGATTGATGCTTTGAAATGCATAAAATAAATGCTATTTGTTATTAACAGTCCTATGAAATTGGAAGCATGAATATGAAGACATTCAAGGCATTAACAGTAGCTTGAAAGATTTAAACACTTTAGTAAAGAGCAAACATTAGATACAAAATATGTTTGTGATGGGCCTTTGCATGTTTCACAAATGTAAACCACATTTGGCTTTAGACCCCCTGGTTGAACTAGACTTCATGAATGACTTCTTTTCACTTACTGCAAATCAAAGTCCTACTATTAAAAGCAACCAGTTCTGAGCTGGCAGTTCTTGTTAGCTTCTAGGAACAGAGAAGTATAAAATTCTGATGTGAGAAGGCTAAAATTAGCCATGTAATGTCCCACACGTGATGTCCCACACTGTGCTGGATCCAATTAATTTTTTCAAGTTTAACAGGAGCACTTGTCAACCTGGTGCCCTCCAGAAGTTTTAGAATACAACTCCCATCGTCCCCAGTCAGCATGGCCATACTGGCTGGCGTTGATGGGAGTTGTAGTCCAAAACATCTGGGGGTGACTATCTATGGAATCAAGCTGCTTCTTAAATGATCATAATATGGATCCATTGTCTACTTGTGACCAGTGGTGGTTCGAATCCCCACTCGGTCATGAAGCTCACCGGGTGCACCTTAGGCTAGTAATGACGTCTCAGCCTACCTCACGTGTGACGATAAAATAGAGGGGGGGGGGGAGAAATGTGTATGCCACATTGTGCTCCTTGGAGGAAAAAGTTGGGATAGATATAGATATATATATATATACACAAACAAAACCCTAGGACCTTCCTGAAGGAAGTGAAGTGCATACTCTACCACTGGACTACTGATGTTTTAAGAGCACAATTCAGGTCTGAAATCCAGTTAGATCTCTGAATGTATACAGCAGCTGTAGACTGAGGCAGCATATGGTCACAAAGCATTGAGCCACTTTCTTACAAATCAAGAACATCTTTAAGGGATTTCCTCTCTACTACAAAGACTGACAGAGAAAGTTAAAAGGAAATCCTTTTAAACTAATATGATTCCCTCCGCATTAAGGTTCTTAAAGTCAAAAGGGCAAGGACATGTTTCATGAGGCGGGTTGCTGGTGTGTGCCGCTTAGAGTGATGAGGTGGACATTTCAAAGTCTGTCTGTGCAGCTGACCTCCATTCCCTGCTCTTGTGTACACAGGCAATTTCCGTGCCATTTCAGCAAGGATCTGCCTCTGTCCCTCTGGTCTCTCTTCGTTCTCATAGCGCTCCTTGTCAGCATAAGACATGTGGAACTGGAAGAAGAAGAAGAAGAGGATTTTATTTATTTATTTATATACCACTTAGTCACTTGCATTTCTAAGTGGTAAAGCCCCAAAACAGATTGCATAAAATATGGGAAGGTGTTGAATTGAACACCATGACTGTGCTTGCACAATTGCTACATCTAAAGCGCTACAGAGTTGAGTGACTTTATCCCCAAAATGCAGTGCAACACACTCACAGCATGCTACCAAGTGCTTCGGGGGTGGTGTGTGTGTGTGTGTGTGTGTGTGTGTGTGTGTGGTGTCATTCAGCACTTCTGGTACAGTTAGCTTGGGGCCACCTGAAATAACTGCTGGACAGTTCACTGAGGTGATGCCGGCAGCAAAGTAGTTCTTCTCCACTGCTTTCAGCACCAGTTCTCAGGCAGAGTTGTATGAACGAGTAAGCGTTTGGTCATCTTTGGAGCAAGTTTTCCGCCATCTGCCACAACTCAGTAAACCATGATGCAGTGTGGGCCTTGCAGCACTGGAGTGATGGTATTGACAGACCAAGGCCTTGACAGGGTCACTGGCTCTGTCGACAGGGAAATCCCCCAGAACAGCCAGGAACCTATCTGGCTCCATTAGTCTTTGGAGACAGACCATCCAGAGTGGTCCCCAACCACTAATGGTTTGGCTGTTGTCAGAAGTCTAAACTTTGCCAGGAAGTAGTCAGAATGTGACAACAGGGTTATGGCCACCCCTCTCTCCACTAAGGACAAAGACTAAACCAAGGGTATGCCCTGTATCTAGCACACTTACATGGTCACCATGGAGTCCACACAGGTTTCAACCAACTTGTTATAATAACACAACTATAACTAACTTTATGGAGGCATGCTACTATAATATACAGTCATACCTCGGGTTGAAGTGGCTTCAGGTTGAGCATTTTTGGGTTGTGCTCCACGGCAACCCGGAAGTAATGGAACGTGTTACTTCCGGGTTTTGCCGCTCATGCATGCGCATTCTGCTCTGGATGCGAATGTGGCTCCAGAACGGATACCTTTCGCATCCAGAGGTACCACTGTAGTTAGTTATGTGATAGTAACGTAAGTTACTACAGACAGCCCCTGACAAAGAGTCATTTGACCAAATCACATTGGGATGATTACAATTTGTATCATGCTGCATCTCTCTCCCTCTCTCCCCCCACTGTCACACCCCCACCCACTGTTGATCTGTTTGCTCTCAGGCTACTGTGGGGGCAGCAGGTGGCTCTGGCCAGGGGTGTTGCCTGAGTTTGGCTAGACATTCTTAAGGCAGCAGAACTAACTCTTGATTCAACTGTTTCCTTTGCTGCTCCAGAGCACCCCAGCTTTTTTTTACCTTTTTGTCCGGTTGCTGTGGAAGAGTAAATATAGACTTCCAATACGTCCATATGAAGAACAGGAAGATCACATGAAATATGGTGAGGTAGGCCACTAAAGGAGAAAAAGAGCAATCAGGAAGACATAGAGGGGCACTGATTCCCCCCATCCTCTTTGTTTTAATGCTTGGCTTCCAAGACAGTCTAGTCTTCAGGGAGATGAATAAATGAAAAAGCATGAACTCTCCCTCAAGTTAGGTGATTGACAGGGAAATATTTATCTGTTCTACAAGAAAGCAAGATATACCTAGTGGAGAAATTGGCGTGTGCAAATGACAAAGGACGCTAAAGGCTAAAGTACACATGATGGTGTTAAACAACATGGCTTAATGCTGCATGAAGCTTCCTTCACCCCTCAACTGAAAATGCATAAACAGCCACATACCTTTTTCTATGGAACTGGTCACAGTCACTGAAAGAGAAGAGGAAGACGGAAATGATATAAAATGAAATGAAAAAGATGTTTAAGGTAACTTTTGTTTTAAAAAAAAAACCCAGAAGCTTTTCTTTTAGGAATTATAGGATTGGAGTTACCTAAACAATATAAATATTTATTTATGTATGCAACCACTGCTGTAAGAATGGTATTTGCCCAAAGATGGAAGGAGGAAGATGTCCCATCAAAAGAAGAATGGCTACAGAAACTAACGGAATATTCAGAAATGGTGAAACTTACTGGAAGAAATCAAGATAACAAAGTTTTGAAGGGGGAATGGAAATCATTTATTGAATATTTACAAACTCATCATAAACAAATTAAGACATTAGCAGGATTAATGTAAAAATGTGCAGCACTGAAAACATACATGAAATGGATGGAAATAAAATACAACATAGATTTATATTGGGATGTGCAAGAAAATAAATATAAGGAACCACAGAAAGAGGGGGAGGGAAGTCAAAATATGATATGTAAAGATGATTCTGTTTGAAATGTTTATTTGTCATAAATGAAAATTATAAATAAATAAATAAATAAATAAATAAATAAATATCACCTCTAGTGCAGGGAATAGACTTTGTTTTATTCTATTCTCTGTAAAGCTTTTCATTACAGTGGTACCTTGGGTTACATATGCTTCAGGTTAAAGTCTCCGCTAACCGAGAAATAGTAACCCTAGGTACCACTGTATTTCATTTTATAATGCATATAAAACAGAGAGAACAATTATAACAAGGGAATGTACATAGTGGCGTTCATGCAAACCTGTACCACAATAATTAACATTAACATAACTTAACCTAAAAAAAAAGAAAGAGAAGAGAAAGACGTGTTTTACACAATATGCAAAACATCCTGAGGTAGTTCCTAACATTTCATGCACCTTTTAGAAATCCCATACATAATGGGGATTATAATTATTCTCCATGAATGAGAAGTCCTGTGCTGCTTAGGATGCTAAATTATATTTTATATATCTAGCCTTTCCGCTCTTAAATAATAGGTATCTAATCAAGAAATCCTGCCAACAAAGGTCCGTATAGTTAAAGCCATGGTTTTCCCAGTAGTGATGTAAGGAAGTGAGAGCTGGACCATAAAGAAGGCTGATCGCTGAAGAATTGATGCTTTTGAATTATGGTGCTGGAGGAGACTCTTGAGAGTCCCATGGACTGCAAGAAGATCAAACGCATCCATTCTTAAGGAAATTAGCCCTGAGTGCTCACTGGAAGGACAGATCGTGAAGCTGAGGCTCCAGTACTTTGGCCACCTCATGAGAAGAGAAGACTCCCTGGAAAAGACCCTTATGTTGGGAAAGATGGAGGGCACAAGGAGAAGGGGATGACAGAGGACGAGATGGTTGGACAGTGTTCTCGAAGCTACAAACATGAGTCTGACCAAACTGCGAGAGGCAGTGGAAGACAGGAGTGCCTGGCGTGCTCTGGTCCATGGGGTCACGAAGAGTCGGACACGACTAAACAACAACAATCAAGAAATATTTGCATGCCTCACAGTGTTTGAACCGATCTCCTTTGCTTAATTGCTTCTGAATATATTCTTCTATATTTACCCTTTATTCTGGGCATTTGACACTCAAGAGGCATCTTTTTAGGCACCACCTTATTTTGTGATTGTAAGTTGTTTTAAACAGATTTTAATATTGTGTTTTAATGTTGTAACCCGCCCTGGAACTTTGGGGTGAAGGTTAGCTAATAAATAATATATACACATATATATACATATAATAGGCTCAGGTTGAAAGCTTATGCCCATGATGTCCTAATGCATTTATGTCCTAATGCACTTGTTAATCTATAAGGCACCACAAGATTCTAGTTAATTTTTGCTGCAAGAGACAAACACTGTTACCCTTCTGGAAATTAAAATACTGTTAAATCCAAGGGTTGTAATTCACTGAGGATTACCCAGCTTGAACCCTCCATTTATGATTATCCCCAAAGCCCCCATGACTTCTCAAAAAACTGCCTCCCCCCTGAGATAAACTTACATGAAGTAGTGTTGACATTTGCTAGCTGAATGGTAATAAAGTTGACCTTATTGTGATGCCATGTTTCCTCAAATGAACAAAATAGGAATTAATCTTTGGCTATTTCCAAATGCAGCGACTACAGTCCAGTCCTATTTCTCACCACTAAATAGAAATTATGTTCTGAAAGAAGTCAGTTCCTGCCTGACTGTGTGAATGATGAGCTAATAAGTATCCGCGGAAGGATGAAAGGGTATGTGATAGTAGATGAACATGATCTACTATTCATTTTTAACA
This sequence comes from Podarcis erhardii, assembly GCF_964252035.2. Lineage (NCBI taxonomy): Eukaryota > Metazoa > Chordata > Lepidosauria > Squamata > Lacertidae > Podarcis > Podarcis erhardii. The sequence goes on from NC_138504.1 coordinate 29,246,574, forward strand.
TCAGTTCCACTTTAACACCAGGCCACATTCACCAAGGTCAAAAGATCTCACCCCAAGCCCTTAACCTTGATCCCCACGCTCCCATTTCAATCAATAAGGTTCAAATGAATCGGACAGAGCTGTGAGAGCAGCTTTGCTGCCACTATGGCTTAAACTATGGAACAACCTAATGTAGTGCTTCTGTTTGCAAGAGATTGTATGTGCTCCATCTAGGGCTCTACCTGGCCGGTGGTTATACTTATGAAAAAACCTTCTGCCTGGGACTGAGAGTGAAGAAGTTCCTCCCTGGTGCATAGTTAAACTATGGAACTTGCGCACATAGGAGTCAGTGATGGTCATAAACTTGGATGGATTTAAAAGAGGATTAGACAAATTCATGGAGAACAAGGCTATCAATGGCTACCAGTCAGGATGGCTCAGCACTGCCTCCACAGTTGGGAGTCAGTAATGCTTCTGAATGCCAGTTGCTGGAAACCACAGGAGGGGAGAGTTCTCTTGTACTCATGTTCTGCTTGCTGGTTTCCTACAGGCATCTGGTTGGCCACTGTAAGAACAGGATGCTAGACTAGATGGGCCAATAGCCGGATCTAGCAGGCCCTTTTATGTTCTTGAGGATGCTGCCAACTGGGAGGGGCGAGGGTGCAATGAGATTAAGGGCCACTATCTGAACGATAATCTTGGTCATTTGATTGCCCTTTTTACCCATTGCTGTCTTTTTTTATTTGTATATATTTTATTTGTATATATTGCTTGTTTTATGTTGCTATGGCCGTTGGCTAATGCGAATAAAGTTTATCTATCTATCAACTGGGAGAGGGCTGCTGCTCAGCAACATCTTCTGATTAATTCTTTTAAATTTTGTGAGTTGGTATTGGCGTCAATACAACCATTAATTGCTTACTGAATTGTTTATTTTTACTATACTTATATGCTATTATATATTGCTGATTATACTAATGAAAATGTTATTTGCTCATTTTAACGCTTTATTATTTTGCACTCAACGTTGCTGTTGGCAAAACAGCATACAAATATCACATAAACTCAAAATAAAAAAACCCAACCAAATGACCAAATGGTTGCCAATACTACTCTCAAAAACTTGCTGGTGATGGAAAGATTCACCACCCAGCCAAATCACACTCATATTTATCTAGATGATATTGTTCCACATAGAGGTGAAAGCAAAGACAACAGCAGCTGTTAACACAAGCACATTTGATTTGTTTCAAGAGTACTTATTTCCAAGTAAGTACGTCAGGAAAGGAAGCTTAGGTAGACCGGTGAAATTGCACCCCATCCAGTTTATCAAGTTTCAGGTGCTGCACCACAAAAAACACTCCAGTAAAACATGCCTTTATAATCCCATTCTTTCAAAAATAATGCTTGAACTGAGGGGGGATTTACTGTGACAGGTGAACCAGTGATGGTTCTCACTTCTTTCTGAATTGGAGGGTTGCAAATAAGGATGTGGATTAAACCCTTTACAGTGCTTTTTCCGGGGGTACTCAAGGGTACACTGTACCAATATCTCTCCCCCCCCCATGTTTAAAGAGTGGCACTTACTGTAACAACTTCATGGTGAGTTATGGCACTTTTTTTTTTTTTAAGAAGCACTGCCCTTACCCACACCTATCATTTGTGGATTGAATTTTTTTTTTTTTTTATCATGCTACATATGATAATTGGGAAAGAGGATGAAATGGTTGCTCTCAAATTGGCTTACAAATGCCAGAATATATGTGTCAGAATATATATGCTTTTGATGACTGTTTTCTTGTGTAGTGATCACCATATGTAGCTTTTTTGCTTTTCACCTCCTTCTAACTTCATTTCCTTCTAATTCCACCCCCACATGTATATGTATATTGTTATAGTTTGGGGGGGGGTCAGTATGGGTGATACCCATTGGTTCCTTCAAAACCTGTGATGCTGTGTAGGTGATGACAGACTCTCAGTTTTCGAATGTAATCCATTCCAGAAGACCGTTCGACTTCTGAAACATTTGAAAACCGAGGTGCAAAGGGCCGGTTGCAAAGTCAATGGAGAAAATTGAAATAAAGCTCAGCAGAAGCCATTCGACTTCCAAGGCACATTTGAAAACAGAAGCATTTACTTTTGGGTTTTCGGTGTTGGAAACCAAAACGTTCGACTTCCAAGATTTTCAAAAACCAAGGTACCACTGTATGAGCGGAAACCAGCCAAACCTTTCAGCCAGTTCTGTATTGGCATTTACTTTAGGAAGAGACTGCCACATTGTCACAGAGACAAATGAGGCTTACCCCCCATAATAATAATAATAATAATAAATTTTATTTATATCCCGCCCTCCCCAGCCGAAGCCGGGCTCAGGGCGGCTAACAACACTAAAACAATACAACATTATAAAACATTATAAAAATGAGTTAAAAACAAAATTAATGGCAACCATAAGCTAAAGTCTTGAAAAGATTGCCAAAGGAGGGAGTCAGGCTGCGCCCTAACAAAAGGCCAGGTGGAACAGCTCTGTCTTGCAGGCCCTGCGGAAAGATGTCAAGTCCTGCAGGGCCCTTGTTCCATACATAGTTGGAAGCAGCATCACTTTGTAAAGTGGAAGAACAAGAGGTTTTGAGGTTACAGATAGGTAGCCGTGTTGGTCTGCCATAGTCAAAACAAAACAAATTCCTTCCAGTAGCACCTTAAAGACCAACTAAGTCAGTTCTTGGTATCTGAAGAAGTGTGCATGCACACGAAAGCTCATACCAAGAACTGACTTAGTTGGTCTTTAAGGTGCTACAAGAGGTTTTGAGGGTAAGATCTGGCTGATTCTAACAAGCTGGACACAGAGAGACATATTTGCTTTGTGCTGGATCCAAATTATGAGCTTGAGAGTCCCCCTGCGACCAGAATGGGGAAGCAAGATCTGTTGGGCTGTTAATGCTGTGAGCCCTTCCATCCTATGTGCAGGTGGCATATATGGGTAAATAAAACCATATACAGTGATACCTGTAGATGCGAATGGGATCTGTTCTGGAGCCCCGTTCGCATCTAGAAGCAAACGTAACCAGCAATGGCATGTCTGCGCGCGCATGCGCGCGCTGCTTTTCGCCACTTCTGTGCATGAGGTCATTTTGAGCGTCTGCGCATGCACAAGCGGTGAAACCCAGAAGTAACGCGCTCCGTTACTTCCTGGTTGCCGCGGAGCGCAACTCGAACGCACTCATCCCGAAGCACATTCAACCCGAGGTATGACTGTATTCTAAAGACATCACAATCTCCATTGACTCATTCCAAGGAAACCAATCTCTGGGTTAGTGCTGGAATCCCATGAGTTTCTCACCACTTGGAAATCTGGGTTCATGCAAAAATACATAACTGTAATTCAGGATAATACTTCATGCATATGATGAGGTGGACTAAAGCTCACTAACACTTATGCCACCATAATTCTTTTAGGTGTCACGAGATTCTTTGCTGAGCCACCTGTCCTTATGTGTGTCTTCTCCCATTCAAATCACATACTCCCGCTACCACTATAACCACTCACCAGGGAATGAGGATCCCACATACAGTGCCAGACATGTATTCCTGCCCTCAGAGCCATACACACAACTGCTGATTTTTGTCTTCCTTCCACAACTGCCCCGAACTGTGAACAATGAGGTAATATTCATCCACCACAGGTCAACTTAAGAACATAAAAAAAGCCTACAGGATCAAGCCAATAGCCCAACTAGCCTAGTCCAGTCTCACAGTGACCACCCAAATGCCTGTGGGAAACTGCCTCTTGTGGGAGCAAGTTCTATAGTTTAACTATGTGTTGTGTGAATAAGTTCTTCATTTTATCTGTACCTGAATCTCTAAACCTTCAGCTTCACTGGATGTCCATGACTTCTAGTTTTAAACTTATACTCTTAAGACTTTGCTATCAGCAAGGGAGGTACTTTTCTGTGATTACATGGACACACAGATAAAGAATTTGGAAGTATCACGGAATCTGGCATGGATGTTATACTGTGCTTTAAGGATGTTCTCATGCCATGTTAGAATATATGCATATACAGTGGTGCCTCGCAAGACGAAATTAATCCGTTCCGTGAGGCTCTTCATATAGCGGTTTTTTCGTCTTGCGAAGCAAGCCCATTGACAGCTTAGCGGATTAGCGCTATTAGCTGTTTAGCGGCTTTTAGCGGATCAGCTTATCAGCAGCTTATCAGCGGATCAGCTGATAAGCAGCTTATCAGCGGATCAGCTGATAAGCGGCTTAGGGCTTAGGAAAAGGGGGGGGGAATGGAAAAACCCCCGCAGGAACTCGCAAGACATTTTCGTCTTGCGAAGCAAGCCCATAGGGAAATTCGTTTTGCAAAGCGCCTCCAAAACAGAAAACCCTTTCGTCTAGCGGGTTTTCTGTCTTGCGAGGCGTTCGTCTTGCGGGGCACCACTGTACATGTCTGAAGGAGATCTCAATGCACTCTTTACACAGCAGCAATCACAACTGGAAGTGTGCACATCCTTCTTTTCAGGTTATAGCTGCACACATCTTTTGCTCCTAGGGTTGCTTTCATAACTGAAGCACAGTAAACAGTACTGTGTACGAATTTTACCTTTAAAGCACATTCCTTCTTTCCCTGAAATAATTCTAGGCCCTGTTGGTCAGAGTTACACTTCTCAGAAGCTCTTAATGAAAGTTGACAGGATTCAATAAAAGATGCTGCAAGGGTCAGGCAGGAAGTCAAGCAGGTTATATGTCATTTTAAAATGCCATTCCTGATGGCTTTTCAAGCTTATGTTGTCAAGTGGGGTTCCTGGCGGAGAGGGCTTTTTTGCACCCTGTTGAGCTGCTGGAGGAGAGGGATCTGGCGGCTCAGTTCAGAAAAGGCAACTAATGGTGGGTAGGGGAGGGGAGAGCACAGAAAATGGTGCATGGTATGGAGAAAGTAGAGAGGAAAAAGCTTTTCTCCCTCTTGCATTACACTAGAATAAAGGGTTATTCAACAAAGCTGAATTTGAGAAAATTAAAGAGAGACTAAAAGGAAGGACTTCTTCACATACTGTATACTCAAACAGTGGAACTCACTGCCACAGGGCATAGTGATGGACAGCAACTTAGATGACTTTAAGAGGGGGTTGGACAGGTTCATGGGGAATGAGGCTATCAGTGGTTGATAGTTGTGATGGTCGTGTAATGTCTTTAGTATTGGAGGTAATATGCCTCTGAATATCAGTTCCTGGGAACTGAAAGTGGAGAGAGTTGTGCTAATGTCCCTCTTACAGGATTCTCAGGTAACCTGATTGACCACCATAAGAACAGCATCTTGGACTAGATGGGCCTTTGGTCTGATCCAGGAGGGCTCTTCTGATGTCCTTATGCTCAGGTACTTGCACATGTCTCTTGCTCCATATGGAAAACATTACTCTTTTACATTATCTCTGTATAAACATTGCTGGCAGCTAGATTAAATGGATGTTCCTGTCTCTAGGCAAACCTGAATTATTTCTGCGTAAGCCTGAGCCCTGCCATAAAGTAGGTGTGAGGAGGAAGTGCTGTGTTCCTATGATCCAAAACCTGTTTTAGTTCACACTGTTTCCACGTTTTTCTTTTTTCTTAAAAAAACAAAAAACAAGAACAGATGCAGAACTATGTTTCCAAGCTGTTTTAATTCTGGCCACTCTCAGGGTGTGCTGTAGGAAAGCTTTGTCCTACCTTTGAGAAATCTGGGCAGCTGAGGCAGCTCCTGCCTTACTAGAGGGCTGATTAGAGTCTTCCTGAGCCTCATGCTGACTTTCCCAGCAGGACCTCCCTTGGCGCCATCAACCCCAAAAGTCCGGCTTGAGTGAGAATGCTTGTTCTTTCCCCTCCTTCCTGACATGGCATAATACTCCAGCCGGCTACACATCCGCCCGCTCTCATTCTCATGCTGTGGCAGCATCCGCAAGCTGGCCGCTCGAACAAAGCCCCTCTGGAGCCTAGATTCTTATCCAAATTCTCCAGCAGGGGTTGCAATATTAATGTGATGCTATATTCCCCCTGGAATAGAGAGCATCGATGCCACATTGATTTCCAGCTCCTGTCTGTCTACTAGGGAGCGGAAGACAAAGGGGGATGAGTCAGAGAGGACCCTACACTGTTGACATGTCTGAAACTGATCACACGCTGCTGCGGCAGGAGAAGAGCCAAGATCATCCTGGTCCGTTCAGTCAATTTAATTAAAATAATTTACCCTAATCTAGAGAAATGTGTGACATTTAGAGCAAACTAAATTGTACAAAAACTGGGGATGTGGGAGGCAGAGGAATCAATTGCTATAAATACTTTACATTGTACAGATGTGTATGTTTTAAGATGTGTCTTTAAACACCTGGCAGGCCTCTGCATGCAGCCTGTTTGCTTTTCACATTGGGTGCAGCTACTCAGGATTTATTTACTTACAGTACAAATGAACTCTCTGAATAACCTCACCTCACTGGCCGAATAATCAACCCTGTACTACAGAAGAAGCTGTATTCTGCTCCCATTTGCAAGGAGAAAATAACCAAATCCTTGTTTTAATCAGTTGCATGTGTCTTTCTCCACAGGAAATTTCACGTTCTCATCTTCTACTTAGATTCATTTATGTTTTTTTAGAGGGGAGGAAGTAGGCTGCATGTGAGACCCACTAAGCATGGGTCATTAAAGGAACAAAGGAAGTACAGTGGTGCCCCGCAAGACGAATGCCTCGCAAGATGGAAAACTCGCTAGACGAAAGAGTTTTCCGTTTTGGAGGTGCTTCGCAAAACGAATTTCCTATGGGCTTGCTTCACAAGACGAAAATGTCTTGCGAGTTCCTGCGGGTTCCCCCCCCCTTTTCTAAGCCGCTAAGCCGCTTATCCGCTAAGCCGATAAAATCCGCTAAACCGCTAATAGCGCTAATCCGCTAAGCAGTCAATGGGCTTGCTTCGCAAGATGAAAAACCGCTGGACGAAGAGTCTCACGGAACGGATTCTTTTCATCTTGCGAGGCACCACTGTAGCTCTGTGCCAGAGTACAAATGGGTGGGCCTCCCACCTTCAATTGCCTATCAGTTAGAAAGACAAAAGGCCACAGTTGAGAGTTGAGTGATGTGAGCTAGAAGCTGGATGCAAAAGCTGCAGGCTGGAAAGGCAGAGAGAGAGAGTGCCAAGTCTGATTTCAGTTGGAATCCCAAGGCTGTGGCTATGGGAGAAGCAGTATCTTCTTGGGGTGTTAATGCTGCAAACTCTTCCATTGTAGGCTCAAGTTGTATGTATGTGTAAATAAACCACATATCATAAAGACACCAGAATCCACTGTGTCTTATTTCCAAAAGGAAACATGAATTCTGGGTAAGTGCTTGGAACCCCTGAAATCTTGCACCAATTAGAGATTGGGGTGGCATGCAACACTGGTGTCAATAGTGGGGTTCATGTTTCCTGGAAGGGGTCGTGAGCAAGGTGTGTCTAAATGGAAATGGAGGAACAGCAACATTCTTGCAGCAGTTCAGGTTGATGCTCCGGCACCACCACCACCAGCTACTGGAGCAGCAAGGTCAGCTGATTGACAATATGCTCCAGTAGCAATGCCGGTAACAGATGGAGCAGCAGAACCTTATGAGCTGCACCTAAGGGTACTAAAGGAGTCTGCAGATGTAATCTCAGAGCCTCTGTCTATAATTTTTGAGAATTCATGGAGAAAAAGTGAGGTCCCTGCAGATTGGAAGTGGGCAAATATTGTCTACATCTTCAAAACAGGAAACAAGATGACCCAGGAAACGATCAACCGATCAGCTTAAGATTGATACCAGGAAAGCTCCTAGCATAGATAATTAAACAATTGGTCTTTGAGCATTTAGAAAAAGATGCTGTGATTACTAAGCTCAAGCATGGGTTTCTTATCAACAAGTTATGCCAGACCAATCTCACCTCTTTTTTCTTTTGACAGTTACAAACTTGGTGGATCAGGGGAATGCTGTGAACATAATGTATCCTGATTTTTGTAAGGCTTTTAAAAAGTCCCCCATGATATTCTTCCATAAAACTTGGAACTGACAAACTGTGAACTGAACAAGATAACATAGGTGGATTTGTAGCTGGTTAACTGACCAAACCCAAAGAGTGCTCACTAGTGGTTCCTTCTCATCCTGGGGAAAAAGCGACAAGTGGGGTGCTGCTGGGTTCTGTCCTGGGCCCATTGTTGTTCAACATATTTATAAATGACTTGGATGAAGGTATTGAGAGAATGCTAATCAAATCTGCAGATGACACCAAACTGGGAGGGGTAGATAATGATGCAGAACACAGAATCGGGATTCCATATGACCGTAACAGATTAGAGAACTGGGTCCAAAATAACATTATGAATTTAAATAGGAACTTATGCCAGGTTCTACACGTAGGCAGGAAGAAGCAGTTGCACAAATATAAAATGGGTGACCCCTGGCTTGCCAATAGTATATGTGAAAAGCTTCTTGGGGTCTTAGTAGACCGCAAGCTTAATGTATGGGACAGCTGCATATTCCTGCATTGCATGGGGTTCGACTAGATGATCCTCTGGGTCCCTTCCAACTCTAAGATTCTATGATTCTGTGATTCTATGAGTCAACAGTGTGATGCTGCAGCAAAAAAAGCTAATGATATTTTAGGCTGCTTCAACAGAAGTATAGTGTCCTGATCAAGAAAATTGTACCACTCTCTTATGACTTGGTCAGACCACACCTGGAGTCCTGGGTCCAGTTCTGGGCACCATCATTTAAGAAGGATATTGGCAAGATGGAATGTGTGCAGAGGAGTGTGACCTGGATTATCAAGGGTCTGGAAATGAAGCCTTATGAGGAACATCTGAGGGAAATGGGTATGTTTAGCCTGGATAAGAGAATGAAGAAGATAGATTAGCCATCTTCAAATATATAAAGGGCTGTCACAAGCTTGTTTTTTCTGGCTCCAGAGGGTAGGACCTGAACCAATGGCCTTCAAGTTACAAGAAAGGAGATTCTGACTAAACACCAGGAGGAAATTTCTGAAAGTAAGAGCTGTTTGACAGTGGAACTGGTTCCCAGGAGAGGTGGTGGTGGACTCTCCATCCTTCGAGGTTTTTAAGCAGAGGTTGGATGGCCGTCTCTCATGTATGATCTAGTTGAGATTCCTGCATTGCAGGGAGTTGGACTAGATGCCCTCCAGTGTCCCTTACAACTCTACAATTCTATGAATCTATTATTCTAACTACTGATTTAATGAAATGAAGTAGCTGCAAGCAGAGTGAGTAAGACAAGTGTGACTATGGGAGATGGGAGCCCTGCCTGATGAGATGCTACAGGGAGTTGAAAGTGACCTGCTTTGAAAGAGTTACAAACTGCAAGGCACCCAGATGGAAGGGGTGGCTGCAGAACGTAAGCAGCAATTTACTAATGTGGACCTGAATTTCAATGGCATCCTAGCTACAGACACTGTTGAAGGTGTAGGTCTACTGGAGGTGTTAAGTAACTGAAGCAAAACCACAAAGCATTGCTAGGAGTGAATTATCTGTAACTTCCATATCCCCATCTCACAATGAAGAATGCCTCTCTATAGCACAGAAGTAGATGGCACATCCAGAATACAAAGCATCTGATCTTCTGCTTCGGTGAGACAAATTCCACAAATGTATTATTGTCATGATCCTTTAAATTTCTTAGTTACCTTTCTCAAAACAACCCAAGGCAACTCATGGAAATACAAAACATATACAATATACAAAGCTTAAAGCCAAAGAATGAATGAATGCATATTTTACTCAAAACAACCCCATCTCTCAAAAATTACAAGATCAGAACTGGCAGAATATGCAATTAACCAAACACAACAAGAGCTAAGGATCAGAAAAACAGCCCATCACATACTGTAAAATGCCTGAGTGCACAGAAACATTTTAACGCAGCAGCAGAAACAATAATGTCAGCGCCAAGCAGGTCTCACTGTAAATTTTAATCATTTATGTTTTAAAAAATCAGGGAGCCCTGAAGTATCTTAAAGACTATCACATGGTAATTATGACATTAGGTTCTACATGATACATGGTATCAAATCCACTCAAAAGTAAGACATATAGCTGCACACATACACACACATTAGAGTGAGTATAACTATGCACTGCATGAACAACTGAAACAAATAAGATTCCATCAACAGAGGTCAACAAGCACACCATGCTATGTACTTGTTGAGCCCTACTGATTTTTTTGAGGAAAGACACTCCTGTGAAAGCCTTCACCAATTTGGTGACCTCCACTATCCTGGCTGCAGTTTATGGAAGTTGTAATCCAAAACATTTAGAGGGCACCAGGTTGAAGGAAGCTATCCTATAGGCAGCCCTCAATTTCCACAACACCACAAATGAAACAATTATTACTAGTAAACAAATAGGATGTATGGCTGCTGCTGCCAAAAGCTGCCACGCTGTGCCTCCCCTCCCCTTCCCGTCAACAGTCATTACAGTGGTACCTCGGGTTACAGACGCTTCAGGTTACAGACTCCGCTAACCCAGAAATAGTACCTCGGCTAAAGAACTTTGCTTCAGTATGAGAACAGAAATTGTGTGGCGGCGGCAGGAGGCTCCGTTAGCTAAAGTGGTGCTTCATGTTAAGAACAGTTTCAGGTTAAGAATGGACCTCCAGAATGAATTAAGTTCTTAACCCGAGGTACCACTGTACTGTGCTCCTAGTTTCTCAGCTTTGCAAATGACAGCCTAAGAACTGAAGCGGAGGTGGGTTGGGGACACTCACAGCAGCACAATATCACAGCACACACATTTTTTTATTCACAAGCCAGGCGGGTGATTTGGGCTGCAGCTATACATCCTCGGTAGTCACTAATTCCAGCAAGGGTTAACCGATCCAAGTCTTGATTCACAGCAGACCAAATGGTTCCAAATCTATGCATGAACCCCAGCTCAGAAAACCCTATGCTCTGTTGAAGAAGACTGCTAGCTCTTACAGCTGTGGAGAAAATCTTGACAATGTCTAAGCAGACTCTGCTAGAGGCTCTGAAAATAGGGGAGAGGAACGATTTCTGCACATTTCCATAATTACCTACTGGTGTGCTTGACTCTTCTTAATTATGTTGTAGGTTTGGGGAGCTTAGTCTGGATGATGCACTGAGTCCCTTCCAATTCGTGGGGTACAATATCCAGTGAGGGTTAGAATCTAATGGAGGAGGTTGGCCAGAAAAGTTTCTCTGGAAGGCAATAATGTAATGGGTGGGGCCTTTCCTCCACACACACCCTCCTAACTGTTAGATCGGAGAAAAATAGCTAGAGTACAGTCATACCTCGGGATAAATACACTTCAGGATAAGTATTTACGGGTTGCACGCCACGACAACCTGGAAGTAATGGAGCGCATTACTTCCAGGTTTCGCTGCTCATGCATATGCAGACAGTCAAAATGACGTCACGAGCATGCGCGGAAGCAGTGAAACGCGACCCGCGCCGTTGCATCTTATGTTCTATTCAGGATGAGGATGGGGCTCTGGAACGGATCCCGTTTGCATCCCGAGGTACCACTGTATTATGTTGAGGGCAGAGCTGGAAGGAGACACAGACACATGGGTCTGCGACTGCGACTAATGGAGAAGCAAGATCTACAGTGGTGCCTCGCAAGACGAAATTAATCCGTTCCGCGAGTCTCTTCGTCTAGCGGTTTCTTCGTCTTGCGAAGCAAGCCCATTGACGGATTAGCGGATTAGCGCTATTAGCGGCTTTTAGCAGCTTATCGGCTTAGTAGATAAGCAGATAAGTGGCTTAGAAAAAAGGGGGGAAAGGAAAAAAACCCCCGCAGGAATTCGCAAGACATTTTCGTCTTGCGAAGCAAGCGCATAGGAAATTCGTTTTGCGAAGCACCTCCAAAACGGAAAACCCTTTCGTTTAGCGGGTTTTCCGTCTTGCGAGGCATTCGTCTTGCGGGACACCACTGTATTGGGGTATTAATCCTGTGAGGTCCTCTGTCCTATATTCAGGTTGTATACATCTGTAAATAAATATATCTGAAAGACACCACAGTCTTTGCTGACCTTCATTCCAAGGAAACAGAACCTGGGTAAGCACCTGGAACATCTTACTTTGAGATGTTTGACACACACACAACTCCCCCCACCCCCTGCAAAATCCACATACCTTCACCAAGTCAACAATGCTCTGGAAAGGTATGTGCCGTGCCTATTTCTCACCCACTTCAGAAAAGGATCCAAGAAGACACTTCAGTGGGCAGTATTACCAGCAAGGCAGATCAAAGACCAGTACAGTACTGTTGTTGATAAATCAGCTATCAGGATTTAAATTTTTACTTCCGCCTGCTTTATTAGCTCCAGAGGGGGGAAAAGATGTGAATTTCCCCTCTGCATGTGCCAGCTTCATCATGGAGAAGTCCTCAGTGATATGTATACCGATTTTGTGAATGCATTGACACAGGCTAAAGGGCAATCTGTGCTAAAAATGCTGATCTGTTTATTCTTAAATAAGAATTCACAAGTGGAGGGAATGTAAACTGATTCAATAAAATGGAGGCTCAACCTATACCTGATGCTCAATTGCACGTATATTTACTCAAATTTTATCTTCCTTAGAAAGACAACATAAACAACAAAATAACATATGCAGCTGTGGGAGAGCTGTGAGGACTGGGGGGGGGGGGAACCAGGAAGTTTCTTCTACAAGTAAACATGTGTGCTGGGGAGGGGGCAATACCAAGCAGCATGATCTCCAGAAGTGAAAGCAGCCTCTCACATCTCCTTGCCCAAGACAGAATCTGGCCTGAATGCTTTTGGAAAAGGGTGGGCGCAGGAAAGAACTACAGGTGACTGGCAGTAGTTTGGGCCTTAAGCAGCTGCCTTGACTGGTCATGTGAGACTACTCCTGCTTTAAAAGGCATGTGTTTTATTTATTTTGAAATGTATCTGATGTCTCCCCTGTCTGGCTGACAAAAATGTGATAAAACCATAATGAGAGTCAGTAAAATCAGTACAGCAATCATGCCAATTTACCCAAATGTCAAACAAAAGACCTATACAATGGTACCTCAGGTTACATATGCTTCAGGTTACATATGCTTCAGGTTACAGACTCCACTAACCCAGAAATAGTACCTCGGGTTAAGAACTTTGCTTCAGGATGAGAACAGAAATCATGAGGTGGCGGCGCAGCAGCAGCAGGAGGCCCCATTAGCTAAAGTGGTGCTTCAGGTTAAGAACAGTTTCAGGTTAAGAACAGACCTCCAGAACGAATTAAGTACGTAACCCGAGGTATCACTGTAATAAGAGGCATTGGTGGACTTCTCTGTGAAGGCTCTTCCACAGGGAAATGACAGCAACCAAGAAAGCCCTGATGAAGGCTTTGCATTACAGTGTATTCCTTGGAATATTTCCTTCCAAGATTATGCATATAGCATAGGAAGTAACATACAGAAATGACATGCACCCAGGAATGCACTGTAATGCAAAGCCTTCCTCCTCACCACAAAGAGAGCACCAACCCTCCCAAACATCATCTTTTCCACCCTAATAATGTAAGAAAATCCCTGCTGTATTAGACCAAAGGCCGGCTAGTTCATGTTGGTAGGAGAGGGAATGAGCATCAATATCTTCTCCCTTCTCACACCTTGGATTCTTGGAAACTACTAGCTCTGTACTTTAAACTGGTGTGGCAGGCAGGCATGTTATCAGAGGGGTACAGCACAGCCACTGTGCTGGACTTTGCCCAGGGAGACCTGGAGTCAAATTCTTGGCCTTGAAGCTTACCAGTTATTTCTCCTCCATTTAGCATCAAATCTCTAGCTTTGCTTTCACCCAATTCCAACACAAGCTTCCCTCTCAGCAGGCTCATTTCCCCTCCCCGCTAACCCCATTCCCAATGATAAACCATTTCCAAATCTGATTTATTATTATCATCCCCATCATATTATCATAATTATAATGCCAACCATTTCATTCACAAATCAATTACTACAACATAATCTGAAGGGATGATAAAAACCAAGTCAACAGAATGCAAGCTGAAGTATAATCTGCAGTATTCTAACTTGATGGTGAATATGTTTGATCTGTTTTGGATCAATGATAAATAAGCATGTTGACCATTGACAGAAACTGATTGTTTGGCCAATTACAAACCAAGGTAATGTTTCTTTTTAAAAAAATCATGATTATCATTCCTATAGAAAGCCCATTGTTATTTTTATATAGAAACACCACAGTTTCTCTAGCAGAGCTAGGCAGCTCACACCAGGCTCTATCTCCCCTGCTACATCTGCCTCAGGTTTTGTGCAACACAATCAAGGTTGGCTCAAGAGGGTGGCAGGATTGCAGCAAAAACAGGAAAGGAAGAGGCCAGGCTAGAGAAAGAGAAGCATTGGGTTTGAATTCTCCCCACTGAAGACTGAGAACCAGGAAGTCCCTTGTCCCAACCTCGCTCCTGCTGAGAGCTCACAACCCTCTCAGTGTCTTGAAGGGGCAACGCTGAACTACGAAACCTCTGTTAGGGCTTGCTGTGCAGTACAGCATAAGGACTCAGGGCCAGCCCAAGACATTTCGGCACCTGAGGACCCCAAAATTGTGGTTTCCCTTTCCCCATCTGGGAAGAAGGGGGTCAGGGAAAACCCACAACAGGAACACGGGAGGTGGCGCGCGGGGGGGGGGCGGGGGCGGGCAGAGACCGACATTGGGATCTGCTGCCCCAGGCGGACCCTCCTGCCTGAGGGGGTCGCCTCACCTCGCAAACTCCCTCGATTACGCACAGTGGGCTCTTGCCTGCACCCCAGGAAGGGTACGCAGGGAGGTTTTCAGCCACCTCTTCAGAAGTTGATGCGGAGCTCGGCGGCGTCGCATTTACCCGGGAGGAAGCCCACTTGTACCCTAGGGGGGCTTACTCACTGGGGCACAAAATGCGCCCAGGATCCGCGCAGCCCCCTTCCTGCCTTTGCTCAGAGGGAACCCCCTGTATGTTCAGAGGGGCTCACTCCCAGGCAAGGCGTTTACCCACGAGGAAGCCCACCTGCCTCCCTGCGAGCGGGCGCGGGGGGGGGGCAAAGTGCGCTCGGGGTCTGCGCGTCCTCCCCTTGCCTTTCCCTCCCGGTTACAACTCATGAGGAAGCCCGCCTGTTTCCAGTGGGGCTTGACGCCCAGGGAGAATCCGTGCCCCTCGCGCTCCACGCCCAGCCTCACCCAAGCAGAGCTCGAAGACGTAGGCGTAGTAGGACCAGAGCACCACCAGGGTGATGATGGCGACGGGAACCCAGCCGAAGACCCGCTGGCAGCACCGCAGGCCCCTGGACAGTGCCATCTTCTCCCCGCCCGGCCCGGCCTGGCGAGGCGGCGGAGGCACATCGGCGGTCCATTTAGCAAGGCTGGAAGGCAGGGGCGGGGCGCGGGGCGGGGCGGGCAAGGAGTCCGCTCGGAACTCGACTCCAGCGCCTGGGTGGGGCGAGACACGGAGAGGTAGGAGGCGACACTTCGGAGCCACACTTCGGGGTTCCCCGTCGAAGGCGCCTTTTGCTCACCAGGCGCCATTCGCGGGGCTGCCTCGAGCATGTAGGCTGGCCTCGCGAGGCTTGGGAGCCCTTGGCGGTATTAAACCTGCCGAGAGGTCAATGGGATTGTTGTATTAATTAATAATTAGGTCATTTAATGCTGCCGCTGCAGCCAAATAAGCCCATACGGGCCCTTGGCATCCTCAGCCTAGAGCCAAGCCTCGGGGGGGGGGCACCAACGCAAAGGACATAGGACATAGGGTCGATCAGTTCCCCCACCTAAATTGGAGGTGAAATGGAAACCCGAAGCGGAGGGCTGCTTGTAGCATTCTAATTTTTCTATCTCTTTGGTGGCAGAGTCAGCGGTAAGGCGGGGCGGGGAAGGCTGGGCTTGCAGCACTTTTCATCCAGCTGTTCTGCAGCGCCATCTAGTGAGGACTTTTTCAGGAACAGCAAACCATTTGGCGCTCAAGTGACCCATTGGACGAACTCTGCTTACATGACCCGAAAAGCTGTCTGTAGACAAATGCCGTCTCCCTCCGCCTGAAAGCGAGATTACAGCACCAGGCATGGGAAGACAGGCAAGCCTCTCCAGACTTCATCTAGTGAAAACTACTTGCTATACTGGTTGAACATACTGGGAAAGGGGCAGAGAGGCATCACGCCTTGCCTGAGGTTAGGAGATAACAGCACGTGGTAGCTGTTAAATGTTCAGAAAAAGTCAGAAACCCAAGGCAGTATAAGTTCCTCAACTACATTTATTCAACATTTGTCAGTGACAACAGCTCACTCATAGGAAAACAAGAACCGAACTGACTGGACAACGCAATAATAATGCCAAGCATGAACTGACCATTGACAGTTGAAAGAGCATGCGCTTACTTGCTTTTAGAATGTTCATCTACCAAGGCTTATACGATTGGTTAGAACGCGCCTTCTAACATAAACTGCATTAAACCCAATACATAACACTCCTCCCACCCCTCCCACCCCAACTTCCTAACAAAAGGAACAAACATAGTCATCAAGGTGTGCCGGCCTTTTTCGCTCCCGCTGGGACCGTCGCGGTTCCTGTGCCCGAGTGGGTGACCCAGGAGGTTCCTCCGGTACCTGCGGCCTGAGTGGGGTGGTCGGCGAGGCCGGCTCCAAAGGGGTCACTGCTGATGGAGCCACTGAGGATTCCAGCCTGAAATCGCCCTGCTGGGGTAACTCAGTCACCAGCAACCCGTCTGGTTCCCACCCTGGCCTGGGCACAGAATCTCCCAAAGTACCCATTTCTCTGTCCTCTGGTTCCACTTGAAGTTCCATGTTCAGAGGTGCTCTGGCTCTGATATGGTTGATGTGTCTCTTCCAAACCAGTCCCCCCTCCAACCCTGCCTTGTAGGAAACCGGACCTGTGCAGCGGGCAATGATACCAGGGACCCAACCCTGTCCAGACCCATAGTTTCGGAGGTACACAGTGTCCCCGGGGAGAACCCTCTTGTAGCCCCCCCACACCACAGTGGATGGCCATTGCTCAAGAGCCCGGTCAGGGTGCATACGATCAAGGAGGGTAGTGAGCCTCCTCCCCATAAGCAACTCCTCCAGGCTCCAGCCGGTCACTGCACTTTAGGTGATGTGTTGGGCCAATAAGAATTCCGCTAACCAGAGAGTCCAGTCTCCATGCACCATGCGCCTAAGCGCATCTTTTGTAGTATGGACCATGCGTTCAGCTTGGCTGTTAGTGGCCGGGTGAAAAGGAGCAGAACAAATGTGGATTCCATTAGTGCTTACAAATTCTTTGAATTCCGCCGAAGTAAAAGTGGTCCCATTATTACTCACCAGTATGTCTGGCAAGCCATGTGTCGCAAATAGCTTCCTGAACGTGTTTATAGTCGCTCTAGCGGACATGGTTGAGGTCGGCACCACCTCGAGCCACTTGGACTGAGAGTCGACTACTATTAGGAAGTGTTGGCCCTGAAAAGGCCCCGCAAAATCCACGTGCACCCGAGACCATGGGGACTGTGTGGACTCCCAGGACTGTACTGGCACCTTGGGTGGATCCGGCTGGGAGACCTGGCAGGGCTCACAACGTTTCACCCAGCCCTCTATCTCCGCATCTATGCCTGGCCACCACACACAGCTACGGGCCAATGCCTTGATCCGGACAATCCCCAGGTGGGACACGTGCAGCCCTTCTAAGACTTTTTTCCTTAATGGGGGGGATGGACTATGACATGGCTACCCATAACACACATCCTTGGTGAGTAGACAGCTCATCCTTGCGGGCTGTGTAGCATGAAAATTCTGGACCCAGCTTCCCGGGCCACTCCCTCCCCACCCAGTCCGAGACGCAGGACAACAGCCTATCCTTTGCAGTTGCGGTGGCAATGTCCTTCACATGCAAGGGCTGGTCCGGTAAGTCAGCCGCAGGATCTGCATGTCCGATGCTCTTGGTTTTCTCCGCAGCTGGCGCAGGATCCTCAAGGTGCGTCAGATGATCGCTGGTTCGACGATGCACTTGTAGCTTGGGAGCAGTGGTGTCAGTTGGATTAGTCCAAAGCTCGGTGGATATCCTCATTGTGGGAATCTACAGAAGACGACCGGTCTCGCTGGATGTGGTGAGTTCTCCTTATGTGGGTTGTGGGCCGCCTTGTGGGCATTATCCTTCTCAAAGGCTGTGGCCATATTCATTGCTTCCATCATCGTGATATTGTCAGAGACGGCTGTTTGACGAACCTTTCAAGAAGTCCCTTGATGTCATTGAATTGGCAATACATTGCAATCGCCCAGAGCGCTGTGATGTATTCACTCACTGACTCTTGTGCTTGTTGCTCTCTGTGTGCAAAGTTGTAACGGTGGTGGTTCTTAGTTGGCTGAGGCGTAAGGTGTCTTGTCATAGCCTGTGTCAGCTCATGGAAAGTGCATGCCTCCATGTCCCTGGGTGCCATCAGACCTTCCAGTAGAGTGATGGCAGAACTTCCCAGCACTATCAGTAGCACACCCACCTTGTCTGCCTCCCTAGTGAAGCCTTGTAGTCGGACGTAGCTCCTTATTTGGTGGAGCCACTGCGGCCATTCTGCAGGATGGCTCGGGACTTCGTGGAAAGCATGGCCTCCATGGGGCTGTCCCTGAATAAGTTTGGCCCAACTCATGGGCCAAGGACATGCCTTAGACCTGGTATTTACCTCTACAGATGTTGGTGATCTGACACTAACTAAAAGCAAAACAAAAGAAGTGCCATGGTCAGATCACTTCCTGGTGCAGCTGGACTTCTCTGCGACCCTTCCCCTCTGCAGGGAGGTGAGACCAATTCGGATGGTCCACCCCCGCCACTTAATGGATCCAATTGGCTACCAGAGAGTGGTAGGGGATGGTTTATCCCAAGTTGATGGCCTTTCAGCTGATTCCCTGGTGGCCCGCTGGAATGCGGAGTTAACCAGGGCTATTGACTGTCTGGCTCCGAAGCGCCCTCTCCGATTGCATGGAGCCCGGACAGCCCCGTGGTTTTCCAATGAAACAATTGCTGAGATGGCTAGAGTGCCGGTGGCGGAAAACTCATTCTGAATTAGACCGGACATGGGCTGGAGCTCAACATCGAGCCTGCCAAGTGGCAATGGCGACGTCGAAGAGGGCCTTCTTCACCGCCTCTATTGCATCTGCAGAAAACAGCAGCAGGAGACATTTTCAGGTGGTTCACAATCTATCGGAACCACCTGCATCACCAGGGCCTGGTTGGGACCCCAAGATCTCCTGCAAAGCTTTTGCAAAGTTTTTTGCAGATAAAGTCGCTCAGATTCAGAAGGAGGTAGTCTCCACCGTGGAAACAGGGCTGGGGCAGGAGAGTGCTAGAGTCCTGTCTAGTCAAGTTGCGTGGGATCAATTCCAATCTGTTACCTCCGAGGATGTGGACAGGCTGCTTGGACAAGTGAAACCAACCACCTGTCTCCTTGATTCTTGCCCATCCTGGCTGATAAAAGCAAGCCGGAAAGGGCTGGGCGATGGGCTTCGTGGGGTGGTGAATGCTTCCCTCTGTGGAGGAGCCTTCCCAGACCCGCTGAAAGAGGCGGTCATTAAAGTGCTGCTTAAAAAAAATCTTTAGATGCGGCCAATATGGCCAACTATCGCCCAGTCTCAAATATACCATTCTTGAGCAAGGTGGTTGCTGAACAACTCCAGGCACGCCTGAAGAATGCGGACAATTTGGATCCTTTCCAGTTGGGATTCAGGCCTCTTCATGGGACTAAAACTGCCTTGGTTGCGCTGGTTGACGATCTCCGGCGGGCTAGGGACAAAGGTGAGAGCTGTTTCCTAGTTCTGCTGGATCTCTCAGTGGCCTTTGACACCATCAACCATAACATCCTTCTGGACAGTCTAGAGGGGCTGGGAGCTGGGGGCACTGTTATATGGTGGTTCCGCTCCTTTCTCCTGGGCCGTGTCCAGAAAGTGGTGATGGGAGATGAGTGTTCAGACCCCTGGGCTCTCACTTGTGGAGTGCCTCAGGGTTCCGTCCTCTCCCCCATGCTTTTTAATATCTATATAAAGCCGCTGGGAGAGATCATCAGGGGGTTTGGGCTGGGTGTTCATCAGTATGCAGATGACACCTTTGAAGGTGACTCAGAAACTGCAATTAATCCAGAATGTGGCAGCTAGACTGGTGACTGGGAGTGGCTGCTGGGGCCACATAATATCGGTCCTGAGAGATCTGCATTGGCTCCCAGTACGTTTCCGAGCACGATTCAAAGTGTTGGTGCTGACCTTTAAAGCCCTAAACGGCCTCGGTCCTGTATACCTGAAGGAGCGTCTCCACCCCCATCGTTCAGCCCGGACACTGAGGTCCAGCACCGAGGGCCTTCTGGCAGTTCCCTCATTGCGAGAAGTGAGGATACAGCGAACCAGACAGAGGGCCTTCTTGGTAGTTGCGCCCACCCTGTGGAACACCCTACCTTCAGATGTGAAGGAAATAAGCAGCTATCCTATCTTTAAAAGACATCTGAAGGCAGCCCTGCTTAGGGAAGTTTTTAATATTTAATGCTGTATTGTTTTTAATACTTGATTGGGAGCCGCCCAGCGTGGCTGGGGAAACTCAGCCAGATTGGCAGGGTATAAATAAATAATAATAATAATAATTAATCGAAGTCCGGTGGCGGCTGACTATGACTGGTGGCCATCCTCAGACCTGGAGCAGTCAGTTGTGCGATTGTGGGTGGTTGTGAAGACGCGGCAGGCGCGGTCTTGTTTCTGGGACTATTTGCTGAGTCCAGCATGGCGGTGAGGTCGCGCTTACTGCGAGGCGGCAGGTGGCGGTGCTGCGGTGTGGTCTTGGGCCTCTGGCAGGCTGCGGGAGCTCATCAATCCCACCTTTGTTGCCAATGTTAAATGTTCGGAAAAAGTCAGAAGCCCAAGGCAGTATAAGTTCCTCAAATACGCTTATTCAACAATTGGGAGTGACAACAGCTCACTCATAGGAAAACAAGAACCGAACTGACTGGACAACACAATAATAAAGCCGAGTATTAACTGACCGTTGTTGACAGTTGACAGTTGAAAGTGCATGCGCTTACTTGCCATTAGAATGTTCGTCTACCAACACTTATACGATTGGTTAGAACGCGCCGTGTAACATAAAATGTGTTAAACCCAATAGATAGCAATAGCAATTATGCAACAGCTCAGGCAGGGCTTGCCCAAGGTATTTTGGCACCTGGGGCAAACCACAAAGTGATTCCCGCCACCCAGAAAAAAAAGTGGAAGGCAGATCCAGTGGCGGAGCTTCACACTCTGGCACCAGGGGGTGGAGAGCAGGCGTGAGTGTGGTGTGGCATGCGTCCTGGGGGCATGGCGTGACACCTGTGGGGGCGTGGCACCCAGCGTGGGCAGGGGTGCAGCCACGATGGCACCCCACCGGGATCGCACTGCCAGAGGCGGTGCGCTCTCCCCGCACTCCTCTTCCTCCACCAGTGGGCAGATCTACATTGGGAACAAGGGGGGAAATAAAATCAAGATTCAATATGGTTGAAGTGGGAATTGAAGGCCATTGTGGGAAGGAAAGCAAGGTAAAAGGTAAAGGACCCCTGGATGGTTAAGTCCAGTCAAAGGTGACTATGGGGTTGTGGCACTCATCTTGCTTCTGGCTGAGGGAGGCGGCATTTGTCCACAGACAGCTTCCAGGTTATATGACCAGCAGGACTAAACTGCTTCTGGCAGAATGGGACACTGTGACAGAAGCCAGAAAAATAGCCTGCTCTGAATCACTCTGGGTGGGTGCCAAGCCCAGGAGACCCCAGAGGGCAGCTCCTGCCATTTCCTCCCTAGGGGTGGGAGGAGACCATCAGCATCTCCTACTCGCCAAGGGGCCACCACAGAGGTGACATGGGGTAGGAGGGCTGTCAAAGAGGAAATGGCTTTCAAAGAGCAGCTTTCAGTGGCAACAGCAGTGGGTGATGGATTCCCTGGAGGCCAAAGGTCCTGCTACCCTTGTGAATCCTTCTGCCTCACCTTGCCTCATGGGTAGGCCTGCCATGACCTCAGGTTCTGAGAAGCTTCCTTGGCCTGCCATAATTCTTCCTCTTTGGCTTGCCACTGCCACTCACCTCAGAACTTGCTGCAGTTACCTGGCATTTCTCTGAAAGCTGCCGTCATGCTGCAGTTTGCAGCGCCACCTGTCTATGCCCAAGAGAGATTTAATAATAATAATACTAATACTACTACTAATAATAATAATTTTTATTTATACCCCGCCTTCCCCAGCCAAGGCCAGGCTCAGGGCGGCTAAAAAGCAATAATAAAAACAAGTTGAATGAATACAACTTAAAAATAAAATTAAAACACAACATTAAAATATTGAAACATTAAAATATTAAAATGTAGCCTCATCGCAGCAGGAGAAAGGAAAAAGAAAAAAGAAAGAGGGGGAGGGAATCAAATTGGCTCCAAGCCAAAGTCCAGGCGGAACAACTCTGTCTTTCAGGCCCTGCGGAAAGAAATCAGATCCTGCAGGGCCCTGGTCTCATGAGGCAGAGCGTTCCACCAGGCTGGAGCCAGAGTTGAAAAGGCCCTGGCTCTGGTTGAAGCCAATC
This sequence comes from Podarcis erhardii, assembly GCF_964252035.2. Lineage (NCBI taxonomy): Eukaryota > Metazoa > Chordata > Lepidosauria > Squamata > Lacertidae > Podarcis > Podarcis erhardii. Next base: position 29,269,096 of record NC_138504.1, read on the forward strand.
TAACTTCCTTAGGTCCCAGGACCACTAGGGTGTTGCTATTTATGGACCTTGAGGCTCTCCGTGGGGAATACCAGGAGAGACGGTCCGCTAGGTACGAGGGTCCTATTTAGTGTGATGACACATAAATATTTTCAATACATAGAAGAAAAACATACGGTATTTTCCCATGTATAAGACAATGGTTTTCACTATAAAAAGAGGCAAAAATTGGGGGTCGTCTTATACATGGATAGTGAATGCATGGGGGGGGTAGTGGGCGGGCGATTGGCTGTGATTGTGGTGAGCGGGCAGGCAATTTGCAGCTACAGCGAGGCGTGTGGGCGTGCAATTGGCAGCTTTGGCAAGGCAGGTGGGTGTGCAGGCAATTTGCAGAGGCAAGGCAGACGGGCAATTGGCAGTGAGCGGGCAGGTGTTTGAGCGATTGGTGGCAGTGACCTCCTCAACAACTGAAGGGTGACCTCCCCCCTCCCAAAAAAACCCTCGTAACTCAGGGCGATCTCCCCTCCCCTCTCCCAAAATATTGATTTCTTAATTTGGGGTTTGAAAAATAGGGTTTGTCTTATACATGGGGGCATGTTATACATGGAAGAATATGGTAGTAAGAAAAACATTATGAGCGGACAGATACAGGATCCCAAGAATTCGAAGGGACCCAGGATGCCATTCGGACTGATTTATTCCCACCCCCCAAAAAGCTCATAACAATACATTTGGGCTAAATGTAGTGATAGTGTTTCCAAACCTGCTCTAAAAATGTTCCATTTTAGAAATTACTGCAGTCGTCACCTTTGTTCCTGAGACTAAGTCTCTGGGCCAGACAGAAGTTCAATGGATTTTCTTTCTCACTTGCATGCAGCTGCATAAATGTTAAAATCTACACCAAGGAAAGGCTAGTTCCCACATAAAAGTGCTTGCTATGTAAAAAAAAGGGGGGGGCGGGGATGCATAAATCTGCCTCTGCTGGATAGTTGGTCTACAGCAATTATTGAGGGAGAGGTGATTTTTGCTAGGAAAATGAAACAAAGGCAATATTGCAAGTGCACCACAAGAGGGCGGCAGAGCCTGCAAAATAAGGATCCTTGATTTAAAATTAGCACCACATCCCTGTACAAATCTATTCAGAAATCACATTACGTTCAGTAGAGGTTACTCCCAGGTAAGTATACACATGATTGCTACATAAGCTCTCATTGTCTTCCCTAGAGTATGTAATTCTTCTTTGGTGATCACTCATAGCCGAGTAAGATTCTTTTCCATAAACACAGTTTTAACAGTGAGTCTGCAGGTGACTGTGGAGGCCAATTCTGGATCCACACATCCTTTCACAGTGGGGACATAAGTTTCTGGGTGGTAGCTGATCACTGTGAGGGTTTGGCAAGCGTTCCTTCCTCCTAGCACATTTCTCTCTTTTGTCCTGAGTTTGAGCATCTTCAAAGTCCATGACACCTTTGGCAAAGGCTGTTCTCCAACTGGAGCGCTCACAGGCCAGTGTTTCCCAGTTGTCAATGTTTACACTACATTTTTTAAGATTTGCCTTGAGAAAGTCTTTAAACCTCTTTGGTTGACCACCAGCATTATGCTTTCCATTTTAAAGTTCGGAATAGAGTAGTTGCTTTGGAAGATGATGATCAGGCATCTGAACATGACCAGTCCAACAGAGTTGATGTTGAAGAATCATTGCTTCAACACTGGTGGTCTTTGCTTCTTCCTGTACACTGGCATTAGTGTGCCTGTCTTCCCAAGTGATGTGTAAAAATTTTCAGAGAAACCATTGATGGAATCTTTTAAGGAGTTGGAGATGGCGTTTATAAGTGGTCCATGTTTCACAAGCATACAATAAGGTTGGTAATACATTAGCTTTGTAAACAAGCATTTTGGTTTCCCTGTGAAAGTTCTGGTCCTCCAACAACAGCAGCAAGAATACTCATCGCGAAGTATTGGAAGACAAAAGATTTACCCACCCGGAAAGAATGGCAGATGAAAGTGATGGACTACAGTGGTGCCCCGCAAGACGAACGCCTCGCAAGACGGAAAACCCGCTAGACGAAAGGGTTTTCCGTTTTGGAGACGCTTCGGAAAACGAATTTCCCTATGGGCTTGCTTCGCAAGGCGAAAATGTCTTGCGAGTTCCTGCGGGGTTTTTTCCCCTCCCCCCCTTTTCCTAAGCCCTAAGCCGCTTATCAGCTGATCCGCTGATAAGCCGCTTATCAGCTGATCCGCTAAAAGCCGCTAAACCGCTAATAGCGCTAATCCGCTAAGCTGTCAATGGGCTTGCTTCGCAAGACGAAAAAACCGCTATACGAAGAGCCTCACGGAACGGATTAATTTCGTCTTGCGAGGCACCACTGTATATGGAACTGGCGGAAATGACTGGCAGAATCCGAGACCAAGGTGAAGAGTCGGTGGAAGAAGATTGGAAAAAAATTAAAGTTTATTTACAGAAACATTGCAAAATTAAGGAATGTTAGAAGGTTGTTGGAATGAAGTAAAGTGGTTTTAGCAGAAATGATATAAAGGATTAGGTTAAAATTGATTTATTAATTGGTGAAAGACGAGAATTACAGTATATTAAGATAAATTATTAGGATAAAAACAAAGCTGGAAAGGATTTGCTGAAACATCTAACTGAACTAGAATACAAAAAAGGGAGGTGTGAGGAGGTCAAGGAAATAAGTAAAGGAAAGAAAGCTATGTAAAGGTTTGATCTGTTTTATTGTTTGTTTGTATTTCTTATGTCTTTTTTTCTTTTTTTCTTTTTTTTTTGTTTCTCTTTGTAATCTTTAAAATTTGAATAAATATTATTTTTTTTAAAAAAAAGAAAGTTCTGGTCCTCAAACACTCTGCACTTCAATCAAGAGAAAGCTGCACTCTCAGAGCTCAGTCAATGCTGGATTTCAGCATCAATGTCTGCCCTTGTGGAAAGACAACTGCTTAGGTAGGAGAAGTAACTGACACTTTCCAACATTACACCATTGAGTTGGATTTGTGGCGCTGCAAAGGGGCTGTTTTTTTGGCTTTTTGGTGCAGCACTTTGGTTTTTTGGAGCTTTTTGTAAGCTTCTGCAAATATATTTAGTATGGTTTGGAGGTCATCCTCTGAGCGTGCACACACTACGTTTTCATCAGCATACTGAAGCTCTATAACAGAAGTTATGGTAACCTTACTGTGGTTTCAGCCTATTCAGATTAAAGAGCTTTCCATGTGTTCAATATATGATTTCTACTCTGGTGAGGAGTTTCCCTTCGACAAAGTATAGGATCATGGCAATGAGAATAATAAATAGAGTTGGGGCAGTAACACAACCCTATTTAACACCTGATCCTACTCTTTCACTTTGAGAGCCATTGTTAACTGCGATTGTTGCTGTCATATTATCATAGAGGAGTCGAATGATGTTCACAAATTTATCTGGGCAGCCCATTTTCAGAAGGACAGTCCACAGGGCATTACAATTTACAGTGTCAAAGGCCTTAGGTCAATAAACGCCATATACAGTACAGGGGCTGGTTTTGCTCTTTGCATTTTTCTTGAAGCTGTCGAGAGGTGAAAATCATGTCCACTGTCCCCCTAGAAGGTCGAAAACCATTTTTGGATTCAGGAAGGGCAGCCTTGGATATTGTTAGGAGACAGTGCTAAGATCCTTGCAAGAATTTTGCTAGCTGCAGCTAATAATTAGATGCCTCAATAGCTTCTGCAATCCGTTCTATCACCTTGTTAACAGAGATTGGTAATTTTGGCATTCCTAAAGTCTGCTAGGATCTCCTCTCTCTCTCAGTGTTTTTTGATGAGCTTGTGAAGTTGTGTAAGTTCAATTCCTCCCACTTTGAAGACTTTGGCAGGTATCCCATCAGGTCCGCTGGCTTCGTTGTTTTTCATTTGGTTAGTTAGTAGCTGCACACAACTCTCCCAGATTTGCAGATTCTGCAAGCTCATCTCTAATTTGTTTTTGCACAATTTGTGAAAGGACCTCAGCAGCTACGAGTGAGTTGCAGGTAAGGAGATGCTGGTAATGTTCTCTCCAGAGCTGTGCAATAGCTTTTTATCTTTTAGAAGTGTGGTACTGTCCGTTGAGGTTAGGGGGCACATGCCATGATTTATTGGCACATAGATGGTCTTTGTGGCTTTAAAGAAACTTTGTGCATCATGAGTGTCGGCTAAGTGCTGGATCTCTTGAGCTTTTTTTTATCCACCAGGTGTTATTTAGTTTTCTGGTTCTCTGTGAACCTCAGCCTTAGCATTGGTATAGGTTTTTTTCTTAGTTGCGCAGTTTCTATCTCTTTGCCAGATCTGAAAGGCCTTCCTTTTCTTGTCAATAATGTGTTCAACCTCACTTTCATATTCATCAAACCAGTCCTGGTGTTTCTTGGTATGGTATCCAATAGTTTGTTCACAGGCTGCAATAATGGATGTTTTTAGCTTGGTCCAGTGTTCCTCAACGTTATCAGGGAACTCCGAAAGCAGGTGGTCCTTAAAAGCCGTTTGGAAGTAATCCCACTTAATGGGATCTTGAAGGGCTTGAGTGTTCATTTTGCGCCTTGGTTTCCTTCCTTGAAGGCTGCGTTGAGGTATAATCTTGATAGCCACCGTGGAGTGTATTAATTGGTGATCTGTCCAGCAGTCGTCAGAACTCGTCATAGCTCTGGTAAGGAGCACATCATGGCAGTCTTCAGCTGGGACAATTACATAGTCTAAGAGGTGCCAGTGGTTCGACCAAGGGTGCCTCCATGGTGTTTAAAATTTATTTTTTTTGTCGAAAGAGTGTGTTGGTAATAACAAGGTTGTGTGCTACACATATAGTCAAAAGTAAGATTCTTTCCCAATAGTCCCAGCCACAGATTGAAATCTCGCCTAACTCTTGCATTAAAATCACTCAGGCGGATAATTTTATCCTCCTTAGGCGTCTCTGTTAGGATGGCATCCAGCTGAGAGTAAAAATTTTCTTTAATGTCTTCATTGGCATCCAGTGTTGGTGCATAAGTGCTGAGAATAGTAGCCTATTGGGTTTTGGTAAGTTTTATTCAAAGGGTTGAAAGTCGCTCATTAATGCTGGTAGGGACTTCTGACAAGAGCTTCACAAGATCATTTTTGATAGTGTGTATTAAACGTTCTTGTCCCGGTAGACCTTTTCAGAAGAATGTGTGGCCTCCTTTTTCTTCCTTCAGTTGTCCTTCTCCTGCTCTTTGAGTTTCTTGAAACACTGCAATATCCACGTTAAAAGTCACAGCTCTCTTGCAATGATAGCAGTTCTGCATTTGGGATACCCATTATCTGTGTTATCCAACAAAGTCTGTATATTTCATGTCCCAAAGTTCACATGTCTTTTACGACTACTGGGTGGTGACCCCACTGGGTGCGGTGATCCAGTCAGGGAAAAAGGGAGGCAGACTATGTTTGGGGAAGCTTTTCTTGCCCCTCCCTCTTTTTGGGGTGAGCAGAGTGGATCCTAAATAGGGCTGCTCAGTCATGGATACAGCTGTCGAGCTGCTCAACTGCCTCATTCCTTGAATCATAGCAAATGAATCTGTATCCACTGCCCATGTGCAGGTTCATGACTAGAGGCTTCTAGATTTCACTGTCTGCCGATATTACCATTTGCAGATAGCCATGGGACTTTTTTGGGTTTGGGTTTGGCATGTGTGTGAATTTGTTTTATCTTTGTAGATCAGTGTGTGCTGACCATGATACAGTCTTTGCTGTAAGGCTCTATTCTGATGGCATGAGTATCACAACAAATGGTAGATTCTTATCTGCTGCAACCTTCATCTGCCTTCACAGCCGTTGTAACATGCCACTTGTTATCTTCTGCCTGTTCTGCTGTTGAGGACTTCTTAATTAATTTAATAAATTTTATTTATTTATAAATAAATAAATAAATAAATAATAAAATTTATTATTATTATTATTATTATTATTATTATTATTATTATTATTATTGGATCATTCTTTGTCCAGCTAGTTCCCATTGACGTTACCGCCTTGGGTGATCCTGCTGGGAGTACAAGACTCCTGACAGCTTCACTTACAAGGGTCATAATAATAATAATAATAATAATAATAATAATAATAAATAAATAAATAAATAAATAAATTTTATTTATACCCTGCCCTCCCCAGCCAAAACTGGGCTCAGGGCAGCTAACAACCAATAATAAAAACAAGTTGATTGAAATACAACTTAAAAAAACAAGATTAAAATACAACATTAAAATGTTAAAATGCAGCCTCATCTCAGGAGGAGAAAGGAAAAAAGAAGGAGGGGGAGGGAATCAAACTGATTCTAAGCCAAAGGCCAGGTGGAACAACTCTGTCTTACAGACCCTGCAGAAAGAAATCAGATCCATCAGGGCCCTGGTCTCATGAGACAGAGCGTTCCACCAGGCCGGAGCCAGTGTTGAAAAGGCCCTGGTTCTGGTTGAGGCTAATCTAACTTCCTTAGGGCCCGGGACCTCTAGGGTGTTGCTATTTATGTACCTTAAGGTCCTCCGTGGGGCATACTGGGAGAGGCAGTCCCGTAGGTACAAGGGTCCTGGGCCGTGAAGGGCTTTAAAGGTCAAAACCAGCACCTTAAATCTGACCCTGTACTCCACCGGGAGCCAGTGCAGCTGGAAAAGCACTGGGTGAATATGCTCCCATGGCAGAGACCCCGTGTTGAGCCTCGCTGCAGCATTCTGCACCCGCTGGAGTTTCTGGGACAGCTTCAAGGGCAGCCCTGAGTAGAGCAAATTACAGTAGTCAAGCCTGGAGGTGACCGTCGAATGGATCACTGTGGCCAGGTCAGGGTGGGAAAGGTAAGGGACCAACTGCTTGATGCGGCGAAGGTGGAAAAATGTTGCATTGTCTGTTGCTGTAACCTGTGCCTCCATGGAAAGGGAGCCCACTCACAACGACAAAGTGATGATCCAGTGAGTGAGAGTATGAAATTATCACATGCTAGGCAAGATCTGAAAGCCCCCAGAATTAGGACTTGTGTTTGTGGACTACAGAAGATTTAAGTCATGTAAAAAGCAACGGATCAGGCAGATCAAATATCTCAAAGACTGCCTCTTCCCCTACAGACCTTCTTGGGTGCTGAGATTGCCAGAGGGAGCCCACTTGGTAGTTCCTCCACCCACAGAAACTTGGGAGTGGCCTTCTCTATAGTAGCCATTGAGTTGTGGAACTCCTTTTCCACATAGAGTACCTGTCACTATCATTCAGATTCTGGCGAATGCTCTCTAGGCTTTTGACACCTGGGATGTGTATTTCTAGGAACCACTTATTTATGTGAATGTAAATTGGGTATATGGGATGTTAGAGGAGGGTAGTACCTCTGGTGGGGGACACGTTGTGCTCCTTCTGGGGTAGTTTGCCCACCTTTGGTCCCCACCCTGCACTCAGCTCTTACCTGTAGCTCCTAGAAGCTGTCAGTATTCAACAGCAGCCACACCCTGGGAAATGGCTTCAAGTGGTCAGTTAAACCAGGTAAGGGTCTCAAGCCCTTGGTGAGTTACGGACTTCCCCTGCATTGGAAAATAGGCTATAGTGGATTGAGCGGACATGAATATTAGTGGGTCCAATGGTCAAGAAGGCGGTTCCTGCACATGCTGTAGAGGGAAGTGTGAGGTAGATTGGACTCAACAATCTGGGAAGGATGTCCATCTAGGGGAAGGAAAACTTTGATCCTAAACCTCTGCTGCCTTGCAGGATATCTTTGGGAGAAATAATGGCTTAGGAATAAACCCTACACAAATCTGGAGTGAAGTGCCTAAGATGGTTGGATGCCACCTTGCAGGCCTACTTCTGGCAACCTCTGCAGCCAAGGTGGTTCCAAATGTGTTGCTCTGCTTTCCTTTGGGGCAGGTCAGTGAGGCTGAGAGGGAGGTCTTGTCATATGGGCAACCCAGGACCTCCATACACACTGCCATGGCTTGCATACAGGGGAGGTCACTTTGGTGCTGCTAACACAGCGGCTTGACTTCACCCCCAGATGTGCACTCCATTGTCTCTTGAAACAGGCAGATGCCAACCAACCTACCATATTGTTTTAAAATGTTTTTGATATTATCTAATACTGTGCTTTAAAATTAATGTTTTGATTTAATTATTGTAACCCCACCTGGGACGTTAGGGTGAGGTGATAGAGTGTAACGAAAACCACAACAACTCCTACCTAGCAACCAGGTGAGAAAAGTGAGGAAAAAGCCCACCCATTTGCTGTGTGTCCCACAGCAACTTCTTGGGTTCTGCTGAAATGTAATACAGTGGTACCTCGGGTTACATACGCTTCAGGTTACATACGCTTCAGGTTACAGACTCCGATAACCCAGAAATAGTGCTTCAGGTTAAGAACTTTGCTTCAGGATGAGAACAGAAATCGTGCTCCGGCGGCGCGGTGGCAGCAGGAGGCCCCATTAGCTAAAGTGGCGCTTCAGGTTAAGAACAGTTTCAGGTTAAGTACGGACCTCCAGAACAAATTAAGTACTTAACCCGAGGTACCACTGTACTTGGAGAAAAGGAAAGCAGGACTATTCCATCAATTCCGCTGAGGCACTAGTTGCCTTTGTGTCCCCTCATCTGTCCTATAGCACTAGTTCCATCAGGCTCCCTTAATGTTTCCTTTCCAGCTGCTTATTTGTATAAGTGTTATTTTAAAAACTGGCACCTGAGTTTCCTCTTTTCCTCCTCCCTTTTCCTTGGACACCATGTCTGTTAAATGATCCTCCACCTCTGTGGCTCTTGCTGCTTCTGTTCCCAACCAGAATGTCAATTATGTTCACAGTGTGGCCTTTTTACTTTTGGTGCAGGGGGCTAGTGAGAATCTTTAATTGGCTGCATAGTTTCTCATGGACATGAGCCAGAGGGGTTTGGGCCCCAGAAACATGAGGCTCCAGAAGAAGAACAGCATGTTCGCCTCATTGCTGCAGCTCGCTCAGATCTGAACCAAGAATGTCAAGGCCAAACTAACATATCAGGATGACTCGTTTTTGTCTGGTCAGCTTCTTGTAATGTCCTATTCATGGAAGCCTATCTTGAAAGTTGTATATCAAACTGCAGACATTCTAGCCAAAGCATCCCCAAGCAGCTTGGATTTTGCAAAGGGCAATGATTTATATGAGTTGAGAGGGAGCAAGCAGGAACTGGGTGGATCTTTGACAGAAGTGAAAAGGGGGGAAGGCAAAGCAAGAGATGGATCTTGTAACGCAACAGCCAAATCCCCCTTGGCTTGCTTGGTGTCTTAGTCTTCTGCAGTGGTTTTGCCATATGCTTCTCAAGAGCATTAGTTCCCTCCACCTTTCAAGGGGGCGAAAATGGACATCTGTTTGGACAAGGCTACAGCTAGGCTGGACCACAGCCCTGGGAGCCCCCAAATGACCACCCAGAGAGTGGCAGGTGATGGAGGCAGACCTAAACAGGCCACATGCCACCATGGCACCTATGCATGATGTTGTGGGTTTGCGGGGTCAGTCTGGATAACACCCTGAATTCCTTCTATTAAGTAGTGGGTAGACAAAGCAGATGACACAGAGATTTCTCCAAGTGGTTCTTTATAGTAAGCTGGAACTGAACTGAACAGCAAACAGCTCAGCCGGCCCACTTTTATAGGCAGCCGGCTGTCAACATTATAACAAAAACAACCCAGGGTTTCCCGCCTAAAGTAACTGACGTGGACCTGAGTGAAAACTATATACACGATACTCCTGGTGGCCAGGGTGAGAATTTCAATACATAACACCTTCCACTTGCAAGAATTAGGTGACGGTGCTCTCCAGGCCAATGGGTAGGCCTTTCTGCCACCCACCTCACCTCCAAGCCAACAAGAGCCAGAGTAGTGCAGGAGGCAGAGAGCACAGCCCCCAGATCAGAAATAAGTTACTCTAGTCTTTTCAGTGCTCACTCTGTTCTGATGACAGGGTCTGGATATGAGAATTAGGTATATACTGTCACCTGAACCGATCCCCTTCGTGGGAGAGCAGCCCCCATATAAAATGGAGGCCCATCATTCTTAAGCGTGTCCCCACAGGAAGGGCATGTGCTTGAGCATTGCCGTCTGTGTACAGAACCCACATGGAAGTGCCACATTAAAGGCTTGAGTCCAGACTCCTTTGTGAAAGGTACTACACTTGATCTTAGCCAAAAGGCCAGGAAGCGGTTTGTGGAAGGGACCCTGATGCAGCAGAGGCTTCCAGTGGGAGAGCCTTGTGGGAAGAGGCGTGACCTTCCACAATCCCTGTAGCCCCACCAACGCCCTCCCCACACTGCCGCAAAGGGGCCCTGTCCTCCTACAACAAAGAGGTGCTGAATCCCAAGTACATATGTTCAGCACCAGGGCAGAGGAAGCAAACTCCATGCTATTTCTGTGATCATAATGGTACTGCGGTTTAAGAGAGTTTTTAATACGCAAAGCTGTGTGTGCTAGGACTGTTTTTCTCTTGGGATTGGCAGGTTTTTGGTCCCCTGCCTCCCATTTTGCTCCAGCAGGTCAGTGATGCAGAAGCAGCAGGAAGGGTGGTTGGGGGGAGAGAAAGGAGAATTCTCTGCTTCACCACTAAAGTGATATACAGGGTTGTCTGAAGGAGGCTCCTGTAAAAAGACAAAGTCCGGTGTCTGAAACAAATTCATCCACAGTCTGGAGAACCCACAGTCATTAGCACAACTTCTTTTTGAAAGAAGACCATTAGTAAGCAAGGATGACATTTGTTCTTCTTGGAAGCACTCTTAAACTTTCAAAAGCGGCTTCGCCAATATGGAGCCTTCCAGGTGGTTGACGCTAAATGATGGGAATTGTAGTCGAAAACATCTGAAAGGACCAGGTTGCAAAGGCCATTTCAGAACAGCAGTGTGAGGTGGCATCTATTTATGACTTATGATTTTTTTTTGAAATTGTGTTTCAACCACTGGTTAACAGGAGTGATGAGCAAAGTTAGGACAGCCTTGCTTGCTTGCTTAATAGTATTCCTGAACTGCTTAGTATTTCATAAAATTATCTCCTGGTGTACAACATGTACAATATAAAAAAGCTATACCCCTTAAAACAGAAAAAAACCCAACCTTGTGTTTCCCAAGAGCCTCTGACGCTCTGAGGCACTAGCCCCGATAACAAAAGCTGTACAATATAAAAAAGCTATACCCCTTAAAACAGAAAAACCCAACAACCTTGTGTTTCCCAAGAGCCTCTGACGCTCTGAGGAACTAGCCCTGATAATAAAACCTAAACAAACGTTACTACGGGGCAAGGAGGTCTCGGTTTGTCCTTCAGTTCTGCAACAGATAATCCACTCAGTGATTCTGCCTCAACCAAAATGAGCAAGGAGATGGAGTGCCTCCCCTGGGAAGAAAGGCTCCAGCATTTGGGACCTTTTAGTTTAGAGAAAAGGAGAGTAACAGGTGACATGATATAAGTTTATACTATTGTGCATGTCAGGACACGGATGGTGCTGTGGGTTAAACCACAGAGCCTAGGACTTGCCGATCAGAAGGTCGGCGGTTCAAATCCCCGTGATGGGGTGAGCTCCTGTTGCTCGGTCCCAGCTCCTGCCAACCTAGCAGTTCGAAAGCACGTCAAAGTGCAAGTAGATAAATAGGTACCGCTCTGGCAGGAAGGTAAACGGCGTTTCCGTCTGCTGCTCTGGTTCACCAGAAGCGGCTTAGTCATGCTGGCCACATGACCCGGAAGCTGTACGCTGGCTCCCTCGGCCAATAAAGCGAGATGAGCGCTGCAACCCCAGAGTTGATCACAACTGGACCTAATGGTCAGGGGTCCCTTTACCTTTATTGTGCATGTCTGGAGAAAGTGAAGAGAGAAAGGTTTCTCTCTACCACGCCTGTGCTTGTACACATCCAATGAAGCTGAATGTGGGGAGACATGATGAAACACACAGTTAAACTATGGAACTCACTCCCACAGGAGGCAGCGATGGCCACTAACCTAGATACTTTTAAAAGGGCATTACGCAAATTCATGGAGCTGTTGATGACTCTTAGCCTCGATGATTATGTTCTGCCTTCACAGCTGGAGGGAACGATGCTTCTGAATCCCAGTGGCTGGAAGCCGCAGAAGGGATAAGGGCTCTTGTACTCCCATCCTGCTTGGTGGCTTCCCATGGGGGCATCTGTTCGGCCACTGTGAGACCAGGATGCTAGGCAGGGGGGACATGTCGTGATCCAGCAGGCTCTTCTTATGTTCTCATGTGCTGCTGTCAAATACATGTACTGTATTTTTCGCCCTATAGGACGCACTTTTTCCCCCTCCAAAAATGAAGGGGAAATGTGTGTGCGTCCTATGGGGCGAATACAGGCTTTTGCTGAAGTGCGTCCTATAGGTGCGCACCGACCTCTCTCGCTCTCCAGGCTTCAGGAAGCTCTGCGGAACCTCCAGAGCCCGGCGCCAACCCTCCCGAGCTCCGTGCAGCTCTGCGCAACCCTCGGGAGCCCAGTGCCAAGCCACGCTGGGCTCCCAAAGGTTGTGCAGAGCTGCCTGCATTCGGAAGCCTCGGGCGCGCTGAAGAGCCAGCGCGGCTCCCTAGGCTTGCGGATAGTAGGCTGTTCTTGGGGCTGGTGTCGGGGGAAGCTCAGGCTTCCCCCGCGCCAGCCCCGTGCCTGGGGGGGGGGGAAATAATTTTTTTTTCTTTATTCCCCCCCCCAAAAAAACTAGGTGCATCCTATAGGGCGGTGCGTCCTATGGGGCGAAAAATACGGTAGTTATTTATTTCAGAAAAATTCTATACCGCTTAACTGTAGATCAGAGCAGTGATCTACAGTTGACTCCCCATGCTCTTGCCGAGTGGAGCATGGAAGGAATATTTTATTCTGCGTGGGTGCCTAAGGGCCCCGTTCCTGCCACTCACCCCCTGGCCCAGGGCAGGGCCTGACAGGCCTCAAAGGACGGTTGCCGCAGCTGCTGTTGCTGCCCAGGAGGACTCAGAACAGTGCGGAGTTCTTTTAAAAATGTTTTTAAAATTTATTTTTCCCTTTTAATTCTTTTTTGTGGGGGGTGGGTGGGATGGATGTTTAGTTGGGTTCAGGAATTTGTTTAATTTTGGTGTGTTTGTAATTTTCACTGTTTTTGGATTGTATTGTTTTATTGTGTTTTTGTGTGTGTTTTTTAAAGGTTTTATTTTGTTCTTAAGGGGAGGAGTCAGGGCTGCCTGGGAGTGGGTTCCAGCCAACAGAATGGGTGGGGCAGGTTCCACGGGGGGGGGGGGGAGCACTGGGACAACCGATCTCAGTGATCACGGGTAGGAGGAGGAGTTACTCTAAGAGCAGACCATGTCATTCATTACGGAGGAGGCAGGTTTAGTCGTTGTTTGAGGGTCTGGTCCTGACTTGATGGATACTGGAATCAGCAAGGGATACCCACATGACCTGAAGGTGCTGCTGTGCAATGCCAGGTTGATGATTCATAAGACCACTGCCATCCATGACTTGATCATGGATGGAGGACTTGACCTGGCATGTGTAACAGAGACTTGGTTGGATGAAGCAGATGGGCCTGTTCTTGCCGCTGCTTGTCCACCAGGTTTCTCTTACGCACATCAACCCAGGCCTTCTGGGCAGGGAGTGGGGGTTGCAGTGATTTTTAGGAAGTCATTAGTTTGCACCAGGCATCCTATTGGGAAGACCCAGTTCTCTGAGTGCATGTTCTGGAAGTTGGGCAATAGGGGCAGAACAGGATTCCTTTTAGTGTACCAAGGATTCCCTGCCCAAGCTGCTTCAGGTCGTGGCGGATGTTCTCCTGGAGAAACCTAGTTTCGTTGTCCTAGGGAATTTTAACATCCATGTAACAGACCTTACAAGGGGCCGCTCGGGACTTCATGGAAAGCATGGCCTCCATGGGGCTGTCCCTGAATATGTCTGGCCCAACCCATAGCCACGGACATGCCTTGGACCTGGTGTTCACCTCTATGGATGTGGGTGATCTGACACTGAGTAAAAGCAAAACTAAAGAAGTGCCATGCTCAGATCACTTCCTGGTGCAACTGGACTTCTCCGCAACCTTCCCCTCTGCAGGGAGGTAGGACTGATTCGGATGGTCCGCCCCCGCCACTTAATGGATCCAAATGGTTTCCAGAGAGTAGTAGGGGATGCTTTATCCCATGTTGATGGCCTTTCAGCGGATTCCCTGGTGGCCTGCTTGAATGTGGAGTTAACCAGGGCTATTGACTGTTTAGCTCCGAAGCGCCCTCTCCGATTGCATGGAGCCCGGACAGCCCCGTGGTTTTCCACGGAACTGAGGGCAATGAAACAATCGCTGAGATGGCTAGAGCGCCGGTGGCAGATAACTCATTCTGAAGCTGACCGGAAACAGGTTAGACCTCAACATTGAGCCTACCAAGTGGTGGTAGCGACGGCGAAGAAGGCTTTCTTCACCGCCTCTATTGCATCTGCAGAAAACAGCAGCAGAGACACTTTAAAGGTGGTTCACAATTTAGAGGAACCACCTGCTACTTCGGGGCCCGGTATAGGCCACATGATCTCCTGCAATGATTTTGCAAAGTTTTTTGCAGATAAAGTCGCTCAGATTTGGGAAGCGGTAGACTCCACAGTGGGAGCAGGGCTGGGGTGGGAGAGTGCTAGAGTCCTGTCTAGTCAAGTTGCGTGGGATCAATTCCAATCTGTTACCTCCGAGGATGTGGACAGGCTGCTTGGACGAGTGAAACCAACCACCTGCCTTATTGATCCTTGCCCATCCTGGCTTATAAAAGCTAGCCGGGAAGGGCTGGGCGATGGGCTTCGCGGGGTGGTGAATGCTTCTCTCTGTGAGGGAGCTTTCCCAGACCTGCTGAAAGAGGCGGTTATCAAACCACTTCTTAAAAAAACATCTTTAGACCCGGCCAATATGGCCAACTATCACCCAGTCTCAAATCTTCCATTCTTGGGCAAGGTGTTTGAGAGAGTGGTTGCTGAACAATTCCAGGCACGCCTGGAAGAAGCAGATCATTTGGATCCCTTCCGGTCGGGATTCAGGCCTCATCATGGGACTGAAACTGCCTTGGTCACACTGGTTGATGATCTCCCGTGGGCTTGGGACAAACGTGAGAGCTGTTTCCTAGTTTTGCTCAATCTCTCAGCGGCTTTTCACACCATCGACCATAACATCCTTCTGTTCCATCTAGAGGGGCTAGGAGCTGGGGCCGCTGTTATACAATGGTTCCGCTCCTTCCTCCTGGGCTATGTTCAGAAAGTGTGGGGGGGGGATGAGTGTTCAGACCCCTGGGCTCTGCCCGTACACTGAGGTCCAGTGCTGAGGGCCTTCTGGCTGTTCCCTCACTGCAAGAAGCCAAGTTACAGGGAACCAGGCAGAGGCCTTCTCAGTAGTGGCACCCGCCCTGTGGAATGCCCTCCCACCAGATGTCAAAGAGAAAAACAACTACCAGACTTTTAGAAGACATCTGAAGGCAGCCCTGTTTAGGGAAGCTTTTAATGTTTAATAGGTTATTGTATTTTGGTCTTCTGTTGGAAGCCGCCCAGAGTGGCTGGGGAAACCCAGCCATATGGGCGGGGTATAAATAATAAATGATTATGATGATGATGTCTGGAATCCACCTTGCTCAGAATAATTGCCTGAGATTTCACACGTAGGGACATACATGTTGGGGGGGGTAAGCCTGTCCAGTAACATTTGAATGAGAATCAATCCAAGCTTCCAAGCCTGTACACAAACTGCAATTTTTCCTATGGAGCAAGCTTGCTTTGGAGGGTAGGACCTGGACCAAGGGATTCAAGTTACAAGAAAGCAGATTCTGACTGTACATTTGGAAGAGCTGTCTGATGGTTTGACAGAGGAACAGACTCCATGAGGAAGTGATATACCATGGGTAGAAAGAGCACATATTATGTTTAAAGTGCTTCAAAATTCACACACAGATTTTTAAGTGGACTTTAAACAAATAAATAAATTGCAAATTGCTGCAGAAACCTGGAGAAAACAGAACAAAAGAAACAAAACCAAGAGAAACTGAAATTGACAGAGCCATCTATCCCTCACTCTCAGACACTCCAATCTGTCAGTCCTTTCTGGGTCCGGGACAGGTGAGCTTTCCCGTGCAGCTTCTGGGAAACAAAAGCCTTTGGGTTCTGGGGGGGAATATGGTTGCAAAGCTGGAACTTAAAGGAACTGACGGAAGGGCATCACCAGGAGTGAAGCCTGCATCTCAGACACACGTTTGTGATGTCAAAGTATTTTGAAATTGGATCGAAGATAGAAGATGTAGAAGCACTGACTTTTAAGAGGTGGCAGCCATTATGTGCTCTCCATAGCTGACATTTCCCCAGGAAAGCTGAATCACTCTGCCAGTCTGCAGGGCTGATTTTCCCACAGGAGAAATCCTGTGTTTGCAGAGCAGCCAAGGTGCCCTGAAGACCCCTTTCCTGTCTCTTCACCCACACGCTTTGCCTCATCATGTTGGAGCGCTCCTACTGCAGCGCAGGGCACCTGGTGTGGCAGTTTTCACAGCTTTGACATATTTGCTTACTTAATTCCCACAGAAAGCCCTTATAAATCTATGCCCTGAAAAACCCCTTTCCCCATGCCTCCCGGTCTGCTCTTTGTAAACATCTCTGCATTTGCCCGGATTCCTTTTAAACTGTTTGAAGCAGATGAAAGAGACAGGCCAATTAATCAAGAGTAGCCATTTTCCTGGCCCAGCAGCCTATTCCAGAGTTAAAACAAAGACCAACCATTGCTAGATCTTTTTGTTTCGGGGCCTCCCTGAATTTAAGGCTTGTTAACCCCTAAGGACTCCTGAAACATTTGCTTTCCAAAGGTCCATAGCCAAACTTGGCATGCCTCCGATGAAGTAATGCCATACCTGTCCGTCTGTCTGGCCTCTTGCTTTACAATATTTGGAGTGAAAATGCATGTCGTATAAATTTTTGTGACATTGTTTAGAAAGCGGCCATTTGTATGTGTCAAAATGAAGTGCAAATCACTCCTCCAGACAGCAGAAATGTGGTTTTCTTCTCAATAGATATTTTGCAATGCGTGCTTGTTATGATTGCTTCTCAGTTGCGCATCATCCTGTTCCTCCGGAAGAAAGTGCAATGTAATGGAAAACACTGCGGGAGCCATGATGTACAGATGGCACTCAACCCATCATTTTGGCTCTCCCCATATATAGCAGTTGTATTTCCGTATCACAACTAGCGTGAATTAAGTCTGAGTTAACTTGAACATGTCATTTTGCCTTTCTCTCAACAGCTAAACTGGGTTGAGCTGTGATTAGTGCGGAAATGTTGGCCTCTCTGTAGTGCAGACATCTCGACCAATTATAGTCCAATGTGCCAGCATGGTGTAGTGGTTAAGAGCGGTGGACTCATAATCTGGAGAGCTGGGTTCATGTCTCCACTCCTCCACAGGCAGCTGCTGGGTAACCTTGGTCTACTCACACTTCTTTGAAGTCTTTCAGACCCACTCACCTCACAGGGTGTCTGTTGTGGGGGAGGAAGGGAAAGGAGATAGTTAGCCACTTTACGATTCCTTAAGGGGAGTGAAAGGCAGGATATCAAGTCCAAACTACTCTTCTTCTTCCTCTTCTTCTTCTTCCTCTTCTTCTTCTTCTTCTCCCTAACTTGCTCAGCTGCTGAGAAAGAGGTAAAGTGCTGGTGCCTAATTTCTTTTTTTACTTCACAGTGTTGAGAGAGGGATCATACTGGATTGGGGCCAATGGAGACATTTCATGACATGTGTAGGTGCTGCTGTAAATGCTGCATGTGTCTTCTACACACAAGAGAAAGGCAGCCCTTTGAGACCTGACTTGGGGAAGTTCTACTGTGAGTTGTGAAGGGGGAGTTAAAAATGCCTCTGTGGTTATGAGCAACAGCCACGCAGAGTGCAGTGAATCAATGGGAACCCAAAAGCTCCCGAAACATATTGTTGCACCTACCCAAATCTCTGAGTATTCCAGTTCAGTCTCCTTGAAATGAGTGTCAGTGACGATCTTGAAGTCTTTAGGTTTTATTTACGCAGAAATACAACCTGAGTGGGGCTCACAAGATTAAGACTCTAGCAGATATTGCCCCCACTTTTGGTTCCCAGAAAAGCCTAAGGCCACAGCCTTGGGGTCCATCACAAATCCAGACATGCCTCTGTCTCTCCTGCTTCCCGTATCGGCTGAAACTCAAACACAGCTCTCCACCCCTCGCCCATAGATCTCCATCCTAGTATGGCATGAGACCTGGCCAGGTGGCAACAGAGCACATTCTGAGAGCACAGAGGAGACACCCAGAAAGTATAGAACAATGCATCTGCATGAGAACATGGATCATTCCCAAAATAGAATGATAAATGAGCCTCTTACATATGGACCTTAAGTATATATGCAAACTCCATGAGAAATGTGCGCTTGCTTTTGCCAAGTAATCTCATTTGTATTAGATCTTATTTGAGACAAACGCTCATCTCCTCACCAACACAAAGAAGCCTTTGTCTTCTCTGATCTTTCATATTTTTCAGAGTTGAAAACCCCTGATCACCACTGTAGATGACACAACTGGGAGTGTCCTCAGTATCACTTGATGTTCTTGCTCTCATTTTGAAAAGATATCTTTCTAGCCATATGCTGCAAATGAAAAAAAAATCTGTACTATACTATACTATACTATACTATACTAATATAATATAATATAATATAATATAATATAATATAATATAATATAATATAATATACTACAGTGACATGTTTAAATGTTACTTTGATTGTGCCTGAATCTTTCCTTCATACTTGCCACCCTCTCCTGCCACACCAGTGTGGTGCACCACATCCTTTGAGAACCACGGACCTAGGGCCATTGTCTGAACAAAAGCAGCAGCTCAACTGGTTCAGGCAGCTTCTTCTTACATATTCTAACCTCACAGATACAAGATCATGGCTTGGAAAGGACCCATAGGTGACCCCACCCTAAAACAGCTCAAACACAATATACACCTAACTTTTAAAAAGTGCCTCCCATTGTTGTTGTTTGCAAGACAAGTGAGTGAACCCGGTTCCAGCTATTGTCCTATGGCCAGAGAATCTCAGGACATCTTCATGGCCCCACCATAGCCTTACTCAGCCTGTGCCAGAGAAATGCAGGGGGTGTAACACATGAGAAGGCACCACGAGGCATCATAGAACTGTAGAATGGAAGGGACCCAAAGAGTCATCTAGTCCAACCTCCTGCAATAAGCATGCTTATCTTCTGACCTCTTCCCTCCCTCTTGGCCTCTGTGAGTTGAAGAGGGGCTATCTGAAGTAGAGGACCCTCCTTCTCCTCATAGGAGCTTCCCGTGCAATACAGAACCCCATTTTTCCTTGAATACCTGCACAGAAGAAGTAATTATTCCAGGGTGACTCGTAAGTCCACCACTTTGGGGGAATGAGATGGGAAAGCTGAAATTCCTTTTGCTCAGCCTATCTAGCACATGGGTTCACCACAGTGTAAAGGTAAACGTAAGAGACCCCTGGAAGGTTAAGTCCAGTCAAATTTGACTTTGAGGTACAGACAACTTTTTCCACGTCATGTGGCCAACATGACTAAACCACTTCTGGCACACAGAACAGCTGGGCGGTTTTACATTATGCTCCACCACTGCACCAAGCCTTGCCCTTACTCTGATCTGGCTTCGCTGGATATGCTGCATCAGCATGTGAGGTCCTTGTGAAATAATCAGAGTGAGGCCAATCATTTTTGAGCCTGGGGTGATGGAGTGGGCAAATAGGAGCCAACAAACACTACTGGTGATACATTCTCCCACACTTTGCTCCTGTTCGTGACTCCACATCCAGAATCCCCCCTCCCTAATGGTCCATGAACAGGGCAGTGGAGTTGAGAAGAAGAATAATTTTGGCCTGTTAACTGCTAGTCAGAATGTTGGTGACTTCCTTCTTCATCAGAAAAGCAAATCAGGCCATTTCCACGTCCCCTCTGTTCTTCTAGGACTCTTTGGCTATTTTAACAATTACACTGGTTGCAGCTAGCCAGTTTCCCCACTTTTGGACTATCCTGCAAGGATAGCTATGCACCAGTTTCACTCTTCATATAATTGCCCTTGGCGGTTTTAGCTCTCCTCCAAACCTAGTGACATGGAAATTTTACAATAATGCGCTAGAATGAAACGATAGGGTCATTTAGAGCATTTCACAACATTTGTTGCCTTGATTTTTTCTAAACTCTGCTGAGCAAAGGTGAAGGTCCAGCATTTTGAGGAATCAAGTGCAGATGGTTTCAAATTATCACTAAAAGAAATGAATCCCACAGGGGAATCTCAGTGTGCATTGTTTTCATGAGAACTAGAGATGGAAATAAGTCACAAAAGAGGATTCCGAGCCAAAGGCTTCCTTACCTCTTCTCTTGAGAATGGCAAGTTCAAAGTTAGACCTCAGTGCTTTAGACTGGGATCCAGTCTCTCTTTTCATTTGTTGGCCAACTCCCACAGAATCCTGTCCCCCAAGGGTCAGGTGGAATAGCACCCCCTGCCATTGCAACAAGAAGGCTACAGTCCTGTACTGATTTACTTAGAAGGAAGCCCCACTGAGCTCAATGGGGCTTTCTTCTAAGTAGACATGCATAGGATGTCATGGCTTAATCTATGGGGTCAGCATTTTGTTGATGGATCTCAACCAAAACTCTCTGCTACCTGCAGCTTAGTCCGTGTAGTCCAGAATGACGACTCAGGAACATAACATGCTGAACAGTAACTTGATTTGTATTTGGTTTTATTATATACAGAATATAGCACAGCTTTTGTACAAGTTACAATATACACAGACTCTATTCAAACTCTACACACCAACCTCTGAACTCCAACACCAAACTACTGTGTCATGCTGCTTGTAAGGGAAAACTTTTAGCTAATCACCACCTGTTCCTAGGCTTCCCTATCTCCAAGCAGACATTCTCACACAGCCTTGCTTTACTTGGCTTTTTGCCAACTCACTAATTGTCCACTTCAAAGCTGCAGTTTCTCACAAACCTCAACACATTTTTAGGTCACCTTACATTGCATTTGTTAAATGTTTACATGGGATAGGCAAGACACCTTTAGTCCATCCCCCCCCCTAATTTACACATAATATGCACATGTGCAATTTTGTCCATTGCACGCAGGTCCTGCTATCGGAAATCTCAGTTATCCAAACACAAAGTGTTATACCCAAACCTTGCTACACGAACGGCTGTTTCAGATATCCAAATAGCCGGAGTTTGTCCACTTCCTTACTTGTTTGTCTTTTGCTGGTTGCTGGCAGCCATATCAGGCAGAAACTAAGGAGAGAGGAGATGAGACAAATCACAGATTATAAATGCTTCCATAGGAAATGATGGAAATTGCCAGCTCATTATGTGAATGCTCACCTAATGAACTATTTGCTGGGAATGCCTTGTGTTTGGAAATCAGGACTTGCATGTATACACATTCTTGCAAAGCACACTTGTAATATATTTCATGTTAGTTTGCCCCCCCCCCCCGATACATGCATATTACATACAGCTTACATTAATATATGCATTTTTGTAGAAATTACATGGTTGGAGAACTGTACTGCAAAATTCAGAGGCGTATGAATATTGGAAGTCTAGTGGTGTTTTGGGTCACATATTATTTAGTAAAGAAGAAGAAGAAGAGTTTGGATTTGATATCCTGCTTTATCACTACGCTAAGGAGTCTCAAAGTGGCTAACGTTCTCCTTTCCCTTCCTCCCCCACAACAAACACTCTGTGAGGTAAGTGGGGCTGAGAGACTTCAAAGAAGTGTGACTAGCCCAAGGTCACCCAGCAGCTGCATGTGGAGGAGTGGAGACAAGAACCCGGCTCACCAGATTATGAGACTACCGCTCTTAATCACTACACCACACTGTGATTTAAGGAAGATTCACCTATAAATGCAAACTGAATCAAATATCTCCTCCATCCCTAATGAATACCTAAGGAGTTCTAATCATGCACCAAAAATGCCCCAATTTAACTTTGCAAACAGGAGTGTTGTACATGTGGTCTTGCAGTGATCAGCAGCTGTTAATTGGGCACTGGAGGGCATCCATTCACACCAATAGTTTTGATGCCACCACAGGACAAGAAAAGGCCACTGGACTTTGAGACTGAGCTCATGGGTGTGAAAAGGCCAGGTTTGATGTCTCCAAAAATAAAGTGTGGGTGAAATTATCAAGGCATTGTGGTGTGCACAGGTGCAATAGTATGCATTTACTTTTTTAAAAAAGCTCTAAAAGAGCCTGTTTAATGGGGTGCAAGCTTTTACAAGTGTGTGTGTGTGTGTGTGTGTGTGTGTGTGTGTGTGTGTTTTAAAACCATAGAGTAGCCTGGCTTAGTAAGACCATACTAATGTACAGGCTCCAAGAAAGGGGCTTGCAGCCACTTTGATTCACCCCTGGTCTTCTCACTGTTGCACCACACTGAGCTAAACTGGAACACTGAGCTCCCTGAGTTCTAGCCATGGCCATGCTCCATCGTGCAGCAATGGAAGGAGCAGCGGGGAGCCTTGCAGCTGCTTGCTGTCATCTCAGTCTCTGCACATTGCTGTGATGTTGCTAAGCCTGTTTTGCCAACCAGCTCAGTTACAGGTTGGGAGTGTGTGTGGAGATTGCCACCCAATTCATACAAATAGCAGTAGAAAACCACATGGGGTAGAATATAACATCTGACGTATCCTAACTGCAGATTTAAATTGATTTTTTAAAATACAGTGGTACCTCGGGCTACATACGCTTCCGGTTACATACGCTTCAGGTTACAGACTCCGCTAACCCAGAAATAGTGCTTCAGGTTAAGAACTTTGCTTCAGGATGAGAACAGAAATCATGCTCTGGTGGTGCGGCAGACATTAACTAAAGTGGTGCTTCAGGTTAAGAACAGTTTCAGGTTAAGAACGAACCTCTGGAACGAATTAAGTACTTAACCGGAGGTACCACTCTATTGGCATGGCATAATGCAGGAAGTCCCACACCATTTGCCACTGTAAACTAGAGGGCTGGAAGATAAACAGGGTCATTCATTTAACATAATTACCTTAAACTTGGTTTTTTGGACTGGACTCCAATTCCCACCGTGAATCCCCGCGATAGGGTGAGCTTCCGTTGCTCGGTCCCTGCTCCTGCCAACCTAGCAGTTCGAAAGCACGTTGAAGTGCTAGTAGATAAATAGGCACTACTCCAGCGGGAAGGTAAACGGCGTTTCCGTGCGCTGCTCTGGTTCGCCATAAGCGGCTTAGTCATGCTGGCCACATGACCCGGAAGCTGTACGCCGGCTCCCTCAGCCAATAAAGCGAGATGAGTGCCGCAACCCCAGAGTCGGTCACGACTGGACCTAATGGTCAGGGGTCCCTTTACCTTTACCCAATTCCCACCAGCCGCTGCTTCCATGGCCAGTGTCAAGGTGGGTGAGAGTTGTGGTCTAAAATATCTAGAGGGCACCCAGTGGCACACAGCTGATCTAATGGAAGTTCCTGTGGGCTCATAGTTCCAACCTCCAAGGGAGATTAGCTTCTGCCTCTGCAGGACTCATTAAACTGGTCTTTCCTAGAACATGCGGAAACACACTCAGTAAGTCTTAACTGAGGGTGGGTCATTTTCAGTGTTACACTTTCTATAAATAATCCCCCTCCCCCGAATGCAAAAGTGAGCTGTTTGCTTCAAATTCTGAAGGAAAAGAATGCTTGCAGGGCTGGAGGGGATCCAAAGGGCCACCTAGACCAACCCACTGCAATGAATTTGCCTTTTTCATCACAGCCACGTGTTCAGCTGTCAAGTAAATTGTCCCTCACCCTATATAGTGCATCTGTAGATCTTTACATTTGCCGCTATTGAAATATAGAGGGTTTTGTGCTCCTCCTTTTGGTTCGTTGATTTGAATTGCTTATTGTCTATGTAAAGTATAATTCCTTTAATTTACACTGAAATGGGAATGCCTGTGTGTATTTCAGGAAGGGTTAAACTGAACGATTCCCTTGAAGCTAAATTCAGAGCAAAAAAGGGGCTCTCTGAGCTGTCTTCTTGGGTTGATACTTAACTGTTCTCAAGTCGCTTTGACATGGTGTTTTAACCCTAGATTTCATGAGAGCTACTGAATTGCACCATCTTGGAAGGGTGGTGGCTGGAGTTCTCTGTTCTTAGAATCTTTGAGAATAAGGATTTAAATGACTTTCCTGGAGCTGCATAGTTTAAGGCAGGAAGTAGGCTGGAATGCAGGCTGTGAGGAGAGACAGATTTCTGCTAGGTCTGTTATGAATCTTTCATGTTTTGTAAGATGCTGAGTCTGTACCTTGGACTGACATATGCCTTATGGAACTGTTTGCATGTATCATCTGATGTTTCTGTTCTGTTTTGAGGAAGCTCTGAACAATCTAATGGGTCTAGACCAGGGGTCAGCAAACTTTTTCAGCAGGGGGCCGGTATACTGTCCCTCAGACCTTGTGGGGGCCCGGATTATATTTTGGAAAAGAAAAAGAAAAAAAGAACAAATTCCTATGCCCCACAAATAACCCAGAGATGCATTTTAAATAAAAGCACACAATCTACTCATGTAAAAACACGCTGATTCCCAGACCATCCATGGGCCGGATTTAGAGGGCAATTGGGCCGGATCCGGCCCCCGAGCCTTAGTTTCCCTACCCATGGTAGACAATGCTTCATTTCAAAAGAAGTCATTTTTTATGCAACCAGTCACTTCGAACTGTGCAATATTAATAACTGCAACAGTCTATAGATCAGCCTTCACCAGTCTGATGTTTTGATCAGTCTTGATGCTTTGAACTGCAACTCCCTTCAGCAGAACCGTCAGGCTGGCTGGGGCTGATGGGAGCAGGTATTGGAAGAAATTCACACTAAAATGCTGATGAGTTTCCACATGGACTATTAAAAAGAAAATTCAGAACTTGAATTAATGAGAAACTGAGAGAAGCCAAAACAGACATGATTTCATCCCTGCAGCTGGATGACAGTTGCAGGGGAAGAAGAGCCGGAAAGGACTATTGCCCCCATGTCCTTCTTGTGTGCAACTACTGTGTTCCTTTATGGGATGCTGGGGGGTATGGAGAAGCAGGTTGTGAGGAGAAAGAGGACCAAGGCAGCAGGATTCTGTCACCTCTCCAGGCAGTGACTGCAGAACCTGAAAATGGTTGCTGTTGGTACATTTATGTACATTGAGGTGCATTTTAGGAACTGTATTACTTTTCATGTCACTATAAATTGACGTGGCTTCCTCCAAACAGAATGGCCAGCCTTTTCTGTCTGGCCCCTGTTCTTGTGCTTTTAGCAGCTGCTTGACCTGCAGACATTAACAGATGAAAATGCTGACGTCCTGAAAAATGGCTGGTTTCTACTGACCAAGATGCCATTAAAAACACAGCAGCTGGCCAGGTCAGTTTTTTCTGGTCAGTTGGCCATCCAACATTGTCATTACCTCCCACTGCCACACACCCACACCCTAAATACTGTCCTGAAACTTATTCTTTGGTGATGGAAGTGAAAATTCATTTTCAGATACCCTTCCCAGCCCCCATCACAGAAATACAGTTTCCAGGGGTCCCTTGGGGAGAAGGAATGGCTGTTAAAGAAGTTTATGTCTACAAAGCAGACACCCCAGGAGAGGGAAAGTGAGAAGTTTGTATCCAGTTCTCTTCGGGGATAAATGTTCGCAGATGTCCGCCCCCCCCCAACAAAACACACACACACACACACCCAGTCTGATCTTAATGTTGCCTACTGAGAATTCCAGCACCTTTGCAATATCTTCTGTTCTCCAGGTTCTGCAGAAATCCCTAAAGCCCAAACCTCCAAACATGCATGTTCTCAATTAGGAGAGCAGCAGCACTTCCATCCCAAGTATTGGCAGGATGGGAACACTGAGCCATTCCTATCCACTAACCTTCAGAGGTAGCAGCAAGGCCTGACAATGTTTTCCCCTCAGGGCTCTGCCTTCTCAAAACTCACAGCCAGGGAGGTGCTGCTTAAAAGAAAGCCACGGATGGTTCCCTCTCATAGCGGCACACTTTCCTCATCCCAGCTAGTGTGCATATTTCAAAAGAAAAACCCTCCCCAACACACCTCCGGGGTTGTTCAGGAACCATTTGTATAGGGGTTTGAAATTGTTTTATATGATTGAAAAATACCTGGCCTTTGCAAAGCATGTCAGAGTGGTCTGAGCCGCTCTGGTACACTATTCAGAAACCATTTGCCAGCACCTCTCAGGTGGGTGCCATTGCCATTCTAAGAGAACTCATGGTGACTTCCAGCACCTCTTTTTCTAGAAAAATAGCACTGGGTTTGTTGTATTGATACAAGACAATAAAAATAATTAGAAAAAAATAAAAAAATCTTCCCCAACTATGGACCTGGAACCAAACTACATGGATAACCTGATGGGATTTCAGTGGCATGTACTGTGGCTTTGTTTACCTGGAACTTACTGGACTACAATGGCAAGCACTGATGGAAGAGGCATCTGCCCAACTACATGTTTGATTTATTTGTCCATACCAGAAGCCTTATTAATCTTTATACCTAGTTTTCAATGTCTCATGACATACAGTGGTACCTCGGGTTACATACGCTTCAGGTTACATACGCTTCAGGTTACAGACTCCACTAACCCAGAAATAGTGCTTCAGGTTAAGAACTTTGCTTCAGGATAAGAACAGAAATCGTGCTCTGGCGGCGTGGCGGCAGCAGGAGGCCCTATTAGCTAAAGTGGTGCTTCAGGTTAAGAACAGTTTCAGGTTAAGTACAGACCTCCGAAATGAATTAAGTACTTAACCCGAGGTACCACTGTACTTAAATTCCTCTTTGAAATAATTTCTGCATGCTTGAGTAATGCTGTAAGGTTTGACGCAGTGCTATTAAGAAATTGGAAACATTTGGGGAGGGCCTGCTTGAGATGCAACCACAGGCAACTGACCGATTGCTTCATTTGCTCCTCCTGCCTTCACTTGCCTGTTCTGCAATAGGTTTTTTTAATATAATGTGTCTTTGTATGTCATTTTCACTAATATATTCATTTTGTGCACATTACCCCTCAATATGTGCATTTTTGGAAGCATTATTTGGCTGTAAAACTGCATCATGCAATTCGGATAAATGTGAGTTTTGAAGGATGGTTGTGTTTTGGTTCTCATATTGTTTCCAAGAGTGAGAATTTGATAGATCTGGCTTTAAATGTGAATGAAATATAAGTTCTCCCCAATCCCTGCTCATGAGTGGGAAAGTTAGTGCCCAATCTGCCCATATTGATGAGCAGCCTTGGGGCTCCCGCCAGTTGGCTCCTGCCAAAAAAAGCTGCACAGTTTTTGGTGCTGCACCACCCCTCCTCTTCCGCCTCCTCCGCATCACATGGCCCCCCACTCAGAATTTTGGGTGGAAGGCGGAAGAGTCCCTAAGACCCTCAAGTGTATGTGTTGTGGACAGGGTGAGGGTGGAGGAGGCACGTGACTACTGTTGGAGAGGAGAGGTGAAGCAGTCATGGCGGAGAGCGAAGGTAAGCCAGGGCCCACCAGTGGGGTTGTTGGATGTGGAAAGTGGTGAGCCCCAAAGAAGAGAAGGGAAGCTGTCCAGTGAGAAGGGGAGGTGGATGCATCTCCAGAGGGGGTGGGGAGGCATTGCAAGTGTGTTGAGGGTCCAGGTCCTGTCCCAATTGGCATCATCAGGATGTTGGAGGGTATGTCACAGTAGCGCTGTTAAAGCCAAGTTGCACGCAGGCCAGTACCTCCAGCAGGTTCCCCAGTAGCAAAAGAGAGGAAGGTGCTATTGGAGACCCCCAGCTCCAGATCTCTGGTGCCTGGCCCCAACATGTGTGCTGTGTGCTGGGTACCTTTCTGCTGATCTTGAGCAAAATTCGTACCATGCATTCAAAGCAGGCATGGCCAAACGTGGCCCTCCAGCTGTTTTGGGACTACAACGCCCATCATCCCTAGCCAGCAGGACCAGTGGCCAGGGGTGATGGGAATTGTAGCCCCCAAACAGCTAGAGGGCCAGGTTTGGCCATGCCTGATGAAAGGATTGCAATAACACTTTTAAAAAGCCATGGCTTCCCCCAAAGAATGCTGGGAAATGTAGTTAAGGGTGCTGAGAGTTGTGAGGAGACCCCTCCATTACCCTTCCAGAATGACAAGGATCCCGAGAAGTGTAGTTTGTTCAGAGTTCTTAGAGTTGTTATGAGTCCTCTTAGTTTCCTCACAAAAAATAAATAAGCTGGCCATTGCTGGTGTGCAATGCCTGCCACCCATAGATTGAAAAGTTGCATATGGCATCTTAAAAGCCTGGGAAATGTAAGCCTTCAGTTGGTGCCACAAAGGTAACACTGACGCAGCCAGGAATCCTTCTCTGTGAAGCAAATCCCAGAGGCAACAACAGAACACATCCTTGGATCTCTCCCTCCCTCTCTCATGTTACCATACATCATTTCCTTGGCAGGGCTGTTGTACCTTCAGAGCCACATAACAGGCCAGGCCTTCTCACCACTCCTCTCAAGAAAAACCCTCCACCTGCTATACTCCTGCCTGTTCTGCAGCTTTTCACGGTTGCATCTCCCCCCCCCCCCCCAAGTCCAGAGAAGTACTGATGAGGAAGTCTGCACCTGCTGACTTTAAAAAGGGCAGACTCTTCCCATCAAAGCTTCACAATGTGCTGTGCCACCTGCCCTCCTGCGGCTCCTGACCATTCTGCTTCAGCCCCCAACTCCTGTCCAGGTGGCATCATTGTGGAACAGTGTTCTGCTGCTCATACGGAGAGGAAAGACAATTCAAGTAGGTACACATGATGAAGATCAGGATACTCCATGCTTTCTTTTTTATAAAAAGTCAAAGCAGCAACTAGGGAGGCAGCTTCAGTGGTGGGAGGGGGCTTTAACCTTTCCCTCCCAAACCTTTTACTTGATCCAAATTGCCCTCAGAAGTTGCCAGCAGCGTCTCTTTCCTACCCCCACCCCAGAAAGAAACCTCTAAGCCACAGCACAGGGGTGCAAGTAAAGTGATGGAACAGAAATCACAAAGACAAATGTAAGCTCAGAATTGCTCAAAATTCAGTTTTTATTTAAAGTGGGAAATACCCTCAGATAATGGCAAATGCCCTCAGATCATGACAAATGCCCTCAGATAATATAGTAAGTGCCCTCAGATAATGGCAAATGCCCTCAGATAATGACAAACACCCTCAGATAATGGCAAATGTCTTCAGATAACACCAGACAATGATTCCTTCTTCACCACACACATCAATCTGGTTTGGGAAGAGGATTCAGTACGCCTCATTCAGTGGTGGGAACACATCCTGAATCACAGCCTGGATGTCCGCTGGATGGAAAAGAAGATAAGAAAAGCGAGTCTTCCTTACGACCAGGCCCAGACTTATCACCGGGCATTCTTAGACAGGTAATGCCCCCTCCCATGCCCTGGCAAAGCCCAGTGGGGCTGCTACCCACCCCCAACATCACCACCCCCATTGCCAGACCATTGGGCATCCCCATGGCATTTGGGAACAGCTGTTCACTCTCCACCTTGCTTGGGGGCTTTGAGGCAGGGCTGGGATTTCAACCTGAGGCAGGTGTGTTACAGCAAAGAAGTGAGCCCTCCTCAGACCCCAGTTAGGCTGCCAAGGATGGCTTTGGGGTGGAGAGTGAGCCCTGTGGGTTTGTTCTGTGCTTGCAGAATGGACAACTTGCCTTCGTTGATGTTTAGGAACAGTGGAGTGAGCTCCTCGGGGAGGACCCTTATTATGACCCCGGGCTGTAGAATGAAGAAAAGTCTGAATTAGGTCCTTTTTAAACCCCAAAGCATCTACTAAACCCCACTTCCTTGCCTCCAAGGAAGCCCACCTCTGTGGGCTCTGCTGCCTAGTAGGTGGAGGCCAAAGGGCAGCACCAAAGAAGTGCACAAAAAGCTACCACCTGAATAATCCTGGACACACTGGGAGACCATGTTACTTCTCTGCCCGACACCAGGTTTGGATGTCTCTTTCACGGAGATAGTCTTTTGTAAGCCACTTTGAGAAACCTCTCTGGCCCATAAAACAGATACTTACAGTCAGATGATTGTATTTCAAAGCGTTGGCCAGCAGGATGGTGATACTGCTTGTAGCCAGCGCTCTTTCAAGCACATCATCTGAATTGAAAAAATGGGCCAGCGTCTGTGGGAGGAAAAAGCACCTTAGTATCAGGGGGCTGGTTTGAGGTACAGAGGCAAGCTACCAGTTGCACTGAGAACTCTCCCCCACTATCTGAGGGAGATCCTTTGTTCAATGTTCCAGACAGCTCAAAAAGGCTATCTCCCAAGTCACTGAGCCCCAAATTTGCTTTGCCCCCCCCCGGCTGCTGCACCCAGGTAGAGACTGAAGAAAGGGCCTTGACAAGGGTGGCCCCCTGTCTGAGTGGCCTGCCCTTCCCCAGCGTGACAGGGGACACCCATGTTCTGGGTTTGTGATGCTGCCTGATCAAGCTTTTATGCCAGCAGGCTCTACTGAATTGAATCAATACCCTCGTCCCACCAACACACTTACTTCCAAGAGGGTTCTTAGGCACTGAGCGGTTGGGTCCTCAGTCAGCAGGCGCCTCACAATTGCATGAAACAGCTGCTTGAGAGCCTGGTGGTGAAAACCATTTTCACAGAGGTAGATTCATAGATTCACGGGAGGAGATGATGTGGAAAGACATGGGGGGGGTGAGAATAGTTAACAGATTTTTAGCATTGGATAAGGGTGGTACTAAAGCAAACTGGCAGAATAGAGACAAATGCCAGCTTCAAATGAGACTAAGAGTTTTCACTCATGGACAAATAATGAGACAAAATTCACTTTCTGAATGGAGATGCCGT
Organism: Podarcis erhardii; assembly: GCF_964252035.2. Lineage (NCBI taxonomy): Eukaryota > Metazoa > Chordata > Lepidosauria > Squamata > Lacertidae > Podarcis > Podarcis erhardii. The sequence goes on from NC_138504.1 coordinate 29,299,862, forward strand.
TAAAAAAACCCAGTGAAACCAAAAGCATTATCTGTATAGCTAAGCTTATGGTCTCGCTGAAAAATTAGTAAGAAATGAAATGATGTGCAAACTTTTCAGGAGATAAATTGAACCAATAGAAGTCAAGAGTAATGATCAAAGCTACAAAGAATTTACCTCCCTGTCAGGATTGCTCAGTCCAGGAATGTGAGCAATCGGAAGAAGCATCCCACGGATGATGGCCCTTTTCCTAACAACCGCATATGCTGGTCTCACGAAGCTGTCACGATGAAGCAGAAAATATGAGATTGAATTTCCCAAAGTCCTATGGATGATTTTCAGGCTTCTTGGGAACCCCACAGCCTCTAATTTTGGACCTCTCAAGCATGTACATTTAAAAGCTACACAACCCACTGAAAAACTAATCCCATGTCAGACAGCTCCCTATTGACCCATCAAGTCCCAGCTTCCGTTAAGGAAGGGGAGAGATTGAGGGAGGGGATACATCCAGCCCTGGAAGCATAAAAGCCACCCATGATTTTTCTTTTCTTTTTTAGAGACAGAAGCTTCCATTGCTCCATCCTGCCTACCCTATCAGCTTGTTGTCAAGCTCAAGATGGCACTCTTGGCCCATTTATTCACTCCCTGCTATTTCCCTGTGTTTTGATTCTTCCCTCTCAGTCTAAATTGCCAGCTGCTGACTGCCCTTTCCTCAAGCAGCTCACAAACACCCCACTTTGCCATTTCTTTTGCCCAAACAATGCTAACAACATACGTGAGGCAGATGACGTCATTCATTCCCCTTTTCAATACTTTGAAGGGGACTGGAAACATGTACCATCTCTCCATGATGTCCTGAGAAGAGTTCAAAGAGCAGAAGAGCAAAGTTAGTTCCCCATGGAATTCAGGGGGGCTGCTCCAGCCCCAGGTTCAGGGGTTGACTTCAATTGCAGTTGGAATGCCTGTCCCAAATGCCTGCAAATTCTTCTTCTTTGCCAGACCCACAAACTTCCTTTTCACAGACCATTCCCCAAACCTCACCCCATCCCTTCCGCCCACCTCCCCAATGGATTTCTCATCCTGAACCTCACTTACCAAAATGACCTTGGTCACAGGATCTTTCTGATACACCACGGCATTAGGAGCCACATTACGGGTTTGATCACATGTGAAGTGCACACAAAAGAGGAAAAAATAATCCCTGGCCAGATCCTGAAAGTGGAAAAAGTCAGGTTTTTAATCAGGAATGGACTTTCTCAACCTCACACCTGTGAAAGCCATGGGGGGGGGGGAGGGATTGCTCCTGGATCCCAGGAGACAAACATCAAAACTGGCATTTTCCTGGGCTAGTGGGTGGGGGGAGGCAAGGGGGGACTGTGCTGAGGGGGGTCTTCTACCTGCTCCCAAAGATACTAACCTGGAGAGCGGTTTCAATTGCCTCTTCCAGCATTTCTGCAACTGAAAGAGGAGAAAAGGATGTGAAGGAAGGTTCATCCATCTATTTACATCTCAAGCATCAATTTCTTACTAAACCTCTTGCCACCACTCTTAGGCCTCTTCAGAAGACCCCTTCAGATGACCCTCTCTGCTCCCCGTCTCCATCCCCCCATTCTCTCACATCTCCACTTCACTTTGGCCAAGCCCCCACCTCATTCCCTCTCTCCTGCTTGTCTCTCTTTTCTTTCTTTAATGTGTTGTGGCTTTATTCTGCACTGTAAGGCTAGTGGTGTATAAAATGGCATGTGGAGTAGAGAGACTGGAGAGAGAGAGGCTTCTTGTCATGTCCAATGGGGTCATATAGTGAAACTGGTGAGTGGAAGATTACAAGCAGACCAGAGAAAGGACTTTTCCACACAGCATTGCATTGCTGAAGGATGGAACTCCCTGCCACTAGATAAGGGGATGGCTGCCATATGGGACGGATTAGAGAAATTTGTGGCAATTAAGGTCATTGGCAGCTAAATATTTCCCCCAGGAAGAGAGGCAGCATGTCTTTCAATAGAACCAGTTGTTGGGGATCACGGTTCCTGTTGTGGACTTTGCCCTAAATATCTGGTTGGCCACTAGGGGAACAGACTGCTGGACTAGAAGGGCCACTAATTTGCTCTCGCATGGCTCTTACAAAGAAGCCTGAGTATCAGCCACCTTCTTACAAATCTCCTTGCTCTCATCCTGACCTCTCCACAAAACAAGACACCTCCCCAACAGCACCTTCACCTAACCTCCCTTCCTAGGCAGATCTACAACAACAACACATGCACCACTTTCACATACTTGTAGAAGAGATCCTTAAAGGGGTGACCTTAAAGGAGTGACCTCTGCAATCCCAAGACAGTAGGCTTTGCGGGTGGTTAAAGCTAGAAGAGATGGGGGAGAGGTGAGAATGAGACCCAGAGCCAGAAATATTGTGTTGAGAATTGTCCCCTGCGGAGACCACAAAACCACTGCAGAATAGCCCAAACAGAAAAAATGTGCAGCCTTTTCTGTTTCAAACTATTGAATGGCAGTTCAGTGAAATGGCCTCTAGCATTTCCAACACATCAGCATCTCTGGAGAGGGGCTGCTAAAGCCTCCACTCTCCACTGATTCAATGAAGGCACAGTGATGGCCCCCCAAATCTTGGCCAAAGCCACATTCATCAACTGCCCCTCAAGGTTCAATTTTGCTCAGTAGCCACACAATGAAACCGCTTGCACCATTACAGCTTGCACCATAAAAAATCCCCCAACAAGGTTTGATTTTACTCAATAGGAACACAGTGAAACAGTTTCCACCATCACAGCTTGCACCAATTTTTTTTTAAAAAAACAAACCATCCAGAAACAAACCACTCTATGGATATAAGAAACATAATGACCAATATAGAATATATAGAAATTGATACTGTACACACACACACACACACACACACACACACTTATTAGCAATTGAATGTTATTTGCACATGCACTCATAAGTAGCATTGTCAAAGCAATGAGGGGCTGCTACAGCCTCCACTCTCCACTGATTCAATGAAGGCACAATGATAGCCCCCCAAATCTTGGCCAAAGCCACATTCATCAACTGCCCATCAGGGTTCAATTTTGCTCAGTAGCAACACAGTGAAACAGCTCAGTGAAACAGCTCAGCAGCAATACAGTGAAATTGCTTGCACCATTACAGCTTGCACCATGAAAACCCCCCATCAAGGTTTGATTTTACTCAATAGCAACACAGTGAAACAGTTTGCACCACCACAGCTTGTACCATTAAAAAAACAAACGCAGACACAAATCACTCTTTTTAAGAATATACAAAACTTAGTGGAAATGGAAAATGAAATGATATCATGACCAATATAGGATTTACACAGAAAATAGAAAATTAAGCCTATAGAAGTTTATACAAGATTAGAAATACATATATAATTAAATTGAATATGATTTGGACTTGTACCAATAAGTGGCAAGGTAAAAGGTAGAGGTAAAAGGTAGAGGTTAAGTCCAGTCAAAGACGACTAGCACTATCAAAGTAATTAAAGTAAATATAACTCCCATCTGCCCACCCCACCTCCCCAAGCCCATCTAGTTGGGAAATGAATTAAAGTCCCTAACAAAAATGGGGGAAAACCAACAACCCATTCTTACCTACCTCAAGGCAATGATCCAAGCCTCACAGCACACCAGACAAAGTGAAGCAGATATAGCAAGGAAGGAAGGAAGAAACCAACCAACCACACCTCCAGAAAATCACACCCCCAAAAGAACCACCTACATCAGTGACGTGACTGAGGCATGTGTCCTTCCAGGCAAAGCAGAGGAGTAAACTTCGGTCCTACCGTATCTACAATTTCCTGGGCTTTGACATGCATCCAGTCAGCTTTGAACTTGTTTTTCAAAACAAAATGAGCTCACTCATTTGTTTAGATGGAATGGCAGTGCTTACTGCCCCTCTAATCAAGAAGCCAAGGTCTCCAGCAGCCTTATCAAAAACTAGAAATATGTGTACTAAGTTCCAAGGAACATCTGCAGAGGAAACACCAGCTTGCCCCAGTACTGTGTTTTTTAGATTCATCATGGCTACTTTAAAGTGCCCAGTACAGCAAACCTTCCAAGTTTAGGAGAAGGCCTGTAGATCAGTTGTGCATGCTTGGCATGCAGAAGGTCCCAAGTTCACTTCCCAGTGGCATCTCCAGGAAGGGCTGGGGAAGAAATAAAAAACCATGCAGCTTCTAGTTTTATAGTCCTGTTTCATCGTTTATCCTAATAACAATAAACCTTCTCCCAAGACATGCACAGTATAGAAGAGTCTTTCTATACAAGAACACAAGTACAAAAATCCTGAATATAAAAGGAAGGACATTTCAATAGTGAAAAGGTGACTTTTCTTCTCTTTTCTTCTTTTTAACTTTCGTGCACCAAACTATACTCAACCTAGGAAAAAAGGGGGAATCAGTGTGTTTTTCTATGGTTGCCACAGGCACACAGTGGGGGAGGGGAGGCTGAGGGGTTTGTGCACCCAATTGCCTCTCCCCCGAGATAGGGAGACACCTACCTTCCAACATTTCCCCACTGAAAATAGGGACGTCCTATTCCATGATAATAATAATCATAGAATCTTAGAGTTGGAAGGGACCCCAAGGGTCATCTAGTCCAACCCCATGAAATGCAGGAATCTCAGCTAAACCATCCATGAAAATGGTCATCCAACCTCTGTTTAAAAACCTCCAAGGAAGGAGAGTCCACAACCTCCCAAGGGAGTCTGTTCCACTGCTGAACAGCTGTTACTGTCAGAAAGTTCTTCCTGATGTTTAGTCGGAATCTGCTTTCTTGCAACTTGAAGCCATTGGTTCTACTCTCCGGATCAGGAGAAAACAAGCATGCTCTCTCCTCCATGTAACAACCCTTAAGAGATTTGAAGATGGCCATCATATCTCCTCTCAGTCTCTTCTTTTCCAGGCTGAACATACCCAGCTCCTTGAAGCGCTCCTCATAAGGCTTAGTTTCCAGGCCCTTGATCATCTTGTTTGCCTTCCTCTACACATAGACACAGTATTCCAAGTGTGGTCTGACAGAATAGTGGTACTATTACTTCCCTTGATCTGAACACTATACTTCTGTTGATGCAGCCTAGAATAGCATTAGGTTTTTTTGCTGCTGCATCACACTGTAGACTCATGTTAAGCTTGTGACCCACCAAAACCCCTAGAACCTTTTCACATGTACTGTTAGTAAGCCAGGTGTCCCCCATCCTCTATTTATGCATCTGGTTCTTCCTGGCTAAGTGCAGAACCTTACATTTGTCCCTACTGAAATTCATTTTGTTCGCTTGTACCTAGTTCTCCAGTCTGTTAAGGTCATTTTGAATTCTGATTCTGCCTCTGCTGAATTAGCTACCCCTCCCAGTTTGACGTCCTCTGCAAATTTGATGAGCATCTCAATTCATTCATCAAAGTCATTTATAAAGACATTGAACAACAACGGGTTCGTTTTCCGGAATGATGAGGAACCATTAATGAGTACTCTTTGGGTTCAGTCAGTCAACCAGCTACAAATCCACCTTACAGTTACCTCGTTCAACCCACATTTTACCAGCTTCCTTGTGAGAATATCATGGGGGACTTTGTCAAAAGCCTTACTGAAGTCAAGATACACTATGTTCACAGCATTTCCCTGATCCACCAAGTTTGTAATTCCATCAACAAAAGAAATCAGATTTGTCTGGCATGACTCCTTCTGCAGCCACACCAGTTTCTTAGATGCTGCCCACTTTTCTTTCTTGTTTTTCTTTCTTGTTTTATTATTTACACCCCAGCCAATCTGGGTAGCTTCCAACATATATAAAAACATAATACAGTCATATTTCATGTTACGTCCGCTTCATGTTACGTTCTTTCAGGTTACGTCCCGTGGCGACCTGGAAGTACCGGAAAGGGTTACTTCCAGGTTTCGCCACTTGTGCATGTGCAGAAGCACAAAATGACGTCACGCGCATGCGCAGAAGCAGTAAATCGCGACCCGGGCGTGCGCAGATGCGCTGCTGCGGGTTGTGCTCTTTTCATGTTGCGAACGGGCCTCTGGAACAGATCTAGTTCGCATCCAGAGGTACCACTGTAAAACATTAAAACACGTCCCTATGCAGCGCTGCCTTCAGATGTCTTTTAAAGGTTGCTTATCTGCTTGGCTTGGGGGTCACAAACCTCCATATCCTCCAACATTTCTCTTATGAAAATAGGGATGTCCCAAGGAAAAGCAGGACATTCCCGGATCAAATCAGAAACCTGGATGGCCTCTGTAAATCTGGGGCTGTCCCTGGAAAATAGGGACACCTGGAGGCTCTGAAGACATAGCAATAAGAGAGGTGGCTGTCAGGTGGGGAGCAAAGGGCTTGCACAGTGGAGAAGAGCAGATGGATGGAGGAGGCAGCGATGACACAAGCTGCAGCGGGCAGATCTGCCACCCCTCCCAGGCGGTCCAGATCCAGCATCCACAGCAGATTCTTCCACTCTGCTTCATGCAAAGGCCGGCTCAGGGATCACATACCCTCCAACATTTTTCCAATGAGAATAGGGACATACATGACCCGGAAGCTGTACGCCGGCTCCCTCGGCCAATAAAACGAGATGAGCGCCTTAACCCCAGAGTCGGCCATGACTGGACCTAATGGTCGGGGGTCCCTGTACCTTTAAGGATTAGGATCAAATCAGAAACCGGGACGGCTTCTCTAATTCAGGACACCTGGAGGGTCTGCTGTGGACCAGGCAGGAGGAAAAGATTCTGTTAACAATGATGCCTCTGGAAGGGTCTCCACCCTGCAACAACTCACCAAACACTTGCGGGGGGGGGGGGAGGGAACACACTCATGTTTGGGGTGGGCCCTTAGAAGCCTACAGAGATCAGGAGAAAATCCTCAGAGCTGGAAATTTGCCAGCACTAATGCAAGAGAGTATTATATAGTCAAGAAGCTTCACACAATATGCAACATAAACTACAACAAAGCTTTGGAACTTTAGAAGCCACAGTGAGGAACTTTAGAAGCCACAGAAGCAGGCGACATGGCCTACGAAGTTGGAAAATAGCCTTGCACTCTACAGAAACACCTGCATCTCTCCCCCACCCCCCGGAACGTAATTTCAGAGGAAAGATAAGATATGCCTGACTGACTTTGGGTAATATCCTTGAAGCAGAATTGCAAAGAATTCCAGCAACTTATCTTCCTTTTTTCTGGACAAGAAAAAGAGATAAATCTAGCAGGGACCCTTTACAAGACCAAACTGAAAACAACATGGTAGCTTCCCTAAAACCTACTAATGAGAAAGAGATAGAAAACAACATTGCTCTCCATAATGAATTTGGTTCCAACGGAGGGACAGATCACAGATATTAGGGAACACCTGGCTGCCATCACAGAAACTGCAAACCCTACCAAAGTACCATATTTTTCCGTGTGTAAGACAACCCTCTTTTTTTGAACCCCAAATTAAGAAATAAATATTTCTTGAGTTGTTCAGCTTTTTTTTTGCAGAGGTTGCTCAAAATTGTTGAGCTTCTTAGAGGGGAGGTTGCTGCCACCAATCACTCACCTGCCCTAATGTTTAAGACAACCCCCAATTTTTGCCTTTAAATAAAGAAAGCAAGAAAGCAAAAGACATTGTCTTATACAGTGGTACCTCGGGTTAAGAACTTAATTCGTTCAGGAGGTCCATTTTTAACCTGAAACTGTTTTTAACCTGAAGCACCACTTTAGCTAATGGGGCCTCCTGCTGCTGCCGTGCGATTTCTTTTCTTTTTTAAAAATAATATTTATTAAAGTTTTGAAAGTTACAGAAAGAAAAAAGAAAAAGAATTAAACATAACAAAACCATACAATACAATACAAAGACAAAAATATTACATATACATAGCAAAAATAAAACAAAAACAAGGGGGGAAAAACAAGAAAAAACCCACATCCAATACTTTCAATGTTATTAACTTTCTTTTACTTGTTTCAGCGACCTCCTCACACCTCCCTTTTTTTGTATTCCACTTCGATTAATTGTTTCAGCAAATCCTTTCCATCTTCCTCAATTTTCTGTCCTATCATTTAACTTAACAAATTCTAACATTATTTTTTTCCCTTTAAGCCAATTACAATCTATTGTACTTAATTCTTTATAACATTTCTGCTAAAGACATGTAACTTCATTCCAACATCTTTCTAACATTCCTTAATTTTACAATATTTCTGTAGATAATCTTTCAATTTCTTCCAATCTTCTTCCACCGACTCTTCTCCCTGGTCTCGGATTCTACCAGTCATTTCCGCCAGTTCCATATAGTCCATCAACTTCATCTGCCATTCTTCCCGGGTGGGTAGATCTTGTGTCTTCCAGTACTTTGCAATAAGTATTCTTGCTGCTGTTGTAGCATACATAAAGAAAGTTCTATCCTTCTTTGACACCAATTGGCCGACCATGCCCAGGAGAAAGGCCTCTGGTTTCTTCAAAAAAGTATATTTAAATACCTTTTTCATTTCATTGTAGATCATTTCCCAGAAAGTCTTAATCCTTGGGCACGTCCACCAAAGGTGAAAGAATGTGCCTTCAGTCTCTTTACATTTCCAACATTTATTATCGGGCAAATGGTAAATTTTTGCAAGCTTGACTGGTGTCATGTATCACCTGTTAATCATTTTCATTATAATCTCTCTTAAGGCATTACATGCCGTAAATTTCATACCTGTGGTCCATAACTGTTCCCAGTCAGCCATCATAATGTTATGTCCAACATCTTGTGCCCATTTAATCATAGCAGATTTCACCGTTTCATCCTGAGTGTTCCATTTCAACAGCAAGTTATACATTCTTGACAAGTTCTTACTTTTGGGATCTAACAGCTCTATTTCCAATTTTGATTTTTCCACCTGGGAGCCAATTTTTTTTTTTGTCCAGATTATATGCCTCCATTATTTCATAATAATGGAGCCAATCCCGCACTCTATTTTTTAGTTTTTCAAAACTCTGTAGTTTTAATCTGTCTCCCTCTTGTTCCAGAATTTCCCAATATTTTGGCCATTTGGCCTCCATCTTGAGCTTTTTCTGTGCCTTCGCTTCCATTGGTGACAACCACCTTGGGGTTTTATTTTCCAGCAAGTCCTTATATCTTATCCAGACATTAAACAGTGCTTTTCTGACAATATGATTTTTAAACGCTTTATGTGCTTTGACCTTATCATACCACAAATATGCATGCCAGCCAAATACGTTGTTAAAACCTTCTAGATCCAGCACATCAGTGTTTTCAAGAAGCAACCATTCTCTCAGCCAGCAAAAAGTGGCTGATTCATAATAAAGTTTAAGGTCTGGCAGGGCAAATCCACCTCTTTCTTTAGCATCAGTTAGTATCTTAAATTTTATTCGTGGTTTCTTGCCCTGCCAGACAAATCTAGAAATATCTCTCTGCCACTTCTTGAAACAATCCATTTTATCCAGAATTTGCAATGTTTGAAACAAAAACAGCATCCTAGGCAATACATTCATTTTTATAGCAGCAATTCGGCCTAGCAATGATAGCTTCAGATTGGACCATATTTCTAAGTCCTTTTTCACTTCCTTCCAACATTTTTCATAGTTATCCTTAAATAAGTTCACATTCTTGGCAGTCATATTAACCCCTAGGTATTTCACTTTCTTAACCAGTGTTAATCCTGTCTCCTTCTGAAACCTCTCTCTCTCAGTCACAGTTAGGTTTTTCTCTGACCAAATTCTTGAATTAGTTCCAGTACTTTTTTAGTACTAGACTCTGGCTCCTGTAATGTCAATACCAAATCATCAGCAAATGCTTTCAATTTGTACTGTTTAGCTCCGACTTGTATACCTTTAACCAATTGGTCCCTTCTAATCATGTTTAAAAGAACCTCCAGGACTGATATAAAAAGTAATGGAGAGATTGGGCAACCTTGTCGTGTTCCTTTCTCTATCTTAAATTCTTCCGTCACTACATTATTCACAATTAATTTAGCCTTTTGTTCTGAGTAAATTGCACCTATACCATTTCCAAACCCTTGACCAACCCCCATCCCTTGTAAGTTTTTCTTCATGAAACTTCAAGAAATATTGTCGAAAGCTTTCTCCGCGTCCACAAATATCAGAACTGCTTTAGTATTAATATTCACTTGTAATTTCTCTAAGATGTTAATTATGTTCCTCGTATTGTCAGACAAATGTCTGCCCGGGAGAAAGCCCACTTGATCTTTATGAATTTCTTCTACTAACACTTTTTTTAGTCTTTTAGCCAAAATATCTGCAAAAATTTTATAATCCACATTAAGCAAAGATATGGGGCGGTAATTCTTAAGCTGCATCTTCTCAGACTCTGTTTTCGGTATAAGTGTAATATAAGCTTCCTTCCACGACTCTGGTGCCCTTTTCCCTTCTAATATTTCATTACAGACTTCCTTCAATGGTTGTATTAACCATTCTTTCAAGGATCTGTAGTATCTTGAAGTCAAACCGTCCGGTCCTGGAGATTTACCCAACTGCATGTTCTGGATGGCCCCTTCCACTTCCTGATCCGTTATTTTATAATTCAACATTAACTTATTTTCCTGAGAGATTTTCTGTAGTCCATTTATTTTCAGAAATCGATCAATGTCCATTTCTTTCTGCTTCTCCTGTGTGTATAATTGTTTAAAGTACCTCTGGAAGCACTTTCTGATCTCAACTGGGTTCTGTATATTCTTTCCTTCCACTTCCAAATTCGTAATAGTGTTAAGTTTTTGTATTTTTTTTTAATTGCCAAGCCAACAATTTTCCACACTTATTTGCCGATTCAAATGTCTTTTGTCTCATTTGTTTGATCTTCCATTCTATTTCCTGATTCATCATTTTCATATATTGTACTTGATATAACTTTATCTCTTTCAGTATCTCCTGTGATTTTGGTTTTGCTCTCAGTTTCTTCTCTCCTTCCTTTATTTTCTCCAGGATTTTATCTTTTTTTTCATTCAGGGTTCTCTTCTTAATTGCATTCTGTTGTATCAGAAATCCTCTCATAACCGCTTTACTTGCATCCCAGATTACTCTTTTTTCAACAGTGGTGTTCATATTTATCTCGAAATAATCTCTCAAGGTTTTTTGGGCCTGCTTAGTCACTTCTTCATTCCTAAACAAAGTGTCGTTCATTCTCTATCTAAAGGAACCAATTGGTGTTAGTTTCATTTCCATCTTCACAGCATTATGATCGGAGCAAGTTTTAGGGCAAATTTTCACTTTTCTGATCTTCGGAGCCAGCCCTCTAGTTGCCCAAATTTGGTCAATTCTTGTCCATGTCATTTTGGCTTCAGAGAAGAACGTTCCCTCTCTTCCCAGAGGGTTCTTCATTCTCCAAGTGTCAACTAAATCCATATTGTCAGTCATATCAAAGAAAGTTTTTGGTAGTCTACCATCCTTAGTAACTACCTGTCTCTGCCCCTTATCCATATTTGTAGATACCACTCCATTCATGTCCCCCATCAAAATCATATTGTAGTCCATGTAATCCAACAGAGTCTCATGTAACTTCTTAAAAAATTCCGATTTTCCCTCATTTGGTGCATAGATACCTACTATCAAAAATTTCTCTCCTTGTGATTGGATTTCAATTGCAACAAATCTTCCTTGGTCATCTTTAAATATAAATTTCTGTGATAGGCTCTCCTTTGCATAAAGTACTACTCCTCTTTTTTTAACTTTGTCTGATGAAATAAATTCATGGCCCAATCTTTTATTACTCAGTATTTTCCTATGTAGCCTTGTCACATGTGTTTCTTGTAGACAAATCAAGTCCAATTGTTCCTTTTTCAATAAATGAAAGACTCTGTGCCTTTTTTGGGGGGAATTCAGTCCATTAATATTCCAACTTAATATTTGCAATGCCATGATGTGATTACTCTGATTTTCCTCCAACTGCACCCAATGCTTGCAATTCTTCTGAATTGTCCAGTCCGAAGCATAGTTTTGTTATGTCCAGTATTCCTTTTTTGGGTGATCTTCTGTCCAATGCTTTTTGTTCTAGTCCTCTATCAGGTGATCTTCTGTCCGGTGCTCTTGACTCTTTTCCAAGCTCCTTCTGCAGATCTTCCTCGTAATTATTCAAAAATCTAACTTTATCTTCTACTGATTTTATTTTTATTTTCCTTCCTTTGAAACTGAAGGATAGACCTTGGGGAAATTCGCACCTAAAGTTAATTTTGTTCTTTCTCAGCAGGGCAACCAAATCACTGTAATTGGATCTAAGATCCAAAAGGTATTTCGGGATATCTTTAAAAATCTCCACTCTTGACTGTATTACTTCCAAAGGATTCTTGTAGTGCCAACCCAAAATTTTATCTCTCTCTTCTTTGGTTTGGAGGGTAATCAAACAGTCTCTTATTCTATTCTTCTCTTTCCCTCCTCTTCCAAGTCTAAAGGCAGTCACAATTTTAAATTCGTCCTGTTCCAAATCCAAATCCCAAAAGCCTGCGAATTCCTGCGTGAGAAAATCTATCAGACTGTCCTCCACTTCAGGTACAGCTCTGATCCTCAAATTTGTCTGTTTTCCCTTAAGCTCAATCATAGAAAATTTCAACTTGTGGTCTTCAAGTTGTCTCTGCAGGTCTGGGACTCTCTCTGTTTCAAGTTGTGTTACCTTAACTTCCACGGCAGCAACTTTTTCCCTAGCTTCCTCTGCGTTCTGTTGTATCGTGGTAGATTCCTGTATCAATTTCTCGATGGTTTCTGTATTCTTATTCACCTTTTGTCCCAAGTTATTTAAGCTTTCTGTGTTTAGCTTTATTGTAGTAGTTGCGTCGTCGACTTTCTTATTAAGTTGTTCCAGTGAGGCATTTATCTTACTTAATGCAAGCGCCAAAGCTTCCTCCAATGACATTCCTCTTGGTTTAGATTGTGTTGGAACAGCCGCCGATGAAGCAGAAGGGCCAGATGCTGACGCTCTTCGCTGCCAGGACTTCCCAGACCTTGTTGTTTTGTCTTGGAGTGACAAATCTACTTTTTCTTTCCCATCTGCCATAACACTTAAGATTTCCAAGGTCAGTCCCACAGTCCCACAGTCCCACAGTGGAAAATTCCCCAGATCCAACTCTTGTAACAGTTTCAGAAACTTCCTCTAGGGGGAAATAGTTGCTATCTGTACAAATAGTTGCTATCTGTATTCGTGTTACTCCAAAATAACGTCTTTTAAAACACAGTTCAAGGAAGAAAGTTAGTTTCAACTTTCAGTTACTTTTCCTCCTTTTTAAAATCAGAAGACAGCTAAAAACAATGTATCTCTCTATTCACAGTCAGAGCACGTTCCAAGGCACAACAGTCTTATTGTCCTATTTGTAGCCTGTTCCCAGGTTCTGAGCAGTGGAAATTTAACTTCCTCCCCTGTCTCTTGCAGGTATATATAGTCCAAGCTTCCCCCCCCCTCTTCTCCTGCTTCCAAGGGGGGGGGGATTCACTATTTATTAAAGAGCTGGAAAAATTAGTCCTTTCCGATCGACTTTCCGAGACTTTAGCTTGCAGCCTCTTTGCTTTGATCTATTTACAAAAGCGGAAGGCGGACTTCCTGTTTGAGCCTCCCCGCTTCAATACCAAATTAAGTCTTTTTTTCTTTGAAAGCTTCCAATTTATTCTACTCATGGGTAGTTGCTTTTAAAATCAAATTGTCCACAGGAAAAAAGTCAGCGCTCTCCGGCAATGGCTGTGCGGCTTCACTCCGTCGAAAAAGCAGTCGATTCACAGCACCGCGCCGCTCACCCCACTTCACTCCGGAGCCCCGAAATCGGGTTTCACCGTGAGTAGAGGAGGCGCAAAGGGTGCCCGCCGAATCCCACGTTCACAGGCTTCACCCGCCTGTGATTTTTGAGGGGTCTCCGCCTTCGCCGTGGCGGCCAGACCCAGTTCCCACAGAGCAAATTCCTCCTATTCAGAGGAATTCCGCCATTACCGATGGCGCTAACCCGGAAGTAGCTGCCGTGCGATTTCTGTTCTCATCCTGAGGTAAAGTTCTTAACCCGAGGTACTATTTCTGGGTTAATGGAGTCTGTAACCTGAAGCATCTGTAACCCGAGGTACCACTGTACAACCATTGTAAATACGTTAATCAGCCAGAAGTATGAAAGACAGATCAGTCTCTTCAATCTCACTCCAACTTGCTTTTGCTGAATCACATGCCTGCTACTTTTTGTGTGAAGACAAGTCTAGCCTAATGCTTCTAACATGTAGTTAAGCTGTTTTCTTTTTTGTATGTGATATATTCAGTTTTCACTTGGTTCCCCTTTTTTTGGTTGACATGTTACTTGAATTAATATTATAAATGTTACGACTAAGCAATGTTTAAGAACTACTTGCTATTGGTTACACCTGTAACAATGTTTGTAGTTTTCATCTTCCCTTTCCACTCTGATGTGACAGGTGAGAGGCTTGAAAATGAGGTTGCTAAAACAGCAATCTTACTGCATGAGCAGTTACATTGCCCTGTGAATTCCTTTTTCTGGAATCCAGATTTCACTTCTTTTCTCTTTCACTTCTTTTTCTATATTCCTTTAATTGTTATTATTTTCAACCATGGGTTACTAATGCCAGGCCTAACTAAATTTCTTATTAGAGCAATGGTAGTATTAAAATTTATTACTCTTAATGTGAAAGGTGAGGGGGATATGATAAGAGCATCAGGATATTGCAAATATGTGACAGAAAAGCAACCCCATATTTTCTTCCAGCGTAAAGTACACAAAGTAAATCAACAAATGTCTTTATTAAAACATAAGTGGTTTGACACTCAGTACATTGCATCAGGAAGAGCAAAGTTGGGGGGGCAGCTATAATTCTGAGTTCAGATTTAAATTTTCAAGTACTCAAAACACTTAACGATCTCAGGGGTCGTGCTTTTGTATCAGCTATATTTGATATATATATATGCCCCTAATAATGGACAAAATAGTAGTAGTAGTAGTAGTTTATTTATATCCCACCCAGCTGGCTTCCCCAGCTACTCTGGGCGGCTTCCAACAAAGAAATCTTATAAATCAGTGTTCTAATCCTTTTACTCATTTGCTCAAGGGAGGGGGGAAATGGCAGTGCTGGATTATACCCTGTGGAGGCCTCTAGGCATTCAAAATCTTGGGGAGGGGGAATCGCAAATTATCTCCTAATACGTTTTTGTAATTTTCTTTCAAGATCAAATCAGTATTACTTTGATCCATTGTCACTCGGCCCTTAAAAGGCATGGGGTCCATAGGCTGGTGCCTGTTCTGCCTATTTTGTAATCTGGCACTGGGGAATGGGGACTTCATTTGAAATGTTTGTAGTATTACAGGTATATTGTCTGATTTGGACTCTCCACCCAGGAACCTTCCCTACGAAGGCTGTAGGAAGTTCTATAAGCAAATGCAGCTTTTTCAGATGTTTACTGAATAAGGTTTAACTGATGCCTGTAGTGAAATGAATCCATCAGATAAAAGTTTTGCATTTCGTTCAAACTACTATAATGCGACTTCCTGTTCCGATTTCTTCCAGGCAACCAGTTCAGTAATACTGAGTGCAACCTTTTCTTCTATTCTCAATATTAAAATAATCGACCACACCCCTCTGGAAATCTGCTTTGATGTTCAAGAAAAGGCTGATCTTTTCCCATTGTGGGCATTTAGCCCCACCCTTCTCACCAATCAGCTCAGCAGAAAGCATGTTAAAGGGACCCCTGACCATTAAGTCTAACTTTTTACTTTGCAGGAAATGATTTAAAAGAGACCTCTACATATATTTTTTTTTGCAAGGCTATGAAAGATGTTATAAGGCACGCATGCATTATAGAAAATAATAACCTAAAATGCAAAACAGACTCTGAAGTAACAAAGTTGGAACTGGAAATATCTGTGCAAAAAAACCCACAAATGTAAATGAACTGCATTTTCTAGATAACCGGTATATAAGGTATTTGAATAAAAAGATGTGCTATTAGAAATAAATTGCACAATGGTCAATAACCTTGATGTGAAGCAGAAATACTTTGGGTTAGAGGTCAGGGCTCATGCCTATTGGCTAACAGGTGTCAAAAACATAAACAAAAAGCTAGAGTTCATGGCTTACATGATTTACATGATAGAAATGGAGACGTTAAGAGGTCTAATCAGTATATTCTTCAAGCGTTTGTTTCTTCTTCTTCTTCTTCTTCTTCTTCTTCTTCTTCTTCTTCTTCTTCCAATAATGGCTGCCAGAGCCATTATTGCCAGGCATGGGTAACACTTAGCAGATGCCAATCTTTTATAGTGGTATAACAAATTAGAGAAGTTTAAACTAAGGTTACCAGATTTTTTCCCAATGATTCCAGGGACACTTTTCAACTTCCTACTAATTAGATGGATTTTGTCAGGGGACTGATTTGCAAATCCAGGGACTGTCCCCAGGAAACGGGGACGTCTGGTGACTTTCATTTAAATGTCAATTAAGAGCTGCAAGGGGACAAAGCAAAATAGATTTTTGGCTTTGTGATATGGTACAATTTTATTAAATATGTCAATGACGATTCACATAATTTAAACCCACACCCAGCATTTAAAAGAATATGATTGATTCGGTAAAATATATCTAACCTGTGGGTCCTTCTTCCCTCCCTCTCCTTTTCTCTATATACCAATAATTAACTTTAATGTCTGTTGCTCTACTCTTGTCTTCTTAGGGATGCGGGTGGCACTGTGGTCTAAACTACTGAGCCTCTTGGGCTTGCCAATCAGAAGGTTGTTGGTTCGAATCCCCGTGACAGGGTGAGCTTCCGTTGCTCTGTCCCAGCTCCTGCCAACTTAGCAGTTCGAAAGCATGCCAGTGCAAGTAGATAAATAGGTACCGCAGCGGTGGGAAGGTAAACAGTGTTTCCGTGCACTCTGGTTTCCATTATGGCGTTCCATTGTGCCAGAAGCAGCTTAGTCATGGTGGCCACATGATCCGGAAAGCTGTCTGTGGACAAATGCTGGCTCCCTCAGCCTGAAAGCAAGATGAGCACTGCAACCCCATAGTCGCATTTGACTGGACATAATCATCCAGGGGTCCTTTACCTTTTTACCTTTACCTTTGTCTTCTTAGGAACTGTACAATGTGACCTTTATTGATACCCTTCAGTTTCTCTGTATTCAATAACTTTTTACTTTATTTTTCTTTCCTTATTCCGTATAATTTAAAGATTCACTTCTATGCATGTACAAAACAAGGTTTTTTTGATACTTTTCCCCCTCCAAATTTTTTATAAAAAACATTATTTACAAAAGGAGGAGGAGGAGGAGGAGGAGAAGTCGAAGAAGCACACACACAGCTCAGACACTTCATGGTAGCTGCAGAGACCAGTGGATGCTGATATGGCAGAGGAAATCCATGGAAAGGGAAGGAATGCCTTCTAGTTATTTGAAATGCACTCTGCTGAGGTTCAGAAACCCTTTCCTCTCAGAAACTTCATGAGATCTGGACACCAGAAGATGCATATAGCTGAGAGAAACATTTCTGCTCAGTGTCTGAACCCCTGCTTTGCATGTAGAAGGTCCCAGGGTTCAATCTTTGGTGACATATCCAGGTAGAAATGGGCCTGTGAGAGGCTTCAGCCTGAAATCGGGGGGGGGGGGGGGCTGTGCCAAATCTGTGCAAATAAGGCAGTCTGCCTTAGCATTTTATTTTATGTCATTATTATTATTCTTCAAACAAGCAAATATTTATATACATGCAAATATCAAAGTGGTTTACAATAATACATGAAACCATATAATAAAAGCCATAAAAATAAAATCAGGCATCAATGAACTATTGTGGAAAGATGTATTCTTAAATGCCTGCATAAGCCTAGCAGAATATAAAACTTTTCAGCAGGCGTTTAAAAGTGTTAGCTGAAGACACCTACTGAATCTCTAGTGGCAGAGTGTTCCACAGGACTGGGTTGTTGGCACTAGAAGTTCAGTTTCTTTATATGAGCCTCATGAACAAAGGAAACTGCTAATGATACTCCTGCAGACAATCTCAGTGATCAAGCTAGACCAGGGCTGTCCAACAGGTAGATCATGGTCTACTGGTAGATCGTGGGGAGACCATGGTAGATCTTGCCCCCCCCCCCGCACTCAAAAAAAAAAAAAAAAAGAAAGAAAGGAAAAAAGCTCAAGATCTTTGGTAGATCACTGTCAGTTTTTTTTTTATAGTGGGAGTAGATTTCAGTCTCTTGAAAGCTGGACATGACTGCATTAGACAATGGGTTGATTGTAGTAGCCCAGTGCAGGATATAGGTAGGACAATAGGCTATACTATAGCTATTGAGGCTATGACACCTCAGATATGGAAATCAAAACTATGGATTAATTCCACCCCCCTTAAAAAACAAACCTACTTATATCATTATATTCCTTAACACCTCTTCCACCACTAATTATCTGCAAACGTTTGAGGGTGTTATTTCTACTAAAATGAAAGGCAATATTGCAAGCACACCAGCAGAGGGTGGCGGAGCCTGCACAATAAGGCTTTACTGTGCAGCTTGGATTTAAAATTAACAGCACAACCCTATGCAAGTTACTCAGAGATTCCACTGAATTCAATAGAGGTTACTCCCATGTAAGTGCAGTGCTTCTTTTTCTAGAGAAAAAGGTGCCAGAACGCTCCTCTTTCAGGAGACCCACCCCAGAGCCTAAAGAAGATCTCTTTGGGCTGGGGGTCTCCTTGCTAGCCAGAGGCTTATTGATGCTGTTCAGCTGAGGTGAGGGAAGCCCTCCATGCCTCAGCTGAGCAGCTTAACAAGTGCCCCTCCCACCTTTCTGTGAGCCAGAACTGCATGGTAGCTTGCAAAGCTGAGCTGCAGTTTTCCCGCACATCAGTTGCTAGCTGGGTGGTTGAAGAGCCTCAGCAAAGCTCAGCTGTGCCTCCGGTGTACGAAGGGACCCTCTCCGGAGCGCATAGGCTCTGGGGAGAGAGAGTTTCCTTGTGAACCGGAGGCACAACAGGTCAGATCTTTCCCCCACAAGAAAACTACAGATTTTTTTTTTCTTTTAAAAGAATGATCAATTATATAATTATATTACATGCGTAGAACTTTGAGAATTATACAGAATAAGGAAAGAAAAATAAAGCAAAAAGTTATTAAATACAGAGAAACTGAAGGGTCCTGATAAAGGTCGTATTGTACAGTTCCTAAGAAGACAAGAGTAGAGCAGCAGACATTGAAGTCAGTTACTGGTATACAGAGAAAAGGAGGGCAGGAGGGAGAATTCACAG
Organism: Podarcis erhardii; assembly: GCF_964252035.2. NCBI lineage: Eukaryota > Metazoa > Chordata > Lepidosauria > Squamata > Lacertidae > Podarcis > Podarcis erhardii. The sequence goes on from NC_138504.1 coordinate 29,319,060, forward strand.
GTTAGTCAGATGTATTTTACTGGATCAACCATATTCTTTTAAATGCTGGGTGTGGATTTAAATTGTGTGAATCATCATTGACATACTTAATAAAATCGGACCATGTCACAAAAAAATCTCTTTTTCTTTGTCTTTTTGCAACTCATAATTGACATGTAAGCTTTTCTAAGGAAAAAGGTAAAAGGCGAATCCAGCTGATTTTAAATGGATCCTCCTGAATTCATACGATTTTTTCATTCAAATTAAATAAAACCACCATGATACTGTAGACCATGTCTTAGTCTGCAGGCAGCATCAAAAAAATCATGCACCCACTGTTTCATGGGGCCACAATGGCGTAAAAACATGGTTAAAAAACATGGATCCTCATGATTTTTGCACTAGATCAGCCCAAAGTCACCATCAGGTCAAACATCATGGCCATGGGCACAGCATGCACCACAAAAATCATGGATCCAAAGCTTCCTGGCGACACCGTGGCACAAAAACGTGGTCCTCAAAGTACGGCTCCTCATGGATCCTCACACGTTTTGCATTGGGCCACCGCAAATTAACCGTCAAATCAGAAGTCATAGCCAGGTGCACGGCCTGCACCACAAAAACCTTGGATTCATGGCTTCCTGGTCATATCATGGCCCAATAATGTGGTTTTGAATCATGAATCCTCATGGATACACTTTTCGCATTGGGCCACCACAAACTCATTGTCAAATCACACATCATAGCCAGGGGCACAGCCTGCACCAAAAAAACCTCGGATCCACGGTTTCCTGGGGACAACATGATCAAAAAACCTGGTTTTGAAGCATGGATCCTCATGGATCCTCATGCTTCTTGCATTCGGCCACCCCAAGCTCAGTGTCAAATCACATATCATGCCCATGGGCACAGCCTGCACCACTAAAAACTCGAATCCACAACTTCCTGGCCACTTCATAGCCCCAAAATGTGGTTCTGAAGCACGGAACCTCATGGATACTCACACTTTTTGCATGGGCCACCCCATGAGGAGATTTCACCCCTCCCATATCCAAGAATCTGCTGATGTGCTCTGCTGATTCTCCAGAGAGGAGGGGGCGGTTTCTGCTCTCTACTTATTTCGCTCCAGCACCACATCAAAGAGTCTGTCAGTGTGTCGGAGAGAGAGAGACTGAGTGTTAGAGATCGTGTGTATAGATAAGATTGCTGCTAAGAGCAACTGCAGACACTCAGTGCAGTTCAGCATTCATTTTAGTTTAGACCTCATTTAGCTCTGTATATAGTTGTCGGGGCTGAAGTGGATGAGTCCAGTTGGTGGCACTGGCTCAAGGGCGATGCTGACACCCCAAACACACCATCAAATCACACGTCATAACCAGGGGCAAAGTCTGCAACACAAAAAACTATGATCCACGGCTTCCCGGCCACTCCATGGCCCCAAAACGTGGTTTTGAAGCACGGATCCTCACGCTTTTTGCATTGGCCCACTCCAATCTCACCGTCAATTAACACGTCATAGCCAGGGGCACAGCCTGTACCACAAAAATCTAGGATCCACGACTTCTCGGCCACTCCATGGCCCAATAACGTGGTTTTGAAGCACGAATCCTCATGGATCCTCACACTTTTTGCATGGGCTACCCCAAACACACCATCAAATTATACAACATATCCAGGGGCACAGCCTGCACCACAAAAAACTATGATCCATGGCTTCCTGGTCATACCGTGGCCCAAAAACATGGTTCTGAAGCATGGATCCTCGTGGATATTCACACTTTTCACACTCAGCCACCACAAACTCACTGTCAAATCACATGTCATATCCAGGGGCACAGCCTGCACCACAAAAATATAGGATCCATGGCTTCCTGGCCACTTCATGGACCAAAAACATGGTTTCAAAGCACGGATCCTCATGGATCCTTATGCTTTATGCATTGAGCTACCCCAAACTCACCATCAATTCTCACATCATAGCCAGGGGCACAGCCTGCACCACAAAAATCTTGAGTTGCACTACAAAAATCACAAAAATGCCCTTACCAGCACTGTTAATGTCACCACTGGAACATTATTACAGTGGTACCTCAGGTTAAGAACTTAATTTGTTCTGGTGGTCCACTCTTAACCTGAAACTGTTCTTAACCTGAAGCACCACTTTAGCTAATGGGGCCTCCCGCTGCTTACATACTGTCAACTAATATCCAGATTCAAGAAAGACCGTATGGCAAACTGTTAAATCAGTGAAAAAACAGAATTTGAGTCCATCATAACAGAGGTCTACCTTTTGGGTAAAATTTATAAACTATTACTCAAATATGACACCGAGCCCGAACAAGCAAAACCTTATATGACAAAATGGATGCAAAAAATTTAAGAGCAGTTTACAGTGGAACAATGAGAACAATTATGAATAAAGGAATAAAATTCACTGCAAGTTAAGCCCTAAAACAAAATTGGTACACTGGAACCTCGGTTTGCGGACGTAACCCGTGATGGAGGCACGTCCACAACCCACAGCGTTTGCATCCTGAAGCGCTGCGTATGCGCAGGTGCCAGCACAATTTGGCGCTTCTGTGGATGCACAAACTGCAAAACCTGAAAGTAACCCGTTCCGGTGCTTCTGGGTTTCCCGCGGTCTGCAACCTGAAAACACGTAACCTGAAGCGGCCGTAACATGAGGTATGACTGTACAAAAATGTTCTTTCAATGTTATATAACTTTGAAAGATATACATAAGATGAATAATGAAATGAATGGACATTGCTGGAAATGTCATAAACCTTAAGGAACCTTCTTCCATTTATGGTGGACCTGTGAAAAGACCAAAACATTTTGGAGGAAAGTTCATTTTGAAATGAAAAAATGTAAAAAAACAAAAATTTGCATTGGACCCCAAAACTATGCCGTTGGGAATGACTCCTTCAGCTACTGTATTGTGAAATCATCAGTGGAACTATTTAGTTATATGACCACAGCAGTCAGAGTGGTGCTGGCTAACATGAAAATCTGACATATGTCTTGAAATAGATGCATGGAAAGAGAAACTATCAGAATATGCAGTAATGGCAAAACTCGCCAATTTAGTAAATAATAGACTCATGGAGGAACATAAAAAACTTGGAATCTTTATAATTTGTATACAGCTTAACAGATCTGTAACAATATGAACATCTGTATGTATTTGTATAATAGACCTTAGGTTACAAAAATATTTCCTGTTTAAAAATAGAAGCTTTGTGTGTATATGATAAAGAAAGAAAGATATAGTAGAAGAAATCTTGTCTTGTCCGGTGTATAAGACAACTTTTAAACCCCGGAAAAGAGGTTAAAAAGTTGGGGGTCGTCTTATACGCTGGGTATGGCTTCCTCCCTGCATGGAGCCCACTGCCCTCTGCTGCCTTGGAAGCTGCTGAAGCTGCTGCCGCCGCAGCAGTGGGCGGCGCGCTCTGCTTCACGCCGGGAGAAAGCCGCTCAGTGATGCTAAGCAGGCTTTGCAGGGCAGCTTCCTCCTGGCGCTGAGCCCGCCGCCCACTTCTACTGCCCAGCGAAGCTGCTGAAACATATAAGACGACCCCCCAAATTGGCGCTGCCAATTTGGGGGGTCGTCTTATATGCCCAGTCACCTAATACACAGGAATCTACGGTATTTTGTATCATTGTGATTCAATGTTATATTTGCACTCAAAAAGGGGAACCCAATTGACCTGAAGGTGCTGCTGTGCAATGCTAGGTCAATGATTCATAAGACCACTGCCATCCATGACTTGATTGTGGATGGAGGACTTGACGTGGCATGTGTAACAGAGACTTGGTTGGATGAAGCAGATGGGCCTGCCCTAGCTGCTGCTTGTCCACCAGGTTTCTCTTACACACAGCAACCCAGGTCATGTGGGTGGGTGGGTGGGTGGGTGGTGTTGCAGTGATTTTTAGGAAGTCACTAGCTTGCATTAGGTGTCCTACTGGGAAGACCCAGTTTTCTGAATGCATGTTCTGGAAGGTGGGCAATAGGGGCAGTACACCTTTTGGTGTACTGACCTCCCCACTGCAACAAGGATTCCCTGCCCGAGCTGCTTCAGGTTGTGGCGGATGTTCTCCTGGAGACACCTAGTTTGGTTGTCCTAGGGGATTTTAACATTCATGCTGACACGACCTTACAAGGGGCTGCTTGGGACTTCGTGGAAAGCATGGCCTCCATGGGGCTATCCCTGAATAAGTTTGGCCCAACTCATAGTCACAGATATGCCTTAGACCTGGTGTTCACCTCTATGGATGTTGGTGATCTGACACTAAGTAAAAGCAAAACTAAAGAAGTGCCATGCTCAGATCACTTCCTGGTGCAACTGGACTTCTTTGCGACCCATCCCCTCTGCAGGGAGGTGAGATCAATTTGGATGGTCCGCCCCCGCCACTTAATGGATCCAAATGGTTTCCAGAGAGTGGTAGGGGATGCTTTATCCCATGTTGATGGCCTTTCAGCTGATTGCCTGGTGGCCCACTGGAATATGGGCCATTGGCTATTTACTGTCTTGCTCCGAAGTGCCCTCTCCGATTGCATGGAGCCCGGAGAGCCCCGTGGTTTTCCACGGATCTGAGGGCAATGAAACAATCGTTGAGACGGCTAGAGTGCCGGTGGCAGAAAACTCATTCTGAATCAGACTGGACACAGGTTAGACCTCAACGTTGAGCCTACCAAGTGGCAATAGCGACGGTGAAGAAGACTTTCTTGCGTCTGCAGACAATAGTAGCAGTAGACTCAGGTGGTTCGCAATCTATCAGAACCACCTTTACCACCGGGGCCTTGTAAAGACCCCAAGATCTCCTGCAATGATTTTGCAGATAAAGTCGCTCATATTCATGCAAATTCATTATGGAGAGCTAAGTCATTTTCAATCTATTCAGACTCTCCAAGTGTCCCTAATTTCCAGGGATGTCTCTGATTTAGAAAAGCCGTCCCAGTTTCTTATTTGATCCCAGAATGTCCCACTTTTCCTCAGGATGTCCCTATTTTCAGTGGAGAAATGTTGGAGGGTATGGAGTTATGTGACCCCCCGAGCCGTCTGAAGGCAATCCTGTATAGGAAAGTTTTTAAAATGTTTAATATTTTATTATGTTTTTATATATGTTGGAAGCTGCATAGAGTGGCTGAGTCAGCGGGTGGCGCTGTGGTCTAAACCACTGAGCTTCTTGGGCTTGCTGACTGGAAGGTTGGCGGTTCGAATCCACACAGCGGGGTGAGCTCCCGTTGCCCTGTCCCAGCTCCTTCCAATTTAGCAGCTTGAAAGCACAGCAGTGCAAGTAGATAAATAGGTACTACTGCGGCAGGAAGGTAAACAGAGTTTCCGTGTGCTCTGGCTTCCATCACTGTGTTCCGTTGCACCAGAAGCAGTTTCTTCATGACCCAGAAAGCTGTCTGTGGGCAAACACCGGCTCCCTTGGCCTGAAAGGGAAAGCACCACAACCCCATAGTCGCCTTTGACTGGGCTTAACCATCCAGGGGTCCTTTACCTTTTTACCTTTATTTTAGAGTGGCTGGGGCTACACAGTAAGATGGGTAGGGTATAAATAGTAAAATTATCATTATGGAAAGGGATGCCCCTACGTTCATCAGAGAAATGTTGGAGGGTATGTCTCTCTCATTGGCAGGTTTTAGGGAAAATATGCTTTTCCAGTTTGGCCTTGTCCAGAGTTCCTGTTAGATTTATCGCTTTTTCTTGAAAGGAAGAAAGCAAGATAAGTTGCTGGATTATTATTTTTTTTTGCAATTCTGTGTTACCAAAGTCAGTCAGTCATATCTTATCTTTCCTCTGCAATTAGGTTCCGGGGGGTGGGGGAGAGATGCAGATTTTTCTGCAGAGTGCAAGGCTATTTCCCAACTTCCCAAGCCATGTCCCCTGCTTCTGTGGCTTCTAAAGTTCCTCACTCCAAACAAAGCTTTGTTGTAGTTTATGTCGCATCTTGTGTGAAGATCCTTGACTATAATAGTATTACTCAGACAAGCGTTTTTAGAATGTATTTCCCTTGTATTTCTATTACAGTATTTCTATTACAGTGGTACCTCAAGTACTTACCGTAATTCATTCCGGAGGTCCGTACTTAACCTGAAACTGTTCTTAACCTGAAGCACCACTTTAGCTAATGGGGCCTCCTGCTGCTGCCGCGCTGCTGGAGCACGATTTCTGTTCTCATCCTGAAGCAAATTTCTTAACCTGAAGCACTATTTCTGGGTTAGCAGAGTCTGTAACCTGAAGCGTATGTAACCTGAAGCGTATGTAATCCGAGGTACCACTGTATTTTCTATTCTATAAAGATAGCAGTATTAATAATAATATTAATAATAACAGCAGTATCAACTACAATGCTTGCCAGCCAGTTTTAAGCATGTCCAGTGGTACCTCGGGTTAAGAACTTAATTCGTTCCGGAGGTCCGTTCTTAACCTGAAACTGTTCTTAACCTGAGGTACCGCTTTAGCTGCTGGGCCACCGCCGCACGATTTCTGTTCTTATCCTGAGGTAAAGTTCTTAAGCTGAGGTACTACTTCTGGGTTAGTGTTTGTAACCCGAGGTACCACTGTATTCTTATTTGTGACCACATATTGTATATTCATGCATAATATTCCTGGAATCATTCATCTTATATTTTCATTCATATTTTTCATTATTAGTAATAAAATGATTGAATAGATTTTCCATATTTGACCCATTTTAGCTTCCCATCTATTAAGTAGTGGGTTGACAAAGCAGATGACACAGAGATTTCTCTAAGTGGTTCTTTATTGTAAGCTGGAACTGAACCGAACAGCAAACAGCTCAGCCAGCCTGCTTTTATAGTCAATATTGTAACAACAGCCCAGGGTTTCCCGCCTAAAGTAACTGATGTGGACCTGAGTGAAAACTATATACACTATACTCCTGGTGGCCAGGGTGAGAACTTCAATACATAACACCACTCCCCACCAAGATAAGGCAGTAGTTACAGTCATAGTGCTTCCATTACATACAGCAATACCCTTATTGGTTTCAGTAATGCACATAAGCATATTAATTGACCCTATTCACCATACAGCTTTACATGTGCAGTTTGTCCAGTGAACATAGTCTTTTAAATAAGCTGGGTGCTTGGAAACCCTGCCAGACTTCCAAGGGCCAGTACCAGAGTCTGGGTGGCTGCCCGATTCTGGCTGCAACTGTGGTGCGACCAAATGTGGCATTGAGCCCAAGTTCCCTGGCTCCACTGCTGACGAAGGAACCACCATAAGCGGACTCAGTGGAGGGTCAGGCACGGCAGGGGTCCGAGTCTCTGGAGAGCCAGGCAAATCCACTGAAATGGCTTGGCTCGGCTCCATGCCCTCAGTTTGTGAGGAAGATGTAGGTGAAGCCTCGCCTTCCATTAGTGACTGCTCCAGAGCTGGGGCCACAGTTGGGGGCACAGCGGTAGTGTCCAAATCCCCAACCCTGCGCCTTAGCTGGTCTATGTGCCAGCACCACAAGTGTCCATTCTTGAGTGCCACCTGGTACGAACGAGGCCCTGTGTCTCCCACTACCATGGCTGGCACCCAAGGAATGTCCCCCACAAAGTTCCGGGCAAAAACCTGATCCCCTGGAATAAAGGACCGTGGCGCGTTAGTACAGCCCATGGGCTTGGCCACACCAAAGTCCGGGTGCAGCCGGTCAAGTGGAGACCGGAGGCGGTGGCCCATTAGCAGTTCAGCCAGGCTCCGCCCTGTGGCTACATGAGAGGTGATGTGCTGCACAAGTGATCCACTCGTGCCAGTCCCTCTGTTCCAGGCATGCCAGTGCCTCTTTTGCTGAGCACACCATTCTTTCTGCCTGCCCGTTGCTGGTGAAATGGTGCCATTAGGGCATGGTGGATGCCCAGCCCCAAGACGTACCTTTCAAAGGTGTGTGATGTGAACTGAGGTCTGTTTCTGAGACGAGGACATCAGGACACCCATAAATTGCAAACAGGCCCCACAGCACCCAGATGATGGCTTCAGTAGTGGTGGAGGGCATCAGGGCCACCTCCAGCCATTTGGAATAGGCATCCACCACTACCATGAAGGTCCGACCATGAAAGGGGCCGGCAAGATTGATGTGTACCCTCAACCAGGGTGCCTTGGGCATCTCCCAGGTGTTGCCCTTAGCTGCCGGTAGTGCAGGTCTCGACTCTTGGCATGCTTGACAGGAGGCAACCCATGAAGTGATGGCTTCGTCCATGTTAGGCCACCAGACGTAACACTAAGCCAACGCCTTCATTTTGATGATCCACGGGTGGCTGATGTGCAGAGCCTCGAGGACATGTTGACGGAGTCTTTGGGGAACCACGACTCGGTCTCCCCACAGTAGGCAGCCACGATGAGACGAGAGCTCGTGCTGTCTGGTTGCAAATGGTTGGAACTCTGGTGCGAAAGACCCCTTCCACCCCCAGTTGAGTACACGTTTGATGGTGTGGTCCTGGGCAGATGCGGAAGCTACATCGGCAGCTGATACTGGCACTGCTGGGAGGAGCGATGAAGCAGGAGCCGGGTCTTCCACAAGTGCTGGAAGAGGGCAATGACTGAGAGCGTTGGCTTGGCCCATTGATTTTCCAGGGCGATGGACGAGCTGGTAGGTGTAAGCTGCCAGAAAGACAGTCCATCACAGCATGCGTGGCAAGAGGACCAGTGGAGTTGGTCGATCACTGGCGAGGAGATCCAGAAGCGGCTTGTGGTCAGTGATGAGGTTGAAGGTTCTCCCATAGAGGTATTTGTGGAACCTCTTTACTCCAGCCACAAGTGCCAGTGCTTCTTTGTCGAGCCGGCTGTAATTCCTTTTGGCCGGAGACAGCGTCTGGGAGAAGTAGGTGAGCGGTGCTTCCCTACTATCTGGAAACCGGTGACTGAAGACTGTGCCGATGCCAAAGGGCGAGGCGTCGCAGGCAAGGACCAGCAGCCTGGCTTCACTGTACTGTACCAGCACACTGTCTGATGAGAGGAGGGCTTTGACTGTGTTAAAGGTCACCATTTCCCGATGATCCCAGGACCATGGTACCTTCATGCTGAGGAGGCAGTGTAGAGGCTCGGCTAGCGTTGCTTTGTGGGGTGGGAACGTGTTATAGAAGTTCAGCAGTCCCAGGAACGCCTGCAACTCTGCCTTGCTTTTTGGAATCGGGGCCTGCTGAATGGCCCGGATCTTGGATGACATCGGGTGAAGACTGGAGGCATCGATAAGGTAGCCCAGGAACTCCACCTGCAGAAAGGCGATCTGGCACTTTACTTTTTTCACCTTGAGCCCAGCCTCCTGGAACCTGGTCAGCACAGCGCAGATGCGCTCGAACAGCTGCTGATTTGAGTCTGCGGATACCAACACGTCATCGAAATATGGCACCATGCCCGGAAGCCCCTGCAGGAGACGCCCCATGAGGCTTTGAAAGATTCAAGGAGCCATGCTCACCCCCAACTGCAGCCGGTGGCACCGGAATGCCCCTCGGTGGGTGACAATCGTCTGAGCTTCAGTGGTGGCGTCGTCGACAGGCAGTTGTTGATAGGCTAGTGCAAGGTCCAGTTTAGCGAAGACCTTGCCCTCACCCAGGGAATGCAGCAGGTGGTGGACAACGGGAACTGGATAAATGTGCTGCTGAAGCGCCTTGTTGATCGTGCACTTGTAGTCTGCGCATATTCTCACCGACCCATCCGGCTTAACAGACGTGACAATGGGGGTTTCCCAACTGGCATGGTCAATTGGCTCCAAAACACCTTGTGCAATCAGCTTGTCAAGTTGTTCATCCACCTTAGCTTCGAAAGCGAACGGAACCTGGTGTAGCTTTAGCTTGATGGGGGTGACTTGGTGATCAAGGCTAAAGGAGATGGGCGTATCAGTATACTGGCCCAAAGTGCCGTCGAAAACCTCAGCAAAGTCTTTGATTAGGTCATCAATCTCCACGTCAGAGATGCAGTTGATGCCGGTGACTTCCAGGCTGAGGGCATCAAACTAGTCTTGCCCTAGGAGGCTAGACTACAGGCCTTCGACCACCACCAGTCGGAGCAGTCCTGAAAAATTCCTGAAAGCGACCCAGTACCGGCCGATGCCTACCACGGGGATGTCGTTTCCCTGGTACTCTCAAATGTATGCGGTGTGGGTTGAGTTGCCTCTTGGACAGCTTGGGCACGAGTCTTTTGATGGTGCTCCAGGATACAATGGACAAGGCAGACCCAGTGTCAATCTCCATGCCACACGGAGCTCCTTTGATGAGCACGGTGATGTGTAGCTTGCGACACGTAGGTGATTTGGTTTGGCCAATCGTGAATCCGGACAAGTAGCTGCAGTTGGTGAGGGCAAAACAGCTTCCATTGGTGGACTGGGGTGAAGACTTGGACATGCGATACAGTAAAGGGGGCATGTAAGATGGAGCAGATCGGCAGACTTTAGTGATGTGGTGGGAATCGCTCTCCTCCCGAGGAGGCTTGGGAAGGAAGATGCGCTCTCCTCCCGCGGAGGCTTGGGAGGGGCACAACTGTGAGGATCACTCTCCTCCTGTGGAGGCTTGGGAGGGGTGCAAATTCACTCCCAAGCCTCTGCAGGGATCGCTCCCCCACAGCAGCATGGGAGAGAGTTGAACATCCCTGGATGGCTGGTAGTGCACAGCTACGGCCACCCCAACACTATCTGTGGTAATTTGGGGGCGCTGGGCAAATATTTGCACCCTGGCACCACATCTGCTAAAGACGGCCCTGAGTGCTCGATGGAAGGAGGATTGAGCTTGTGCCATAGAACCCCCTACCACCCACCTAGAATCCTGAAATGCCCACCAGTGGATGGTAGGGACCAAGCTGACAAGCCCTGCATTAAATGTTCACTTCCGTCTGAGACTCAGGAAACACCATGCCATCAGGGGTAACAGTGGAACTGATGGTTTACTGTGCTTGAGAATAAACTAATTTTTTAAAAAATGTTTCGTTTCTTCTCCTGTTAGATTCACAAAATGTTTAGGTACTTCTTTTTCCCCACAGAAAAAAAGCACTGCAGTAACCCAAGGGGAAAAAATCTAGTGTATTAGACTCATACCTGAGGCACCTGGCAAAGCTGGTCTGCAGCAGAGAATCACAATAGAGCAGCATCTTAAACTAGCTACATACCGTATAAATCCCTTCTCTTGTGGCTGAACTCAAAGGATGCTGGCTCAGCTATAAGATCTTGGAGAAGGAATCTGGGAGGGCAAGAGTTAACATAACCCTGCCTTTAGGAGATTCCATATGTACAAAGATGTGAACATGAGCCCAAATACATTCATGTGGCAAGTGAGGGAGCAATATGTATTATTATTTTCTTGTTGAAAGTTAAGAACATTGCTACTAGCAATATATCACAGCTTCTATAGCCTACATATAGGAGGGGTATTTAAAATGAGAGTCATCAAAGCGATCCTTAGTTAAAAGTAGAAGTCGGCAAATGTGTCCTCTTTTTTGATCTTCAAAATATGGCAATCCTAGACTGGTGCCTTTTGCACCTTTTCAAAATTCCAAATTGCCCATGGACCATAAAAGGTTGGCAGCCACTGCCCTACATATAGGCATGTGTCACTTTGGAAATGGGCATTCAGGGGAGGAAGTAAAGGGTACATACATCCTATCTCCTCCTAGCAGACAGAACAATTAATGGAGATTTCCTGGCTGGGAACGTAACAGATATATGGATCTTTGAAGACTAGTTAACTGTGAATTAGGGCACCCACCCAACCCACACGCACAGCAGAGGTTTTTTCTGCAACCCCCTGCTGCAGGAGGGGCCTTGTCAGGAGCTTGATGATGGCACCCTCTGGTGCCAGCCATGAACAGGGGCTAGAATAGAGGTAGAGCATAGTCATAATGGATAGTAGCCATTGGTAGCCATACTCTCCATGAATTCATTCAATCCTGTTTTAAAGCCATCCAAGATGGCCCTCCTGTGTGACTGAGTTCCATCATCCACTATATGAAGAAGTAATTTTGAAGAGACTTTCAGCTGGCCTGCACTCACCCCATCACTGGGTCCGGTTGTCCAGCGAAGTCAGGGCAGACCTGGAGATGTGGCTTGAATTCCTGAAGGAGTTCAATGGCGTATCCTTGTGCAATTCGATTTCCAGGTCCATTCGGACGCTGCTGGCTCATTGGGCTTTGGGCTCTATTTCCATGGCTGTTGGTGCGCTCAGAGGTGGCCTGAGCACTGGCAGGGTACAGCCTGTGATTTAACCTTTCTTGAGTTTTTCCCGACTGTAGTGGCAATGCACATCTGGACCACGGAGTTCAAGGACTGGTGGGTCTGTTTCTGGTCCGATAACCAGGCCATGGTGAGCGTTTTGGCAAAGCAGTCATCCCGCTCCAGGCTCTCTGCCCTGTTACGCACGTTTGTGCTACAGTGCCTCAAGCTTAGTATTGTTTTTTCTGCCTGCTTTATTCCTGGCACTAATAATGACATTGTGGATGCCCTATCCCGTTTTTAGATGGAGCGCTTCAGATCCCTGGCTTTGGAGGCCCAGCAGCTTCGAAAATATTTCCCAGATTACCTTTGGAACCTTGGCAACAGATAGTCCTTCAGGGAGTAGTAGCATCAGTTTCTCCTTCTACTCTGAGGTCTTATAAAAAGGCCTGGATGGACTTTTTGGCTTTCAGAGCACAGCTCACGACCAGCCTTAGTACAGAGTCACCATCCACACATCAGGTATTGCATATTTGGCTCACCAGCGTTTTATGGGTTGAGCTGTGAAGTCCATCCGAATTCAGTCTTCTGCCATTACCTTTTTCTGTAAGTCCCTTTATTCCAGAGACCCATGTGCAGAATTTGTGGTGCGAAAGGTTCTTGATGGATAGGCCAGGCTACAGCCTCCTAAGTCGCCAGGTAGGAGGCCAGTCACATTTGACATTTTGTGTGCTATGCGCTGCACCCTGAGATCAATTTGTTGGTCTAATTTTGAGACGATACTCTTTTTGGCAGCATTCTCAATTGCCTTTTTCGGTGCACTGGTGTGGGTGAAGTGGTGGTGGAGTCAGTGCAGGGAAGGACTCCCAAGGGCTTGCTTTTGCAAGATGTTCAGCTGTCCAATGCTGAGCTGGTGCTAACCATTCGTAATTCCAAAACGGACCAGTTGGGCAGAGGTGCCTTGATGAGGCTTCCTGCCACTGGTGAGCCTGGCCCTTGTCCAGTTAAAGATGCCAAGAAATATTTGCCACTTCTCCTGCCTGGGGATGGACCCTTCCTGGTCCACGAGGATGGGTCCCTGTTAAGGAGGCATCAATTTGATGCAGTAATGCGCAAGGTGCTGGCAGTGTGCAGCCTGTCAGCCAGTGAATTGCACCTCATTTCTTCCGTAATGGGGCAGCTACCACCGCTGTGCATTGGGGCCTGTCTGTCAACAGAATCTGAGCCGCTGGAAATCTGGAGCATACCGAGGTTATGTTCAGAAGCGGTGTTGATATGCAGTTGCTAATGTTGTTTTGTTTATTCCTAGGTCCGCCTACCCTGCACGTCTGGATAGTCGGGCATAGCATTGTCCACTGGGCCAGCAAGAGGGGGAGGAGTCTGGATTCAGACACAGTCTCGGGCTCCCTGACCACATAAGCGTCTCCTGGGTGTCCAGACGAGGAATGCATTGGGATGAGCTTCTCCCAACAGTGCAGAACAAGGTGTCTGCGGAAGGCACGCCTGTGGTGATGGTAGTGCAGCTGGGCAAGAATGATTTGCCGGAAGCTCCCAGCTTGAGCCTGCAGACTCACATGCAGGAGGAATTGGAGGAGTTGAAGGCAGCTCTTCCTGGACTCAAAATCTTTTGGTTGCAGCTGTTGCAGTGACAGTTGTGGCGTGGTAGCCAATGCCCAGCTGCCACCGAGATGGCCAGGAGGCGTGTGCAGAGTGCAGTGGCCAAGAAGGTTCTGACCTTGGGTGAGATGGTGTTCCATCACCCGGGCATTACCTCTTGTGATGCGTCCCTTTACAGGCTTGATGGGGTTCATCTGTCTGTGATTGGTTTATGTGATTGATTTATGGCTGACCTCTGTGTCAGCGGGATTAAGGGAAGCTGCTGGCAAGCGCGGGGCTTGTGTGGTGGATAGGCTCTGGTTCAGGTGATAGGGGTGGGAGAATGCTCTCGCCATCCCTATGTGAAGGGTATTCCGTTAAAAGAATCCAGAGACTTGATGGTTTGGTCAACCCCTGTGATGGGGTTGTGCCCATGCCTGAGTCCAGGGGGGCATTTGGGTGGTGGAGTTAGCCCATGTCCGGCTTTCCACTTAACCAGGTGTTCACCCTAGGCTGACCTATGCTGGTGCCCTGGGTCAGTGTACCTGCAAGGCAGGGAGCTAGTCGAATTAGAGCCTATGCAACCACTCACTCGCTGTAATCAATAAAGTTGTGGCCTAAATTCTGCCAAAAAACCAAACCAAAATTTGTGTCTTGTGTGAATTTATTTAGGGGGAAGGTTTCTGGGTCTGAGCGCTCAAATCGGGTCCTCCTTTAAGAGGACACATATTGCGGTGAGACCTGGAAACTGACACCCTGTGTTGTGGGTGGATACGATTGGTCAGCCACAACACCCAATTGGTAGGTCCCTCAAAGCTGGGTGCAATCTGTCCAATGGGAGGCAGTCCAAATGGTTCGAGGGACCTATTTATGCCCATGCATGTGACCCAGAACTTCTTCTTTCGGTGTGTGCATTCGGAACACCCACCCACCTCTCCCTATATTTAGGACTGTGTGCTTGACCTTGCTATGCCGTCGTCTGTCATCTGTCGTTGGGACAGGGGCACAGCAGGAATTTTCCCCACTTGGCTGATTGGCTGTTGCCATTTGGGTTTTGCCTGCCGCATAGCAAATCATCACAACTTGTAAGGCTGCAGATAGGCTCTCATTCAGGTGATAGGGATGGGAGAACACTCTTGCCATCCCTATGTGAAGGGTATTCCGTTAAAGGAATCCAGAGACTCGATAGTTTGGTCAACCCCTGAGAGGGGGTTGGCCCTGTGCCTGAGTCCAGGGGGACATTTGGGTGGCGGAGACAGCCTGTTCCCGGCTTTCCGCTTATCCAGGTGTTCACCCTTGGCTGACCTATGCTGGAACCCTGGGTCAGTGCTACCTGCATGGCAGGGAGCTAGTCGAACCAGGGCCTATGCAACCAGTCACTTTCTGTAATCAATAACGTTGTGGCCTAAATTCTGCCAAAAAACCAAACCAAAATTTGTGTCTTGTGTGAATTTATTTAGGGGGAAGGTTTCTGGGTCTGAACACGCAAAACACAAGCAGTATATCTTAGCTTCCAAATTGTTTCTAAATTATTTGTATAAAACACAAAGATGGCTAGCTTGAGCCATGCGGTCTAAGCTTGGAGCATACAGCTTAGACCTCCTTAGTGGTAGGGGTCATATGGTGCAAAATGATGGAAAGTGGGATAACAAAGAGCTTGATAGCCCTTCCTCTCAAGCTTGGGGAAGTGATCTAGCTAAGCCTGGAAGAACAGTTTACGCTATAGTTTCACCCGCTTCATGAATTGAATCGAGTTAACTATGTTGGTTATCTGAAACGGGATCTCTCACACTTTCTTCATAGGGGAGTTGCTCGATCTTGTTTTTTCATTTTTGTTGCCCTTTTCTGAACCTTCTTGAACTCTACAATCTCTTTTTCAAGCTGAGGGGATCAGAACTATAAGCAGTACTGCATGTGTGGTCACACCATAGATTTGTATTATATCAGCAGTTTTATTTTAAATTCCTTTCCTAATGATCCCTAGCATGGAATCTGCCTTTTTTACACTGGACTAGCACCTTCATCAAACTATCTACCATGACTCCAAGGTTGTGTTCCTGCTCTCTCACTGCCAGTTCAGACCCCATGAGCAGATATGTGAAATTAAGACCCCCCCCCCCATGCATCACTTTTCAATGGTTTACACTGAATTGCATTTCTGGCAGAGTCTGCCCCCTTTTGGCATTGCTGGCCTTTGCATGAAGCAGAGTGGGAGAATCTGCTGTGGATGCTGGATCTGGACTGCCTGGGAGGGGTAGCAGATCTGCCCACTGCAGCCTGTGCTGTCACTGCCTCCTTCTCCATTCGTCTGCTTTCCTCCTCCCCTGTGACACCCTTTGCCCCCCACCCACTCCCCACCCTCAGCCACCTCTCTCATTGCTGTGTCTCCCTCTCTCAGAGGGGAAGGGGGCAACTGCATGCCTGTGGCACCCATAGAGAAACACACTGGTCCCCCCTTTCTTCCTAGGCACAGTATTGTTTGGTTCATAAATGCTAAAATGCTAAAAAGATCACTTTTGAAATGTGGATCAGGTCACATTTCAGCACCAACAGCTTTGTGGCAGAGGTAGGAAGTTTCCTTCCTTTTATATTCAGTGTTTTTGTACTTGTGTTCTTATATAGAAAGCCCTTTCTGTACTGTGTATCATGAAAAGTCATGAATGTGCATGTCTTATGGAGAAAGTTGCTTAAAACCAGAGTATACCTAGGAAGCTGCACCGGCCGGCAGCAGCTCTCCAAGACTTCAGACAGTGTCTTTTCCCCCCTACCCTTCCTGGAGATGCCACTGGGAATTGCTCCACCACTGAGCTTCAGGCCTTCTCCTAAACTTGGAGGTTTGCATTTTCTAATGTACTGTGCTCAGTAAAGGAGCCATAATGAATCCAAATAGACAACACTAGACCATGCCAGTTTCTCTTCTGCAGAAGTTCCTTGGAACTTTGTACATATATTTCCAGCTTTGGATAAGGCTCCTGGTGTCCTTGGCATCGTGATAGAGCGGCAGTAAACGCTGCCATTCCATCTAAACAAAGGGGGGGGGGAGCTCATCTTATGTTGAAGTTCACCACATAGGAGATGGTTCTCCCTCCGCCCCAATAGATTATGGTAATTCATAATCTACGTTTTGTGTGGGTCCGCCCACACAGTGAAACTGATTGGAAGTTTCAATGGAAAGGTCCAACCCTTGGTCCCTTTACTTTTGGGGGGCGTGAGTGTTGTGGTCATGCGGCTGGTTTATTCCTTGCTTGCTTGCTGATATCTGCCTCGCTTTGTCTGGCTCGCTACGAGGTTTGGATCACAGACTTGAGATAGGTACCAATGTTTTTTTTAAAATTTATGTGCTATGCTAGGGACTTAGATTTATTTCCTGGTTAGATGGGTTTGTGGCAGGGGTGCAGGGGTGGGCACATGGGAGTTAATTATTAATTTTGGTTCATTGCTTTGACAATGCTACTTATGAGTGCATGTGCAAATAACATTCAATTGCTAATAATTGTGTGTGTGTGTCTGTACAGTATCAATTTCTATATATATTATTTTCTATGAAAATTGTATATTGGTCATTATGTTTCTTATATCCATAGAGTGGTTTGTTTCTGGATGGTTTGGGTTTTTTTAAAAAAAAAATTGGTGCACTGTTTCACTGTGTTGCTATTGAGCAAAATTAAACCTAGATGGGGGATTATTTGTTATGGTGAAAGCTGTGATGGTGCAAGTGATTTCATTGTGTTGCTACTGAGCAAAATTAAA
Organism: Podarcis erhardii; assembly: GCF_964252035.2. Lineage (NCBI taxonomy): Eukaryota > Metazoa > Chordata > Lepidosauria > Squamata > Lacertidae > Podarcis > Podarcis erhardii. Next base: position 29,336,541 of record NC_138504.1, read on the forward strand.
CCTAGATGGGGGATAATTTTTTATGGTGCAAGCTGTGATGGTGGAAACTGTTTCACTGTGTTCCTATTGAGTAAAATCAAACCTTGCTGGGGGATTTTTTTATGGTGCAAGTTGTAATGGTGCAAGCGGTTTCATTGTGTGGCTACTGATGGGCAGTTAATGAATGTGTCTTTGGCCAAGATTTGGGGGACCATCATTGTGCCTTCATTGAATCAGTGGAGAGTGGAGGCTTTAGAAGCCCCTCTCCAGAGATGCTGATGTGTTGGAAATGCTAGAGGCCATTTCACTGAACTGCCATTCAATAGTTTGAAACATAGAAGGCTACACATTTTTTCTGTTTGGGCTATTCTGCAGTGGTTTCGTGGTCTCCACAGGGGACAAGCAGTTTCACTGTATTGCTGCTGAGCTGTTTCACTGAGCTGTTTCACTGTGTTGCTACTGAGCAAAATTGAACCCTGATGGGCAGTTGATGAATGTGGCTTTGGCCAAGATTTGGGGGGCCATCATTGTGCCTTCATTGAATCAGTGGAGAGTGGAGGCTGTAGCAGCCCCTCATTGCTTTGACAATGCTACTTATGAGTGCATGTGCAAATAACATTCAATTGCTAATAATTGTGTGTGTGTGTGTGTGTGTGTGTACAGTATCAATTTCTATATATTCTATATTGGTCATTATGTTTCTTATATCCATAGAGTGGTTTGTTTCTGGATGGTTTGTTTTTTTAAAAAAAAAATGGTGCAAGCTGTGATGGTGGAAACTGTTTCACTGTGTTCCTATTGAGTAAAATCAAACCTTGTTGGGGTATTTTTTATGGTGCAAGCTGTAATGGTGCAAGCGGTTTCATTGTGTGGCTACTGAGCAAAATTGAACCTTGAGGGGCAGTTGATGAATGTGGCTTTGGCCAAGATTTGGGGGGGGCATCATTGTGCCTTCATTGAATCAGTGGAGAGTGGAGGCTTTAGCAGCCCCTCTCCAGAGATGCTGATGTGTTGGAAATGCTAGAGGCCATTTCACTGAACTGCCATTCAATAATTTGAAACAGAGAAGGCTGCACATTTTTTCTGTTTGGGCTATTCTGCAGTGGTTTTGTGGTCTCCACAGGGGACAATTCTCAACAGAATATTTCTGGCTCTGGGTCTCATTCTCACCTCTCCCCAATCTCTTCTGGCTTTAACCACCCGCAAAGCCTACTGTCTTGGGATTGCAGAGGTCACTCCTTTAAGGTCACCCCTTTAAGGATCTCTTCTACAAGTATGTGAAAGTGGTGCATGTGTTGTTGTAGTAGATCTGCCTAGGAAGGGAGGTTAGGTGAAGGTGCTGTTGGGGAGGTGTCTTGTTTTGTGGAGAGGTCAGGATGAGAGCAAGGAGTCTTATAAGAAGGTGGCTGATGCTCAAGCTTCTTTGTAAGAGCCATGCGAGAGGAAATTAGTGGCCCTTCTAGTCCAGCAGTCTGTTCCCCTAGTGGCCAACCAGATACAGTGGTGCCTCGCAAGACGAAAAGAACCCGTTCCGCGAGTCTCTTCGTCTAGCGGTTTTTTCGTCTTGCGAAGCAAGCCCATTGACGGCTTAGCGGCTTTTAGCGGCTTTTAGCGGCTTTTAGCGGCTTTTAGCGGCTTTTAGCGGCTTATCGGATAAGCGGATAAGCGGCTTAGCGGCTTAGAAAAATGGGGGGGGGAGGAAAAAATCCCCGCAGGAACTCGCAAGACATTTTCGTCTTGCGAAGCAAGCCCATAGGAAATTCGTTTTGCGAAGCACCTCCAAAACGGAAAACTCTTTCGTCTAGCGAGTTTTCCGTCTTGCGAGGCATTCGTCTTGTGGGGCAACACTGTATTTAGGGCAAAGTCCACAACAGGAACCGTGATCCCCAACAACTGGTGCTATTGAAAGACATGCTGCCTCTCTTCCTGGGGGAAATATTTAGCTGCCAATGACCTTAATTGCCACAAATTTCTCTAATCCGTCCCATATGGCAGCCATCCCCTTATCTAGTAGCAGGGAGTTCCATCCTTCAGCAATGCAATGCTGTGTGGAAAAGTCCTTTCTCTGGTCTGCTTGTAATCTTCCACTCACCAGTTTCACTATATGACCCCATTGGACATGACAAGAAGCCTCTCTCTCTCCAGTCTCTCTACTCCACATGCCATTTTATACACCACTAGCCTTACAGTGCAGAATAAAGCCACAACACATTAAAGAAAGAAAAGAGAGACAAGCAGGAGAGAGGGAAGGAGGTGGGGGCTTGGCCAAAGTGAAGTGGAGATGTGAGGGAACGGGGGGATGGAGACGGGGAGCAGAGAGGGTCATCTGAAGGGGTCTTCTGAAGAGGCCTAAGAGTGGTGGCAAGAGGTTTAGTAAGAAATTGATGCTTGTAAATAGATGGATGAACCTTCCTTCACATCCTTTTCTCCTCTTTCAGTTGCAGAAATGGATTTGGCTGCCATTGACCCAGTTCTGCAGGTTAGTATCAGTGGGAGCAAGAGTATAGACCAGGTACTAGACCCCTCGGCACAGAAGGTTACCTTGCCCAGCAGCAGAGGAAGCCACTTGGGTGCCTGGGACGGGGCGCCCAGGGGCAGGGTGAACTTCCCATAGGGGTGGGGCAAGGACAGCCTAGGGAAGTCCTTTCCTGATTAAAAGCCTGACTTTTTCCACTTTTAGAATCTCGGCAAGGATTATTTTTTCCTCTTCTGTATTCGCTACTCAAGCGAGTACATCTATCATATGAGCAACGATAGAGTGGTGTATCATAAAGAACCCACCTGTGCGGCTATTATGGTAAGTGAGGTTCAGGATGAGAAATCCATTGGGGAGGTGGGCGGAAGGGATGGGGGTGAGGTTTGGGTAATGGTCTGTGAAAAGCAAGTTTCTGGGTCTGGCAAAGAAGAAGAATTTGCAGGCATTTGGGACAGGCATTCCAACTGCAATTGAAGTCAGCCCCTGAACCTGGGGCTGGAGCAGCCCCCCTGAATTCCATGGGGAACTGACTTTGCTCTTCTGCTCTTTGAACTCTTCTCAGGACATCATGGAGAGATGGTACATGTTTCCGGTCCCCTCCAAAGTATTGAAAATGGGAATGGAGAACATCACCTGCCTGACGTATGTTGTTGGCACTGTGTGTGTGTATTTATTCACAGTGATTGGGAATTAGAAGTGGTGTGTGTGTGTGTGTGTGTGTGTGTGTGAGAGAGAGAGAGAGAGAGAGAGAGAGAGAGAGAGAGAGACCTGCTTGAGGAAAGGGCAGCCAGTGGCTGGCAATTTAGATTGAGTAAGAAGAATCAAAATGCAGGGAAATAGCAGTGACTGAACAAATGGGCCAAGAGTGCCATATTGAGCTTGACAACAAGTTTACAGGGTAGGTAGGTTGTGGCAATGGAAGCTTCTATCTCTAAAAAATAAAAGAAAAATCACTGATGGCTGTTATGCTCCTAGGGCTAGATGTATCCCCCCCCCCCAAATCTCATCTCTTCCTTGAAGGAAGCTGGAACTTGATAGGTCAATCAAGGATGGGGTTAGCTCCTCAGTGGGTCATGGAGACTCTCCAGAGGTCCCAAATCAGTGGGGGTGGGGCTCCCAACACCCCTGGAAACCAACCACTGGTCTTATCTTATTTCTTGCTTCCTCATGACAGCTTCCTGCAACCTGCATTTACGGCAAGTAAGAAATCGACCATTGTCGGTGGGATGCTCTGTCCGATTGCTAACACTTATGGACTGAGCGATGATGAAAAGGAGGTAAATTCTTTGTAGCTTTGATCATTACTCTTGACTTCTATTGTTTCAATTTATACCAAGTACAGTATATGAAAATGATGAATCAGGAAATAGAATGGAAGATTAAACAGATGAGACAAAAGACATTTGAATCGGCAAATAAGTGTGGAAAATTGTTGGCTTGGCAAATGAAAAAAAGACAAAAACTTAATACTATTACGAATTTGGAAGTGGAAGGAAAGAATGTACAGAACCCAGTGGAGATCAGGAAGTGCTTCCAGAGGTACTTTAAACAACTTTATACACTGGAGAAGCAGAAAGAAATGGACATTGATCGATTTTTGAAAATAAATGGACTACAGAAAATCTCTCAGGAAAATAAGTTAATGTTGAACTATAAAATAACAGATCAGGAGGTGGAAGGGGCCATCCAGAATATGCAATTAGGTAAATCTCCAGGACCAAATGGTTTGACTTCAAGATACTACAGATCTTTGAAAGAATGGTTAATACAACCATTGAAGGAAGTCTGTAACGAAATTTTGGAAGGGAGAAAGGCACCAGAGTCGTGGAAGGAAGCCTACATTACACTTATACCAAAAACAGAGACTGAAAAGACACAGCTTAAGAACTACCGCCCCATATCGCTGCTTAATGTGGATTATAAAATTTTTGCAGACATTTTGGCTAAAAGATTAAAAAAGGTTCTAGTAGAAGAAATTCATAAAGACCAAGCGGGCTTTCTCCCAGGCAGACATTTGTCTGACAACATGAGGAATATAATTAATATTCTAGAAAAATTACAAGTGAATATCAATACCAAGGCAGTTTTGATATTTGTGGACACGGAGAAAGCTTTCAATAATATTTCTTGGAATTTTATGAAGAAGAATTTACAGGGGATGGGGGTAGGTCAAGGCTTTGAAAATGGTATAGGTGCAATTTATTCAGAACAAAAGGCAAAATTAATTGTGAACAATGTAGTGACAGAATAGGTTAAGATTGAGAAAGGAACACGACAAGGCTGCCCAATCTCTCCATTGCTTTTCATATTGGTCCTGGAGGTATTGTTAAATATGATTAGAAAGGACCAAGAGGTTAAAGGTATACAAGTGGGAGCTAAACAGTACAAACTGAAAGCATTTGCTGATGACTTAGTATTGACTTTACAGGAGCCAGAATCTAGTACCAAAAGGGTACTGGAACTGATTCAAGAATTTGGACAGGTAGCAGGATTCAAGTTGAATAAAATGAAAACTAAGGTCTTAGAGAAAAACTTAACTGTGAATGAGAGAGAGAAGTTCCAGGAGGAGACAGGATTAACATTGGTCAAGAAAGTGAAATATTTAGGGGTTAACATGACTGCCAAGAATGTGAACCTGTTTAAGGATAATTATGAAAAATGTTGGATTGAAGTGAAAAAGGACTTAAAAATATGGTCAAATTTGAAGCTATCATTGCTAGGTTGAATTGCTGCGATAAAAATGAATGTATTGCCAAGGATGTTGTTCTTGTTTCAAACATTGCAAATTATAGACAAGATGGACTGCTTCAAGAAGTGGCAGAGAGATATTTCCAGATTTGTCTGGCAGGGCAAGAAGCCTTGAATAAAATTTAAGATATTAACTGATGCTAAAGAAAGAGGTGGATTTGCCCTGCCAGACCTTAAACTTTACTATGAATCAGCTGCTTTTTGCTGGCTGAAAGAATGGCTGCTTCTTGAAAACACTGATGTGCTGGATTTAGAAGGTTTTAACAATGTATTTGGTTGGCATGCATATTTGTGGTATTGTCAGAGCTGCCCGAGGTCCCAGCTCACAAAGGACCAATGCCAGTTCGTTGTTCTATACAAAAGTCTTTGTTGAAGTTCAGTTTCGATTTCAAAGCCGCGGCGCGCAGCTCTACGTCTCAAACACTAGACCGCTGAAGCTCCGTCTGAATCTCCTCCCCCCAGACACCAGTTTAAGACTCTAGCCTTGCTCCACCTCTTCCTTTGCTCTTTCCTCCTCTGGGTCCGCCTGTCCGCTGGGGTCTTGCCCTTTCTAGACTCTTCTGACGCTGAGTCCCCTGAGTCTTCCCCCTGCCTCCGGCGGGCTTTAGGACCTGGTTCTCAATCCGGGTTCTCTGCTATCCCGCGCGCCTGTACATTCGAACTTGGCGCCCGCGCCCAGCCGGCAACCTTCCTCCTGACCGTTACACTGCTCCTGTCACTGCTTCCCCCTTCGGGGGGGCTAGCTGGACCTGACCTCCCCCTCCGTTCCCTCACTCTCCAATAGAGACGTGGTCAGCCCTGACTCATCTTCTCTCCCTGCTGGAGGAGACGCTGGCACTGATACATGGGACTCTTCCCCCCCACTACGCTCTGGTGGGGGAGCTGGTCCTGATCTCCCGCTGCTGCTTTGGGAGTCCCCGCTGGCCCCTTGCTTCTGGTGCGTCCCCCCGGGATCCCCCTTGCCCTGGCCATCGGCGCCCCCCTCTGGGAATCTTCCGATTCGCTGGAGAAGCTCATGGAATATCTCGTGCCACTGTCATACTCCCCTACGCTGCCCTCAGATTCTTCCCCTTCGCTCTCCATTTCCTCTCTCCCCTGTGCCTCTGCTCCTGAGCCCCTGACAGGTATGATAAGGTAAAAGCACATAAAGCGTTTAAAAACCATATTGTTAGAAAAGCACTGTTTAATGTTTGGATAATGTCAGGGAACTGACATCAGAGAGAGAGGCGGAGGCAGGGCTCCAGAGCGATGCCGGAGAGGGGACCAGCAGAGGGGAAGGAATTCAGCGTAACACCAATAGAGAAGAGAGGGAGATGGAGGAATTGGTGACAGGGCTCCAAGACCCTTCACCCGAATCTAGTGGAGAGAGCGCTGGCACGCCCCTGCCTTCCCCTTACTTGCGCAGACGCATTCCGCGCAGGGAACATAGGAGGAGACTTGGTGTCAAACAGCTTTTATGCTGGAAGAGGTTCAAGAAATGCCCACTGACGGATTCTGCAAGTGACTAACAGGTCACGGAGGGCGAGCTCTAACCCTAAACATGGTTGAGCAAACAAGCTGACCAAACTGAAGGCAATTTACGCACAAGTAACCCCCTCACAACCATTACAGATAAGATATAAGGACTTGTTAGAAAATAAAACCCCAAGATGGTTGTCACCAATGGAAGCGAAGGCACAGAAAAAACTCAATATGGAGGCCAAATGGCCGAAATATTGGGAAATTTTGGAACAAGATGGAGACAGAGTAAAACTGCAGAGCTTTGAAAAATTTAAAAACAAAGTGCGAGATTGGCTCCATTATTACCAAATAATGGAGGCATATAATTTGGACAAAAAAGTTGGCTTCCAGGTGGAAAAATCGAAATTGGAAACAGAATTGTTAGATCCCAAAATTAAGAATTTGTCAAGAATGTATAACTTGCTGTTGAAATGGAACACTCAGGATGAAACGGTGAAATCTGCTATGATTAAATGGGCACAAGATGTTGGACATAACATAATGATGGCTGACTGGGAACAGTTATGGACCACAGGTATGAAATTTACGGCATGCAATGCCCTAAGAGAAAACTTAATGAAAATGATTTATAGGTGGTACATGACACCAGTCAAGCTTGCAAAAATTTACCATTTGCCCGAAAACAAATGTTGGAAATGTAATGAGATTGAAGGTACATTCTTTCACCTTTGGTGGACATGCCCAAGGATTAAGACATTCTGGGAGATGATTTATAATGAAATGAAAAAGGTATTCAAATATACCTTCCTGAAGAAACCAGAGGCCTTTCTCCTGGGCATGGTCGGCCAATTGGTGCCAAAGAAGGACGGAACTTTCTTTATGTATGCAACAACAGCAGCAAGAATACTCATTGCGAAATATTGGAAGACACAAGATTTACCCACCCGGGAAGAATGGCAGATGAAGTTGATGGACTATATGGAACTGGCGGAAATGACTGGCAGAATCCGAGACCAGGGAGAAGAGTCGGTGGAAGAAGACTGGAAAAAGTTTAAAGATTATTTACAGAAATATTGTAAAATTAATGAATGTTAGAAAAATGATGGAATGAAGTTATACGGCTTTAGTAGAAATGTTATAAGGAATTAGGTACAGACAGATTGTAAATGTATTAAAGGGAAAAAATAAGGTTAGAATATGTTAAGATAAATTACAGGACAGAAAACAGAGGAAGATGGAAAGGAATTGCTGAAACAGTTAATTGAAGTGGAATACAAAAAAGGGAGATGTGAGGAGGTCGCTGAAACAAGTGAATGAAAGTTATGATATCGAAATTATTGGATGTGTTTTTAATTGTTTTTGTTTTGTTTGGTCGATTCAATGTTTTAGGGTTTGGGTTGTTGGGTGTTTTTGTTTTGTTTTTGTATTGTATTGTATTGTATTGTTTAATTCTTTTTCTTTTCTTTTGTAATCTTTAAACGGCTAATAAATATTATTTTTTTAAAAAACCAAAAAAAAAACCAATTTATCTCCTGGAAATTTTGCACCATCTTTCCATTTCTTACTATTTTTTTTAGTGAGAGAGTAAGCTTAGTTGCACAAATAATGTTTTTGGTTTCACTGGTTTCCAGCTATTACACACAAGGATTTTTTAAACATCATCTCCATTCAGAAAGTGAATTTTGCCTCATTATTTGTCCATGAGTGAAAACTTAGTCTCATTTGAAGCTGGCCTTTGTCTCTACTCTGTCAGTTTGCTTCAGTATCACACTCCTTATTATCCAGTGCTAAAAATCTGTTATCTATCCCCCCCCCCATGTCTTTCCACATCATCTCCTCCCATGAATCTGTGAATCTATCTTTGTGAAAATGGTTTTCACTGGCAGGAGCTTAAGAAGCAGTTTCATGGAATGGTCAGGCGCCTGCTGGCTGAGTCCCCAACCCTTGCAACCCTGTCATGCATCATGCAAGTAAGTGCGATGGTGGGACAAGAGTATTGATTCATTTCAGCAGAGCCTGCTGGCATAAAAGCTTGATCAGGCATCATCACAAACTCAGAGCATGGGTGTCCCCTGACATGCTGGGGAAGGGCAGGCCACTCAGACCCTTGTTAAGGCCCTTTCTTCAGTCTCCACCTGGGTGCAGCAGCCAGAGGGGGCCCCCAAAGCAAATTTGGGGCTTGGTGACTTGGGAGAAAGCCTTTTTGAGCTGTCTGGAACATTGAACAAAGGATCTCCCTCAGATAGTGGGGAGGACTCCTTGGTGGAGATGGTAGCTTGCCTATCTAGCCGAAACCAGGCCCCTGATACTATGGTGCTTTTTCCTCCCACAGCCGCTGACCTTTTACTTCAATGCAGAAGATGAGCAGGAAAGACAGCTGGCTATCAGCACCATCCGTGATTTGCTGGCATATGCATTAAAATTCAACAACATGCCTGTAAGTATCTGTTTTATGGTCCAGAGAGGTTTCTCAAAGTGGCTTAAAAACGACTGTCTCAAGAAAAGTGATATCCAAGCTTGGTATCAAGCAGAGAGGGAAGATGATCTACCAGTGTGTCCAGGATTATTCAGGTGGGGGTTTTTTTGCCTCTTCTTTGGTGCTGCCCTTTGGCCTCCACCTACTAGGCAGCAGAGCCCACAGACGTTCTTGGAGCCACCCGAGTGGGGTTCAGCAGCTGCTTTGGAGTTCTCTTGTATTTGCTTTTTGGGTTAAATAAAGGACCTGATTAAGGCTTTTTTTTTTTTTTTTTTTTTTTGTCTCTACAGGGGATAGCAATAAATGGAATTCTTACGCCAGCGGTGTCCGAGTTGTTCAATACCATCAACGAAGGCAAGTTGTCCATTCTGCAAGCACAGAACAAACCCACAGGGCTTACTCTCCACCCCAAAGCCATCCTTGGCAGCCTAACTGGGGTCTGAGGAGGGCTCACTTCTTTGCTGTAACACACCTGCCTCAGGTTGAAATCCCAGCCCTGCCTCAAAGCCCCCAAGCAAGGTGGAGAGTGAACAGCTGTTCCCAGATACCATGGGGATGCCCAATGGTCTGGCAATGGGGGTGGTGATGTTGGGGGTGGGTAGCAGCCCCACTGGGCTTTGCCAGGGCATGGGAGGGGGCATTACCTGTCTAAGAATGCCCGGTGATAAGTCTGGGCCTGGTTGTAAGGAAGACTCGCTTTTCTTATCTTCTTTTCCATCCAGCGGACGTCCTGATTGAACATGTGGATGTGTTCCCACCAATGCACCACTTCCCATAAATCCTCTTCCCAAACCAGAGTGATGTGTGTGGTCAGTGATGAAGGAGGAATCATTATTTGGTGTTATCTGAGGGAATTTGCCATTATCTGAGTGCATTTGCCATGATCTAAGGACATTTGTCATTATCTGAGGGCATTTGCCATGATCTGAAGGCATTTGCCATTATCTGACGGCACTTACTATTATCTGAGGGCATTTGCCATTATCTGAGGGTATTTCCCACTTTAAATAAAAACTGAATTTTGAGCAATTCTGAGCTTACATTTGTCTTTGTGATTTCTGTTCCATCACTTTACTTGCACCCCTGTGCTGTGGCTTAGAGGTTTCTTTCTGGGGTGGGGGGAGGAAAGAGACGCTGCTGGCAACTTCTGAGGGCGATTTGGATCAAGTAAAATGTTTGGGAGGGAAGGGTCAAACCCCCCGACCACCACTGAAGCTGCCTCCCTAGTTGCTGCTTTGACTTTTTATAAAAAAGAAAGCATGGAGTATCCTGATCTTCATCATGTGTGCCTACTTGAATAAGAGATTGTCTTTCCTCTCCGTGTGAGCAGCAGAACACTGTTCCACAGTGATGCCACCTAGACAGGAGTTGGGGAAGCAGAACAGTCAGGAGGGCAGGTGGCACAGCACGTTGCAAAGCTTTGATGGGAAGAATCTGCCCTTTTTAAAGTCAGCAGGTGCAGACTTCCTCATCAGTACTTCTCTGGACTTGGGGTGAAAAGCTGCAGAACAGGCAGGAGTATAGCAGGTGAAGGGTTTTTCTTGAGAGGAGTGGTTGAGAAGGCCTGGCCTGTTACGTGGCCCTGAAGGTACAACAGCCCTGCCAAGGGAATGATGTATGGTACATGACTTCCCAAAGTGTGCGTGTGAGAGAGATGGGGACATAGAAGGGAGGGAGGAAGGAATGATCCATGTTCTCATGCAGCTGCATTGTTCTACACTTTCTGGCTGTCTCCTCTGTGCTCTCAGAATGTGCTCTGTTGCCACCTGGCCAGGTCTCATGTCATCTTAAGATGGAGATCCATGGGCGAGGGGTGGAGAGCTGTGTTTGAGTTTCAGCCGATACGGGAAGCAGGAGAGACAGAGGCATGTCTGGATTTGTGATGGACCCCAAGGCTGTGGCCTTAGGCTTTTCTGGGAACTAAAAGTGGGGGCAATATCTGCTAGAGTCTTAATCATGTGAGCCCCACTCAGGTTGTATTTCTGTGTAAAAAAACCCCTAAAGACTTCAAGATCGTCATTGACGCTCAAGGAGACTGAACTGGAATGCTCAGAGATTTGGGTAGGTGCAACAATATGTTTTGGGGGCTTCTAGGGTTCCCACTGATTCACTGCACCCTGCGTGGCTGTTGCTCATAACCACAGAGGCGTTTTTAACTCCCCCTCCACAACTCACGGGAGGGACGCGGGTTGCACTGTGGTTTTAGGGCTTGCCGATCGTATGGTCGGCGGTTCGAATCCCTGCGGCGGGGTGAGCTCCCGTCTTCGGTCCCAGCTCCTGCCCACCTAGCAGTTCGAAAGCACCCTTAAGTGCAAGTAGATATATATATATATATATATATATATATATATATATATAGCGGGAAGGTAAACGGCGTTTCCGTGTGCTGCGCTTGTGCTGGCTTGCCAGAGCAGCTTTGTCACGCTGGCCATGTGACCCGGAAGTGTCTCCGGACAGCGCTGGCCCCCGGCCTCTTAAGTGAGATGGGCGCACAACCCTAGAGTCAGACACGACTGGCCCATATGGGCAGGGGTACCTTTACCTTTACCACAACTCACAGTAGAACTTCCCCAAGTCAGGTCTCAAAGGCCTGCCTTTCTCTTGTGTGTAGAAGACACATGCAACATTTACAGCGGCACCTACACATGTCATGCAATGTCTCCATTGGCCCCAATCCAGTATGATCCCTCTCTCAACACTGTGAAGTAAAAAAAGAAAATAGGCACCAGCACCTTGCCTCTTTCTCAGCAGCTGAGCAAGTTTGGACCACAACTGTTGGAGATGTCTGCACTAGAGGCCAAATTTCCGCACTAATCACAGCTCAGCCCAGTTTAGCTGTTGAGAGAAAGGCAAAACGACATGTTCAAGTTAACTCAGACTTAATTCACGCTAGTTGTGATACGGAAATACAACTGCTATATATGGGGAGAGCCAAAATGATGGGTTGAGTGCCATCTGTACATCATGGCTCCCGCAGTGTTTTCCATTACATTGCACTTTCTTCCGGAGGAACAGGATGATGCGCAACTGAGAAGCAATCATAACAAGCACGCATTGCAAAATATCTATTGAGAAGAAAACCACATTTCTGCTGTCTGGAGGAGTGATTTGCACTTCATTTTGACACATACAAATGGCCACTTTCTAAACAATGTCACAAAAAGTTATACGACATGCATTTTCACTCCAAATATTGTAAAGCAAGAGGCCAGACAGACGGACAGGTATGGCATTACTTCATCGGAGGCATGCCAAGTTTGGCTATGGACCTTTGGAAAGCAAATGTTTCAGGAGACCTTAGGGGTTAACAAGCCTTAAATTCAGGGAGGCCCCGAAACAAAAAGATCTAGCAATGGTTGGTCTTTGTTTTAACTCTGGAAGAGGCTGCTGGGCCAGGAAAATGGCTACTCTTGATTAATTGGCCTGTCTCTTTCATCTGCTTCAAACAGTTTAAAAGGAATCCGGGCAAATGCAGAGATGTTTACAAAGAGCAGGCCGGGAGGCATGGGGAAAGGGGTTTTTCAGGGCATAGATTTATAAGGGCTTTCTGTGGGAATTAAGTAAGCAAATATGTCAAAGCTGTGAAAACTGCCACACCAGGTGCCCTGCGCTGCAGTAGGAGCGCTCCAACATGATGAGGCAAAGCGTGTGGGTGAAGAGACAGGAAAGGGGTCTTCAGGGCACCTTGGCTGCTCTGCAAACACAGGATTTCTCCTGTGGGAAAATCAGCCCTGCAGACTGGCAGAGTGGTTCAGCTTTCCTGGGGAAATGTCAGCTAGAGAGAGCACATAATGGCTGCCACCTGTTAAAAGTCAGTGCTTCTACATCTTCTATCTTCGATCCGATTTCAAAATACTTTGACATCACAAACGTGTGTCTGAGATGCAGGCTTCATTCCTGGTGATGCCCTTCCGTCAGTTCCTTTAAGTTTCAGCTTTGCAACCATATTCCCCCCAGAACCCAAAGGCTTTTGTTTCCCGGAAGCTGCACGGGAAAGCTCACCTGTCCCGGACCCAGAAAGGATTGACAGATTGAAGTGTCTGAGAGTGAGGGATAGATGGCTCTGTCAATTTCAGTTTCTCTTGGTTTTGTTTCTTTTGTTCTGTTTTCTCCAGGTTTCTGCAGCAATTTGCAATTTATTTATTTGTTTAAAGTCCACTTAAAAATCTGTGTGTGAATTTTGAAGCACTTTAAACATAATATATGCTCTTTCATATGCAATTTTGGCCTATATAATTCATTTTTGTTTCTTATTTCCACTAATACACATTTTGTGGATAATTCCCACTAGTATGTACATTTTGTATCAAGTTTTGAATTGGAGAACTGCATTATGCTAGAATCATTGAACTGTAGACTTGGAAAGGGCCCCAAGACTCATCTAGTCCACCCCGTGTGATGCAGGAATCGCAGCTACAGAATCCTTTGCAGAAAGCATCCAATCTCCAGGAGGGTCTATCAGCAGGGGGCCAGTCCCTCAGACCTTGTAGGGGGCCGGGCTATATTTTGAAGGGAAAAAAATGAACGAATTCCTATGCCTCACAAATAACCCAGAGATGCATTTTAAATAAAAGCACACATTCTACTCATGTAAAAACATGCTGATTCTCGGACCATCCACGGGCCAGATTTAGAAGGCGATTGGGCTGGATCTGGCCCCCGGGCCTTAGTTTGCCTACCCGTGGTCTATCACTTCCTCAGGGAGTCTGTTCCTCTGTCAAAACATCAGACAGTTCTTCCAAATGTTCAGTCAGAATCTGCTTTCTTGTAACTTGAATCCCTTGGTCCAGGTCCTACCCTCCAAAGCAGGCTGAAAAAGTACAGTTTGTGTACAGGCTTGGAAGCTTGGATTGATTCTCATTCAAATGTTGCTGGACAGGCTTACCACCCCCACCCCCATGTATGTCCCTGCATGTGAAATCTGAGCAAGGGGGATTCCAGACATCATCATCATTATCATCATCATGATCATTTATTATTTATTATCTGGATGGGTTTCCCCAGCCACTGTGGGTGGCTTCCAACAGAATATTAAAATACAATAGTCTATTAAATATTAAAAGCTTCCCTAAACAGGGCTGCCTTCAGATATCTTCTAAAATCTGGTAGTTGTTTTTCTCTTTGACATCTGGTGGGAGGGCGTTCCACAGGGCAGGTGCCACTACCGAGAAGGTCCTCTGCCTGGTTCCCTGTAACTTGGCTTCTCACAGCGAGGGAACTGCCAGAAGGCCCTCGGCACTGGATCTCAGTGTACAGGCAGAATGATGGAGGTGGAGACGCTCCTTCAGGTATACTGGACCAAGGCCATTTAGGGCTTTAAAGGTCAGCACCAATACTTTGAACTGTGCTTGGAAACGTACTGGGAGCCAGTGTAGGTCTTTCTTTTTTAAAAAAAATAAAAATAGTATTTATTCAAATTTTAAAGATTACAAAGATAAAAAAGAAAAAGACAAAAAAATAAAAATAAAAAAGACAGAAAAAATACAAACAATTGACAAAAAAGAAAGAAAGCAGATCAAACCTTTACATAACTTTCTTTCCTTTGCTTATTTCCTTGACCTCCTCACACCTCCCTTTTTTGTATTCTAGTTCAATTAGATGTTTCAGCAAATCCTTTCCAGCTTTGTTTTTATCCTAATAATTTATCTTAATATACTGTAATTATCGTCTTTCACCAATTAAAAAATCAATTTTAACCTAATCCTTTATATCATTTCTGCTAAAACCACATTACTTCATTCCAACAACCTTCTAACATTCCTTAATTTTGCAATGTTTCTGTAGATAAACTTTAATTTTTTTCCAATCTTCTTCCACCAACTCTTCACCTTGGTCTCGGATTCTGCCAGTCATTTCCGCCAGTTCCATATAGTCCATCACTTTCATCTGCCATTCTTCCCGGGTGGGTAAATCTTGTGTCTTCCAATACTTCGCGATGAGTATTTTTACTGCTGTTGTTGCATACATAAAGAAAGTTCTGTCCTTCTTTGGAACCAATTGGCCGACCATGCCCAGGAGAAAGGCCTCTGGTTTCTTCAGGAAGGTATATTTAAATACCTTTTTCATTTCATTATAGATCATCTCCCAGAAAGTCTTAATCCTTGGGCATGTCCACCAAAGGTGAAAGAATGTACCTTCAGTCTCACTACATTTCCAACATTTATTTTCGGGCAAATGATAATTTCTTGCAAGCTTGACTGGTGTTATGTACCACCTGTATATCATTTTCATTATAGCCAGTGTAGGTCTTTCAAGACCGGTGTTATATGGTCTCGGCGACCGCTCCCTGTCACCAGTCTAGCTGCTGCATTCTGAATTAGTTGTAGTTTCCAGGTCACCTTCAAAGGTAGCCCCACATAGAGCGCATTGCAGTAGTCTAAGCGAGACTAGAGCATGCACCACTCTAGCGAGACAAGCTGCGGGCAGGTAGTGTTGCAGCCTACTGTGGGCAGGTAGGGTTGCAGGTAGGGTTGCAACCTGCGTACCAGATGAAGCTGATAAACAGCTGCCCTGGACACAAAATTGACCTATGCCTCCATGGACAGCTGTGAGTCCAGAATGACTCCCAGGCTGTGCACCTGGTCCTTCAGGGGCACAGTTACCCCATTCAGGACCAGGGAGTCCTCCACACCTGCCCGCCTCCTGTCCCCCCAAAACAGTACTTCTGTCTTGTCAGGATTCAACCTCAATCCGTTAGCCACCATCCATCCTCCAACCGCTTCCAGACACTCACAAAGGACCTTCACCGCCTTCACTGGTTCTGATTTAAAAGAGAGGTAGAGCTGGGTGTCATCCGCATACTGATGAACACCCAGCCCAAACCCCCTGACGATCTCTCCCAGCGGCTGCATGTAGATGTTGAAAAAAGTGGGGGAGAGGACAGAACCCTGAGGCACCCCACAAGTGAGAGCCCAGGGGTCTGAACACTCACCCCCCCCCACTTTCTGAACACGCCCCAGGAGGAAGGAGCAGAACCACTATATAACAGTGCCCCCAGCTCCCAGCCCCTCAAGATGGTCCAGAAGGATGTTATGGTCGATGGTGTCAAAAGCCATTGAGAGATCCAGCAGAACTCGGAAACAGCTCTCACCTTTGTCCCTAGCCCACTGGAGATCATTGACCAGTGTGACCAAGGCAGTTTCAGTCCCATGATGAGGCCTGGAAGGGATCCAAATGGTCCGCTTCTTCCAGGCGTGCCTGGAGTTGTACAGCAACCACTCGCTCAATCACCTTGCCCAAGAATGGAAGATTTGAGAATGGGCGATAGTTGGCCATATTGGCCGCATCTAAAGATTTTTTTAAAAGAAGTGTTTTGATAACTGCCTCTTTCAGCGGGTCTGGGAAAGTTCCCTCACAGAGAGAAGCATTCACCACCCCACGAAGCCCATCACCCAGCCCTTCCCGGCTAGCCTTTATAAGCCAGGGTGGGCAAGAATCAAGGAGACAGGTGGTTGGTTTCACTCGTCCAAGCAGCCTGTCCACATCCTCGGAGGTAACAGATTGGAACTGATCCCACTCAACTTGACTAGACAGGACTCTAGCACTCTCCAACCCCAGCCCTGCTCCCACAGTGGAGTCTACCTCTTCCCAAATCTGAGCGACTTTATCTGCAAAAAACTTTGCAAAATCATTGCAGGAGATCATATGGCCTGTACTGGGCCCCAATGTAGCAGGTGGTTCCGCTAAACTGCGAACCACCTGAAAGAGTCTCCTGCTACTGTTTTCTGAAGATGCAACAGAGGCACTGAAGAAAGTCTTCTTCGCCGTCGCTACCACCACTTTGTAGGCTCGACATTGAGTTCTAACCCGTGTCCGGTCAGCTTCAGAATGAGTTATCCGCCACCGGTGCTCTAGTTGTCTCAGCAATTGTTTCATTGCCCTCAGATCCATGGAAAACCACGGGGCTGTCCGGGCTCCATGCAATCAGAGAGGGTGCTTCGGAGCCAAACAGTCAATATCCCTGGTTAACTCCACATTCCAGCGGGCCACCAGGGAATCAGCTGAAAAGCCATCAACATGGGATAAAGCATCCCCTACCACTCTCTGGAAACCATTTGAATCCATTAAGTGATGGGGCGGACGATCCGAATTGGATCCACCTCCCTGCAGAGGGGAAGGGTCACGAAGAAGTCCAGTTGCACCAGGAAGTGATCTGACAATGGCAGTTCTTTAGTTTCCCTTTTACTTAGTGTCATATCACCAACATCTATAGAGGTGAACACCAGGTCCAAGGCATGTCCGCGGCTATGGGTTGGGCCAGACTTATTCAGGGACAGCCCCATGGAGGCCATCCTTTCCACGCAGTCCTGAGCGGCCCCTTGTAAGGTCGTGTCGGCATGGATGTTAAAATCCCCTAGGACAGCCCAACTAGGTTTCTCCAGGAGAACATCCACCACGACCTGAAGCAGCTCTGGCAGGGAATCCTTGGTACACCAAAAGGAATCCTGTACTGCCCCTATTGCCCAACTTCCAGAACATGCACTCAGAGAACTGGGTCTTCCCAATAGGACGCCTGGTGCAAACTAATGACTTTCTAAAAATCACTGCAACCCCCACCCCCTGCCCAGAAGGCCTGGGTTGCTGTGCGTAAGAGAAACCTGGTGGACAAGCAGCGGCAAGAACAGGCCCATCTGCTTCATCCAACCAAGTCTCTGTTACACATGCCAGGTCAAGTCCTCCATCCATGATCAAGTCGTGGATGGCAGTGGTCTTATGAATCATCAACCTGGCATTGCACAGCAGCACCTTCAGGTCATGTGGGTATCCCTTGCTGATTCCAGTATCCATCAAGTCAGGACCAGACCCTCAAACAACGACTAAACCTGCCTCCTCCGTAATGACATGGTCTGCTCTTAGCGTAACTCCTCCTCCTACCCGTGATCACTGAGATCGGTTGTCCCAGTGCTTCCCCCCCTGTGGAACCTGCCCCACCCATTCTGTTGGCTGGAACCCACTCCCAGGCAGCCCTGACTCCTCCCCTTAAGAACAAAATAAAACCTTTAAAAAACACACAAAAACACAATAAAACAATACAATCCAAAAACAGTGAAAATTACAAACACACCAAAATTAAACAAATTCCTGAACCCAACTAAACATCCATCCCACCCACCCCCCACAAAAAAGAATTAAAAGGGAAAAATAAATTTTAAAAACATTTTTAAAAGAACTCTGCACTGCTGTGAGTCCTCCTGGGCAGCAACAGCAGCAGCGGGAACCATTCTTATGAGGCCTTGCTCCAGGCCAGGTGGTGAGTGGCAGGAACAGGGCTCTTAGGCACTCACGCAGAATAAAATATTCCTCCCATGCTCCACTCTGCAAGAGCATGGGGAGTCAACTGTAGATCACTGCTCTGATCTACAGTTAAGCGGTATAGAATTTTTCTGAAATAAATAACTACATGTATTTGACAGCAGCACATGAGAACATAAGAAGAGCCTGCTGGATCACGACATGTCCCCCCTGCCTAGCATCCTGGTCTCACAGTGGCCGAACAGATGCCCCCATGGGAAGCCACCAAGCAGGATGGGAGTACAAGAGCCCTTATCCCTTCTGCGGCTTCCAGCCACTGGGATTCAGAAGCGTCGTTGCCTCCAGCTGTGAAGGCAGAACATAATCATTGAGGCTAAGAGTCATCAATAGCTCCATGAATTTGCGTAATGCCCTTTTAAAAGTATCTAGGTTAGTGGCCATCGCTGCCTCCTGTGGGAGTGAGTTCCATAGTTTAACTGTGTGTTTCATCATGTCTCCCCACATTCAGCTTCACTGGATGTGCACAAGCACAGGCGTGGTAGAGAGAAACCTTTCTCTCTTCACTTTCTCCAGACATGCACAATAAAGGTAAAGGGACCCCTGACCATTAGGTCCAGTTGTGATCAACTCTGGGGTTGCAGCGCTCATCTCGCTTTATTGGCCCTGGTGGAGAGAAACCTTTCTCTCTTCACTTTCTCCAGAGATGCACAATAGTATAAACTTACCGTATTTTTCGCCCTATAGGACGCACTTTTTCCCCTCCAAAAATGAAGGGGAAATGCGTGTGCGTCCTATGGGGCGAATGCAGGCTTTCGCTGAAGCCTGGTGCGCACCGACCCCTCTCGCTCTCCAGGCTTCAGGAGAGCTGCAGCGCCAGTCCCACAAGGTCGGGGGACAGCGGGGAGGCAGAACGCCGCCATCCCGCTGTCTCCTGATGTGGTTTGGAGGCTGACGGCAGGGAGATGCATGCTTCTCCCCGCTGCCTGCCCCGCAAGCTCCGGGGAAAGCTGGGAGGCGCAGGGCGTCCTCCCGCTGTCCCCGGACCTGATCTGCAGGCGGGCGGCGGGGAGAAGAGTGCTTCTCCCCGCTGCCGGCCCCACAAGCACCTGGGGGGGAAATAATTTTTTTTTCTTTATTTCCCCCCCAAAAATCTTGGTGCGTCCTATGGGCCGGTGCATCCTATGGGGCGAAAAATACGGTGTATCATGTCACTCTCCTTTTCTCTAAACTAAAAGGTCCCAAATGCTGGAGCCTTTCTTCCCAGGGGAGGCACTCCATCTCCTTGCTCATTTTGGTTGAGGCAGAATCACTGAGTGGATTATCTGTTGTAGAACTGAAGGACAAACCTAGACCTCCTTGCCCTGCAGTAACATTTGTTTAGGTTTTGTTATCAGAGGCTCTTGGAATACACAAGGTTGTTGGTTTTTTTCTGTTTTAAGGGGCATAGCTTTTTATATTGTACATGTTGTGCACCAGGAGATAATTTTTTGAAATACTAAGCAGTTCAGGAATACTATTAACCAAGCAAGCAAGGCTGTCCTAACTTTGCTCATCACTCCTGTTAACCAGTGGTTGAAACACAATTTCAAAAAAAATTCATAAG
Organism: Podarcis erhardii; assembly: GCF_964252035.2. NCBI lineage: Eukaryota > Metazoa > Chordata > Lepidosauria > Squamata > Lacertidae > Podarcis > Podarcis erhardii. The sequence goes on from NC_138504.1 coordinate 29,356,536, forward strand.
TCATATATAGATGCCACCTCACACTGCTGTTCTGAAATGGCCTTTGCAACCTGGTCCTTTCAGATGTTTTTGACTACAATTCCCATCATTTAGCCTCAACCACCTGGAAGGCTCCTTATTGGCGAAGCCGCTTTTGAAAGTTTAAGAGTGCTTCCAAGAAGAACAAATGTCATCCTTGCTTACTAATGGTCTTCTTTCAAAAAGAAGTTGTGCTAATGACTGTGGGTTCTCCAGACTGTGGATGAATTTGTTTCAGACACCGGACTTTGTCTTTTTACAGGAGCCTCCTTCAGACAACCCTGTTCAGTGGTGAAGCAGAGAATTCTCCTTTCTCTCCCCCCAACCACCCTTCCTGCTGCTTCTGCATCACTGACCTGCTGGAGCAAAATGGGAGGCAGGGGACCAAAAACCTGCCAATCCCAAGAGAAAAACAGTCCTAGCACACACAGCTTTGCGTATTAAAAACTCTCTTAAACCGCAGTACCATTATGATCACAGAAATAGCATGGAGTTTGTTTCCTCTGCCCTGGTGCTGAACATATGTACTTGGGATTCAGCACCTCTTTGTTGTAGGAGGACAGGGCCCCTTTGCGGCAGTGTGGGGCAGTGTGGGGCAGTGTTGGTGGGGCTGCAGGGATTGTGGAAGGTCACGCCTCTTCCCACAAGGCTCTCCCACTGGAAGCCTCTGCTGCATCAGGGTCCCTTCCACAAACCGCTTCCTGGCCTTTTGGCTAAGATCAAGTGTAGTACCTTTCACAAAGGAGTCTGGACTCAAGCCTTTAATGTGGCACTTCCATGTGGGTTCTGTACACAGACGGCAATGCTCAAGCACATGCCCTTCCTGTGGGGACACGCTTAAGAATGATGGGCCTCCATTTTATATGGGGGCTGCTCTCCCACGAAGGGGATCGGTTCAGGTGACAGTATATACCTAATTCTCATATCCAGACCCTGTCATCAGAACAGAGTGAGCACTGAAAGGACTAGAGTAACTTATTTCTGATCTGGGGGCTGTGCTCTCTGCCTCCTGCACTACTCTGGCTCTTGTTGGCTTGGAGGTGAGGTGGGTGGCAGAAAGGCCTACCCATTGGCCTGGAGAGCACCGTCACCTAATTCTTGCAAGTGGAAGGTGTTATGTATTGAAATTCTCACCCTGGCCACCAGGAGTATCGTGTATATAGTTTTCACTCAGGTCCACGTCAGTTACTTTAGGCGGGAAACCCTGGGTTGTTTTTGTTATAATGTTGACAGCCGGCTGCCTATAAAAGTAGGCCGGCTGAGCTGTTTGCTGTTCAGTTCAGTTCCAGCTTACTATAAAGAACCACTTGGAGAAATCTCTGTGTCATCTGCTTTGTCTACCCACTACTTAATAGAAGGAATTCAGGGTGTTATCCAGACTGACCCCGCAAACCCACAACATCATGCATAGGTGCCATGGTGGCATGTGGCCTGTTTAGGTCTGCCTCCATCACCTGCCACTCTCTGGGTGGTCATTTGGGGGCTCCCAGGGTTGTGGTCCAGCCTAGCTGTAGCCTTGTCCAAACAGATGTCCATTTTCGCCCCCTTGAAAGGTGGAGGGAACTAATGCTCTTGAGAAGCATATGGCAAAACCACTGCAGAAGACTAAGACACCAAGCAAGCCAAGGGGGATTTGGCTGTTGCGTTACAAGATCCATCTCTTGCTTTGCCTTCCCCCCTTTTCACTTCTGTCAAAGATCCACCCAGTTCCTGCTTGCTCCCTCTCAACTCATATAAATCATTGCCCTTTGCAAAATCCAAGCTGCTTGGGGATGCTTTGGCTAGAATGTCTGCAGTTTGATATACAACTTTCAAGATAGGCTTCCATGAATAGGACATTACAAGAAGCTGACCAGACAAAAACGAGTCATCCTGATATGTTAGTTTGGCCTTGACATTCTTGGTTCAGATCTGAGCGAGCTGCAGCAATGAGGCGAACATCCTGTTCTTCTTCTGGAGCCTCATGTTTCTGGGGCCCAAACCCCTCTGGCTCATGTCCATGAGAAACTATGCAGCCAATTAAAGATTCTCACTAGCCCCCTGCACCAAAAGTAAAAAGGCCACACTGTGAACATAATTGACATTCTGGTTGGGAACAGAAGCAGCAAGAGCCACAGAGGTGGAGGATCATTTAACAGACATGGTGTCCAAGGAAAAGGGGGTGGGGAGGGAGGAGGAAAAGAGGAAACTCAGGTGCCAGTTTTTAAAATAACACTTATACAAATAAGCAGCTGGAAAGGAAACATTAAGGGAGCCTGATGGAACTAGTGCTATAGGATAGATGAGGGGACACAAAGGCAACTAGTGCCTCAGCGGAATTGATGGAATAGTCCTGCTTTCCTTCTCTCCCTCTCTTGCATTACGTTTCTGTCAGGAAGACCTGGGTTCAATTTCCTACATTTGGTGATCTTAGACCATTCACTATTTTTGAATTCATATCTGACATCTTTGTCCCTCAGAATGGCAATCAATGCATAGAAAACATATAGATGTTTTACATAAAACATTTAGCTGTGGTTCCTGTATTGCAGGAGGTTAGACTAGTTGACCTTTGGTTTTCCTTCTAAATCTTCAATTCTATGATTCTATGAAACCATACTAAAAAAACACATTTAAACAAAAGTGATTCAGCAGCATCTTACCAGTTAATAACTTAGAACCATCAAAATAATAAAGGATACTTTTCCCATATCCTAAAGATTTGATTTTCTTATTATATGGTTCTGAAATGCTTTATGGACCATAGGTATGTATGCCATCCAAATATATTATCATGTCCTTCTAAATCTAGAATGTCTGCACTTTCCAGCACAATCCAGTCCCGGATCCAGCAGATACAAGATGCTTCATTATAAAGTGATTAAATGAAAGTGCTTCAGCAGCATCTTACCAGTTAATAACTTAGAACCATCAAAATAATAATGAAAATGAGGGGTTATCCAAGAAAATGTCCTAATGAGGATGCATACCTCAACAAAACTGTTTTCATTACTTGGCTAATCACAGAATCATAGAGTTGGAAGGGACCCAATGGTCATAGAGGCAGTGAGGCAGGTGCTGGACCTCTTGGAGCAGCACATTCTGCAGTCCTGGGACCACCACCAAGAAGGTCCTCTGATCCCAAGTCTCCCTCTTCTCCAAGTCTGTGGGTGGAAGAACACATAGCAGGGCTTCTTTCAGTGACTGCAGCACAACAGCAGGCTGGTGTAGGCAATGGACATTCTTGGGAGACAAGTTGAAATGTGACAGAACACTGTCAGCAACTTTTCTTGCAGAACTCAAGGCGCTTGAAAGACTTTGTCACAGGTATGTTTACAAGGCCGTGTTGATTGGTCCATAAGGGAGCAAGCCAAAGCTTCTGCAGATGAGGGGGTTATTGGATGCCAGCATGCTGCACCTTTAATTATCTGTTGGAGAAGAGGGAGGTCCAAAGGCAGAGAAGAAGGCCTCTCACTGGAGGCTGCCTTCTTACGGTGGTGGAAAACTTCTTCAGCATTGCTTGCGTGGTGGTGGTGGGGGATAGAAAGGGATGTGTTAGGGGAAGTGAAGTAAGAAGGCAGTGGTTTTCATTCAGATGTGTATTCACTACTATCAATGGTTTTCAGTCTAATGGCCACATTTTCTTCTACACAAGCTTTTGGGGGGGGGCACTTGCCAGTAGCAGGTGGAGCCAGAGGCAAAAGTGGGTAGGGCAACAAAAGAAAAAAAAATGCCTTGGTACAGCAGACTAGTTTCTACACATCATCTTCTCCATTTAAGAACCATGATCAGCATTTAAGTAAATGTTTCAGCCAGGGGTAAACCCTAGATGTGGGTGTGAAGCAACCTTACTGTATGTTTGTGAAACATGGACCACTTATAAACGTCATCTCCAACACCTCAAAAGATTCTATCAACCATGTCTCTGAAATTTTTTACACATCACTTGGGAAGTCAGGCAAACTAATGCCAGTGTACTGGAAGAAGCAAAGATCACCAGTGTTGAAGCAATGATTCTTCAACATCAGCTTTGTTGGACTGGTTGTGTTGTATAGATGCCTGGTTATTGTCTTCCAAAGCAACTATATACTCTATTCTGAACTTAAAAATGGAAAGCGTAATGCTGGTGGTCAATAAAATAGGTTTAAAGACTCTCTCAAGGAAAATCTTTGAAAAGTATCATAAACACCAACAACTGGGAAACACTGGCCTGCAAGTGCTCCAGTTGGAGAACAGCCATTAACAAAGATGTCATAGGCTCTGAAGACGCTCAAACTCAGGACGAAAGGGAGAAACGCGCTAAGAGGAAGGCACATTTGGCAAACTCTCACAGTGATCCACTCCCAGCCAGAAACCAATGTCCCCACTGTGGAAGGATCTGTGGATCCAGAATTGGCCTCCACAGTCATTTACGGACTCAATGTTAAAACCATGTTCATGGAAGACAATCTTACTCGACTATGAGTGATCGAAGAAGAAGAAGAAGAAGAAGAAGAAGAAGAAGAAGAAATGTTTCAGCCAGGGAAAAGCCCAAGAGGAGGGTGTGAAGCAGGAGTCAGTGAGGGGCATGGCCTGGGCAGTGGGGCATGGCTGAGGAAGGGGTCCGGCATTGGGAGAGTTCTAGGGGTCAGAGAAGAGAGGCTTAGGAGGCCACATCTGAGCTCGTGGCCTGAGCTTCACACGTCTGGTTTAGTACATGGCTGTTCCTCCATCACAGACTCTGTGTGCCCCACCTGGATTGTCCTTAAAATAAATTTATTTATTATTTATCAACAAATTTACATTCTCTTATTCATTAAAAAACAGAACTGTTTACAACAAAGGTACGTAAAACCATACCATAAAAACCACATTAAAAAGTATTATAGCAATATGATTTACTAACTGCCTGCATAAGCCTAACCGAATAAACAAAAGTTTTCAGCAGGCATTTAAAGGTTAAGACAGAAGGCACCTGCTGAACCTCTAATAGCAGAGTGTTCCAAAGGAGTGGGTGGATGGCGCTCAAGATTTGGCTTCTTATTGCTGCCAAATAAGCCCCACTAACTTGGGGAAGGACCAAAAGTGCTTCTGCATCTCAGTGACTGAGCTGGGATGTAAGGGTTCAGGTGGTCTCTGAGTCCTGCTCAATCTAAGTTGCTCAAAGTTTTACCAGTTAATACAAGGCCCTTGAACCTGGCTCAGTAGCAGGTGGGCAGCCAACGCAGGTGTTTAAACAATGTAGTCACATGTTGTCTGTCAGATTTCGCCATCAGCAGTCTGGCCACCACATTCTGCATAAGCTGGGGCTTCCAGACCAACAATTAAGTTCCACTTTCTGCAAAGTGTTAGCAGAACTAAAATCTGGACGGGGAACAAAACATTATTCAAAGCCTTGTGTAGAATTTGATATTTTCACTTCTGGTGAATGTTTGTTTTCAAGGACAAAGTTGATTTCTTGAGGTGACTTCAGATTTTGTAAATCAGCTAAGAGAGAGAGATTTTTTAATGATGAATTTGCCTAACATTATGCTAATTAAGAACCTCTTTAATCTTTGGTATGATCAAGGGAGAGAGTGATAGGCAAAGTGTTGTTTTTATGACACTAAAGGATTAGCCAAGGTTTCTGGCAGAGCGACAGACAACTTTAAAAGTGAAACTGATTTGTAAGTCATAAACTCAAGTATAACCTATTGATGATTATATCTTGCTCCAGGGGTTAGGACCTGAGCCAATGAATTCAAGTTACAAGAAAGGAGATTCCAACTAAACACCAGGAAGAACTTTCTGAGGGTAAGAGCTGTTTGACAGTGGAACAAACTTCCTTGGAAGGTGGCGGACTCTCTTTCCTTGGAGGTTTTTAAGCAGAGGTTGGCTGGTCATCTCTCATGTATAATCTAGTTGAGATTCCTGCATTGCAAGGGGGGGGGGTGATTAGATGGTTTTTGGGGTAACATTCAGCTCTACAACTTTATGGTTCTAAGATTTCTACATTTAACCTGAGGATTGTCATTTGTCCAGTTCTTACTTTTACTTTAATTTATTTGAATTAGTTTTGGTATGCATTTTAATCGATTGATTGCTTGTTTTTATGCATATTGTATTATTTATATGATGTTAGCCACTCTGAGCCCAGCTCTGGCAGGGGAGGGCGGGGTACAAATAAATTATTATTATTATTATTACATTTCTAAAGTATGTAAGAATTATCCACACATTTCTTTTGCTATTATTTACGAAGATCATCACTAAGACAACCCCTGCTTTCAAGCTTACAATCTAAAAAGGGAATAGGAGTGTGGAGGGAAAAGCAGGCAGAGTTCATAAAATCTCTCTCTCTCTCTCTCTCTCTCTCTCTCTCTCTCTGTGTGTGTGTGTGTGTGTGTGTGTGTGTGTGAATCATAGAATCATAAAATCATAGAATTGTATATTTGAAAGGGACCCCAAAGTCATTTAGTCCAACCCCCTGCAATGCAGGAAAATCAACTAAAGCATCCTAAATACAGTACGATCACATACCTGCCAAGTGCCCTGGGGGAAAATGAGACATCCTGTTTATTCACATTAGATCGTGGCAGCCATTTTGGGTGCTGGGCTCTCTTGCACCTCACACTTTGCTCGTCTGGAAAAAAAGCCCTTCAGGGCAGCAGGTGATGTCGCCCCGAAAAAGCACTTTTCTAGGGTGACAGTGATGCGCGGGTCACATGACTTGCCCGGGAGCATGTCTTAGAAGAGGCACATCCTCGTTTTGAGTCTCCAAAAGTTGGATGGCATGTGATCACATCTTACACGCATGTAACTTTCTTGATTTCAACCATACACAACCAAAGGAGGCTGGCTTAAATTGCACAAGTTAAATCCAACCAAGGCAGACAGCTTAAAATACATTTTGGCACTGGGTCTGTTTGGGTTACCCTGTGTGTAAAGAGCTTTTAAGTTCTATGACTTACTTGGGGGGCAGGGCCTGCTCAATGTGCCAGCTCTGGGATGCTGATGCCTGGGGGGCGGGGCAGGATGCATCTGAGTTTCTGCAAGATCTCATACCCTAGAGCCCTGCAAGATTCCCAGAGCTGAGCAGCCCTTGTAACCCAAAGCAAGGCAATAAGCCTAGAAGATATTTCAAATCTGGGTCAGCTTGAGCTACCTGACACAAAAATAACTTTTAAGCTTTCCACCTTGCTTGCTGGGCAACGCCTACATGGTGCTGGTTTATCTCTCTCTCTACCCCCTCTTCTTCTTCTTCTTCTTCTTCTTCTTCTTCTTCTTCTTCTTCTTCTTCTTCTTCTTTGAATTTATATATTGCCCTGTACCTGGGGGTCTCAGGGCAGTTCACAGAACAAAATCAAAATATAAAACCACAAAATATATAATAAAAACAACAACCCAATAACCCTCTCGCCCTCATAAAATAACACATTTTAAAAGGGCATAGGATGTCAAACAAATCAACCAAAGGAAGGCCTGGTTAAAAAGGAACATTTTCGCCTGGCGCCTAAAGCTGTATAATGAAGGTGCCAGGCAAACTTCCCTGGGGAGAGCATTCTGCAGACGGGGAGCCACTGCAGAAAAGGTCTGATCTCGTGTTGCCACCTTCTGAACATCTCATGGAAGAGGCACATGAAGAAGGGCCTCAGAGGATGATCTCAGGGTCCGGTAGGTTCATATGGAAAGAGGCGGTCATGAGGTATTGTGGTCCTGAGCCGTTTATGGCTTTATAGGTCTAAACCAGCACTTTGAATTGGGCTCGGAAACTAATTGGTAGCCAGTGCAGTCAGACCAGGATCGGTGTAATATGCTCAAACCGTCTTTCTCCGGTGAGCAACTTAGCCACTGAATTCTGCACTAGATGAAGTTTCTTCAGAAACAGCCCTACATATAATGCATTGCAGTAAAGTTATCTTGAGGTTACCAGAGCATAGACAACAGTAGTTGGGCTATCCCTGTCCAGATAGGACTGGGTCACCAGCCGAATCTGATGGAAGGCACTCTGGGCCACTGAGGCTACCTGAGCCTCGAGCAACAGCAAAGGATCCAGGAGGGCTGTTAAGCTATGAACCTGCTCCTTCAGAGGAAATGTAACCCCAATCAAGAGCAGTCGACCTCCCACCCATCTGGTCTAGGGAACCACCCACTAACAGTGCCTCAGTCTTATCTGGATTGAGCTTCAGTTGGTTGGCTCTCATTCAGTCTATTACTTACGCAAGGCAATGGTTCAGCACATCAGCTGCCACACCTGCAGATGTAAAGGAGAAATAGAGCTGAGTGTCATCACTAGCTGTGGAGGCAGCTCCAAGGGTTTGGGTATATACGATCTTTGTGTATAGACAGAACCCCTGGAACTGAACATCCACGTACGTCCCTATTTTCACTGTTGGAGGGGATGAAGATGCGCTTATACTGTAACAGGAGAACCCCAACCCCATGAAGGTGTGGGGCAGTGGTGGTAGTGGTGGTGGGGGTTGGACACAGAAGAATTTAATAAAAGAACATAATGTAGCAACAACATGACTGAGGTGTTTTGTAGTTGCATGTAATGCTAAAACCAACCATTCCAGAGCCCCAGGAAAAAGGACAGTGCACTCCAGCAATTATAAGAACTTACAGTGTATTTTCCAGCCTGTGGTGAGCCAAGGATAATATAACGCCGCCACCAAGCAGACTTCAAAGCACCGTCCCTCCTGCTCCGCTCGCTCCTGTGCACCCCGGCTATGCCAAAGCACACACCGACTGGACGGCTCTAAGCTCAGCAGCTGCTTGGTGTGTTTGACAGCTTTCCCAAACTCTTATAGCCCTTGTAAAAGGCCCTTCCAAGCAAGGCAACATCTTGACCACGCTATTTGCAAAGAATAACAATGAAAAAAAAGACGGAGGGAGGGAGGCTTGCTTGTTGACTGAATGTTAAAAGTTTGTGTTCATTTCCTGTGGGAGGAGCTTATCAGAGCTTGCATGGCAGCGGCAGTTTGATCCGTCTTTTAGATTTAGGGGAGCTAGTCTCAAACGTTTGTTGGGGGAGAGCTAGGTTTTTTGGGGGGGGAGTTATTTGTCCTGTCTTGACGCTTTTTATGATGGAGGACCGCTGTAGCCACCCCCAACGACACGTTCTCAAGATGGAGGGTGAGGGAACAGCTGCAGTCGCCTGCGGTTCCTGCGCAATGTTTGCCATCTTGCCAAAGGTTGCAGGCAGCTTTACCTGCAGCAATTGCATGTTGATTGCCCTCTTAGAAGACAAAGTCCAGCAACTGGAGGAATGTGTAGCTACGCTCCAAAGAATTAGAGAGCTGGAGCTCTTCTTGGAAGCAACAGAGCACACTATCTCCACCAAGGAGGAGACAGGGGACTCCCCTGAGAAGGAGGCTAGTTCACCAACACAGGAGCCAGATATATGGAGAAACGTGACTCAAAGAAGTAGGAGGCCCAGGGTTCGCTCTGATTGTTTAGAAATACACAATCGCTTTGAGGTCCTCTCCCCTAGCATGGAAGACGAAGAGCAGACTCCATTTGAGGATCTCTCCCTCATTACAGTCGATCAGGTATATGAAGACGAGCAGCAAAGTCAGTCCTCAGGGAATGTGCAGGCGACCTTGGAACAGACAGCTCATGGAAAAACCCCGACCAAACCTAAGAGGAGGCGTGTAGTGGTGATAGGGGATTCCCTACTGAGGGGAACAGAAGCAGTGATCTGTGGACCTGACAAGATGTCTCGGGAAGTGTGCTGTCTCCCCCGGGCTAAGATCCAAGATGTAACTGAACGACTGCAAGGAATCATAAAACCCACTGACAAATACCCCTTCCTCTTGGTTCATGTGGGAACCAATGACACTGCAAGCAATAGCCTCCAGAAGATCAGAAGAGACTACGAGGCTCTGGGCAGGAAATTGAAGCAATTAAATGCACAAATTGTCATCTCATCTGTCCTCCCAGTTGAACGACGTGGCCCAGGGAGAGAGGGAAAAATAGTGGAAGTGAACAGCTGGCTTCGCAAATGGTGTAAACAGGAACGGTTTGGATTCTTAGATCATGGACTGCAGTTTCTTGAAGATGGACTTCTGGCAAGCAATGAGCTGCACCTCACAACGGTTGGGAGGAATGTTTTTGCCAAAAATCTCAGAAACCTCATCAGGAGGGCTTTAAACTGACTAATGCGGGGGAGGGAGACAGTGCTCCTGAAGGTAGGAGTCTATCAATTGATGAAGATGATCATCCAAATGTCATAGACCAAATGGAGCAAACAGCACGCAGACCTAGTGGTGGGAGGAAAAAATCCTTAAATAAGAGACACGGGGTAATGATTAATGGACTTCAATGTCTGTACACTAATGCGCAAAGCATGGGAAATAAACAAGATGAGCTTGAGCTCTTGGTACAGCAAACTAAATATGATATAATAGGCATCACTGAAACCTGGTGGGATAAGTCCCACAATTGGAATGTAATAATGGAGGGATACAATCTATTTCAGAGAAACAGACCAGACAAGAAAGGAGGAGGAGTGGCGTTATATGTCAGGGATGTGTATACCTGTGAAGAGATCCAGGATTTAGAACCTCAAAGCCAAAGTGAGAGCATTTGGGTCAAAATTAAGGGAGAGAAGAATAACAGGGACCTCATTGTGGGAGTTTACTATAGATCCCCAAGCCAAACGGAGGACATAGATGATGCCTTCCTGGAACAGATGGCCAGGCATGCAAAAGGAAGGGAGATAGTAGTAATGGGGGACTTCAATTACCCGGATATTTGTTGGATGTAAAACTCAGTCAAGAGCATAAGGTCAAACAGATTCCTCACTGGCCTTGCAGACAACTTCATTGTCCAGAAAGTGGGAGAAGCAACAAGAGGAACAGCCATTTTAGATCTGGTCCTAACCAATGTTGATGACCTGGTTAGTGGGGTAGAAGTGGAAGGATCATTAGGCGCGAGTGATCATGCTCTTCTGAAGTTTACTATACAGCGGAAAGGAGCAGCCAAGCATACTAGGACTCAATTTCTTGACTTTAAGAAAGCCGACTTCATAAAACTTAGGGAAGTGCTGGGTGAGATCCCATGGACAGTAATACTAAAAGGAAGGGGAGTTCATGATGGCTGGGAGATTGTTAAGAGGGAGATAGTAAAAGCACAACTTCAGGCAATACCAATGAGATGGAAACATGGAAGGTGCCTAAAGAAGCCAGGGTGGCTATCTAAAGAACTTTTAACTGAGTTAAGATTAAAAAAGGATGTGTACAAAAAATGGAAAAGGGGGGAAACCACCAAAGAGGAATTCAAACAAATAGCCAGCACGTGTAGACACAAAGTCAGAAAAGCTAAAGCACAGAATGAACTCAGGCTTGCTAGAGAGGTTAAAAGCAACAAAAAAGGCTTTTATGGGTATGTTTGTAGCAAAAGGAAGAACAAAGAAACAGTGGGGTCACTCAGAGGAGAAGATGGTGAAATGCAAACAGGGGACACAGAAAGGGCTGAACTCCTCAATGCCTTCTTTGCCTCAGTCTTCTCCGATAAAGAAAACAATGCCCGACCTGAAGAATTTGGAGCAAATGATTCAGCAGAGGAAACACAGCCCAGAATAACTAAGGAGATAGTACAAGAATACTTGGCTAGTTTAGATGTATTCAAGTCTCCAGGGCCAGATGAACTGTATCCAAGAGTATTAAAAGAACTGGCAGATGTGATCTCAGAACCACTGGCAGTCATCTTTGAGAATTCCTGGAGAACAGGCGAAGTCCCGGAAAACTGGAGGAGGGCAAATGTTGTCCCTATTTTCAAAAAGGGGAAAAGAGAGGACCCAAATAATTACTGCCCAGTCAGTCTGACATCAATACCAGGGAAGATTCTGGAGCAGATCATTAAGCAAACAGTCTGTGAGCACCTAGAAAGGAATGCTGTGATCACCAATAGTCAGCATGGATTTCTGAAAAATAAGTCATGTCAGACTAACCTGATCTCGTTTTTTGACAGAATTACAAGCCTAGTAGATGAAGGGAATGCAGTGGATGTAGCCTACCTTGATTTCAGCAAGGCATTTGACAAGGTGCCCCATGATATTCTTGTAAAGAAGCTGGTAAAATGTGGTCTTGACTATGCTACCACTGAGTGGATTTGTAACTGGCTGACTGACCGAACCCAAAGGGTGCTCATCAATGGTTCCTCTTCATCCTGGAGAAGAGTGACTAGTGGGGTGCCACAGGGTTCTGTCTTGGGCCCGGTCTTATTCAACATCTTTATCAACGACTTGGATGATGGACTCAAGGGCATCCTGATCAAATTTGCAGATGACACCAAACTGGGAGGGGTGGCTAACACCCCAGAGGACAGGATCACACTTCAAAACGACCTTGACAGATTAGAGAACTGGGCCAAAACAACCAAGATGAATTTTAACAGGGAGAAATGTAAAGTATTGCACTTGGGCAAAAAAAATGAGAGGCACAAATACAAGATGGGTGACACCTGGCTTGAAAGCAGTACATGTGAAAAGGATCTAGGAGTCTTGGTTGACCACAAACTTGACATGAGCCAACAGTGTGATGCGGCAGCTAAAAAAGCCAATGCAATTCTGGGCTGCAACAATAGGAGTATAGCATCTAGATCAAGGGAAGTAATAGTGCCACTGTATTCTGCTCTGGTCAGACCTCACCTGGAGTACTGTGTCCAGTTCTGGGCACCACAGTTCAAGAAGGACACTGACAAACTGGAACGTGTCCAGAGGAGGGCAACCAAAATGGTCAAAGGCCTGGAAACAATGCCTTATGAGGAACGGCTAAGGGAGCTGGGCATGTTTAGCCTGAAGAAGAGGAGGTTAAGGGGTGATATGATAGCCATGTTCAAATATATAAAAGGATGTCACATAGAGGAGGGAGAAAGGTTGTTTTCTGCTGCTCCAGAGAAGCGGCCACGGAGCAATGGATCCAAACTACAAGAAAGAAGATTCCACCTAAACATTAGGAAGAACTTCCTGACAGTAAGAGCTGTTCGACAGTGGAATTTGCTGCCAAGGAGTGTGGTGGAGTCTCCTTCTTTGGAGGTCTTTAAGCAGAGGCTTGACAACCATATGTCAGGAGTGCTCTGATGGTGTTTCCTGCTTGGCAGGGGGTTGGACTCGATGGCCCTTGTGGTCTCTTCCAACTCTATGATTCTATGATTCCTGGAAAAATATTCCTCTTAGATAGTACGTCAGGACAAGTAGGGGAAGCAGAACTTGCAGGTAAGGTTGAAGCAACCTTGCTGAGAAGCCTCTCCTCAGGGCTGCATCTACCCTATATGAATAAATTGGAATGTATTGTGCCATTGACACAATTGCCTCTGATTGCCCTCTCTCACTTTGTTAAGCCCACTAGGCTCCCTGGTATACTCCAGAGATTAGGGCGAGGAAACAGGCTAGGAGATGGCTCAAATATGAGTGGAGGAAAACTGCGGTCAAATGCAATCAAACACTTGTGAGAGCTCATGATCGAACCTACCTAAGTGAAGGCAGCAAAGAAGGCATACTCTGCTGCCTCCATTGCATCCTCGTTGCACCATTTGTCAGAGCTTTTCCAGGTAGTGTGGGGCCTCTTACAGTCTGGTTTGAAGAAGGTGGGAGAACCGACAGCAGCTCACTGTGACTTGTTTGCAAAGCATTTTGACAATAAAATTGCTTGCATCCACTGGGATCTTGACTTCTCTGTTACAGCAGATGAATCTCAAGTGGAGTCCAGAGCACTCTCTAGTCATGTTTTGTGGATGTGTTTCAGTTGGTGGGGCTCAAGGGCATGGACAAAGTGCTTGGATCAGTCAGGGTGACTGCTTGCACTCTGGAACTTTGCCCCTTTTGGTTAACCAAAACTAACAGCGAGTGAACAGCTGTCGGGGCCAGGGAGGCGATTAATGCCTCTTTGCAAGAGGAGGTGGCAGTGGTAAAAGTCTAGGGCTGCCATACATCCAGATTTTCCTAGAAATTACTGGGATTTCAAAGGTGGAATTGATGCCCAGGGGGAATTTCCAAAAGGTTGCACTTTGTCCTGGATCTTAGGCAAGTCATTTGAAAAATCGTGTTTATTTGGCTTTTTCTTCTTCTTCAGAAAGTTCAACAACTTTTGGGGTGTCCTGGTTATTGCTTTTTGAAATATGGCAACCATAGGTAAAGCCACACCTCAAGAAACCCTCTCTTGATTCAGAAAATCTAACTAATTACCAGTCAGTTGCCATTCTCCCCTTCTTGGGCAAGGTTCTTGGAGGAAACTGATTTTCTAGATCCATTTCAATCATGGTTTAGGCCTGGGTTTGGCACAGAAACTGACTTCTGTTGACTTCTGTTGAGGAGGGATAGAGAAAATGTGTCTCTGTTAATTTTCCTCACACAGCCGCTGGGGAATTTTGAGGGAGCCTGGCCCCTTCCTTGAAAATTTTGGGGGGTGCCCCTGATCGCCCCCAGATGCTGCACCTGCTCTGAAGGAGCAGGTACATAGCTAGAGGATACTTCTGGATCCTTTACTGTTGTTTGAGGCTCAGGTGGTCTCAGTGACACAGAGTGCCTTCCATCAGTTTCAGCTGATGGCCCAGCTATACAGCTGCTGCTGCTGCTGCTATTATTATTATTATTATTATCATTATTAGGTACCCCATATTCCCCCAGGTTTGTGACGGCCCGAGCATTGGTTGCGCCTGAAGCAGTCCAGGCAACACCGTGGGACACGATCCAAGAGAAGCTCCACAACCACTACGCACCAAAGCCGTCCAAGATTGCTGCCCGCCATGCGTTCTACCACCGGAACCAGGCAGAGGGGGAGTCAATCAACAACTACACCACCGCCCTGCAACAGGCTGCAATGCACTGCGAGTTCCGAGACTTAGACGATGCCCTGATGCATCGAATCGTCTGTGGGGTCCGGGACATCCATCTGCAACGGCGTCTCCTCGCCAAGCCAGACCTCACGCTACAGAAAGCCATTGAGGAGGCTATGGCCTCAGAAGCTGCCCAGGAGATCCACAAGTCCAGCAGCCCGCGTCTTGATAGGAAGCCAGTTCCGGTGCATCATGAAGAGGCCAGCAGTGATGAGGCATCCTCCAGTGAAGACGATGACGTGCACCAGACAAAGCGGGAGCGCAGGAAGTTCCAACAGAAGTCCAAGGGCCAACCGGAATGTGCCGGCTGCGGAGGCAACCATTCCCGTGCCAAGTGTCAATTCAGAGACGCCATCTGTAGGAAGTGTTCCAGAAGGGGCCACATCGCTAAGGTCTGCCGATCGGCTCCGTCTGACACCCCCCCTTCACCGACTCACAAGTCCAAGTCTTCAACTCCAGTCTGCCAAGGAAAGTTGTTTCGCTCTCACCAACTGCCGCTGCCCGTCTGGAACCATGATTGGCCAAACCGACTCGCCTACGCGACGCAAGCTGAATGTCACGGTGCTCATTGAAGGAGCTCCATGTGACATGGAGATCGACACCGGGTCTGCCCTGTCCATCGTGTCTTGGAGCACCATCAAAAGACTGGTACCCAGAGTGTCCAAAAGGCAACTCGACTCTCACCGCGTACACCTGAGAGACTACCAGGGAAACGACATTCCCGTGGTAGGCGTTGGCCGGTTCCGGATCGCCTTCAAGGATTTTTCGGGCCTGCTCCGGTTGGTGGTGGTCGAAGGTCAGCGGCCAAGCCTCCTAGGGCTAGACTGGTTTGATGCCCTCGGCCTGGAAGTCACCGGCATCAACTGCATCTCTAACGCAGAGACTGAGGGTCTGCTCAAAGACTTTGCTGAGGTTTTTGACGGCACTTTGGGGCAATATACAGGTACGCCCATCTCCTTTAGCCTTGATCCACAAGTCGCCCCCATCAAGCTAAAGCCACGCCGGGTTCCCTTTGCTCTCAAGGCTAAGGTGGACGAACAACTGGACAAACTGATCGCCTAAGGAGTTTTGGAGCCAGTTGACCATGCCAAGTGGGAAACCCCCATCGTCACGCCTGTCAAGCCAGACGGGTCGGTGAGAATCTGCGCTGACTACAAGTGCACGATCAACAAGGCACTTCAGCAGCACGCTTGTCCGGTTCCTGTTGTCCAACACCTGCTGCATTCCCTGGGTGAGGGTAAGGTCTTCGCTAAGCTGGACCTTGCCTGTCGATGATGCCACTGCTGAAGCCCAGACGATCGTCACCCACCGAGGGGCATTCCGTTGCCGCCGGTTGCAGTTCGGGGTGAGTGTGGCTCCTGGCATCTTCCAAAGCCTTATGGAGCGTCTCCTGCAAGGGCTTCCGGGCATGGTACCATATTTTGATGACGTCTTGGTGTCCGCAGACTCACACCAGTAACTGTTCGAGCGCCTCCGTGCCGTGCTGACCAGGTTCCAAGAGGCCGGGCTCAAGGTAAAGAGGGAGAAGTGCCAGATCGCCGTTCCACAGGTAGAGTTCCTGGGCTATCTTATCGACGCCTCCGGCCTCCACCCAACCACATCCAAGATCCGCGCTATCCAGCAGGCCCCCCATCCCAAAGAACAAGACGGAGTTGCAGGCGTTCCTGGGGCTGCTGAACTTTTATAACATGTTCCTGCCCCACAAAGCCACAGTGGCTGAGCCTCTTCACCGACTCCTTAGCACAAAGACGCCTTGGGCCTGGGGTCATCGGGAGACGGCGGCCTTCAACGTGGTCAAGGCTCTCCTTTCATCGGACCGTGTGCTGGTACAGTACAGTGAATCCAGGCCGCTGGTCCTTGCCTGCGACGCCTCACCTTTTGGCATCGGCGCTGTCCTTGGTCACCATTTTCCAGGCGGAAGAGAAGCACCGCTCGCCTACTTTTCCAGGACGCTATCTCTGACGGAACGGAATTACAGCCAGCTCGACAAGGAGGCACTGGCACTTGTGGCTGGAGTGAAGAGGTTCCATGAATACCTCTATGGCAGGACTTTTGACCTCATCACTGACCACAAGCCACTCCTGGGCCTCCTCGCCGGTGATCGTCCAACTCCACCGGTCCTCTCGCCACGCATGCTGCGATGGACTGTTTTCCTGGCTGCCTACCACTACCGGCTCGTCCATCGCCCGGGGAAATCGATGGGCCATGCCGACGCCCTCAGCCGTTGCCCTCTTCCAGCATTTGTGGAAGACCCGGCTCCAGCTTCATCGCTCCTCCTGATTGAGGATCTTCCGGCAGCGCCTGTATCGGCTGCCACTGTGGCCTCCGCGTCTGCCCAGGATCGCACCATCAGCCGGGTGCTCAACTGGGTGTGGAGGGGGTGGCCACAAGGGCCTTTTGCATCGGAGTTCCAGCCCTTTGCAACCAGACAACATGAACTCTCGGCTCATTGCGGCTGTCTGCTGTGGGGAGGCCGCGTCGTGATTCCCCAGGGACTCCGTCAGCGCGTCCTGGAGGCTCTGCATGTTGGCCACCCGGGAATTGTCAAAATGAAGGCGTTGGCTCGGTGTTACGTCTGGTGGCCTAATATGGACAATGCCATCACTGCCTGGGTGTCCGCCTGTCAAGCGTGCCAAGAGTCGAGGCCTGCACCACCGGCAGCTAAGGGACACACCTGGGAGATGCCAAAGACACCCTGGTCGAGGGTGCACATCGATCTGGCTGGCCCCTTTCACGGCCGGACCTTTATGGTAGTGGTGGACGCCTATTCCAAATGGCTGGAGGTGGCCCTGATGCCCTCCACCACTACCGAGGCCGTCATCCGGGTGCTGCGAGGCCTGTTTGCAACGCATGGGTGTCCTGATGTCCTTGTCTCCGACAACGGACCGCAGTTCACGTCAGGCACGCTTGAGCGGTATCTTTTGGGACTGGGCATCTGCCATGCCCTAACGGCACCCTTTCATCCATCCAGCAACGGACAAGCGGAGAGAATGGTGCGCTCGGCAAAAGAGGCACTGGTGCGCCTGGACCGGGGAGACTGGCATGAGCGGGTCGCCGAATACTTGTTCGTGCAACACATCACGCCTCATGCGGCCACAGGGCGGAGTCCTGCTGAACTGCTTATGGGCCGCCGCCTCAGGTCACCGCTCGACCGGCTGCACCCGGACTTTGCCGTGGCTGAACCCCCAGGCTGTGCCAACGCGTCACGGTCATTTGTCCCAGGAAACCAGGTCTTTGCCCGGAACTATGTGGGGGACATTCCTTGGGTGCCAGCCACAGTAGTGGGAGTTACTCGCTCGTACCAGGTGGCACTCGAAGACGGACGCTTGTGGCGCCGGCACATAGACCAGCTTAGGCGCAGGGTTGGGGACTTGGACACTACCGTGGTGCCCCCAACTGCGCCTGTGGCTCCAGAAGAGACACTTACAGATGGTGAAGCTCCACCTACACCTCCCTCGCAAACTGCCAGCGTGGAGCCGAACCAAGCCACTTCAGAGGGTCTGCCAGACTTACCACAGACTCAGACCACTCCACTTGCGGAGGCTCCACCCACAGCAGCGGATCCAGGGGATTTGGTTTCAACGCCACCTAGGGTCGCACCACAGCCTCAGCAAGAACTGTGTGGCCCTCCGGACTTGGCTACCAGTCCCCGGCGGTCTGGCAGAGTTTCCAAGCGCCCAACTTATTTAAAGGACTATGTTGTTGGACATGTATCACTGTTGGTCTAAGTATGGGAAATGTAACCAATATGCTTTTGTGCCTAATTGAACCATTACGCGTAGTGCTGTATATAAGGAAACCATTACGATTGTAACTAACGCCTTATCTCGGTGGGGAGGGGTGTTATGTAGTGAAGTTTCACCCTGGGCCAGCAGGGGGATACTGTAGATAGTTTTCACTCAGGTCTGTAGATAGTTTTCACTCAGGTCCACGTCAGTTATTTTAGGCGGGAAACTCTGGGTTGTTGTTGCTACAATGTTGACAGCCGGCTGCCTATAAAAGCAGGCCGGCTGAGCTGTTTGCTCGTCAGTTCTATTCCAGCTTACAAAATAAAGAGCTGCTTTGGAGAAATCGCTGTGTCGTCTGCTATGTCAACCCACAACTTAACATAAAATCACAACATAAAAACACAAAATACATAATATAAACAAAAACAAGCCAATAACCCCTCCTCTCCAAACCCAAGCTCTCCCCCTTTCAACTGAGCACTTCCACAACTCTATTGACAGTGTTTTGAATTATTAGTCCCCAAATACCATATTTACTTGAGTCTAATGCGGCATTGAATCTAATGCACATCTCAGTTTTCAGAACCTTGAAACCCCCAAAAAGTACAGTGGTACCTTGGTTCCCGAACTCAATCTGTTCTGGAAGTCTGTTCGACTTCCAACACTTACTTCTGGGTTTGCGGCATTCAGGACCCGATTTGTTCTTCAACTAAGCCATTCAGGAACCAAGGTACCACTGTATTTGCTGGCGAATGTAAATGCGCCTTTGAATATAATGCACACCTTAACTTTCACAACATAATTTGGGCAAAAAAGGTGAGCATTAGATTTGAGTAAATTCAGTAGTTTTTGCTAAACCTGAAAAGGCTATGTGTGGCATGTGGCCAGTGGACATAGGGGACTAAGATAGTTCCTTAAATGTTCCTGGTAAATTAGAGTATTAAAGTATTAAAGCCTGGCGCCTCCTTCCCAAAGCCTGGGAAGCTTCTGCCTGGCTTAGGGAGGGAGGTGTGATGCTCACAAGCATAAGGTTGTGGCATTGTGATGTTGCCCCATGCAATTGTCGCCGCAAGCTGGTGCCTCTGGCCCTAACTGTTCCCCTATGGAAAATTTATCTGCATGCCACTGCTATGGTTAATGGTGGCAGAACTCTGGTGCCCTCATGAAAGCTTAGGTTGGTGCCCTGTAAATGATAATTGAGAGGAATGGGGAAGCCCTTTGGGAATTTGGATGTTGGTCTCTTAAGAGTGCCTCAGTCCCAGTAACCTGCCTGATCTGCATTTCCAAAAACAATAAACCTAAATGCCACTGTCTTTTGTAAGCTGCACATCTTCAGAATTTTGCAGTGTAATTCTCCAACCAAACTGATTTGTACAAAAATGCAAAAGTTAGAAGGCAGTGTGCATAAAAATGTGAAAATAAGATGCCAACAAAACCACTATAGTGGGGGTTATAATGATTGCAAAGATGTGTTTCCTTAGGCAAAATTATATTACAATGGAGAGAGAGAGGGAAAAAATTTGGCAGTGATGAATTTTTATGAGGACTTAAAAGAAATCCACAAACTGATGTGGAAATATGACAAACTGAACTTCAGTCTGGGAAAACAAGAAACTGAAAGTAACCAAAGTTGACAGATATGTCCATTCGAAATGAACCATTTGTATTCAGGCTCCTTGAATTTGATTGGGAAATTACCTTCAAGGCACCATAAACATGAAGAGTTGACAGCAACCTTTCCCTAACCTGACATCCTCCTAACATTTTGGACTACAACTCCCATCAACCCCTGCCAGCATGACCTTGTTAGTGCAGGCTGATGGGAGTTGTAGTCCAAAACATCTGGAGAGCACTCAGTCTGGTTTACGGTATAGTGATATAAAGCAGTTTAAAGCAGGCAATTTTGCACACTGTTTTCTAACAGTAGACAATTTCTCTCTCTCTCTCTCTCTCTCTCTCTCTCTCTCTCTCTCTCTCTTTTACCAAAAGGAGTGCTTATTATTCATTCCCTCTTTCATAATGTTGGCCCACTTCTTGGAAAACTAGCAATACAAGTGGAAAATATTTGAGGTATCGAGGGACAAACACATGATGTTTGAACACACTTTTAAGTTTTGGGCAAAAAGAAGAGAGGAAGAATTGGTAGAGATCCAGAAGTGTAGCTTCTGAATGTAGAAGTGAAAGTTAAAAAATGTAAAGGCTGGGGGAAAAGATAGAGATAAATTCAAGAAGAATGGAGAAAGGGCACAATTACATGCCTCTTGGCAACAATAGCCAGCACAGTGCACTTCAGTGTTTGAAGTGCAGGAGCCCAAAGAGACTAGAGTTCAAATTCCCAGATTCAGAGAGTGGCCTTGGGCCAGTCACTGTCTTTCTCAGCCCAGCCTACCACACAAGCAGGGCCATCTTAAGCATATCCGGGGCCGTGGTGCAAATATCCCTCCAGCACCCCACCCCCTCTTTCCCAGAGCTGTCAACGTTTTCCCAAGCCTCTGTGGGGATCGCTCTCCTCCGCAGGGGCTTGGGAAGGAAGCTGCATGTCCACCAGCCATATAGTTGGCGGGGTGCAGTTTCCATCTTAAGCCTCTGCAGGGTCGCTCTCCTCCTGCGGAGGCTTGGGAGGCAAGCTGCATGTCTGCCAGCCATGTGGTTGACAGGGCGCAGCTGGCGGGTGTGCAGGAGGGAAAGGGGAGGCCGCCGGCAAAGCCACGCAGCTTCCCCACTTGCTGGGATACCCCTGAGAGGTCGGCGCCCTGGCACAACGCGCCAGTAATCCCAATGGGAAAGACAGCTCTGCACACAAGGTTGCTGTTATGATAAAAGGGGGGAAAAGGAGAGGGAGAATCATGTGCTTTGCGTGTGAAGACAGGCTCTAGCAGATTGAGCAGACGAGACCAACAGTGGGTCCAGTAGTCAATAAGGCAGTTTCTGCACATGCTGTAGAGGAAAATGAGGGGCAGATGGGGCACATCAACCTGGGAAAGTAGCCCAACTAGGAGGAAAATTCTGATCCTAAACCTCCACTGCTTTGCAGCTGTACTCATTCATGGGAAAGGCTTTGGGATGAAACCCTGAGGAACAATCCATATGCGCTGCCTTGTGGGACATCTTCAGGATAAGAAGAGCCTAAGGAGTAAACCCTACACAAATATGGAGTGGAGTCCTTAAGACAGTTGGGTGGCATTTGGTATGCCTAAAATGCATTTTTAAGGAAAATAAATCCCTTGTCACAGGAATGTGTTTTGTGAGAGTATATGTATTGACATGCAGATTTTCATGCAGAACTGGAATGGGACAAATTTATGAATGAAAATCTGTGAACCTGACATGGGCTGGGAAAAGGCTCCTGCATCCATCCCCCTAGAACCTGTTTTACCTGTGGGCTGGAGCTGCTGAATGAGGTAGCCCTTCCTTTCCTCCGCGTCTGTTACTGCTTATTCTAAAGCTAAAAGGTCTTCAGCTTCCTCTGTTACTGGTCCAAGCTTAGGCCTTACAAGGGAATGTGTTAATGAAAATAGATTATAGATTGTCTCAATTTAATTTTCTACTGCAGGCCTGCAATCAACCTATTTACTGGTTAGGTGAAGTCAATACAGTACATGTGCAGGCTTCCAGCCCCTCATAATTCACTGTGATTGACATATCAGCTTTTCCTGAAAAACTACTCCTATCCCCAGGACCTGTGTGAGGCTTTATTGGCAGCTAAACTGGGAATAAAGTTTCCTTCTGTCACAGAAGCTGAAGAGGGGATTGCAAATATAATGGCCATGTTCTCTGAGAAGTTGGAGTGTTGCTGAACATTCCATGCCATCCTGCTTACTCAACTGCTTAGTATAACAGCCTCCACAGCAACAAACACAATGTAGTATAGAAGTATAACTCCAGATGTTCCATGGTATGGAGTGATGGCCCCAGAGGTCTTCTAAGGTCATTGTCAAAGCTTGCTAACATTCAGTTCCAGCCTCCTGGTTGAGGCCTCTCATACACCATTCTTTGATGGTGTATGTTCCTGGAGGTGATCATAACTTGGCTACATACTTTGCTTTCAGATGCTACAATTCTTTGGCCCCCTTCTCCAGGGGTTTATAACTCAGCCATAAATATGTATGTCCTGGAATGCCTGTAGGAGTTCTGAGCCAAAAGGCAAATTTGTTTTGCAGAGATCCACAACAAAATATTGATGGACCTTAAAAAAAAATAATATTAAAATGAGTGTTGTTGAAAAAAAGAGAAACTAATTCAATTGAACTAAACAATATATTATGGAAAAACAGTGTGGAACTTGCAAAATGGGGCCAAGGGATCTAACATTCAGCTTGCTAGGTTAGGGGGCTAGCTAATTAAATAAACAGGCCTCCTAAAGATCATAGAATCTTAGAGTTGGAAGGGACCTAAGGGTCATCTAGTCTAACCCCCTGCAATGCAGGAATCTCAGTTAAAGCATCCATGACAGATGGCCATCCAACTGCTGTTTAAAAACCTCCAAGGAAGGAGAGTCCACCACCTTTTGTGGGAGGTCAGCTTTTACTGTCAGAAATTTTTTCAAATGTTTAGCTGGAATCTGCTTTCTTGCAACTTGAAGCCATTGGTTCTACTCTCTAGATCAGGAGAAAACAAGCATGTTTCCTCTTCCATGTGACAACCCTCAAGATATTTGAAGATGGCTATCATATCTCCTCTTAGTCTCCTCTTTTCCAGGCTGAACATACCCAGCTCCTTGAAGTGCTCCTCATAAGATTTAGTTTCCAGACCCTTGATCATCTTGTTTGCCTTCCTCTACACATAGACACAGTATTCCAAGTGTGGTCTGACTAAGGCATAATAAAGGTAAAGGGACCCCTGACCATTAGTCCACTCGTGACCGACTCTGGGGATGTGGCGCTCATCTCACTTTATTGGCCGAGGGAGCCGGCGTACAGCTTCTGAGTCATGTGGCCAGCATGACTAAGCCGCTTCTGGCGAACCAGAGCAGCACACGGAAACACCGTTTACCTTCCCGCCAGAGCGGTCCCTATTTATCTAGTTGCACTCTAACGTGCTTTCGAACTGCTAGGTTGGCAGGAGCAGGGAGCGAGCAATGGGAGCTCACCCCGTCACAGGGATTCAAACCGCCAACCTTCTGATCGGCAAGTCCTAGGCTCTGTGGTTTAACCCACAGCGCCACCCGCATCCCAAGACATAAAAGAGTGGTGCTATTACTTCCCTTGATCTGAACACTATACTTCTGTTGATGCAGCCTAAAACAGTGTAGGCTTTTGTTGTGGCTGCATCACACTGTAGACTCATGTTAAGCTTGTAATCTACCAAGACCCCTAGATCCTTTTCACATGTACTGCTAGTAAGCCAGGTGTTCCCCTTCCTCTATTTATGCATCTGGTTCTTCCTGCCTAAGTGCAGAACCTTACATTTGTCCCTACTGAAATTCATTTTGTTCGCTTGCACCCAGTTCTCCAATCTTCTGTGGCATTAGCTACCCCTCCCAGTTTGGTGTCACCTGCAAATTTGATGAGCATCTCCTCAATCCCTTCATCCAAGTCATTTATAAAGACATTGAACAACAACGGGCCCAGGACAGAACCCTGCGGTACCCCACTTGTCACTTTTTTCTAGGATGACAAGGAATCATTAATGAGTACTATTTGGGTTCGGTTAGTCAACCAGCTACAAATCCACCTCACAATTATTTCATTCAACCCACATTTTACCAGTTTGCTCGTGAGAATATCATGGGGGACTTTGGTCTGTGATAGTTGTGAAGACTTATGTGGGAATGGTTAATGAAGCTAAGTATAGCCCTGTAGCTGGGTCAGGCCAAAGAACCACCCAAAATCCACAATGGCCAACCAGATATTCATGAGATGCCCACCAAGGCAGGTGTGGCAAATCCCTTTCAGCTTACATTACCTTGTGGGATACATTCCAGTGTTGGGCAGGGCCAGAGACAAACATGAGTGGGTAGCTGATTCTGCCACTCTCCCCTTTCTTCACACTCTTCAGACAAGTGAGCAGGAGGCATTATCACATATCAATACACTTGAGCTTGGCTCTTTGCTAGGGAAAGGCGGGTGGTCTGTGAAGGATGGGTGGCCCAGGGAAAGTCCCTGTGAGAAGTTAAAGGAGGCCTGCGGAATCACATTTACATACCCTCCAACATTTCTCCAATGAAAATAGGGACGTCTTATTCAATAGTAAAAAGGTAAAGGGACCCCTGACCATTAGTCCACTTGTGACCGACTCTGGGGTTGCGGCGCTCATCTCACTTTACTGGCCGAGGGAGCCAGCGTACAGCTTCTGGGTCATGTGGCCAGCATGAGTAAGCCGCTTCTGGTGAACCAGAGCAGCGCATGGAAACGCCGTTTACCTTCCCACCGGAGCGGTACCTATTTATCTACTTCATTTTGACGTGCTTTCGAACTGCTAGGTGGGCAGGAGTAGGGAGCGAGCAACGGGAGCTCACCCCATCACGGGGATTCGAACTGCCAACCTTCTGATCAGCAAGTCCTAGGCTCTGTGGATGTAGCCTACCTTGATTTCAGCAAGGCATTTGACAAGGTGCCCCATGATATTCTTGTAAAGAAGCTGGTAAAATGCGGTCTTGACTATGCTACCACTCAGTGGATTTGTAACTGGCTGACTGACCGAACCCAAAGGGTGCTCATCAATGGTTCCTCTTCATCCTGGAGAAGAGTGACTAGTGGGGTGCCACAGGGTTCTGTCTTGGGCCCGGTCTTATTCAACATCTTTATCAATGACTTGGATGATGGACTCAAGGGCAGAGAACTGGGCCAAAACAAACAAGATGAATTTTAACAGGGAGAAATGTAAAGTATTGCACTTGGGCAAAAAAAATGAGAGGCACAAATACAAGATGGGTGACACCTGGCTTGAGAGCAGTACATGTGAAAAGGATCTAGGAGTCTTGGTTGACCACAAACTTGACATGAGCCAACAGTGTGACGCGGCAGCTAAAAAAGCCAATGCAATTCTGGGCTGCATCAATAGGAGTATAGCATCTAGATCAAGGGAAGTAATAGTGCCACTGTATTCTGCTCTGGTCAGACCTCACCTGGAGTACTGTGTCCAGTTCTGGGCACCACAGTTCAAGAAGGACACTGACAAACTGGAACGTGTCCAGAGGAGGGCAACCAAAATGGTCAAAGGCCTGGAAACGATGCCTTATGAGGAACGGCTAAGGGAGCTGGGCATGTTTAGCCTGGAGAAGAGGAGGTTAAGGGGTGATATGATAGCCATGTTCAAATATATAAAAGGATGTCACATAGAGGAGGGAGAAAGGTTGTTTTCTGCTGCTCCAGAGAAGCGGACACGGAGCAATGGTTCCAAACTACAAGAAAGAAGATTCCACCTAAACATTAGGAAGAACTTCCTGACAGTAAGAGCTGTTCGACAGTGGAATTTGCTGCCAAGGAGTGTGGTGGAGTCTCCTTCTTTGGAGGTCTTTAAGCAGAGGCTTGACAACCATATGTCAGGAGTGCTCTGATGGTGTTTCCTGCTTGGCAGGGGGTTGGACTCGATGGCCCTTGTGGTCTCTTCCAACTCTATGATTCTATGATTCTATGATTCTATGATTCTATGATTCTATGATTCTATGATTCTATGATTCTATGACCCACAGCGCCATCCACGTCCCATTATTCTATATACTGTGTATCTGAAGAAGTGTGCATGCACACGAAAGCTCATACCAAGAACTGACTTAGTTGGTCTTTAAGGTGCTACTGGAAGGAATTTGTTTTGTTTCCATTATTCTATAGTACTAACAACAATAATAATTGTATTATTTATACCCCGTTCCTCTGACAGGGTTGCCCCAGCCACTCTGTGTGGCTTCCAACATATATAAAAACATAATAAAACATTGAACATTAAAAAAAACTTCAATATACAGTGTTACCTCTGGTTACGTACTTAATTCATTCTGGAGGTCCGTTCTTAACCTGAAACTGTTATTAACCCAAGGTACTATTTCTGGGTTAGTGGAGTCTGTAACCTGAAGCATATGTAACCTGAAGCATATGTAACCTGAGGTCCCACTGTACAGGGCTGCCTTCAGGTGTCTTCTAAAGGTTGTATAATTACTTATCTCCTTGGCTCAGGGGGTCACATAACTCCAGTGTTTATTTTCTGGGGGAACGCAGGGGTACACATACCCCTAAACATTTTGTGAATCTAAGTTTGGCCTCATTGAGGGGCAGTATTTCAATATGAGTAGGAAAATGAGAGTACCTACCCCTAAACATTTTTTTTAGAAAAAAAAAGCACTGCGTAACTCCATATCCTCCAACATTTCTTTGATGAAAATAGGGGTGTTCTAAGGAAAAGTGGGACATTCCAGGATAAAATCAGAAACAGGGATGGCTCCTGTAAATCTGGGGCTGTCCCTGGAAAATAGGGACACTTGGAGGGTCTGCATTTAGGTCCTGGGCCTGAGGTTCCCTGCCCTGATTTAGGACTTTACAGGCCACTACCACCACCTTGAATTTGTATATGAAACCCCGTATCAGGGGAATAAAAGTTTTGCAATGTTCATTCAGGCATCAAGCCTTCTTAGCAAGCAAGATCAAAACACTTTGCAATGCAGCTCAGTCCAAGTCCGTTGGAAGGGAGCTGAGGGGTCTTGTGAAATGTTTTGCTTTGACCAAGCAAGAGATGAAACTCTTGGAAAACCTCAATTACCAATAACATTTTTAGGAAACTTGGCTGAAGATTAAATTGGCCACAAGAAATGCAAAGCTGGGAGCTCAAATTTCAAAGCAGGAAGATAATGATCAGCATTAAAATGTGGCGTCTCTTAAAATGAGAGAGTGATAATCTCTTGGGGAGGGTTACACACCCTCATCATCTAGGGCTGGTCTTTTGTAGTTGCTGTGCTAAAGCTGCATAGGGACCTATATTGACCTTGTTCTTTAGATAGCTCAGTTAGTTAGAGCATGGTGCTGTTAACACCAAAGTTACAGGTTCAATCCCCACAAAGGACAGTTGCATAGGAGGTTGGATTAGATGATTCTCAGAGGTCCATCCCAACTTTATGATTCTATGATTTATGATTCTATGACTATGGTGTTACAGAGCAAAAGTTAGTTTTGCACTGGAGGCTGTCTTGCTCTACTGGCATAGGTTTTGGTGCATGACTTCATTGTTGATGGAGGATGCTTGTTCAGTGCAACAAAAGACTTTTCTGTGTCAAGCTAAACTGGCTCAGGAGCTCCCATTGGTCTGCAAGGGCTGGTGGGGAGGGAAGTGAGTTGATGTTTGAAGAAAAGGAACTGAATTCAAATCCTGCATTTTTATTTTTATTTGCATATTTTATTACTGATTGAAAACCTTTCTCTCAGGGTTTCTGCAAATTAGCATTTGAGAGGATGGGGACAGGAAGCTGTATAACCTTGCTATTGATATCTGCCCTGAGGGAGAAGGAAGGGAACCAGTTTGGGCTTTTGAGGTTCCTTGCCCTATGTGCAAATCTGCACCCTTGCAGCTCCAGTCACTAACGTCTCCAAACCCAGGTCCAATTACACCTTCTGAGCACTTCCTCCAGCTAAGGTGCGGAACCTCTGGTCTATAGGTACTAATTAGACCTGCCAGACCATTTGGGCCAAGCCATGTCCATCTGCGCTACATCATATATGATGTCAATGGTGGGACAGGTAAAGTATCAGGTGGGACAAAAAGGGGAATTGTAGTCCCTGCCCATCAGCTGACTGGTTGTGCCTGCAAAACCTTTGAAAGGCACTTTGTAGTCCCGACTATCAGCTGATTGTTGGGGCTTCAAAGCACAGCTCAGGGATCTCTGCAAACTTGAAGAGAGCTCTGTACAGTGGAAACCCCAACAAACAGCTGGATTCAACTTCACTAGGAAATTCTTCTTTGGGAACTTCCAGATATTGTTGGACTCCCAACTGCTATCAGCCCTGCAAGCATGCCCAATAGTCAGGAATGATGGGACTTGTAGCCCAGCAACAACAGACCCTCCAAGTGTCCCTATTTTCCAGGGACATCCCTGATTTAGAGAAACCATCATGATTTCTGATTTGATGCCAGAATGTCCCGCTTTTCCTTAGGATGTCCCTATTTTCATTGGAGAAATGTTGGAGGGTCTGGAGTTATCCAACCCGCTGAGCCATCTGAAGGCAGCCCTGTATAGGGAAGTTTTTTATGTTTAATGTTTTATTATGTTTTAATATATGTTGGAAGCTGCCCAGAGTGGCTAGGGAAACCCAATAAGAAGTGTGGGATATACATAGTAAAATTATCATTATGGAATGGGATGTCCCTATTTTCATCAGATAAATGTTGGAGGGTATGCAACAACTGGAGGACCAGAGGTTCCTGATTCCAGGTTGTGCAACAGGCTATGTAGCAGCAAGTATTGGGGCTCCAGCAGTCTGTTGCACCACCAGAACAAGCCCTTTTGGAGGCAGCCACCTCAAGAGGGATGGAAGATTTGCACATGGGTACTGTGCCTGCCTCCCTGTCTCCTGCCTGCTTTCTTGCAGCAGCAGTGCCTCCGCCTCCTTGGTATACAATGCCAACACCTTTTTTATAGGGGGGGAAAGCACTGGTGGCACCTATAGGTGTGTCCAATCGAGGCAGAGAATCATGCTGTTGTTTCACAGAATCATTTCTAGACTAGTATTGCTATAATAAATATTAGTATAGCAATACTGGGCCTTGCAGGGCTAAAATAATCAATGCTTTCTTGACTCGTGTTAGCAGGGTACGGTAATTTCATTCTGTCACACTCAAATTGTCCAATTATTGAGTTGTTTTGCTTTTGCTTCGTTATGTGTTTTGTGCTTTCATTTTGTATTTTTATGTTTACAGTAAAGCTGATCCTCTGTTAAGCAATGTTCTTGTCCTGGCTTCTTCTCTGAAATAACCTGACAACCTTTCAGGAACTGGCAGTGACGTTTGGTTTTTGGAAGGCAGTTGAGCAATGTCCTGCTGACTGTTACAGTTGAGTAGTACATAGAACTAATCATTTGCAATTTTGCTGCTAGCCAAGATTACAAACTGTGATTTGGAGCTAGTGTGTTTGTGTGGGGGGCGGTAAGAATTCCCTTTGGGGGTTCAATATAGAGGCTTACACCAAGTTCCCAACTGATCAGACTTCATTCAGTGAAACATTACAGTACAGAGTCCTGGGAGCTCTCCTTTACAACACAAACTACGGTATATTGGGGGGGGGGGGAATATGTCATATTGGCTGTTTTATCCTCTCCTCAACCATCTTCTGCTGCCCTTCACTCCACCATTCCTCATCCAGCCAAAGCTCTTTCTCTTTATTGTATGTGCAGAGTTGCCTTGTGTCTTATCTGGAGTTGTTTTCCACTCTAAGACCGTTCACCTTTTACCGGGTGTATAGAGTTACAGCCAGTCAGCCGAGCCTCAACAGCCTTCTGGTGTAAAGGGAGGCACTTGACTTCCCTCTCATGTCACTGCCGGCCGTGTCATCAGTGCTGGGGACATCCCCAGCCAATCTGCTGCCAGGGGGACATGGCCGTAGTCCGTATAATTACACTGCAACCGGCCATCTCATTGACCGGGAACTTAATTCTCTGTGTCTTTATTAATTTATTTAAAGAACAACAAACTGGTGATTGCTTTAACTTTTTGATATGTGGTGATTTGAATCATGAGGATGCATTAGAAGAACTGCTGAGTCTTGAATGAGTCTTGCTTTGGAATTGAGGACTTCATTAGATTTTCTTCTGCCTTTTCATTTTATTTTGTTCTAAGGGCTTGTTAGAGATACCGTGATACCTCTGGTTAAGTACTTAATTCATTCTGGAGGTCTGTTCTTAACCTGAAACTGCTCTTAACCTGAAGCACCACTTTAGCTAATGGGGCCTCCCGCTGCCATGCAATTTCTGTTCTCATCCTGAAGCAAAGTTCTTAACCCGAGGTACTATTTCTGAGTTAGCGGAGTCTGTAACCTGAAGCGTATGTAACCTAAAGTGTATGTAACCCGAGGTATGACTGTAATGTGTAAGCATGGTGTCAGCTCCCCAAAAAAGGTCAACAACTTTGGGGTTCCCTCCCTTAAAAAAGGTTGCCAACTCTGGGAAAGGGGGGGGGGGGCGCCACAGGGATCTTTGCACCACCGCGCCGGATATGCTTAAGACGGCCCTGAAGATGTGTCTATTCAACACACACTGAAGCTCTAATTATCACTAACTTTAACTTTTGCATCTCATTGTCATTCACCTCCTTTCTTGCATTTCATTTCATGCATCTAACAAAGTGTGCTTGAAAAGTCCACACACAAAAAACAACATTAGCTTGAAGGTGCCATGGGACTATGTCTTGTTTTTGCTGCAAGAGAGTAACATGGCTACTCCTCCGGAAATTTCCCCAAAATATTTGAAAACGGAAAAAATACTAATTTTATTTTTAATGTCCCTTTTCTTAAAAATAGCCCTCACAATTATTAAGAGCAGATGTAGGAGAAATATTTTAATAGGCTTTTTGTGCGTGTATGTGTGAATACCACATCCCTTCATAAATATATTTATATATAAATACACATTTATCAGAACAATTCCGGTGGGGCTTTCAGGGGAACTGAACACTTAAGATTAAAGAAACCCCGATATACAAGCCCAGAGTGGCTGCGAATTAGCTCAGTGCCGAGTGCAGGTGTACTAAACATTTCACAAAGATCAAAGCAACAAATACTTTGTGTGTGTGTTGCATCTTCTCATTGAAACTGTAAGGTTTGAGCTTATGTCCTCAGCTAACTGTAGAAACACCCACCAAGGCTTTGACATAAGGTCTTCTGGCTTTGTTAGTTCCAGCCACTCACAACCATAATGTTATTTCAACATATCTTGAGCTTTTAATTCCCCCTTTAATATATTCTCAAAGGAGCAAAATGGAAAAAATGAAAAAAAGAAACGTATTTCCACCGTGCGACAATGCTTCTGACATCTGCTTCCAAGTGTTATTAATCATCTCACAGTGTAACAATCTGAGAACTCAAGTACATTGTACCTTTTGGAAAAAATGACTCTATATAATTGCTTCCCATAACAATCCTTGCCCTTTTCTTTTAATGATCACAGCTCTGTGGGCATTTAAGGAAAGGAATTATCATAGCCCACCTAGGCTTCCAGTCAATCAGTTCAGCTGAAAGTCACCACCTACAACAACCCTTTGTTATTACTAGCTGCTAGGGTGTGAACAGAAAATTCAGTTTGACCCTGGATTTGGCAGTTTTGGGAGGGAAAGCCAGATTTAGCTCAAGTCTGAATCTGAATCCAAATTTGGGGAAACTTGTGCTTTATATTGCACTATTATGGAAAATTCTTCTTCTTTTAAAAAAAGCTATAACTTGTTTTCTTTTTGACAGAACTGGATGTAATTTGCAGGAATATTATCCCCTTATGAGTTAATAAATCTTGCTGAATCCCCTCCCCCAAAAAAGCTGTTGGGGAGGGGTGTTTAACTGTGCATCTTTGATTTTTTTAAAAGAGTCATTTATATCCTACAATTATTATTATTATTGGCACATTTGGATGAAATCCGCAAGTGTAATCATGCCTGAGATAATGAACACCACCAAATTTCAGAAGCATAACTGCTGTGGTTTTTCCTGCAGGGGCAGCCTATACTTTACAGGGTTTTAAAACATGATTCATTTTAACTCACCTATGGTTTTGTGGCTGATTTGTATGAAAATAGCACAGGGGTGCCCCCAAATCGGTTAGAACGACAAACAAGGTGTTGGTTGTTTGTTTTCTGCTAAGTGCCTTCAAACTTGAGGGAAGAACTAAACAGAATCCACTTCCTTCCCTGTGGTTTTGTGGGCAGTGATTTTCATGTGAAAATGGCACTCATCATAGAGCTGCTCCTAGGAAAGCAACTGCAAAATTTCAGGATAACTGAAGGGACTTGGGAGCGATGATGCATTGCGGGGGGGTGGGGGGGAGGACCTCAGCATCAGTTTCTATTCTGCTCAATTAGCAGTGCAGCAAAAGTCACAGAAACTAATTGCAAAACTGATTTTAATGGGGGTGGATGTGTGAGCATGTGGCACAGGGATAGAATGACTTGTATGCCCAGCATTTTCTAAGCAAGCAGCACTAGCAGTTCCAGCAAATATACTATTGCACACCATCCCAGTCTCTGAGTGGTGAGAGACCCCAGGGGTTCCAGGTGCTTATCCAGGGTTCTGTTTTCTTGGAATGAAGGTCAGCAGAGACTGTGGTATCTTTAGGATATATAGTTTTGCTTACACATATATACAACCTGAGCCTAAGAAGGAGGGGCTCACAGCATTAAGATTCCCAAAGATCCTGCTTCTCCATTAGTCACAGCTTTGGATCCAGCACAGAGCAAGGAGATTCCTGTGTCCCCAGCCTGCTTCCAGCTGAGCTTACCCACACTATTGCTCTCCTACCTAGCAGCTAGATGGGGGAGGGGGAGAAAGGTCCACCCATTACCCTGGAGGACACTATCACTTAGTTATAGCTCTTACAGCACAGCTCAGTTTTTTGGTATGCTGATGAGGACATTTATGTGGCCAGCTAAGGCCATTGCCTCACAAAGATTCTAACCCTCCCTAGATACAGGACACCAAGAACGGGATGACTGACTTTCCCAAACCCATAACTTCACCCACCAATCCCATTGGGCATGTGTTTTGGAGTTGTATCCAATCTCTCACCACAGACAGATTGGATACAGCTTCATTTGGAAGCCAGGTTAGGTTGCGCCACCCCCATCCCACAACTGCTCCATCCTTCCAGCTTTGAGCAAGTCACCTGCAGCTGATTGCCCAGAGCCCTTGCCTCTGCCACACCCCAAAGAGTGACCCCAAATATGATGAAGGGAGGCACATAAATGTTCTAAATAAATAAATGTTTTAACAAACAAACCCCCAATCCAAGGGCATCAGCGTTGGATTAGATGGACCAACGCTTTGACTCAGTAGAAAGGTCCCAGGTTCAAACAAACATTTGATTGGTTACTTAATAATGGCAGTAAGAATATTAATATCAGAAATTGGAAATGTGCAAAAGTGGTGTGATGTAATTTGGGAGATAGCACTTTCTGAAAAACCGACACAAAAGATTTGCATGGCCAGAGGGCAAAAAAACTGAGACACTTTCATGGCGGGCTGGTAGCCATTTATCCAGCAAACAAACGACTCTGTAAGACAAACTGTACCAGCCGCATTCTGTAATGTGTCCTTTGTATTAGCAACTTTTGGATTCTCTCCATTTCAGTGCTTACATAAACAAACACTATTATTATTTAGATCTGAAATATACTTTCAGGTTGGGTAAAAGGAGTGGGGAGGGGCTCTTTAGTTTGTCATTTTTCTCCTTTCTATATGTAAAATAAAATAAAATAAAATATTGAAATATGTAGAAAGGAAAGGTCCCATGTTCAACCCCCAGCCAAAACCCTAGAGAGCCTCATTTGCCTCACTTGATGTAAGATGGCTTCCTTTGTTCCTCACTTACCTTTGCATGCTCCTGTCCATGGGTATTTTCTGACACTGCTTTGAGGCAAGTGTTGATTGGCTTGCAGATGCCCACTAAGATGTGAACTTGTTGTTTATTTATTTAGAGCATTTTTACACACACACACACACAGTCAAAAAGGCACCAGGAGCAGCTTACATAGAATCAAAACAATACAGTCCCCACCCACAGACTTTCAATCTAACAACAACAACACACAAGGGGAAAGGAACAGGGAGAGAAGAGGAAAACAACAACAACAACAACAGCAGCAGCAGCAGCAGCAGCAGCAGCAACAACAACAACAACAACTCAGGCACTAATTTCTAAACAGGTGTTCCTATAATGCCCACTGGTACAGTTGAGGGGCAGGAGTGGGCAGGTGGAGCTGGGTCTCCATCAAAGGTGATGGATTGTGCCTTCTGCTTCCTGTTTCTTCCCTTGAGGCAGCCCGAGGGAATGGTTGCCCCTAGGTGACAGCTGAGGGGAGTCCTGCCCTAGTGATCTTTCCCCTAGAAAGGAGTTGGACTGTGGTGAGTCTGTGCTAAGCTTACCCTGGAGCCAAACATGTTTATGCCCTCATGGCATCAGAATGCAAAGCGAAAACAGACCTTTCTTTCGCTGTCTGGCAGAGAGGTGGTAGGCATGTCTTCACTGAACTGCAAATGCAGAAGTGATGACAACATTGGTCTGAGCAGCTAATTTTCTCTCTCTCTTTATGGATGATATAAATTCCACTTAGCAGTGGTATCATCGCAACTCCTCAAGCCGTGTGGTTTCTGCCAAGCCTTTCTCAAGTAGCTCTTGAGCTTCACCCCTATATGTACCAGGCTTACCGACAGAAGGTTCCACCTGACACATTTCATTGCTTACTTAAAGCTTGCTGTCTCATCAACAATAGGATAGTTGTTTCTGCACATAGAGCCACCTGGCTCCAGCTCTCCTTATGAAATGGCTGTCATTCCAAGGCCCCGGTCCTGTCTAATTGTCTTTCCATCATTTGAGGTAATCAAATCCTAAAATGACTACTAAGTATGTTAAAAAAGGATTTAGGCTTTTTAATTTTGCTTAACTGGAATGATTTTAATTATACTCCTCATAGTGCTTGCCAAACATATGGCTGGGTGACTCATTTCACCAAATGTTATGGCATCACAACTCCCTTTCTTGGCAAGGGGGATCCCGAAGTCATGCTTTCGGTGGCTCAAGAGATCAAGAGCAATATTCTTTGCTCTGGTCCTTTTTAAGCATTCCAGAGTTATTTGACCACCACACCTTTGTCCCTCTGAGGGGTTCAGGATGCTGAACGTGATTTTTATCCTTGCAAGGAAGGCTAAGCTGAGAGACAGCTAATTATCCAGCTATTTCCAAGCACAGAACTCTACTTACTACCCATCAGGCATAGCCCATGTGGCGCCTTCTAAATGTTGCTGAAATACAACTCCCATCAGCTCTGTCCATTGGCCATGCAGGCCGGGGCACATGGGAATTGTAGTCCAACAATGCCTGGAGGGCACCATGTTAGCTACCCCAGTGCTACATCTGACTGGTTCTCACAAAATACAATGTGGTTTGCTTACTGTTGGAGTCCAGACAGATGTTACTAGTAAACAAAGCACTTTCCTAAAGTACCAATTTCTAGATAGAAACAAGTTGGTGTACAAGTGATCTCATGGCAGAGGGGTCTTGGTTTCCATAATTTTTATAATTTATTTAGTTCCTGTACTTCAGATGCAATAGGAGCATGGTGCATATGGAGAGTCTAATGCTCTAAAAGTGGGAAGGACCCAAGCAGTTGTCTCTGGTTGGGCTGGCGGGGGTTGGGGTTGGGGTGGGGCACAGAAAGTGATTCATTTATTGCATTTATATCCCACCTTTCCTCAAAGGAGGTCAAGGTGGAATACATAGTTCTCCTCCTCCTCATTTTATCCTCACAACAACCCTGTGATGCAATCTAGGCTGAGAGTGAGTGACTAGCCCCAAAGTCACACAAAGTGAGCTTCATGGCTAATTGGGGATCTGAACCTGGGTCTCCTAGGTTGTAGTCCAAGACCCTAACCACTGTACCAGCAGCTGGCTCTTAACAGCTCTTCTCGCTGAATAAGTGTTTGCTCATGCCTAGCATATAGTTTCATGTGATATAATTCCAAAAAGTAGAAATCATGAACCAGTTGCTCGTCAGACCTATAAATAGGAGACGGCAATAAAACCACAACAACAGAAAGTTAATGGCTTTATTGCTTACTTTAGGAAGAATTCCGTAAGGGAGGAAGCTTGAATAAAAGTGTGGAGCTATTTATACTTAATTTGTTTTAAAGGGTTTTGTCCCATTCATATGCAGGCTATAAACCATTTTAACTACTGGTGGAAAGTTGCCAGTACTACCAGAGGAAGTGCTTGGCCTTTTAATTTTGGATTCTGGGCTTTGTAGTGGGAGGAGAGAGAGAGGAAGAGGACACAGAAAATGATGGGGGGGGGGAAGCTACCCACACAAAACCAACATTTGCAGAGGCAAATAACTCCTTAGCAAGTTTCTAGAACCTGTTTTTAAGATCTAGATTTGTGTTGCAGTAAAATGTATTTCTGCACAGATTTGTCATAAAGAAATATTAAATAAAGCTATAGCAATGAAACTAGGGGTGACTATGAAATTTGGTTTAGGTTTTCATTTGAACATGAACCTACCTATTCCACACTTCCTGAAATAATATACAAATGAAAACACGGCTGACCCCCAATATTCACACTTCTCCAAATTTTGCAGTGCAAAAGATGGGTACAAAATTGCATACATATATGAAAATATACAGAAATCCTTTCTATCATAGAATTGCAGAGTTGGATCAAGGGAAATTTCTTGCAAAGATGTGCATAATAAGTAGGCTAAATTGCATACAGCTTACCAGCCAGACACATATTTGCAAGCAATTACATACAAAGACGTGTATAGTAGAAGAAAAGTGGCAGTGAATTAAAAAAAAAAAATCAAACAGTGATGTGAAAATGTGGTGAAATGAAGTCCCCTTTTGCAAAACAAGGAACAGAGGGAAATCAAGATGGACAGGTATGGAGCAGGTCTGACCCAGTGGGAAATTTTATTTAAAGTTTAGCTCCCCCCCCCATCCCAAGTCCCTTTGCTTGTAGAGAAGGAAAGTAAATGCTTGCATTGTGTCCTCTACCCTCTTTCTCACTTTGGTGAACCTTTTTCCACCTTCCAGCATTCTGTCCAATGAATGCAGAACTGCTGGGGCAACTGACAACCAGTAGGCACTTATTTTCCTTATTATCTATTTTATTAATATGAAATGGAATAATTTTCAATGTATTCTGCTAAATGTGCTTGGATTCCAGCTGTTCTACATTGAATCTCCCCCTCTCCATCTTCAGAGGTGCTGTCAGGTCCTCACACCACATTCCTGGTGTGTGGCTTGTATTCCTGGCTGTACGCCGCATGGGGTCCCTGTGCTCCACGTAGATGCTGATCTAGAATGTGAATGTTCGTTCTTATATCATGGAAATCCCTGTTAGGCAAACTGGGAGAATAGCTATAATTAAGAACAGGCTAGTAAGACCAAAGGCTTAGCACCAAATGTTGTGGTGAGACAATATGAACTTTTAAAAAATGTGAACCATACGCTTCAGATCTAATTAGAATTAGGAAGGGAAAAGCTGATAGTGTATTCCTTAGAAAGCCTTCATTCATTCATTCATTCATTCATTCACTG
The DNA here is from genome assembly GCF_964252035.2 of Podarcis erhardii. NCBI lineage: Eukaryota > Metazoa > Chordata > Lepidosauria > Squamata > Lacertidae > Podarcis > Podarcis erhardii. Next base: position 29,394,270 of record NC_138504.1, read on the forward strand.
TTTTTATTTCCCACCCCTCCTCCAACCAAGAGCACAAGGCAAGTGACAGCATAAGTAATGAAACAAAGCAACAAAACTATTAGCCACAGTTGAGGAAGTTGGGTATGTTGAGCCTGGAGAAGAGGAGACATGATAGCCATCTTCAGATATCTGAAGGGCTGTCACATAGAACATGGAGCAAGCTTGTTTTCTCCTGCTCCAGAGCGGAGGACCTGAACCAATGGATTCAAATGGTAAAGAAGTAGATTCAGGCTGAGCTTTCTTATGGTAAGAGCTGTTCGGCAGTGAGATGGACTCCCTCGGAAGATGAAGGCCTCTCCTTCACAGGAGGTTTTTTAACAGAGGTTGGATGGCCACCTGTTATGGATGCTTTAGCTATAATTCCTGCATTGTGGGGGCTAAACTAGCTGATTCTTTGGGTCCTTTCCAACTTTACCTTTTTATGATTCTGTGATTCCTGTTTTATGATTCTGTGATTCAGAGAATTGTCCATTTATTCCTATTCTTTGTTTCCTGCAGCTTAACCAATTCCTGATCCATAAGAGGGCCTCTCCTCTTATTCCCTGACTGCTAAGTTTATGTAGGAGTCTTTGGTGAGGTACTTTGTCAAAAGCTTTTGGAAAGTCCAAGTTACTATGTCAGCTGGATCACCTGTATTGATATGTTTGTTGACGCTCTCAAAGAACTCTAATCTTTTTATGAGACACAGTTTGTCCTTTCAGAAGCCATGCTGGCTCTGCTTGGGGGTTGTTCTTCTGAGTGCTTTGTTATTTTATCTTAACAATATTTCCCATCAAGTTTCTGGGATGGCTAACTGGCCCATAATTTCCAGGATCCCCTCCCTGATCAATTTTTAAACATTGGCATCACATTGGTTCCTTTCCAGTCCTCCAATATGGAGGCTGATTGGAAGGACAAGTTACATATTTTTGTTAGAAGATCAGCAATTTCACATTTGAGGTTTTTTTAGAATGCTTAGATGGGTGCCATCTGGACCTGGCAATTTGTCTGTTTTTATTTATTCCATTAGGCCTAGAACTTCAGCTCTTGTCATCACCATCTGTCTTAGTTCCCCAGACTTGCCTCCTGCAAAACTTAATTCAGGCGCTGGAATCTGCCCTATGTCTTCTGTCATGAAGGTGGAATTCATTCAGCCTCTCTGCAATCTTGCTATCCTCCTTTAGCATTTATTTGCCATCCAAGGGTCAAACTTCCTCTCTACAGCAGAGCTTTCCAAACTGTTAGTGTGTCAGCTGCAGTGTGTAGGTGTGTCATGCAAACGCTCCCCGTACTCTTCCTGGGGCTAGAAAGGAGTTAGTTTAACTTCTGATTTGCTAGGAAAACCTAATTACTGTGTTGTGAAATGAAGCATGTCTAAAACACGTGTTTTGGGGTGCCATGCAAGATTACAGACCTGAAAAAACATCTTTTGGGGGGCGGGGCAAAATCCCAGCATGAAATTGTGAGAGAGCAAGGCATCTAAAATGACTGCCATACCGTTTTTGTTAAATTTTTCAACTTTTTTGCTTCTGTTATATTTTTTCTTTTTTGTTGTGTTTTAACTGTTTGTATTTGTTGGTGTTTTGAAGTTTGCTGTATGTTTGACATGTATTGTTTCTTTTTTTGTATTGCTTTTTTCTTGTAAAACTTAATAAAATATTATTTTTTAAAAAATCACTGCCATACTCTCATGGGAAAAAATGGGGTATCTCGGTTTTTCTAGGGCAGTTGACAGGTATGCAAGACTTCCCTTGTTTTAAAAAAAATCATCAAGCCTTCTTGCCTCTAATAGCTCTTTTGTCTCTGCTTGGTAACCATGGTGTCCTCTTGGTACTCAGGGTTTCCTGATCTGTGGTATACATTTCAGGTGATTTCTAATATTGTGTTTTTAAGCAAGTGTTTAAGAGTGCTTTAACCTTCTTTGCCTTTCATCTTCCTCTTTATCAGTATCCTCATTTGGGGGAAGTTTCCTCTTTTAAAATCAAATGTGACCATGTTGGATTTTGTTGCTAATTGTCCGTTTACATGTATATTTAATTGAATAGCACTATGGTCACTACTCCCAACTGCTCCCAACAACACCCACACCTTGCACCTGGTCTTGGGCACCACTCAGGATTAGGTCCAGGGCCACCACCACTCCTCTGGTTGGACCCCACACCAACTGTTCTAGGTGACAGGCATTCAGGGCATGCATAGGTTTTACCTCTTTGTCATGAATGGAACACATATGTAGCCAGTCTATATGCGAGTCATTGAAGTCATAGATTACTACAACATCTCCTCTTTTGGATGCTTCCTTAATTTCATTCTTCATCTCAAGATTTCCCTGAATACTTTGGTCAGGGGGTTGATAGCACATCCCAGTATTTTGGGGATTTCAAGCTTGCTGGACTAAATGCTGCCTTTGATTTACCAAGTGACACCACCTCCAGTACTTCCTTCTCTGTCCTTCCTCAACCCTGTGTATCTGAAGAAGCATCTCCACCACTATCATGCAGCCTGGACACGGAGATCCAGCTCCAAGGATCTTCTGGCAGTTTCCTCAATGTGAGAAGTGAAGTTATGGGGAACCAAGCAGAGGGCCTTCTTGGTAGTGGTGCCTGATGTACCTCTGTTGGAAGTTCCACAACTTGCGGGCTACCACAGAGAAGGCCCTCTCCTGGGCCTTCACACAAACACCCTGAGCCTCTGTGGGTGGAGGAATTACCAAGAGGATCCTCTCTGCTGATTTCAGCAGCATGGGTGTTGCCAGGATTTATGTTCGGGGGGGCAGGACACCCACCTGTCATCATCCTCTGTCTCTCTCTAGCAGATTTGAATGAAATGTCTCAACAACAGTTGTTTTAAATTACTTTCATTTGACCCCAAGTACTCAGAAAAATCGGTCAAAACCTTTCTACAATTTCTATGTTTAGTTAAGTATTTTTATTTATTTACTTGATGTGGGGGCAGCTGCCCCCTGACTACCGCCATGCTCAGCACCAGAGGGGATCAGTAAGGAAGGAGACAGGCTTTCAGATATTTGGGAACCAAGTCATTTAGGGATTTAAATGCTAATGTTCAAACCTTGATTTGCACCCAGAAATGCAGCCGTTTGAAAACAGCAGTTATATGAGATCTCAATGAAACTTTAACTATCAATCTAGGTGCTGCATTTTTGAACAACTGAAGAACATCTGTCTTCAATGGTAGCCCCATGTAGAGCACACTGCAATAATTGAATCTGGAAATTACCCAAAAGGGTCATATGTGGCAAACCATCTGGAGCTGGGGGGGGGGCACTCTCAGCCACTGAATCCAGGAGCATGACAGCAGAACCTTTAGGAAAGAGTTCTAGAACATTCCTGAAGAGGTGCAGCATTCACAGAATGCTTGTGCCTACTGCCCTGTTGGTGTGACCAAAAAAGGAAAGAAAAAATTCACTTCTGCTAAAGGAGAGTGTCTTAAAACATTCCCTAACATTCTGTAATGGAAACAACCTAATTCCCAGCACACCTTGAGTATATTACTACCATTAATCATCTCCCAGTGTACCTTGTTCTCATATTCAACTTAGCCATGTTCTTAAAAAGAATACCATTTCTGTGATGTTCGTGCCTAGAACCAATTGACACCAGTAATATGCACTTGGGAAAGGAAAATCCTGCCATGGGTGCATTTGGGTGAAGGCAGAGATTCTTCCACTGGAACAAAGAGATCTGGGAAACAGACGCTGGCCAACAACACCTTTTCTCCTTCTTTCAAGATGTGGTCACAGATATTAAGCCCTTTCTTTGCAACTATTTTCCTCTCATAAACTCCTTTAAAACAAACTGCAAACATCTAAATAATGACTGGCTCTCTAACCTGGAATCAAAAAAGGCTTCACACTGGCTCCTCCCTTGGTCATTTGGTGCCTCTTCCCTTCAACTTGACCCTGATTTATGGCCCATCCATACTTTGGCTTGTCCCATGACTTCTAGGCACAGGTCCAAGAAGGTTTTCTTTGTCCTGCAGCTTTCTGTGGGAAAACCAGTGGTTTACTGCTGAATCCAAACAAACAGAAGAAACTGTTAAATTGGAACATGCAGAATAAATGATGCAAGGAGGGAGCTGAAGCCCAATATAGGAAAAGAGGTGGTAAGAGAACACCTAGCTACTTTGAATGAATTCAGATCTCCAGGGCCTGATGAACTGTACCAAAAGTTGTAAATCTTAGAGCCTCTGTCTATAATCTTTGAGAATTCTCGGAGGTAAGGTCCCTGCAGACTGGAAGCATGGCAAGTGTTGTCCCCATCTTCAACAAGGTGGTGGAGAAAGAAGACCCAGATAACTGCTGACCAGTGGGTGGAAATGTCCTCTAAGATCACACACCACTTTTTAAAAGCCTTATTGTTAAGGGGAGGAGGCATTGGGAGGAGCACTGCCCACTGCTGGCACATGGTCATTGCATGGTTGGCAACCAGGAAGTGAGGCCCTCAGTATCAAAACTGCCCCCACCCTTAGTAATGTAGAAAGCTGCCTTATATTGAATCAGGTCATTGGTCTATTTAACTCAGAGTTTCAGGTATAAGTGTTTCCCAACCCTTCATGGAGATGCTGTTGGGGATTGAACCTAGGGACTTCTGCTTGCAGAGCAGATGCTCCACCTCTGAGCCACAGCCCTTTCTGTGATGTTGACACTATTCAACCAGACTAACCAGTGGTCTGGGCAAAAGCCAGGCAGAATTCCAATGAAAACATTGAGTCTTGGGCACTTGGGATCTGCCAGTGCTGCACGAACAGTGCAAATGCCTTTGTGAAACAGGGAAGCAACCATGGTTAAACGGAAGCATGTAATAGCATCCTCTGCTCCAGCTAGTAAAGAGAGGCTGCTTTTGTTTGGAAGAGAGGAGTGGAGGTGGAAAAAGTCAAAGGCTAGACTGACCACCTTTCACCTTGTTTTGGAAACTTTGGTGTGCTTCCTTTCAACAGCAACTTTTTCCATTCGGCTCCAAAAGGGCACAGACTGTCACTCCTGCACACAATGAATTGATTTTACGTGTCATGTTGAGCATTTGTTTTCCCACCCTGTCTTGAGTAGCTATTAGGCTCTGGTGCCTTCATGTGAGCCTTGTAATTTAAACTACTGCCAGGAAAAAAGTAATAACTCCTCTTAAACAGAGCATAGGTTTTAAAAGTTAATGAGAGCCATTTGAAGCCTGGCAGATTTTCAAAGGAAGGATGGAGGGTGAAGTCCAGCCTGATGTAATGAATAAATAAGGGGGAGAGGGTGGTTTATGGGATGGAAGGAGACATTCCCATTCTTCCCTAGACTGCAAATGCTCCTTGCTGATGCAGAGTGAGCAGGTGGAGATGGGATTTGTGTTCACTTGTTGCAAGGAACCTGACAAGGGGAAATAAGTTTCTAAATGCATCAGTGTTTTGTGGGTAGGGGGTGTATTGCAAGCCACCACCCACTCTTCCACTTTGGTCCATGTTAAGCAATTTATACAACCCCTCTGCTAAATGTGTCAGTGTGTGTGAGAAAATATTATAATGCTCCGCCCTGGCAGCGATAACTGGCAAAGTTAAATTATAAAGTTTGTTTAGGTTCAAGCCACTGTGGGGCTTGTTGAGAGTCATGAAAGGTCCAGAAAGGACAATGGAAGCAATATTGGGAATATTAGCAAAGGAAAGCAGTGGTGCTTTTGCTGCTTCTTAGTAAAGTGTTAGGGCAGAGCTCTCACAAGGATTATGGGTGTTAAAACTAGTTACATCTATGATTTATGGTCCTCCAGAGATTTTCACGAATTTGTACACTTGCTAATAATTAGTGATGGGCACATTCCCCAGCTCAATTTGTATTTGGCTTGGCCTTTCTAAGCATTGGCAAACACTGGGGAAAGTTCATTTTTTTTCACCCCCTGGGGGTTCTTTCTAGGTCCATAATGTTTCTGCATTATTGCACTGGCCTCTGGGAATTGCAGTTTCGTTGCTGTAACACATGATTGAATTTGACCCCTAAGGTAGTTTCCCTCAATGCCAAATAGGAACTTTGGGGGTGAGCGAGTGTCCTGGAACATTCTCTCTCCTACTTGTTCCCTAATGTGGACTTGTTTACATGCATGCGTACATGCGCGCGCGCACACACACACACACATACACATGTTTGCAGCCTCAATCCTAACCAGAGCCCTATTTCAAAACTTAGAAAAAGGGAGAGATCAACCTGGCCTCTTCCACTGAGTAGTACATGTGCATAATAAGTCCCTGTTTTTTCAGGCATGGTGAGGACAGATGCAAATAATTCATTCAGCTTTTCTGCAATCACCTTATCCTCCTTCAGCACACCTCTGACTCCCTCGTCAAAAAAAGTTTCAGCTGCCTCTCCAGCCAGCCTCCCACTACTAATATAGCAAAATATTTTTGCTGTTGTGGGCCTTTAATTTAATTTTTTAATGATGCACCCTCAAATTCTTTTTAGCATCCCTTGCTGCCCGCTTGCACTTCATTTGTCAATAGTTTTGTCCCCTGTTTTCTCTTCATTTAATCAATACATTTTTAGTCGTTTAATCAAGTTTTTTGAAGGAAGCTTTTTTGCCTCTAATAGCATCTTTGCATAACAGGACACACACCCCTTTTTTTTTTTGCAAGAGGACAGCATCCAAAATAGCTGCTGTGATCTCACACGATTTTAGGCTGCACTTTTTGTGGGCATGGTGCCCAAAAATGCCTGTTTTGGGGCACTGTGCAAGATCACTGCCCTGAAAATGTGCCTTTTTGGGACAGTGATTTTCCAAAGCACCCCAAAATGCACCATTGTGGCCCCCCAAAAAACCCTTTGGGGGGGCTTGATCTCACACAGGTCATATGACTTGCATGGGAGTGTGGACCTTGGAGATGGCATGTTGGAAGTTACATCTTTGATTCTACTTGGCAGCCAATCCTCTTGGCCTTCATTGTACCTTTTCTGATCCATGGTATACACTCCAGCTGAGCTTCTAATAGCTGAATTTGATAGTGCTATGGACACTGTTCCAAGCAGGTTCAGCAACACTTTACATCTTGCACCAGGTCCTGGTTGCCGTCTAAGCTTATGATCAGGGTCTCTACCTCTCTGGCACCAGCGCCAAGTGGGGTGGGGAGGAAGGGGGCCCAGAACAACAAAAATGAAGGAGCCAGGTTCCCCCAAAGTTCTGTGGTGGCCACAAGTGCACAACACAGGGCACCCGCAAGATACATAAAAGGTATGGTATATTAGATCACTATGCAAACAACTACAATTCTACATATGAATATCCAGTATACAGTGGTACCTTGCTTTTCGAACTTAATCCAATCTGGAAGACCGTTCAAGTTCTGAAATGTTCAAAAACCAAAAGCTCCATATGGAAAACTCAATATGGAAGCTGCGTGGCATGTCCGACTTCTGGAAAGTGTTCAAAAACTGAAGCATCGTCATTAGAAAATGGAAACATTTGCCAACAGAGACGTTTGAAAACTGAGGTACCACTGTATAGTTATATAAATGTTATTATTATCTAAATACAAATATGTATTTATAACCTAGTATATTTTTAGTAAATAGAAGCTGGCACAGAAGGCACCTGCTGAATTTCCAGTTGCAGAAAGTGCTTGCAGTTTAAAGCCATTTAGGTTGCTGGCCATCACTGCCTCCTGCAGGAGCAAGATTCACAGTTTAACTACCTGCTGCATGAAGCAGAAACTTCTTTTCTCTGTCGTGACTCTTCCAACATTCAGCATCATTGGAAGTCCCTGAGTTCTAGTGTTAGGAAAGATGGGAAAATCTCTATCCATTTTCTCCATTCTATGTGTACTTTTATAAACTTCTATCATCTCACCTCTTACCTCTTCTCCAAACTAAAACATAAAATAAAATTCCATCTTTGAACAAAGGTGGCAAAGTGACTGGCAGAAAGATCAATGAAGTCAGAAAGGCTGAACTGAAAGTTCAAGGAGAGAAAAGTACCTTCCACAAAAAAAAAATCTTTTTTTAAAAAAATCAACCCATTTTTCCCCTACATAAGAGTGTTCTTCTTTTTCTACTCCTTTTATTTTTCTTCTTTCAATGAATTAGAAACAAATATGGTGACAATTATAGAACTGTGTGAAAAGCAGAGAACGGTGTTCGGCCTCACACTACGTAGCTGGCCTTTAGAACAGCAAAAAGTTTCCATAACAGCTTCCTTTAAAAATAAAGTCAGGAATTTTGAAAATTTGTGAAATATAACGTTCCACCAAATAGCCCGATTGATGTTACAGATACACCAGTGTGGTTTACAGAGAAAGAATGCCAGAATTATTCTGCCTCTCTCTCTCTCTTCCCCATTTGTCTGTCTTTGAAGTATTTTTATACTTGCATACCAAGGAATGTGAGGGTGTTGGTTGGGAAAGTTGATGCTTTGCCCTTTTGGCTACCGGGGGATGGGTGGGGATACTCATGGCCATGCGGCTTCCAAGAAAATGGGGGGGGGGGAGAGAGAGAGAGAGAGAGATGGGAAGTGAAGCAATGAAAAAAATGACATGCATGTGAAACAGGCCTTCTCTGACCCCTTTCATGCTCCTGGAATTGTAATGAAATCCAGGTCCATTACAGAATCCGCAGCATCATGAAAGGGCCACTTGCTGGTTCATACGTCAAGTTTTTAGACTCCCCTCTGTTTTGAAGTGTAATGGAGACAGGCCAGGTCCCCAATGGACAGATATGGTACCACTGACTCAGTGCTTCTCCCTTCAATCACAATGAAATATATTTTGATTAAATTGTGTGTACGGGGAGGGTAGAGGTGGGCAAGTTATTTCAGATCCTGCTCCTGATAAAATCTCAGGGATAATGCAACGTGTTTGCAGCTCTACAGCCCTCCTAGCTTCAGGGGAGTAGATGTCCCTGTCTGTATTTTAGGAGCTATATAACTCATTAGTAGATATGTTTCACATGCATTTGATGTGGTGGGGAAACTGGGCTGAATGAAACCCACTTGGTTCCTGAAAGTAACCCCCAGCTCCCCCTACCCTATAGAAAGCATTATTCAGAATAGTGGTTGGCACAATCCTCTAAGAAAGATAAAAGCACAATAAAATGCAAAACCATAACAATTAATTGCACATTTATTCAAAAATCTAATTAAAACTTCTTAGTTTAATTAATTCCACAAACCTGATGAACCTGATCTGGTGATACCAGCTTTTCAAAGTTTGACAGTCATTTACAGCTTTAATGCTCCTCCCCTCTCATTGCCTCTTAGCGCTGTCCTAGCTAAGGAACATTGTCCCCCACCCAGTTTGGGTACTACTTGGTCAGACCACACCTGGAATCCTGTGTCCAGTTCTGGGAACCACAGTTTAAGAAAGATATTGACAAGTTGGAAACAGTTGAGGGTGTTGGGTATATTTAGCTGGAGAAGAGGAGACTGAGAGGAGGTAAGATAGCCGTCTTCAAATATCTGAAGGGCTGCTGCATGGAAGGTGGAGTAAGCTTGTTTTCTTCTGCTACAGATGTTCTAAGAGCCTATGGATCAGGCCACTGGCCTAGTTGGTCCAGCATCCTGTGGCCAACCAGATGTACCTTATGGGAAACCTGCAAGCAGAGTCTCTCCTCTCCCTTCTTACAGTTTCCAGCAACTGCATTATTGCCCCCAACCATGGTTAGTAGCCATTGATAGCCCTCTCCTTGATGAATTTGGTCATTCTCTTTTAAAACCATCTGGGTTGGTAGCCACCACTGCTTCCTGTGGAAGTGAGTTCTACAATGTAACTATGAGCTGCATAAATTATAGAATAATAGAACTGGAAGGGACTGTGAGGGTCATGTAGTCCAACCCCCTGAAAAATAGGAATCTCAACTAAAGCATCCATGACAAATGGCCACTGAATCTCAGCTTAAAAACCTTTAGTGAAGGGGTGTCCACCACCTTCCGAGGGAGTCCATTCCACTGTCTAACAGTTCCTGTTAGGACCCAGGTAGGACCCAAACAAATATATTCAAGTTACAAGAAAGGAGATTCTGACTAAACATCAGGAAGAGCTTTCTGACAGTAAGAGTCCCCCCCCCCTTTGTCATGTGTTTAATGATTCTGAGTTGTCACATGTCACATGATAACCAATTATTGGTAATAGCTATTGAAATTCTTATAAATGAGTAACTATACTGTTATTGTGTAGGTGAAGGTTTGTGAATGTGTTTGATAAGTTATATATACATGCAACCACCATTTGCACAGGGGTTACATTCTGATGCACTGTGTGCATTGGTGAAATTGTGCATAATTGAAACCCGTTGAAAAAGCCTGCAAATACCCTATTCCACTCTGCTTGCAGATTATCTCAGTGATTGAGATAAGAGTTCAGATAGTCTTTGGGGTACCCTGGACCTAAATTGTTCAGGACCTTGTAAATTAATACCAGGACATTGAACTCAGGATAGTAGTAGGTGGAAGCATCATAATCATGTGCCATCAATGGCGTATGTGTTGACATTACAATCTAGGAGACACCTCTTTGAAAACTGACCACTTTCCCATTTTTTAATTACTTTCTGAGAGTAATTCAGAGCTGGTTTTTCAAACAAGGATTGGGGGAAGGTGTTTTTCTATACCAGCAATAACTTTGCCCTGCAAGATGTATCCATGCTGTCCTGATCAATAAACTTCAATGTAGCTAACCAGGAGATCAGCATTCAGATGTCAATCTCATCCACTTTAAATGGATCAACAAGATGCTTTCATTGCAATTACATAGATTCTGTTCAAAAATAATAACAACATGTAAACATATTTTTCCTAAGAAGTTTAAAAACAAAAACACAAGAAACCCTCCGCTCTTCCATGAACCTTTTTTTGGTTTTTGAAACTGAGCTGAACTTTTTCCAAGCAACATGCTTTCATCTAAAATACCCACATTTTATATCCATTAGGGAGCAAAACAGGACACAGAGCTGTTCTGCTTATTCCCACTTCATCACCCTGTTCTTCCTTCTAAAGGCAACAGAGATTCCAGGCCATAAAAGTTCTTTCCCAGCGCATGGATCTGGCCTCTTTTGAAAGCCCGTCAGTGCTTTCGCTGGAAGCGTAAAGGGGACCTGTGCTGCTTGCGCTGTGGCTGAAACCCACCAACAGTTTTCTCAGTTCATTCTGTGGGAAGTGTTCAGAATTCTTGATCTTGCATCATTTTCAAAAGTGGCACATGCATGAAGAAGCAGGTGCACGACTTGGGAGCACTTTTAGATTCCGTCACCAAGACGTAGGTGCTTTCAGTGGCAAGGAGTGCTTATGCTATGTACTATGTTATTATTTATGTATATGCTGCCCTTTGCCCCAAAAAAGACATCCCACAAACAGCACAAATGCAAATGCAAACATACCAATGCAGATACAATACGATAAAAATCAAATTAAATCTTAACATTTCAAAAGTATTAAAATACATTCATTTTCCTGCCAAAAAGGCAACAAACAACAAAAATGTTAAGAGATTGCTCTAAGAGAGAGCAAGAACAATACTTAAACAGCAAGTCCTCCTTTTAAAGGTCCCAGGCAGCAGTGTGGGGCATGGCAGGTGGAATAGCTAGTGCCACAGGTGGTTCCCACAGTCTTCCCTTATGCTTAGCTCCACCCTTTTTTGCCAGCTACAACAATTCCTGATCTGTGCTTTTTCTCCATGCTTCAGCACTCACTTAATAAGTGCTGTTGCAAACTCTGTAAAAGATGTGAATGGGAGCCTGAAGCATGCAACCAAGGGATTTTACTTAGCACCCTGGCCGACTCTTTAGGAATGATATAAAGTAGCTTGGAGGTCTCCATGTCTGTTTCCCCAGAACTGTTAATTCCAACTACTGGTGGAACACTTTGGTTCTTGCTATCAGCTTCTCTCATCAGTGCTATCTTGATTTGTGGTTTTGCTAAACACGCTAATCATGTTGTGGGGTTGACTAACCCTTTCTCTGTGTGTTGTTGTTTTAGCTTTGCAAAGTGTCTGTGCCTAATATGAACCAGATGGATGTTGATAATGTCATACTTGGAAAAGAACCAGTCGAACAAAAGACGGTTTAGGGTGGGCAAGAAGAAACACTTGCTTTAGCAAACATTTAAGAAGAAGAAAAACATTTATTCGAGCTGGGAGTGGGGAGTATTCTTCAAAAAAATATGTGCGCTACTAAGAGTCCTTAGAACAGATGGTTCAGCTCCCAGGTTGGGCTGCTTCCCTGTTATTGTAACAGAACTCACAGAAGTATAGGTAACTTAAACAATGTTTTAATTTACTGCAACCATCTCACTGATTTGCAACAGGTCTTTTGGCGGGCAGGAGAAGAGAGATGCTATACCAGATGCTGAGTATTAGCCACCAAACATATTTTACAGATTATTCAGTTATATGGTTAGATTATGATCAAGTTTGGATGCAATAACCTGCCTTGTTTGTGCAGTTAACATCCACTCAGGCAGCGATTGTGAGCTAGAAAATGAAGAAGGTTAGAAGGCAGATGAGCTCATGTTGAGGCTGGAGTTGGAAGATTCTTGAAAGATTCAGGGCAGACAAGAGGAAGTCCTTCTTCACACAGCACATAGTTAAACTATGGAGCTCCTTCTCACAGGAGGCAGTGATGTCTACAAGCTTGGATGGCTTTAGAAGAGGATTAGACAATTTCATGGAGGAGGATAATGCTAACAATGGTTACTAGCCATGATGGCTATGCTCTGCCTCCACAGCAATGCTTCTGAGTCTCAGCTGCTGGAAACTGCAGGAGGGGAGAGTATTTTCTCCAGTGGCTGGCCAAATGCCTGTGGGAAACCAGCAGGCAGAACCCAAGCACAAGATCTGCTCTCCCCTCCTGCAGTTTCCAGCAATTGGTATTCAAAAGCTCACCAGTGGTACAGCTGGAGGGCAACAACAGCCACCCAGCAGCTCTTCCTACTATGATAAGGCAGCGTGGAAGGCAACAGAGCCCTTGGTTCAAAACCTCCCCTGGGTACCTCACAGCTGCAATAAATCTATTTCATACAGGGGCACCATCGCCTAGGGACTGGGCCCTTTTGGGCCCCCTGAATACTTTTGGGATCGGGCCAAGCCCCCACAATGTCCAAAAGTGGCAGAGGAGCCCAAGCGCAGAGCCAAGCAAAGCCCCAAGCCGGCTCCTACTCCTCCTTCTGCCACAGAAGGGAAGGAGACAGGAAACAGCCCCATGCCAGTGGTGGTGGCAGGAGGAGGAAGAGCCACAGCCATGTAGGCCCTGCCCCCTGCTTCTCCCAAGTCCTGAAGTCACGTGCACAATATCAGGACACCGCGCATACGACGTCACACACCTCGCACCACCAGCCCTCCATTTTTCTTTGAAATCTGGTGCCTCTGCTTTCATATTATTATTATTTGCATAGAAATGTTTTTATAAAAATTGTGTCTCCTGTGTGTTATATATTCGCCAGCTACATATTGAGGAATGGCCCCAGTTCAGCACATGCAGAAGATCCCAGGTTCAATCATGCAGCTTTCTAGTTCCTATATTGTCATTATTATTTATTTGTAGATTTATAAACTGCTTCATAAACCTACCAAAGTAGTATACAAAAGTTTTTTTAAAAAAACAACAACTCTGCAATTGTACAACTGGTATTCCATAAAATGATTGGGTTGCTCCAAATATTGTCATTTCCAATGTTTCTAGCAGGGTACAGCTAAGCTGGTGTTTGATGCTACCATTTGGTTCTGATCCAGCTGGTCCCTTGATGAATGTGTGGCTGGTTCGTCCAGAAGCATGGAGCCACTTAACTGCCATCCCATCTTTCCTCTTCCCAGTGCCTCACTACAAGCATATTTTTAAAGGTAAGGCTTGTGGAAATCCACTTCTAAATGCAAAGTGGGGCAGCAGCACAAGAATGTTAGTAAACAGTTGGTAAAATGTTAGTAACATGACCCATGTCTTGTGGATCTTCTGTGTCCATAAGCAGCAGTGTAGTTGCAAATTCAGAAGTGCTACACCTACATCTAAGATTATACAACCTTCCAAGATTATACAATAATAATTATTGCATTCTTGAAAGATTCAGGGCAGACATTTGCATTGCAACAATCAATGCAAATATCCAGCTAGATCCACTGTTGGTTTGTTGTTGTTGTTTGCACATATGTGGGCAAATGATTTGGTGTGCTCCAATATCTTATTTTGTGGTTACTTATGGTGAGGTTTCCTAAGAGTTCCATTGAACGTAACAGAACTTGCACATCATTATATTGAAAATGATGTACCTGGTGTTTCCAGTGTCCCTAAATGATTAGCTTTGGAGCATACAGACCACCCCTTCCTCAATGTTCTTCCTGTGGGCCATCTTCAGAGTGAACCTGGCTGCCAATCCTCTGTGGTTGACTCACCTCCTTTCAATCTGTTTGGATCCAGTCTGAAGGCTTCTCTATGGCTAGAAAGCTCTCCCCTTTCATGCTGGTTGGGCAGCTCTGGGATGCTGGAGACTGGAATCCTGCAAGAGAAATTACTCCTCTGTTCATAGGTCCCCCTTCCCTAAAACTGGTGCCCTCCAAATGTTTCAGACCACAGCTCCCATCAGCCCCAGATAGCCCTGCTGACTGGAAGACACCATCTGGAGGGGAGGTTGGTCTCAAAACATTAGAGCACAGTGTATTAAACTTAAAAGAAGGACTGACTCTCAGTGGTAAAGCATCTGCTGATGGAACTGCAGTCTAAAACATCTGGAGTGCACCAGGTTGGGGAAGGCTGTCATAAGTGATCAGGGAAATCAAGCAATAGATTAAGTGAATTCATCAGTAAATAAAAGCAGTTCACTGAATGGTTGTAGGTAATTAGTTCCATATGAATCATTCACTTCTAGAGTTTCCAACTTTTGAACTTCCCCTACAGCCATACCACAAACTATTATTTGCTCTAGAGCAATTAAACTCTGTGGCATGAAAACAAACTTCAATATTACTTGCTAATTGCTGGAGATCAAGCTGCATTATTTCTGGTCTGTAACTTTCAGTACAAGCGCTTTTAAAAAAGCTCTTTGCTATTACTACTACTACTACAACTACTACTACTACTAGAAATAATAATATATTTTCACTTCAGCAGAAGAATATTCCATGGTCAAATGAATATTTAAAGTGGTGTTATAGATTGGGGGGACCCCCCCCCCAATCCCTAGAAATTAATAAATGGTAGGATTTCGATGATTTGGGATGTGAAGGGAGAAATACAAATTGCAGAGGAATTCCTGGGCTAGCCTATGCAAAGCAACCTGGGCAAGATAAGGGCCATTAAGAAACAATACAAGGCTATTGAGGGTCATTGGCAATGCAAGAGAACTGCCCTCTCCCCTGCCCTGAGGTGTGAACAGAGACTTGGGGTTTGGAAGGCTGCAAGGAAACAGGGTGTTTGAAGAAAAGGGAGCCTCGTAGCAAGGGGTTCTCTGGGAAGAAGCAGTAGGAAGAGAGACTGGGATCCATTCTGGGCAGGTTGGCTGATGGCTGGCTGCACTGCTGTGTTAATAGGTGAATAAACCATATTCCTTAATGCTATGACAGTCTCTGCCATGTCTCAAGTCTCCAAAGGAACACAGACCCTGGGTGAGTGCCTGGACCCCATTGGCTCTTGTCACACTTAGCAGAGAGAAGGGGAGGCACCCAACTTTTATAGCAGTACTGAGAAGTGGTTCTACAGGAAAAGTAACCCTTGAATTTCAGCCCTGCTGATATAGGTTTTATCAGTTAAAATTTGATCCCACTGACTGAGCCCTCTCTGCCAATAAGAACCTTTTTAAAAGTTTGCATTTTTTATTGTTTTACTGAGAAAGAAAAAGAGCCTCAAGCAATCAGCTGCAATTCATCTGGAAAAAGCTCTTTTCGATTTACAAATCATTTAAAGCTTCCAGTGACACTACTTCAAAAAGACAGCTGAAACTTTAAGTGCAAAAATCCTGTAAATTAAGTTAGATACACTAGGCCCAATTCCGATCTCAGTTGATACAGACATGGGTCAGTTCCACTCCAGCAGCTGGCATTAAATCAATAATGTAGGTCAGTGTGAGACCTGTTATGTTAATAAAATGTCATGAATGCAGGACATGGTTCTGTAGTGCCAAATTTTAATAGCATTTCTTGGCAACTTGGTGAAACTGGAGACGTCTGATGTCTCAGCAGAGACACTGTAATGGTTTTAAGTGCTGTGCATATCTGATATCTTCAAGAGATACTGTGTCTGCCAAAGATATTCTTCTGACATAGTGTGCTACTCTGTGTAGATCTAATTACTGCAGATATAGTATATTGGAAGCCAGGAAACAATAGTACAGAATGAGTAGCCTGGGGGTTCCCAAGAAATATTTAGCTACTTTTTAATTTTATTCTTTACATACTATCCATACTGGGAATCATGTGCAGCAATTATATGAATATTTAACTAGTCCTTAAATATTGCACTATGTTCAGTTGTTTCTTGGCCATATTACTCCACAAAAAAATTCAGATTATTTTTATCGCTGTTGCCTTTGTTTGTTATCAGGAATGTGGGAACTGGAGCTTCAAGAGAGTGTTGGAAACTCTCAGACAGCAACATCCAGCTAGCCTCTACATTAGTCTCCCCTAACTGGATTCCCCGACCATGTGTTTGGGACTACAACTCCCATCATTCCTAGCCAGAATGCTTAGAGAGCACAATAGGTTGGGGAACGCTGCACTACATGGAACTGTAGTTCTGAGGTATGTTGGAGTGAAGCCATGACAGTGAAATAGGACTACACTTGCAGTGCAGACACGCTAGTGAGTTTTTTTTAGTGCATTACTCAAATGGATTTATAAGTAAAGTTTGCTGCATTTGTCCTCATTGACTTAAATTTGCTCTGAAGGCATGTTGAGAACCTCTTTGGATGTTGGTTTTCATTTCTCAGGATCTTGCAATGAAAGCATGGACACATATGCATACTTGTCAGCCCTGAATGTGATGCACATATCTTGCATAGCAAAATGTCATTAGCTGGCAAATAATACAGGGTTTGCCAACAGGCTACCTACCCTGCGGCTGTTTTTGGATTACAACTCTGAACAACATTGACCATTTGCCACCCTTTCCCCTGCTGAGTTCTACATAGCGAAAGCTGAGAACCTCTACCCTTTTCTTTCTGAAGTCATGTAGTCACCATTCTTGCATTGGCATGTATCGTAACTACAAGATCTAGGAACAATGGGTTGTATATAACCAATGCTTTTTTCTGGGGGAAGCAGGGGGACACATACCCCTAAACATTTTGTGAATCTAAGTTTAGCCTCATTGAGGGACAGTATTTCAATATGAGTAAGAAAATGAGAGTACCCCTAAACATTTTTTTTTGGGGGGGGGAAGCACTGTATATAACCAACTTCTACTCATTGAGATTAATGTGCCTAAGCTAATGGTATCTATTAATTTTGATGTGTGCCTACTCTCTCTCAGTAGGACTAGCATTGGATACATCCCAGAAAGAACAGCACAGTTCAGGAGGAAGCAAATACACACAAGCATTCATCATGGTGGCACGTCACAAATGTCTGGAAGTCACAACTACCATTGCAGCTGTTATGTTTGGTACCTAGATGAAGGCTCTAGTATGGTGCTTTGTAAAGCATCTTAGACGAGCTGGACTCTGCAAAAGGCTATAATTTTTGTCATCAGCACAATCCTCTCTTTGTTCCTGTTCCTAATGAAGCAGAGGTCACTAATATGGTGACAACCGATGTTTTGAACTACAACTTCCATCATCCTTGTCTATAGGCCATGTTGGCTGGGACTGATGGGAATTGGAGTCCAAGAACATCTGGTGGGCAATACATTGTCTATTCCTGTGATAAAAGTGATGCTTTAAACACGTGACTTTTCTTGATTGAAGCTTCTTTCATTTTGGTCAACGACAATGGAAAGTACTGAATGCCACTCATTCAACATAAACCCATTCCATTCTGTTTGTGTTTTAAGCATTTAATAGGACATGAAGTGATCTACTATGTTCCAAAAAGTAAAGCCTCTTTTATTAGAGGCCGAGATGATATTTAATGGAGACAAAATACATGTAGAAAACAAATCCCTTTACCGCCTTTGCCTCTTTTTATTCCCCCTCCCCTTCCTGTGTAAAAAAGGGGGGAACTCTGAAGGGGGAAAAAAACCTGTAATAACATTTGTTTCCAATATTTTATGTGGAAAACTTTGCATGTAACATAAAAATCTTCTGGCAGGAGAGACCACTTGTGGGAAAGTGATTTGATTATAATTTGATATTTGAGCTGAATCCTACCCAGTGAAGCCACTGAAAAAGGAGCGTAAGAGGCTCTGGCCTGGCTGGAGTTCCTCCTGACACCTGCTGATGAACCTTCTCAGCTTCTGCTAGCAGCCACAACAGGTGGCCCTTCCAGATCTGGTCTCTGATGCTCCTGTGGAGAAAACGCTGCATGACATTTGTACCATTCCTCCACAACTTGCACCTTTTATGTAAGAGGAAAAGAATTGCAGAACTGCTCCCCCACCACGCTTTTAATACATAAGAACCTAAGATGAGCCCTGTTGGATCAGGCCAAAGGGGGCCTATCTTTTCCAACATCATGTCCTCACAGTGGTCAGCTAGATGCTCCAAAGGGAAAGCCTCAAGCAGCACCTGAGCACAAGAGCACTCTCCTCTCCTGAGGTTTCCAGCAACTGTTATTCAGAAGCTTTGCTGCCTCCAACCATGGAGGCAGAGCAGAACCATCATGGCTAATATGCATTAATAACCCTCTTCTCCATGAACACCTGGGTCATACATTCCTCCAGGGAATGAAAATGGAAACACATGTCACTCTCACATTCAAATAGGTGCATAATAAGTTTTCTTGATTGCCTTCCTGGAGAAGGTTTTCAAGGTCATCTGAGGAAGCTCTACTCCACCAGCCTTTTCAATAAGAGGCAAGGCTAACATCAGTAAGGTGGGGAAAAGCGTTTTTGTTAGTCATGCTCCATCTATGGGCTGAAGGCACAAGGCAAAAACATTTTTCAAAATCCCAAACATATTCATACGTTGTGCATTTTTATCTGTTGCTTTTTAGCAAATTGCTGTTTTATTACTTAGCTTAACAAACATGTGCATACATATGTACATGTAGTTCCTATATTTATTTAATACTTCCAGTCACAGAAAATAAACAAAACAGCTACTCTTAAAGAATACAATTCATTTGAGAACCTTTGCCAACCTGGTGCCCTCAAGATGTTTTGGATTCCAACTCCGACCAGCCTGTCAGCTCAGCAGAAGCTGCAGTAGTGCAAAACACCTGGAGGGCACCATGTTGGCAAACACTGCATTCAACCAATACAAACAATGAATATGTAAGCCGCTGAGAGGTGCTAAAGGAGTATTATTTCCTGAAGGTTCAATGGGTCTTGATGTGGTGGCTCCCAGCAGGCATGTCTTCCCTTCTAAGCATCAGAGATCGATTGAAAAGTTCAGAAGAGAGCAACCAAAACAATCAAGGGGATGAGGAGACTCTCCTGTGAGGAAAGGTTGCAGCGTTTTGGACTTGTGAGATTAGAAAAAAGCAAGTAAGAGGTGACAAGATGTAGGCAGCAATGCATCTTCCACCAGTTGCTGGAAGATGCAGGAGGAGAGGGGGCTCTTGCACTCAAATCCTGCTTGTGGTTTTCCCAAAAGATGCATCTAGTTGGCCACTGTGCAAACAGGCTTCCAGACTAGATGGGCTGTGAAGCAGCACCCCACACTCTCCCAGAGGGCTGCAGGTAAGTTTAGGAGGTGCACAGTGGGTTAACTTGGGGAGCTCAGTGGAAATGATGGGAGGGCTGCTGCAGTCACACCCAGCATCTCCCACATGAGGCAGTTGCTTCAGTCTGCCTAATGGTAGGGCCAGCCCTGGCAGAAGACAGCATTGTCTATATGTCCATTTTGTTGTAAGAAAAACAAAGAGCCTTCAGCCCCCATAATCTGTCCCTGTTCCTACAAGTTTTGTCCTAAGTCCCTTGCAGTGAGCAGAACTGTCCTTTAGCAGTTCTGACTGAGAAAAGGGAGTAATGCCCTCCCCACCCCCCTCAAGTTGGCTGACTGCTCCTGTAGACACTCATCTACTCCTAGTCTAAACAAAACCGCAGTAGCTGAACTTGGCTTGGAAGCCGTGTGTCTGATACCAATAATATTCAATAGATGGAATAATGATTCATCTCAAGAGCCAGGATAAAAAAAACCCTTCCATATCTGAGCATTCCTGAATGTTGGGCAGGATGGACATTCTATCCAGTGATATGCCAATGATATGGAGTCAGGTTTCGACTTAACTTAGTCACTGCTGTGTGATACGATTGCAATGGATACAGTCCAGGCTTCCTGTTGTACTGTGCGCTCTGTAAGTTATGACATGCACACAGATCTTTCCATTAGGATTGATCTGGGATTAGAAATGAAACATTTGGTTCAGCTTTAGACTGAAACATTGAAAGCTACGCCAGCCAAATCTGCAAGTCAGACATCCTAGGCAGAAATATATGAAAGATAAGGAGATCTGATTGCTCAAGAGCTTACACATTTCACAGTGGGCAGGAGCATATACAATACAAACATTGTACATAGTAGCTGTATTCAGTTGTGACATGCTGACGTCTCGACGAGAAACCTGTTGCAGCTTTTCAGAAGTGTTTTAAAATAAGTGTTTTTAAAGATTTAGCAAATCCAAATGTTGCTAAGTCATAGCTGCAAATCCAAATCCTAGATTCCTTTTGATGTTTCAGTATTTGTTGTTCTGGAAAAAAGAAAGCAAAACAAATTTAAATATATATTACACAAGTCTTTTCCCACTACAGTAATACCTCGGGTTACAGCTGCTTCAGGTTGCGTTTTTTCAGTTTGTGGACCGCCGAAACCTGGAAGTACTGGAACGGGTTACTTCCAGGTTTCGGCAGTCGTGCATGCGCAGAAGCGCTAAATCACGCTTTGTGCATGCGCAGAAGCGCCGAATTGCGTGCACAGACACAGGTTGTGAATGCTGCGGGTTGGGAACGTGCATCCCACATGGATCACGTTCGCAACCCAATCGTCCACTGTAATTTTCCAGCCACCAGTAAACAATGTCTCCCCCTCCTTCCAATTCAAACATGTATAAAGCAGTCTGAACTTTGGAGAAACAGTAGCTCAGTGGTAGCTTTTGAAGACCCCTGATTCAATTGCAAGCATCTTTGCTTAAAGGGCGGTGTTTGCTTATGCCACTGGATAGCCACTAACAGTCACAGATGTATTAGCAATATTGAGCCAAACATACAAGTTATTGGCTCTGTGATCTAGCTGGGATGTAATGGTTTCGGTGGCCCCTGAGGTACCCTGAACCTAAATTGTTAATGGCTTTGTATACAAGGACCTTGAACCTGGCTTAGACAGCCAATGCAGGTGCCCTAACAATTGTGTTACATGCTGTTGTCCATAGCTGCCCCCCCCCCATTAGCAATCTGACTGCCACATTCTGCACCAGCTGCAGCTTCTGAACCGGACCCAAGGGCTGACCTTGTGATCTTCACCTATCTATATTCAAGACAAGAATATATTTCTAGTTCAGTGACATCTAAAATCTGAACGCAGAAGTTAGAGTTCAAATGTTTCTTGAGCTCTACTCTGCTCCTCCTGAATATTCAAGGCAATTATGGGAAGTTGGGTGGCCACAAAATAGTCCTGGGGCCACACTCAAGCTTTCTCTTGGTCCTCCATCACAACCACAATCATCCAATTAATCACCATTGTTCTTTTGGACCAAGAAACAAAAGAGAAAGAGAGAACCACCCTCCCTCAGTTTGCCTGGCAGGGCTTCATATCCTTGTTTTCCAAGATTGGGGAGAGGGTTGGGGCGTATTTTGGAGACAGCTGAAAGGAATGTCAGATGATATTGGAGTCTTGCATCAGTTCCTGAAGTATTTGTGTGCCTGATTAATTATTGCTTAATTATAAACCCTGGGGATGGTGCTTTTTCTGATTGGAGTAGAGGAGAAAGTCCTATAAGTTTTGCCAAAAATATATCAACTTTTCCCCATCAAAACTCTCCTTTAGAAAAGAAGAAGAAGAAAAAGCTCCAAGAATTGAAAGCTGTACTTCAGGACGTTGGCATCTTTATCACTTATTCAAAACAGAGTTTGTGTGAATTCCTCTCCTTGCGGAAGCAATGAGGAAGCCACAACATCCTCTTCCAGGAAGGCCTTGCTACTCCTTTTGATATAACCGCTTAGCAACTAAGCCATGTTCAAAGCCTTGTTATATTAACATTAAAAGCCTCAACAATCTGGAATCGGATTATGTGAAGGATCATTCCCCCACACCCAATATAGACCCATTAAACCAAACGTATCAAAATTCAAAGAGTAACCATTAAAAACCCAATTAAAACCATTCAGTTTAATTATTTCAACAAGAGGGATGAGCTTGATCCAGTGACACCAGCTTTTCAAAGTCTAAAAGTCATTTACACACCCAGTGCCACCACCTGATGCCCATTTGCCTCTTAGCAACACCCCCCTCCCCAAAGGTAATCCTACTGCCACTTTTGGAACCATTGCATTAAATGATTAAGATCGTTGGAAGAGGCCTTCCTGGTTGTGTCATTGCCTGGAAATTGTTGTCCAACAGCAATGTGGAAATAGGCCTTGCCTGTTTTTGCCCCTACCCTCTGGAATGCTCCCACTCCCACCCCACCCCCACCCCCATTTATCGGGAAACTGACTTTGGGTGTCTGTTAAAAACCTAACACTTTGAACAGACATTTCCTTTTTTAAAAAAGCAAACAATTTTTATTTCTCTATATATTTGTTGCATTTATATCCTACTTTTACTCCAAGGAGTTCATGGTGGCATGCATAGTTCTCCCCTTCCTCATTCAACCCAACAACAACCCTATGAAGTAGGTTAGGCTGAGAGGCAGTGACTGGCCCAAGGCTGCACCCAGTGAGCTTTAAGGCTGAGTGGCGATTTTGAACTCTGGGCTCCCAGATCCTAGTCAAACACTCTAACCCTGGCTCTAAAAATTTGAAGAGGGAAATTTGTTTTGAAGATTGCAATACAATAACAAAACAAATAGTTGCAGATCTCTCACACAGTCAGAATACAACCCAGGATTGTATTCTTTGGGATCCTGATATCTGTGAATACACAGATTCAGTGCCATAGGATGGGGGAGCACAGGGTGGTTGCCCTGGGTGCAAAATTGTTAGGGGTTGCAAAATTTCAACACTCGGTGCTGCCTCAATGCAGCTGCGTACTTTCCTTGCTGGGCTCCATTGAAAACAGCTTCTGCATAACTATATCAAATAAATAATAGACACCACCAGCAGGCTTCATAGACGCTCTTTGCTTGACCCAGACCTTGAGATTTCAGGACCCAAACCTGAGAACCTGAGCTGCGTTCACAGTCCTCCTCCTCCTCTTCTGTCGCTCACCACCCACTTGGAGATTCAAGCTCTCACCCTGCCACCTGGAGGAGACCAGGCATACCTGTAGACTTCAGGTCAACCCTTGAGGTCTGGCAACCCAATCACCACAGTTATGGTCATTCCTAGAATAGGATAGCCTGGCTTCAGTAATCTGTGCCAATCCACTAATTCACTCTAGCATAATATTGTGGTCAATGGGATCAAAGGATGTCAAGGAGAATCAGCAGGGCCACCCTTCCATTGTCACACTCACAACAAAGGGTGCATGACTAACAGAGTCAGCATGACTAACAAAGCAGGCCCAAGACATTTTGCTGCTTGAGGCAAAGGATGAGATGGTGTCTCCCATTCCTGCATTGCAGAGGGCTGGACCAAATGACTCTTACGGTTCCTTCCAACTCTACAATTCTATGATTCCATGTTCAGAAGGTGACTGGACTGAGTGCTGACTCAAACTTAAATAGTGACAACTGGATAGCAGCATTCCCTCAGCCCTGAGGGCTACTAGCCAGTTTAAGGGGTGTGGGGCATGGCCACTACAGCTGTCGAGTGAAGGAGAACAGCCAAGGAGGTGGCGCTGCTGCCACCCCACAGCAACTGCCACCTGAAGTAGTTGCCTCTCTCTGCCCAATGGTTGCCCTGGCCTTTGTGATCAAGGCTGCTTTTGTGTCAAAACCAGGCCTTCAACAAGGTTAAAACAGGTCTCGCTTCATTTTTTTCCTGTTCTAACAATATTTTTTTCGGGTGGAGAACCTCATGTTTGAAACTGGATCAAAGAATCTCAAAGGTGTCACTACAAGTGTTTTGAGACTTGTGAAAATAGCATAATTTCCATGTCTTGACTTTAATCTTATTAGTGTTTTCCACTTGATGGAGCCAGATAATAGCTAACATCGATGGTCCATGGGTGTCCCAGCAACTGCAGAAAAGATCCTTGATTCACCCCCCACACACACACACTTTAATTATTTTGGAAAAGGAGTAGCCAATACTTTTCTGTATCCATGGTGATAAAAACAAGTTTTGCCACTATAGCACAGGTGCTGCTGCTGGTGATTCTTTTTCCTCAAGGGCCAGATGGAAGGGAGCAGGCATCATCAGCCTTGCGTGTTTCGCCTTCCTGCTTTGGAACAAACAGACTGCCTTGCAGGATCATGGTTGATCTGGGCCAGTAAACTCTCCTCAGTAGTGGCCAGCTAGAAGCCTCTTCTGAGAAGTTCATGAGCAGAATGAGCAGAGTAGGAAGGTGGCACAGACATCCCATTGGGTTCTCCCAACACAGCCAAATTGCTTCTCGCCCACAAGAGGCCTGGCATTCCCTTTGCTAGCCTTTGACAACCTTGTGCCCTCTCTGGATATTTTGGACTGCAACTCCCACAAGCCCCAGCATCATATGGTCATGCTGGCTGGAGCTTTTGTAGTCCAAAACATCTGGACGGTGTCAGGTTGGTGGACAGTGCTGTATGCATTTGGCCTGCTTTTTTATGTCAGTCAATGAGAATTGACTGCAATGTGTGCTTTAAAGTCTAAATTAAGGTTGGAGGCAGTCTTTGCTCCTGGAAGGATTTCCTTTTACAGTGCAAAGGATTTAAAAAACAATTCATTCTCAGATGAGTTCTGCACACAACGCTGATTAGGATGCAACAAGCCCAGTGCAGGGATTTATGCAGAGATGTGGCTGCAGGCCTTTTCTGAGGGTGGGAAATAAACTTCTAATCAAACCCAACAAGGCATGGCAGAATGACCTGACCTCACTTGGAGGTGAGATTGCAGCAGTGAATCACGCAGAGATGCAGTAGCCAGCCTCCTCTGTGGGCAAGGGTTTTCTGGCACACAGGAACCTTTAATATTTAACTTATTCATTTTTCACAGCTCACAGCATGCCACATTTTTATGACTTGTTCTGTAGAGCCTCCCGCTCTTTCTCACACATTTTTCCCTACCCTGTTTTGCTGTGATAGATTCACAAATTTAAAATAAAGGAAAAAAGGATAGAGGATAGGTTTTTTTAAATGCAGTCAGCAATGCGCCTAGCTGCTGACCTTAAGACCATGGGCAGACAACCTAAGGCCTGGGGGCTGGATGCGGCCCAATCGCCTTCTCAATCCAGCCCGCAGACGGTCCAAGGATCAACGTGTTTTTACATGGGTAGAATGTGTCCTTTTATTTAAAATGCATCTCTGGGTTATTTGTGGGGCATAGGAATTTGTTCATTTTTTCCCCTTCAAAATATAGTCTGTCCCCCCACAAGGTCTGAGGGACAGTGGCTGAAAAAATTTGCTGACCCCTGTTTAAGACTGATCTTGTCCTGCTGTTTTAAAGAACATAAGAGGAACTCTCCTGCATCAGACCCAGAGACCATCTAATTGAGGTCTCTTTCCCGAAGTGGCCAATCAGAGGCCTTTGGGAAGCTCATAGACTACAGGCCTTTCCTGCTGTCACTTTTCATACCAACTGCGGCATAGAGGGAAGACCCATACCAAAATAGCCTGGGAACTGTAGTTCAAGGGTGCTGGGAATTGTAGTTTAAGGATGCCAGAAACTGGATCTTGTTGAAGAGGAACTAAAGTTCCCAGGATTCCTTTGTGGGATTTATGTGCTTTAAATGAATGGAGTGAACCAGGGTTGGGCAAACCTAACAATTTTGCTTTTTCACTGCTCTACATTTTTTCCATTCTTTAGTCCTGTCCTCCACATTTCCACATCAGTCCTCATGAAAATTCACCAGCCCCTTAGTGCATCCCCACCCCCACAACACAGTGTACACTTTTTAATGCATTCGCCTAAATTATTTGCCTCATGTATACAGTGGTACCTTGGGTTACATACGCTTCAGGTTACAGACTTCGCTAACCCAGAAATATTACCTCGGGTTAAGAACTTTGCTTCAGGATGAGAACAGAAATCGTGCGGTGGCAGTGAGAGGCCCAATTAGCTAAAGTGGTGCTTCAGGTTAAGAACAGTTTCTTTTTTTTTTTTTTTATAAATATTTATTAAGGTTTTTTTAAAATATAAATGCACACATAAAACAATCTTACTTTTATAACAACAAATTCTTCACTTCTTTGGACTCCCTCACGTCCCCCTCTCCCATTTACATCATTAAAAAAATTTTTCCAAACAAATTATCAACTTGTTTACAATCTCATGTCCACACATTCCAATATGATTTAACACTTTTTCCAATAAAATTTTTATATTTTCTTTAGTCTCACTTATCATCAAATTTAAATCTAGTTTAGTGGTGGCCAGTTTTTTATAATCTAGCATCCTTCTTAACATTCAAACAAATTACAATGTTTTTGTAGATACATCTTGAATTTCTCCCAGTCTTCCTCCATCTTTTCTTCTCCCAGATCTCGGATTCTGCCAGTCATCTCGGCCAGTTGCATATAGTCCATCAGCTGCATCTGCCACTCTTCCAGTGTGGGTAAATCTTGAGTTTTCCAATTTTTTGCGATGAGAATCCTTGCTGCCGTTGTTGCATACATGAAAAATGTTCGATCCTTCTTTAACACCTTCTGGCCGACAATACCCAGAAGGAAGGCCTCTGGTTTCTTAGTGAAGGTATACTTAAATACCTTTTTCAGCTCATTATATATCATTTCCCAGAAGGCCTTCACCTTAGGGCATGTCCACCAGAGGTGGAAGAATGTTCCTTCATTTTCTTTACATTTCCAACATTTATTGTCAGACGAATGGTATATTTTGGCAAGTTTAACTGGGGTCATGTACCATCTATATATCATTTTCATAACATTTTCCTTCAGAGCATTACATGCAGTGAAGTTCAACCCAGTGGTCCACAACCTTTCCCAGTCCTCAAACATAATGTTATGCCCAATATCCTGTGCCCATTTTATCATAGCCGATTTAACCATTTCGTCTTGTGTGTTCCATTTTAGCAGCAAGTTATACATTCTAGATAGTACCTTGGTTTTGGGTTCTAACAATTCTGTTTCTAACTTCGATTTCTCCACCTGGAACCCTAACTTTTTGTCATTTTTAAAAACTTCTTTAATCTGAGCATAATGTAACCAGTCTCGCACCTTATCCTTCATTTTCTCCAAACTCTGCAATTTCCAATTGTCTCCATCTTTTTCTAATAATTCCCAATATTTTGGCCATTTGGCCTCCATATTGGGTCTTTTTCGGGCCTTAGCCTCCAGAGGTGAGAGCCACCTTGGAGTTTTGTTTTCCAATAAGTCTTTATATTTCGTCCAGACATTGAACAGTGCTTTCCTGACAATATGGTTCTTAAAGGCCTTATTGATCTTAACTTTGTCATACCATAAGTATGCATGCCAACCAAAAGCATTGTTAAAACCTTCCAAATCCAGCACGTCAGTGTCTTCGAGAAGTAGCCAATCTTTTAGCCAGCAGAAAGCTGCGGCTTCATAGTACAACTTTAAGTCTGGCAGGGCAAAGCCACCTCTTTCTTTCGCATCTGTTAATATCTTAAACTTAATTCTGGGCTTTTTGCCCTGCCAGACAAATTTAGATATATCTTTCTGCCACTTCCGGAAGCACTCCGTTTTGTCCACAATCTGTAATGTTTGAAACAAAAACAACATTTTTGGCAATACATTCATCTTAATAGCAGCAATTCGGCCTAACAAAGAAAGCTTCAATTTTGTCCAACTATCCAAGTCTCTCTTAATTTCAGACCAACATTTTTCATAATTATCCTTAAATAGGCTCAGGTTTTTTACTGTTATGTTTACCCCTAGGTATTTTACTTTTTTAACCATAGTTAGTTCTGTTTCTCTCTGAAACCGTTCCGACTCTATATCTGTCAAATTTTTCCCCAACACTTTAGTTTTCTGTTTGTTTAATTTAAATCCCGCCACCCGACCAAAATCCTGTATCAATTGTAATACTCTTTTCGTACTAGACTCTGGCTCCTGCAGGGTCAAAACTAGGTCATCTGCAAAAGCTTTCAATTTATATTGTTTCGCTCCGACCTGAATCCCTTCCACCAACCGGTCCCCTCTGATCAAGTTCAAGAGCACCTCCAGAACCGAAATAAATAACAAAGGGGAAATCGGGCAGCCTTGTCGTGTTCCTTTTTCAATTTTGAACTCTTCTGTAACCACATTGTTAACTATCAGTTTGGCCTTTTGTTCTGAATATATTGCGTCAATCCCATTCTCAAACCCCCGTCCCACTCCCATTTCATTCAAATTTCCCTTCATAAATTTCCAAGAAATATTGTCAAAGGCCTTCTCCGCATCTATGAAAATTAACACTGCTTTTGTATTTATGTCTGTTTGCAAAAGTTCCAAAACGTCAATAATGTTCCTAGTATTTGCAAACATATGTCTACCTGGGAGAAAGCCTGCCTGGTCTTTGTGAATTACTTCATTAAGCACTCTTTTGAATCTACTTGCCAAAATGTCTGCAAATATTTTGTAATCCACATTCAAAAGGGAGATGGGACGATAGTTTTTGAGTTGTGTCTTTTCAGCTTCAGATTTTGGTATCAATGTGATAAAGGCTTCCTTCCACGATTCCGGCGCCTTCTTCCCTTCCATAATTTCATTACAGACCTCCATCATTGGTTGGGTCAGATAGTCTTTTAATGTCTTGTAATACTTGGAGGTCAAACCGTCTGGCCCTGGAGATTTGCCCAGTTGCATGTTCTGAATAGCTTGTTCAATCTCTTGTTGTGTTATTTTGTTGTTCAGGATTAATCTGTTTTTTTGTGACAACTTTGTTAATCCATTTCTTTCCAGAAATTGTTTAATCTCAACCTCATCTTGCGGCCCTTGAGTGTATAATTTTTTAAAGTATCTCTGGAAGCACTTTCTAATTTCCATGGGGTTCTGGATATTTCTTCCTTCAATTTCTAGGTTTGTAACTGTATTTAATTTCTGTCTCTTCTTCAACTGCCAAGCTAGCAGTTTTCCACATTTATTTGCCGATTCAAAAGTTTTTTGTTTCATTAATTTAATCTTCCATTCTATTCAGGTTAAGAACAGTTTCAGGTTAAGAACGGACCTCCAGAACGAATTAAGTTCTTAACCCAAGGTACCACTGTACTCTCTTTGCATGCAGTGCTCCCTATCATTAAGCATTTGTGCATGTTATTTGTGTTGTGTATTGAGTCAAAGGATTTTATATCTGTATTATTATTGTCTGTATTTGCATTAGGGTAAAGTAACTGCCTTTTGGTTCCAGAGGGTACAGCTACTATTGGTTCATTTAAGCTGCTGTATTTGGATCCTCTGTCTTATTGGTTGCCTCCAAAAGGCACGACTGTGATTGCCTGATATTGTTCCCTCCAAAATGTATCCTTTCTAGCTAGTTCCCTGTCCCTATAAATGTAGCTCTCCCCTCCTCAGGCCCCAGTCTTGTTTGCTTTAATAAAGAAGTGTTACTAGAGAACTGTCTCCAGCATATTATGTCAAGAGAGCTGAAATCACAAACCCCACGTCACAACAATTTTCACTAATGTATTTTCATGCACGCTTAATACCATGGCATTTGCATTTTTGTATACGTTACTTGGCTGGGGAACCACATTGCAAAATCTGGAAAAGCACAGATTCCAAAAGATAGGTGCTTTTCACATTGGTTATTGTTCCAGATGGTGTGAATTATTTAGGTGCACTTTTAATTGCAAACTGAACTGAACTAAAGTTTTCCCTCATCAAGACCCTCAGTGCTTTCTTTTTAGAAAAATAGGTGCCGGTACTCACCATGAAGTTGTTACAGTAAGTGCCACAATTTTTAACAACAAAAAAGAGGTGCCAGTACTTCATACACTTGAGTACCCACTAAAAAAAGGACTGCCTATTCTAAACCAGGATGTTGCCTAAATACATCTTCTTCCCCTCCCCTCTTTCCCACTTGAGTCTTTTCTTCTTCTTTTATAAATTTGCATTAAATATCAATATGGGGGGCGGGGAGAAGAGAAAGATGGCAGCCCATCTTCAGGCATACTTGGGGAAAAAGCAGTTATCTGGACCCATTCCAGTCTAGTTTCAGGGCTGAAACATAGGCCTGAAACCACCTTGGTTGCCCTAGTTGATGACCAGTGCTGCCATCTTGAATAAAATATTGTGCAGGGGGGCGCAGACAAGGACAGTGATGTTGGAGGGAGGGTGGGGAGGATAAAAGGGACAGCAGAAAGGAGAGTTGAAAGTAAATGGCAAAGCTCTGGACAATGTATGTCTGAAGTGGTTGAAATTGCAAATGCAGGAGGCATTTAATTAAGTGGAGTCCTAGTTTAATTTTTAAAATTATAGGCAACCAGGAGCTCTGTGAACCCTCCCCGCAGAGCAAGCAGTTTGCATTCTCTATGCCTCTGCCTCTGCTCTAATCACAAGAGTTGTAAGAAACTATATTGGAGGTTTTTGGCCAATCCCAGCTCTCTTGTCACCCAGCAACCCTCTTACAAGTTCTTTTACAGGGCTTGCTGGGAAATGAAGTACAAATGTGGGGTGGGGGGGGAGGAAGGTAGCAATGCCCAACAACTGGGTTGGGGAACCTGGCCCCCTCAAGTATTTTAATGGAGGGGGGCTGAAGAGACCTGGGCCTCTAGGAGTTGGTGCCTATACTGAGGACATAGGAGAGAGATGGAGGGAGTGTGACAAAGTTTGTTCTCTTTCATCTCTCCATAGCTTTTGGTACCTTTGGCCACATTATCTTTCTGGAGCAGCTCAGGAAAGTGGGCGCTGGGGGCGCTGCTCCACTCCTGCCTTTGTGGTTGTTTCCAGAAAGTAGTTTATGCCTTGGGACCATGCGGGGGGGGGGGAGGTGTTGTTCAGTGCCATGGGAATTTCATTGAAGATCTTGCCTTACTGCCTGTGGGCTGATTTAGATATCTCTCAAATGCATTCCAGCAGCATGGTTTCATGATGCTAAGAACAGCATAAAATATCCAACACGAGCTACACAAGTGCTACAGCATCTGGAAAGGAATGGGTGGAAATAGCCAGCAGACCATATTATTCCAACTCAAATATTCATTTGCTCTTTGCCCTGGGTTGTAGTTCCAACCTCATATCTGGATGGGGAAAGCAAAGAGAAGAACAGAAGATAATAAGCAATATTTGGATAGAGCAATTCAAAGTGGCCCTCTCATGGATAATCAATTTGGTTTCATTTGTATCTGCTTCATTCGGCTCCTCCCAGCTGTATTAGTAGTACAGTGGTACCTCTGGATGCGAACGGGATCCATTCCAGAGCCTCGTTTGCATCCAGAAGCGAACACAACCCGCATCTGCGCGTCTGCGCGTGCACAGGTCGTGATTTGCCGCTTCCGCGCATGCACGTGACATCATTTTGACTGTCTGCACATGCTCGAGTGGCGAAACCCGGAAGTAACGCACTCCAGTACTTCTGGGTCACCGCAGCGCACAACCCGAAAATACTTATCCTGAAGCTACTTCAACCCGAGGTATGGTAGTAGTAGTAGTAGTAGTAGTAGTAGTAGATGATTTATATTTAATTATATCCCATCTTTTCCCGAGACCAAGACTCAAGGTGGCTTACACAAATTCACAAAGGTGACTTTTTCATCTTCTTCCTCTACCTCTGGAAATACCAGTGGGCCATCAATAATATTGTTACATGGAGTGCTATTTTTCTCGAGAAAGAGGTGCTGGAACTCACCATGAACACCTCATTTGTTCTCTTATAATGGCAATGGTGCCCAACTGAGTTCCTGTGAGTTCTGGCTGGGGTGGGGGGGAAGCCTCATTACATAGAATCATAGAGTTGGAAGGGACCCTGAGAATCATCTAATCCAACCCCTGCAATGCAGGACTATGTCATATATGGGGATTGAACCTGCAACCTTGATGTTATCAGCACCATGCTCTAACCAACTGAACTATCCAGGCTGCCACCCCAATCAGTGAGAAGGTTCCAGGGTTCAGTTTCCTTGGAAGGAAGGTCAATGGAGACTGCAGTATCATTTTATGTACACATATATACAACCTGAGCATAGGATGGAAGGGCTCACAGCACCAGCCCCCTAAGTCACAGTTTGGATGCAGCACAAAGCAAGCAGGTCTCTGTGTATCCAGCTTCCAGCTTGCTTCCAGCTCAGCTCACCCTCATCATGCTGGCCGCTGTTCTCCTACCTAGCAGCTAGGTGAGTGTGGGGCAGGGGGAGGCCCATTTGTTCTAGGCTAGTACAATCGTACCTTGGTTTTCAAACAGCTTAATTCTCAAACGTTTTGGCTCCCGAACGCTGCAAACCTGGAAGTGACTGTCCCAGTTTGCAAACTATTTTTGAAAGTTGAATGTCCTATGGGGCTTCCATGGCTTCTGATTGGCTGCAGGAGCTTCCTGCAGCCATTCAGAAGCCATGCTTTGGTTTCTGAACGTTTTGGAAGTTGAATGGGCTTCCGGAACAGATTCCGTTCGACTTCCAAGGTACGACTGTTTTTAGTTATGCTAATTGTGGTGCTTAAGAAGTTAGCCAAAGTCATTGCTTAGACAGAGGGACTGGATTGGCAAGCTTGCTCTCTCATACATTCAACCCCCACAAATACAGGATCCGAAGAATTGGAAGGGCTTCGGGGCAGCATCTAGACTGAGCCCCCGAACCCACCTCATCTGTTGGTCAATAAATATTCCTGGTATAATATTAGGGCTACTATTGCTTTATTGCTTTTCTGCATATTTGCATAATGCATTTAGAAATTAAAAGAATCTGATGCCACCATTTGTGACTGCAGTTACATACACCCCCAGTTTCTTTTTCAAGGAGGAATTGCTGATAACCGTCAGTCCAGACTGAAGCACTGAAGAACATCCAAGCCATACTGAAGCCAATTCTCCATCCAGTCAGTTCATAACTCTTCACTGGATATCATTTTAATATTAGGGGTGGGGCTGGGAATTGATCTCTTACATATTGAAGCAAGTTCTTTTTCAATTTTAATGAGTTTTGATTTTATACACTGTGTGTGGAATTTGACCCAACACAGCACTTCAAAGCTGAAAAAGAATCAAGGGCAAGGATTTAGCACATAAATATGGGGCTTCATCCAATGTGTGACTGGTTGTTTCCAACCAGCCTGCTGTGCAGAAGGAGGGGGAAATGAGCCATTAACACCAAGGCATTTATATAGACAGTCTTCACAAACATGCTATCTCCGGTGATCTTGCTTAGAAAGGTGAAAAGGTTTAAATGGTGGGGAATCCAACTCACGTCAGTCCCAGCAAACATGCTCAGTGGTCAGGGCTAAGGGGAGTAGTTCAGAATCATATGCAGAGCCAAAAGTTAGCCAGCTGTAGATTAGGCTAATATGAAACCTGGGACCACCACATCTTTAATTATAGGCAATGGCCATTTTGCGCACGTTCAAAGCACGCACAACCACGCACACATGAACCACTGCAAACCTGGAAGTAGCAGGAAAAGGGGGCATAACAGGGTATAATGGGGTGGGCTTATACATGCTCCACCATTGCGCGTGATCATGCAGAACACAATCCCCATGCAAATTGGGATTGCCTGCATTTGAGCAACACCCTTACATGTAACAGCTGAGTAATTCCCATAATGGGTGCTTTAAAAATATATATTAAAGGTTTCGGGAGCAATTGGGTTGGGGAAGGACTACATAACTCGATGGTAGTGCACACACTATGCACCCAGGAATTGCAGTTAGGGCTGGAAATACCTCCTGCCTGAAACCCTGGAGAGACACTGCTTCAGAGTTCAGAGGTCAGCAGTCAACATGATGTGACATGAAGGCTGGCAACATTAACGCCACCATGTGAGAATCCCTTGCAGATGAGCTCAGTGCCTGGAGACAGGCAGTCAGATTGTGTATCCACATCAGTCTCCAGAGGAGGAATGACCACTGGGAGGAGGAAAGAATGAAGTAACACCATGGTGCATGAGCAGAAACATGCACCTGCAGCAGCACAACCGGACGCCTTCATCTTCCCCAGCTGCAACAAAACATGCAATCCCCAGATCCAGTCTCTACAGCCACAGCAGGTGATGTAACCTTCCAACAATTTGATTTCACCCCAGAAGGTGCACCCCTCCATCGTCTCCTGAGACAGAAGGATGCCAACCAAGTATTTAAAAAATATTCTGTTTTTCTGCACACAGGCATGCCAGTCTACATCCCTCTCTCCCTGGTGGGATATCAACAGTTGTATGCATTCCAGTGAACTGAAGTCCTGAAATTCGACACAGACCCAGCCCAAGAGATACTGAATTGATACTGGAATAACAAAAAATGGCCCCCTCCAACATCTTAAATATTAGCAAACTAAAACTTATACCATAAGAAGTTTGTTAGTCATTAAGGTGTCACCAGACCCTTTGCTGTTTTGGCTGAATGACAGCAACCCCTCTGGAAAGAATTACTAGAAAAATCTGGGAATGGAGACATGTGCTTCTCTCTGCTTTCAAAACAGGAGACTCGAAGTGCAATCCCAAATGGCTAATCTACTCCTACACTAGCTAGGAATCTGGCATGTGATACGCACATAGCCCCCTCCCCCTCCCCAAATAGCCACCCGTGATTATTACACAAGTCTAGAAAGTCTAGAAAGAGTTTCCTAACCCTCTTCTTGTAAACAGGAGTCTCAGACCGTACCCCAAAATAGCCCAGATACGTCCAAGACTGCCAGAAAGCTGGCACATATATAGTCGAAGACACATGGATTGGAAGAAAAATATGAAAATGGGGCATTTTGCATAAAAGAGTCAAAACCTGGGGAGCGAAGTTTACATCGCAGCCAAGCCTAGCATTCCAGCGTCAGAGCAAGCCAAGTTGCATGTGGAACGGAATGTCAGGCTGTCAGAGCTACTTCTGCCCACTGCTGGGGCCAATCTCAGATTTGGAGAAGAGAACATGTCTAGTACCAGCTCATATAAGATATACAGATACACAGAATCTATCATGGTTCAGTGTGAATCAGATTTTAATTCTTTTGTATCCAGTGGCCATTTAAAATAGATGTAGGTCCCTCCATCCGGAGGCTTCAAGGATTTTATCTTAAGGTCAACGTAGGGTGGTGGTGGTGATGATTAGCAGTGGTAGTATCAGTTGCAGTAGCAGCAGTAGTGTTTTATTTTATTCCTAGCACAGCTCCAAACCTGTACCATTTTAAATGGCTAAATTGTAAAATTAGGTGAGTGACAGGGAATAAACTTGGGATTTTTGTTTGTGCAGGTTTCTTTTGGCACAGCTCTAAGAGGGCAGGAGCAAAGTACTATGCAGCACCCTTTCCTGGGTGAAGCTCCCACATTAGCTGCCTGGAGCTCAATGCACTGGGAACACTGAATAACATTGAATGCATGAATAGGAAATGCCCCCCCCCAGCAGACATCCCTTGGGTCTAAGCCCCCAACATCTCTCTGTTCGATTGCACCCAGGGAAAGGGTTGCCACTGCATGCATGCGAGAGCCCTTGACACATGTTTGAGTGTGTAAGGGGAATGGTCCAGAGGATGCACAGTTGCAGAGGGTGGAGCTAACCAGCCCGGTTCCACTATCCATTTACGAAAACATGATGAGCTTACAGTCTGGACAATGTTGCAGCCTCCTCCAGGGCTGTTAATCAAGGCTGAAAATCTAAATACAGTACACATAACTGGGAGTCTCATTAAATTCATAGGGACTTATTTATGAATAAACATGCATAGGATTGCACTATTGATTGGTTAACTTGCTAGATTACTCGGGTTACAAACATTTAATCAACTAGAAGTGCTCCCTATTAATGGGACAACTGGTATTGGGGGGGGGGACCAGAACCATCATCACCATCAGTAAATGACAAGCACCATCCTAAAAGGGATATTTCCCCTTCTTTCTTGCTGTGTCTAAGACAACACATACAGTGGTACCTCAGGTTAAGAACTTAATTCGTTCTGGAGGTCCATTCTTAACCTGAAACTGTTCTTAACCTGAAGCACCACTTTAGCTAATGGGGCCTCCTGCTGCCGCCGCACCGCTAGAGCACGATTTCTGTTCTCATCCTGAAGCAAAGTTCTTAACCCGAGGTACTATTTCTGGGTTAGAAGAGTCTGTAATCTGAAGCGTATGTAACCCAAGGTGCCACTGTACATGTATCACTCTTTTTGCTTCAGAACAATTGTTTTAATCCATAGGAAAACTATCAATTAATTTTTAAAATGAATTAATCAGCTTAAATTTCATACAACTTCATGACTTAAGATTTATTTAATTGGGTGCAAGCCATAAAACCAACAGATCTTAACCAAAGCCAACATCTTAACCAAAGCCAACAATTGCAAGAATTTTGTGCCTGAAGAGCTATACTATAGAAATGATGGAGATTCGCTTAAGCTAGGATGCAAAGTTTCTGGGTTGCTATCAGTAACAACATGCTCATCATCCATATGATAGTCTAAACCTCCTTTTCTGTTCTCTCCTGCCTTCTAAATGTGACCATTGGTTGCATATACTTCATTATGTTAACTTCTGAAATGCTATGTTAAAGTTTATGTACTCTGGGATTGTAAAATATTAAAGCTTTAAAAGGGTGTGTGTAAGGAAAGCAGCTGGGGAAATGATGGAGACGTTGTTTCCATTATCATGAGGGGTGGAGCATTGAGGGTAGACCATCCATCCAATCACAGTCTGGAAGATTCCAAGTTGGGGAGGTGGTTGTTGCTGGTGATGCAGGGAGTGGCAGCTCTCTTCTGGGAATCTGAGCAGCAGCATTTTAACTTGAGCCAGGGTTCAGTTTCCAGAATCTGGTTTTCAAAGCCAGGACAGCCTCTGGGCACAGGAATTAATTAATAATGAAGGGACCCCTTCAAAGCATGCACAAAGAGAATTGTTCCTCGGGCATCTAAGAGACAGAAGAGCATTCAAGAGAACAGGGTGGAACTCCTAGGAATCTATTTTAGAAGGAATGCTGGCACATCTCAATGCAGGTGAATCTTAGATGAATTTCACAAGTATCTAAAAACAAAGAAATGCTCCTCCACTTAGGTGCCGATGAACGCTGGTAAGTATAGGCATATATCTGAGTTTCCAGACATTCACAACATTTTATGTATTACATTACATTTACATCCCATCTTTCTTCCAGGAGGTCACCCAGTGAGTTTCATGGCTGAGTGGGCACCAGATGCCAATTCTATGTGGTCTAAGTCCCAAGGCCAATGTACCGCACAATGGTTCTCACTAAGAAGTGGGAACTATTCCTGTGAACCCTCAAAACAGGCTACCAGGCATATATTTGGTAACCACATGTTTTTAGTAAGAACATAAGAAGAGCTGTGCTGGATCAGGCCAATGGCCCATCCAGCCCAGCATCCTGTTCTCACAGTGGCCAAACAGTTGCCACCATGGGAAGCCCACAAACAGGATTCAAGCACGAGAGCGCTCTCCTCTCCTGTGGTTTCCAGCAACTGGTAATCAGGAGGATGCTATATTATTATTATTATTATTATTATTATTATTATTATTATTATTATTATTTTATTTATTTATACGTACGTACGTACATACATACATACATACATACCCCACCCATCTGGCTGGGTTTCCCCAGCCACTCTGGGCACCTTCCAACTGAATATTAAAAACAATACAGCATCAAACATTAAAAACTTCCCTAAACAGGGCCGCCTTCAGTTGTCTTTTAAAAGTAAAATAGGCGCTTATTGCCTTGACATGTGCTGGGAGGGTGTTCCACAGGGCAGGCGCCACTACTTAGAAGTCCCTCTGCCTGGTTCCCTGTAACCTCACTTCTTGCAGTGAGGGAACTGCCAGAAGGCCCTCGGTGCTGGACCTCAGGGTCCGGGCTGGATGATG
The DNA here is from genome assembly GCF_964252035.2 of Podarcis erhardii. Lineage (NCBI taxonomy): Eukaryota > Metazoa > Chordata > Lepidosauria > Squamata > Lacertidae > Podarcis > Podarcis erhardii. The sequence goes on from NC_138504.1 coordinate 29,432,441, forward strand.
GGGGTGGAGATGCTCCTTCAGGTATACAGGACAGAGGCCGTTTAAGGCTTTAAAGGTCAGCACCAACACTTTGAATTGTGCTCGGAAACGTACTGGGAGCCAATGAAGATATTTTCAAGACCGGTGGTCTCGGCAGCCTCTCCCAGTCACCAGTCTAGCTGCCGCATTCTGGATCAATTGCAGTTTCTGAGTCACCTTCAAAGGTAGTCCCACGTAGAGCACATTGCAGTAGTCCAAGCGGGAGATAACTAGAGCATGCACCACTCTGGCAAGACAGTCTGAGGGCAGGTAGGGTCTCAGCCTGCATACCAGATGGAGCTGGTAGACAGCTGCCCTGGGCACAGAATAAACCTGCGCCTCCATGGACAGCTGTGAATCCAAAATGACTCCCAGGCTGCGCACCTGGTCCTTCAGGGGCACAGTTACCCCATGCAGGACCAGGGAGTCCTCCACACCTGCCTGCTGCCTGTCCCCCAAAAACAGTACTTCTGTCTTGTCAGGACTCAACCTCAATCTGTTAGCCGCCATCCATCCCTCAACTGCCTCCAGACACTCACACAGGACCTTCACCACCTTCACTGGTTCTGATTTAAAAAAGAGGTAGAGCTGGGTATCATCCGCATATTGATGAACACCTAGCCCAAACCCCCTGATGATCTCTTCCAGCAGCTTCATGTAGATGTTAAAAAGCATGGGGGAGAGGATGGAACCCTGAGGCACCCCACAAGTGAGAGCCCAGGGGTCTGAACACTAATCCCCATCACCACTTTCTGAACATGGCTCAGGAGGAAGGAGCGGAACCACTGTATAACAGTGCTCCCAGCCCCTCTAGACAGTCCAGAAGGATGTTATGGTCGACGGTATCAAAAGCTGCTGAGAGATCCACTAGAACAGCTCTCACCTTTGTCCCTAACCCACAGGACATCATTGACCAGTGTGACCAAGGCAGTTTCAGTCCCGTGATGAGGCCTGAATCCCGATTGAAAGGGATCCAAATGGTCTGCATCCTCCAGGCATGCTTGGAGTTGTTCAGCAACCACCTGTTCTATCACCTTGCCCAAGAATGGAAGATTTGAGACTGGGCGATAGTTGGCCATACTGGTCTAAAGATGTATTTTTAAGAAGCAGTTTAATGAATGCCTCTTTCAGTGGGCCTGGGAAGGCTCCCTCAGAGAGAGAAGCATTCACCACCCCGCGAAGCCCATCGCCCAGCCCTTCCCAGCTTGCTTTTATCAGCCAGGATGGACAAGGATCAAGGGGACAGGTGGTTGGTTTCACTCATCCAAGCAGCCTGTCCACATCCTCGGAGGTAACAGATTGAAATTGATACCATGTAACATGACTAGACAGGACTCCGGAACTCTCCCGCCCTGGCCCTGCTACCACAGTGGAGTCTACCTCCTTCTTAATCTGAGAAACTTCCAGAACTTGCACTCAGAGAACTGGGTCTTCCCAGTAGCATGCCTGATGCAAGCTAGTGACTTCCTAAAAATCACTGCAGCCCCCCCTCCCCGCCCACATGACCTGGGTTGCTGTGCGTAAGAGAAACCTGGTGGACAAGCAGCGGCACGGACAGGCCCATCTGCTTCCTCCAACCAAGTCTCTGTCACACATGCCAGGTCAAGTCCTCCATCCACAATCAAGTCGTGGATGACAGCTGTCTTGTGAATCATTGACCCGGCATTGCACAGCAGCACTTTGAGATCATGTGGGTCTCCCTTGCTGATTCCAGTATCCTTCCGATCAGGACCAGACCCAGAGGCAGGGGTAGTCCTCAGACAACAACTAAGCCTGTCTCCTCCGCAATGACATGGTCTGGTCTTAGCGTAGCTCCTCCTCCTGCCCGTGATCACTGAGATCAGGTGTCCCGGTGCTTCCGCCCTGTGGAACCTGCCCCAGTCATTCTGTTTGCTGAGGCCCACTCCCAGGCAGCTCTGACCCTTTCCCCTTAAAAAGCAAAATGCAAACTATACAATAGCCTAACAAGATAGTAGAAGTAAAAACACAGCAAAAAACAATTATACTAAAATAAAACTAATCCCCACCCCAACTCAACATTTGTCCCACCCCAAACAAAAATAAAATAAAAAGATATAAATAAAAACCACCGTTCACAGTACAACAAAGTAAAAACACTTTTAAAACATTAAAAAATATGTACTACTTCTGACTGGGGAGGCAAAGCATAGCCATCATGGCTAGTAGCCAAGGACAGCCTTTACCACCATGAATTTGCCCAGTCCTCTTTTAAAGCCATCCAAGTTGGTGGCCATCCCTGCTTCCTATAGTGAGTGACTGTGAGTGCTGTAGTTTTATGTCTTTTGGGTGCAGGCTGCTTCCTAACTAGTGTGACTCCTGGGAGGTACCATGGGGTAGATGCTCTTTCCAGTCTAACATATGTTCTTGCTGCAACTACATCTGCCATTCTCACTCTAGGCAGGTAGTACCAATTCATTTTCCTTGATATTTGCTAGGGATAGCCAACCCGGTGCCATCCAGATGTTGCTGGTCTCCAACTCCAATCAGCCTCAGGCAACATGACCCCTAGTCAGGAGCTCAGGAGTGATGGAAACTGTAAACCCAACAGCATCCAAAGGGGGCCATGTTGACTACTCCTGGCATCTGCCCTTTCGTTTTCTTTGAACAGAAACTTTAATTGAGATTTCCCCCTGGATGTTTCCTAAATCATTGAACTCAACAGATGGCATCTGAAGGGCTGGAGATAATTATATTTAGAGCTGCATGGAAAATAAGTGTCTTGTAAGTTTACTGCTGAGATCATTTAGACAAAGTAAGAATTATCACATTCATTTTATTGTTGCTATCACCCTTTTATAGATTAAAGAAACTGAATCAGTTGGAAATGAAGCAATTTGACTCACGAAAAAGAAAGACACCAGAATATCAGAACATAAATCTGGACCACCCAGCCATTCATGTTCTGCTCCAGAATTTGCCCCAAATTGCTCTTCATCTAATGCTAGGAAACTTTGATGGTCACATAAGTATTTTCCCTCCCCACTTTATTTGGATTACAATGACAATAATGGCTCTTGCTTTTCTTCATGGATCAAGTTGAAACAACCAGTTATTTTGTGCATAAGTGTGGGGGCGGGGAACTGTCAGCATTTTTTTAATATAAAAAAATCATCATCATTGCTTTGGCAAGGGAGGGAACCGTCCCCTCCTCCTCCCTCTCCCCCCCCCCCCACAAAGCTAAAAGCTTGTATTTGAAAGTCTGATTTCCTTCAGACCAAATAAAAAACAAAGGTGAAGCCAAACTCTTACAAGGTTCTGTGACAAAATGAAAAGTTGAAAGACCATCTCTCCTTAGGAATCGCACATCTGGCCAGTCATACATGTGTTGGTGTGAGGCTGGTCACTGGGATTTCCAACCAGCAGGCTTTAATTCAGCTGGCTGGGGCTGATGGGAGCTGTGGTCCAAAACATCTGCAGAGTGTCAGGTGTTTGCTTTGAAGTGAGACACTGGGATTCTCCATCAGCTCTTCTGACACCACTGAGGCTGGAAATGTACATCACTGATCAACTCCAGATATTTGGCCTAGATAGAAAGATGATATAGATGGATAGATAGATAGATGTTAGAGAGATAGATGATAGATAGATGATAGATGATGATAGATAGATGATAGAGATAGATAGATAGATAGATAGATAGATAGATAGATAGATAGATAGGTAGATAGTAGATAGATAGATAGATAGATAGATAGATAGATAGATAGACAGATGATAGATAGATAGATGATAGATAGATGATAGATGATAGATGATAGATAGATAGATAGATAGATAGATAGATAGATAGATAGATAGATGATAGAGATAGATAGATAGATAGATAGATAGATAGATAGATAGATAGATGATAGATAGATAGATAGATAGATAGATGATAGATGATAGATAGATAGATATAGATAGATGATAGATAGATAGATAGATGATAGATAGATAGATAGATAGATAGATAGATAGATAGATAGATATAGATGATAGATAGATGATAGATAGATGATAGATAGATGATAGATAGATAGATAGATAGATAGATGATAGATAGATAGATATAGATGATACATGATAGATAGATGATAGAGATAGAGATAGAGATAGAGATAGAGATAGAGATAGAGATAGAGATAGAGATAGAGATAGAGATAGATAGATGATAGATGATAGATGATAGATGATAGATCATAGATCATAGATAGATAGATGATAGATATTGCTGCAAAGGCAAGGAGGATTTGCAGGGGGAAAACATTGGATGAGAAGAGAAGAAGGGGTCAACCATTTCCCAGACTCCCCCCCCCCCCACTCAAGGAACCAGGCAAAATGTAAGAAGAGTTGCACTGGTTCAGACCAAAGGGCTATTCAGTTTTCACAGTGGCAAATCAGATGGCTTTCCATCCCAGAAGCTGGTCATGAACACAACAGCCTTCTCCTACTCATGATCCTCCAGCAGCTGATATTCAGAAACACCTTGCCTGAAGGTAATGCTCTCATGACCAATAGGCATTTATAGCCTTATCTTTTATTAAGAACATAAGAATAGACTGCTGAATCAAACCCATCAGAGACCCATCTAGTGTAGCATCTTCTTGTCACAGTGGCCAACCAGATGCCTGTGGAAAGCCCCAAAGCAGGACTCAAGCACAAGTGCATTCTTCTCTCCTCCTGCAACTGGTATTCAAAAGGATACCACCTTTAACTTTTTAGGTAGAAACCAGTCACCAGGGCAAATGGCCATTGACAGCCTTATCCTCCATAAATTTTCAAGCATGTGGTCACCAATGTTGGCAATGTCCTGTAATACTCTACTGTGACAATTTTGATTTGTTAGTAACAGCAATAAAGGATTAAAAAAACCCCAACAACTTGAAACTCAGACTCCAATGGAGGGTGGTGAGCAGGAATCTTCCCTCCTCTAACCTACTATTTTTCACCCTGTAAACTGCCTCCTCTTGATGCTGCTTTGCAGTGGAGAAGAAGTGGCCAGATGCTTAGAAATCTAACATGTAGTTTTGGAGCCAGACTGACTTTCTAGCAGGGATAAGGAACATCTGGCCTAACTTTGGGAAACCCATGCCCACTCTTCCTGAGCCTGACATCATGTATGACATCATATATGATGGTCAGGCACAGAAAAGTTGAAGACATGGCTAAATGAAGAATTGGGTATGTACCTGGAGTGTGTCCTTGATTCTTCCTCTGCAGCCAAAAGGTGCTTTTAAAGCAGGGTGCCTTTTTCTATCACATTGCAGAACAACAGGAAAAGCTGTCAAATTCAAAAATTGTCGTATTGGCTGCAAACAGGGCTTCTGAACATACTTAATATGCACTTCTTATTCTTCCTTTGCAGCAGTATTGGCCCAAGACATCATGCTGCCTGAGGTGAGGCAAAGGACACAATGGCATCTCCCTCATCCCATCTACAAAAACTGACCAGGCTGGAAGTTGATTTCTACTTCAACATCATTGCACCTGAAGGCAGGAGACTGACTTAGTGGGTGCAGGGCAGCCATGGCATGGATACACACAGCTCTGCCCACTCACTGCCCTTCATCATTTGCCACCTGAAGCAGCTGCCTCCCTTTGTCTCATAGTAGGGTCAGCCTTGCTTTGCAGCCACATTTCAAGCTGCACCTGAAACAGAAGACTGCTCCTTATTGCAGCCAGACTTGGCAGCCAGACTTGGCAGACTTGGCAGACAATAGCAACAACAACAACAACCCAAACACCTCCTTTTGCAGGTCTTAAGATCAAGCAGTGCCTTCAACGGAAGAAAGGAATAATCAGGAATGTACTCTAATTATGCTCACAACATTTTCCTTTGAAAGAATGTTGATGTCAGGTAACTGACAAGTGGGTGGAGCCATTCACCTATTAAAGCCAGGGGTCCCCAAACTAAGGTCCGCGGGCTGGATAAGGCCCGAGGGACTCATTTATCGGGCCCGCAGTGATCCCCGCCACCCACTGCCGCTGCCCGCTCTTACTGGTGCTGCGCTGCATGGCTGCCCACTTCTGGGTCAGAGGAGCAGCGGAAATAGCTTGTGCACATGCACAAGCGTTATTTCCGGTGCACATCTGGGTTGGAGGAGGCCCGTGCATATTCGCACAAGCTATTTCTGGTGCTCCTCCGACCCAGAAGCGCACCAGAAATACAGTGTGCGCACATGTATGGGCACACACTCCCCCCCCCCTCCGGCCCGCCGCATGATCGGCGCTGGAGACACCGCCCCGAGGCGCGGTAAGTTTGCTGACCCCTGTATTAAAGCTGTCTGATGGGAAGTCAAAATCTGGTCTGCCACCCAGATTCAGTTCCCTGATGTTACTTTAGAGCTTCATCACTGAAGAAGTGGACACCAATAGAGGAGTAGTGAGGTTTTTCAGTTTTGGTTGTGGGAGCCAGTGTGCTGTAGTGGTCAGAGCTTCAGACTCGAACCTGGGAAATGAGGGTTCAAATCCCACACAACAATGAACTGGGTGGCCCTGGGTGGCTAGTCACTGCCCCTCAGCCCAACCCACCACTCCCCTATCCCCCCCACAAAAACCCCAAGCACTCCCCACTCCTCCCAAAAAAAAGTCAAGGAAGAACCACCACCTAGAAAAAACTAAGTATGCCTTTTTATACAAATTTTTATATCAATCAGAAACAGGACTGGGGGGGGGTTCACATTTTCATTTTCTATCATATGGCTAGACCTACATAATGTGGACTATGAATTAACCACAATCCATCTGGCAGGGAGAAAAATTAGCAACTGGGGACCCCTGCTGTACCAGCGATACTCTACACAGGGAACATTGACGCACTTCCAACATTTGTTTGCCAAAACATGTTATGTTCTCACTTTTGTTTTGACGCCATTGCTGCTTTCATTTCTACTCTAATCTTAACGCCAAGGTCTCCGTGACCCTTATCAAAAGCAGCAAATATGTACACAAAGTTCCAAGCAGCTTCTACAGGAAACGCAGCCATGGCCTAGTCATCCATTTTGATCCATCATGGCTTCTCTTCTGTGTGCAGAAAACATATCTGCTGCGTATGATACTTATTTGTTGTTGTTTTTGCTGCTGCTGCTATATTTTTTTCATTTCCTGCACTTCACATTAAGGACACAGGGTGGGTATACTCTCCAAGTCCCAATTTTCCAGGGACAGTCCCAGAATTACAGAAGCCATCCCAGTTTCTGATTTGATCCTGGAATATCCTGGTTTTCCTTTTTCCTCCCCTCCTTCCATATCTTGGAGAACAATTACAAGTGGTGTGTGTGTGTGTGTGTGTGTGTGTGTGTGTGTGTGTGTGTTTGTCTGTCTAAGTGTGTGTAGGTGCAAGAATGGAGTCCTGTTTATCCTGAAAATAAAATACTGTAGATTCCGGCGTATTAGCTGAGTGGGCGTTTAAGATGCCCCCAACTTTTGCTGATCAGTTTTAGAGTTTTAGAGTTATAGAGTTTGAGCACCTCCAGGGGCAAAGTGCACTCCATTCCGCTGCCTCTGCTGTCACAGCAGCAGCAGCCTGAGGTGAGGTGTTGGGCAGGCAGGTGAGTGCTGTGCTCAGAAGGACTTTCCACGTCCCCTTCTGTGGGGAGAGAGGAGGAGCGATGGCAGAAGGGGCACCTCTGCTCACCGGCTCCCTCTCCTCCTTCCCAACGCGTATACCCGAAGTATAAGACGACACTTGACTTTTGGGGTGATTTTCCAGGGATAAAAAGTCATCTTGTACACCGGAACATACGGTACCTGTACCAAATGAAGGAAATGGTGAAGCTGGCATATGAAGCCCTTCTTATAATTTTGAAGGGAAAAGTCAACAATCCAAAATTATTTAGTTCAATGGAGTTTACACCCAGGTAACTGGGTAAAGACTGGGCAGCCTATCTTTGAAATTTTATTTCATTCTTTTATCAGTGGAAGGTGTTGGATCCCTTCCCTCACACATTTTCTCTTTACAACAATCCTGTGAGGTAGGTTTGGTGGAGAGGTAGCAATTGGCTCAAGATGACAGATGTAGCAGAAGAAACTTCCTGATGTAGAATAGAATGTCCCTATTTTCATCAGACAAATGTTGGAGGGTATGGGTGAATTACAGCATTAAAACACAATATTAACAACAATTTAAAACAACTTACAACCATAAAAATAAGGCAGGTCCTAAAACATATACCCCAAGTGTCAAATGCCAGGGTAAAGAGTTATGTCTTCCGCATTCTCCAGAAACTGTACAATCAGGGCTTTTTCAGACAGAACTCACATGAACTCAGTTCCTGCCCCTCTCCAAGAGAAAAAGGGAAGTGTTCGTGGTGAGGTTTGGCACCTCTTTTTCTTAAAAAAAAAAAAAAAAAGAAGCACTGTTTACAATGCACCAGATGCACCTCTATAGGGAGGGAGTCCCACAACTTAGGGGCTGCCATCGAAAAGGCCCTCTCCTGGGCTTCAGCCTGGGGGTCATTTTGGACTCACAGCTGTCTATGGAGACAAAGGTCCAGGACAGCTGTCTACCAGCTCCATCTGGTACAGGAGCTGAGACTCCACCTGCCTACACACTGGTACATGCACTGGTTATCTCCCCCTTGAACTACTGCAATGCCCTCTACATGAAGCTACATTTGAAGGTGATTCAAAAACTACAACTAATCTAGAATGTGGCAGCTAGACTGGTGACTGAGAGAGGCTGCTGGGACGTAAAGCATCTACATTTGCTCCCAGTATGTTTTCAAGCACAATTCAAAGTTTTGGTGCTGACCTTTGAAACCCTGTATACCTGAAGGAGCGTCTCCACCCTCATCGTTCAGCCTGGATACTGGGGTCCAGCTCTGAGGGCCTTCTGGCAGTTCCCTCATTGTGGAAAGTGAAGTTATGGGGAACCAGACAGAGGGATTTCTTGGTAGTGGTGCCCCCCTTGTGTAATGCCTTCCCATCAGATGTCAAGGAGATGAAGAACTACACAACATTTAGAAGACATCTGAAGGCAGCCTTGTACAGGGAAGCTTTTAATGGTTAATGTTTTATGGTGCTTTTATATTTTGTTGGAATTCGCCCAGAGTGGCTGGGGCAACCCAGTCAGATGGGCGGCATATAGAGATAATTATCAAAATCATAAAAACCTGAACTCCCACAAAGATCCACATTATTTGCTCTTTCTCACTAAAATCTCATACACTGCCTCTGAATTGCCAAGCCTTCTTTAGTTAGTTTTCCTCTAAAACAATCTCAGCTAGAAATGTTAATTTTAAAATGTATACTGAGATTATTTTGACTTTAGCATTGTAGATTTAAAACTTATTATGTTGTCTTGTAAGCAAGCGGGGAACTTCAGTGCCTATGGGATGGCGGGGGCACGGTGCATTAATTCAAAGTATTGAACTAATTCAATTCAAAGTGCTGGTGCTGACCTTTAAAGCCCTAAACGACCTCAGCCCAGTATACCTGTAGGAGCGTCTCCACCCTCATTGTTCAGCCCAGACACTGAGGTCCAACTCCGAGGGCCTTCTGGCGGTTCCCTCACTGTGAGAAGTGAGGTTGCAGGGAACCAGGCAGAGAGACTTCTTGGTAGTGGCGCCCGCTCTGTGGAACGCCCCCCCATCAGATGTCAAGGAAATAAACAACTATCTGACTTTTAGAAGACATCTGTTTAGGGAAGTTTTTAATGTTTAATGTTTTATCGTGTTTTTAATGTTCTGTTGGGAGCCGCCCAGAGTGGCTGGAGAAACCCAACCAGATGGGCGGGGTATAAGTATAATGTTGGTGGTGGTGGTGGTGGTGATGTGAAATAAGAGGTGATGAACTTTTTTATTTAAAAAAATTGCCGATGGTACTAAATAGGTAAAAACCGGAAACAATTCAGAGGTCAGCACAGAGAGTCAAAATTATGTCAACAAATGTGACAAATGGGTAGAAATGACAAGGATGAAATTTAATGAGCCTTTGAGAGTGTGGGTTACATTATGTGCTGAGCTATCAGGGAAGCTTTGGATGTTTCTCTAGTGAATATGCCTTCAGGATGTCCGTCCACCCAGCTGTGTGGTGAGAATCATGGAAAACTGAAGATACGCCTATCTCTGTGCACTAGCAACAAGTGGACCCTGAAGGATTTGATGAACAAGGAGTGCTCAGGGCTGGAGACTCACATCTGAAATCCCACCAGTTGGAGAATAGAGTTGATCATTCAGTTACCATGCAACATAGGAAAATGGGAACCAAGAGGGAGGGTGTGTCTGCCTGGAGGACAGTCTACAACGTGCTGTTTGGATGCACAGACGGACCGCAGCGAACTTCTCCTGCAGCCAAGAAAGCATAACAAAGAATTATTCCTTCCTGAAGCAGTGATTAATTAGGGGAAATATCTAAAAAGAAAGGAAACAATGCATCACTCTAGGCCATGAACGCCAAGGAAACAGAGCTAATTGCCATCCCTTCCGTTCCAATTTAGGGAAATACACTTGACCCTTCAGAGTAGTTTAATGGCACCCTCAATTTATTACCCAACTGCTGGAATGACTAGTGCACAGAGTCACAGGGCTTGGTCATACCGGGTGGTTTTATAGGGCTACTTGCATCATACCAAGAGAAGCAGTGGTTCTTTCATATTTTCCACTGGGGGGTGGGTGGCGGCGGAGGGAACAATAGAAAGCTTGCAACACCAAATGCAAGAAATGGATGAGTTGGGTCATGTTGATGCCTCCATTCAAATGTTGTGCCATATCACAATGCACTTTGTGACCCCCTTTTAGATGTGGGCATCCCCATAGGTTGCTCCACAAAGCACTTTTTCAGAATCATTGGAGAACAACTTGGGTTTTATATGAGCTTTTTATTTAAAAAGCAAGGGGCATGGATCAACCCACTCATGAGGCTCCAGCTCCACAATGTATATCAGCAGTAGTTCTAGAAAAAGTATTGTTGTGTGTTTGGGAGATTAGTCTGGGACCTTCCTGAGTCCTCCCAAGTCTTGGGGTCCTGTACCCAGTGAGTGTTAGAATCTAATAGAGAAGAAGGTTGCTGAACTGATCGGAAAATGTTCTTTGTAAGATAATGACATTAGCAGGCCACTTAAAGGTCCTCCTCAGTATCCCAAAAGAATGAGTTGGGTTGCAAGAGCTACAACTAAGTGATGGTGCCCTCTGGGCTATTGGGTGGGCCTTTTGTGAGGTGAGTTCCCGACCCCCCCCCCAGGTGGAAATAATGACACAATTATTAAGGTTAATGGGCTAAAAAAAGTCCACAACTTTATTGGTTACAGGTGAAGAGCGGTATTAGCTTAGGCATTGGTCCTAACTGACTATATTCGACTCCAGCCCATTTGCTTGAAGTCCGGGAAGGGTTAACTACCAGTAGAGGGAGTCCTGCTGATGCACATCAACTAGGAACTCCCCTGGGGGTCACCGCTAGGGGCCGTGCCTTGGGCCCTAACCTCCTTAGGCTTCAGACAGGGCCACGCCCCCCAGAATCCATTAATGGACTACCCTTCGATATGTGGGGCAGGTGATGGCGCTACCCCCCCTCTTCCATCTATAGAACAATACCAATGCCTAACTGCCAATACCCAGAAAGTTGTGATGATTTGTTACGATGTAGGCGAAAACCAAGTGGCTGGTGCCAATTTGCCAAGTGGAAAAATTCCTACCAGGCCCATCAACGGCGACCAATCAAGGTCCATAGCAAGGTCAAGGAACGAAAACCTTATAGGGTGGGAGGGTGGGAAACAGGAACAGCTGGTGGGCGGCAAGGAGGGAGATCCCCGGCTGTGTCCTGCCTTAAATAGGGCAGGCCACACACCCCCAGCCAGCCGATTGGCCAACCAGGGGATGATGCGGCCAGGAATCCCCCCAATCACACAGGGCTGGCTCCACCCACCATGCACATGGAGGGGCCGTGAAGCCCGCAACCCCACCTCCTCCTTAGGCGGAAGTGGATTTCTCCATCCCCTTCACCTAGCTGCTAGGTAGTAGGGCAAGATTCTGAGCAGCGTGTGAGAGCTGGAAGTAGTCTAGAAGCTGGAGACACAGGGGCTTGCTTGCTCTGGACTGGATCCTAAGCTGTGACTAAGGGAAAAGCAAGATCTGTTGAGGGGTTAATGCTGTAAGCCTCCCCCTCCCCCATCTTATGCTCAGGCTGTATATATGTGTGAATAAAATCTAAAGACTCTGTAGTCTCTGCTGGCCTCAAGTCCAAGGAAACTGAACCCTGGGTCGGTGTCTGGAATGGTTTTCCCACCACTCAGAGATTGGAATGGCATGTAAGAAAGACGCTTGATGGCCCACTGGTGTTTCCAGAGCTTGATGAAGAAGCACCCTTTGGGTGGCAGAAAGTGAAGCAAGGGGAACGAAGTGGAAGAAAATGGGGTGGGCAGCATGGACATATCCAGGGGGTAGAGGAGCAGCTGCTTCACCCCACCAATCAAGTTCAAAAATAAAAATAACTAAAAGTTGAAATAATCAGAATATTTGAAATTGAAATGCTCACTGAAGTCACTTGGATGAGTGGCACATTCTAGTGATGCAACTGGCAACCTGACTAGGTGTTAGGCATGGCTTCTGTGAACTGACCAATCGCTGCAGCTGCCATATGTTCGAATTCTACCAGATATTACTGGAATTTCAAAAGCAGAATTGACATCCCGTGTGAATTTCCGAAAGGCGGAAATATGAAATATGGCAACCCCACCATTCACATTGCAGGTAGCTTGGTTCTGGAAGCTTCTCATAGTTTCCCACCATTTTCTCCTGAGAGCGCACACCTGCAGGGCCAGTCTAGAAACGACCGGAAGTTTCCCACAGGCTATTTACACCATAGAAAACCCTCTCAGGCCTCAGTCAATGATGTAGTTCAGTTTATTCAAGTTCACAATTAAGATCAGTGTGGGTTTGTAGCTAATGTTTCTTGTGAACCACTGTTCTATTTAAATACAGTGGTACCTCTGGTTGCAAACAGGATCCATTCTGGAGGCCTGTTCGCAACATGAAAAGAGCGCAACACACAGTGGTGCGTCTGTGCACGCACAGGTTGCGATTTGCCACTTCTGCGCATGTGCGTGACGTCATTTTGCGTTTCTGCACATGTGTGAGTAGCGAAACCCGGAAGTAACCCTTTCTGGTACTTCCGGGTCACTGCAGGACGTATCCTGAAAGAATGTAACATGAAGCGGTCGTAACATGAGGTATGACTGTATAGTGTAGTTTGCTGGCTTAATTTGATTTCCTAGTTTTAAAATGACTGAAGATTTTGACAGATTTTTCTGAGCACTTCGGGTCAAAAGAAAGTAACTTAAAACTGTTGTTGAGACATTTCATTCTGAATCTGTTTGACAGAGCCAAACAGAGGATGATGACAGGTGGGTGCCCTCCCCCCCGAGCATAAAATCCTGGCTATGCCCATGGTGGGTGGGGAGAAACCATGTGGTGAAACAAGGGGGACAAAATTTTGTCCCCGTTGCTCCACCACAGCATTTCTCACCCCCATTTCATGACATCTTCCTTTCTCTTCTTTTTTGCACCTCTATCAAACCACTAGGGATGCAGGTGGCGCTGTTGGTTAAACCACAGAGCCTAGAACTTGCTGATCAGAAGGTCGGCAGTTCGAATGCCCGTGACGGGGTGAGCTCCCATTGCTCGGTCCCTGCTCCTGCCAACCTAGCAGTTCGAAAGCATGCCAAAGTGCAAGTAGATAAATAGGTACCACTCCAGCAGGAAGGTAAACGGCATTTCCGTGCACTGCTCTGGTTCACCAGAAGCGGTTTAGTCATGCTGGTCACATGACCCAGAAGCTGTATGCCGGCTCCCTCGGCCAATAAAGTGAGATGAGCGCCGCAACCCCAGAGTCGGCCACGACTGGACCTAATGGTCAGGGGTCCCTTTACCTTTACTATCAAACCACTAACCCACAGAGTTGTACTACTTGTGCAGCTGCCTCGTGATGGGCAGGCTCCTAGCTTTGCAAGAGAGCAGCTGCAGTCTCCAACCAATGAGCGATGGTGCAAAGGCCACTCTTCAGAATGGAAAGAGGAAGAGTGTTTTTGTGGGGTGGGGGGAGGAAAGAGGGAAAGGAAGAGTGGGTGAGATGAGTATTCTCCCGCCACCACATTACCTTTTCTCCATACAAAGGCACATTTGCAGTCAGTCCAAAACACTCAGCGAGGGTGCAAAGACTGGAGAGGGGCAGTCTGAGCCCCAATGAGAAGACCCAGAGGGCTGTACTTGGTCCCTGAGTCTGATATTCCCTGCCCATGCTCTAACCCAGCACCCTTAACAAACTACAATCCCCAGGATGCTTGGTGGGGAACATTGTCTGGTTGACCTCAGGAAGAAGAAGAAGAAGAAGAGTTTGGATTTGATATCCCGCCTTTCACTCCCTTTAAGGAGTCTCAAAGCGGCTAACATTTTCCTTTCCCTTCCTCCCCCACAACAAACACTCTGTGAGGTTAGTGGGGCTGAGAGACTTCACAGAAGTGTGACTGGCCCAAGGTCACCCAGCAGCTGCATGTGGAGGAGCGGAGACGCGAACCCGGTTCCCCAGATTAGGAGACTACTGCTCTTAACCACTACACCACACTGGCTCCCAGGAGGCAAAATGTCTCTCGCTGACCCAGACCTCTACAACAAATATTTTATCTTATTGGCACAATTACATTTTCGCACAGGTGGAAAAATCAACCCACAGACTCAAAGCACTAAGGCAGGGGTCAGCAACCTTTTTTAGCCATGGGCCGGTCCACCGTCCCTCAGACCATGTGGTGGCCCGGACTATATTTTGGAAAAAATAATGAACAAATTCCTATGCCCCACAAATAACCCAGAGATGCATTTTAAATAAAAGGACATATTCTACGCATGTAAAAACACGCTGATTCCCAGACCATCCATGGGCTGGACTGAGAAGGTGATTGGGCCACATCTGACCCACGGGCCTAAGGTTGCCTACCCCTGCACTAAGGAGTCCTGACACTTTTCAGGGCACGTCGTATACCTTGATCACACATGCCATCCAAGAAGAAAATAACTTTGCTCCACAAACTACTTGTGGCAGTTTCTGGCTAAGCACCTCGGGCTGATGCTTAGGAAGAACCCAAACCTTTAATGAGCTTTCTTGTTTTATGATTTTAAACCTAGTTCTATACTTTGATGAATTTTTCCTCCATGGCTGATGTTATAGCTATCTATATTTTGAAACAATAAAAAAGTCTGTGAAAGAAAAACATTTCAGCATATGGGACCATGCTTTAAATCGCACTAACATTTATACCACTAGAAGCATGTATGGAGGGGGGAGATGTGAGGGTGTGGGGGATTAGTGGCAGGCAATGAAAAGGACACACCCACTATCAACTACTCTCTGCCTTCCCACTCCATCTCTGCACCAACCTTTGATCAAGCTGTTGCCCAGAGATGGCATCCAGGGCTGTCCCCCCCCCCCCCCCTTTGCATCTTCTTACTCATGTCAATTTAAAGGTGTTAATATAATCACTACTGTAAGCAATATGACTTTTGACCTCCCAGCCCTCTTAAAGTAGGGGGGAAAGGGATCCCAGCCAAGAGCCTCTTACTAGTACAAACACTCAAGCCCTTTTTACTAGTCAGGTAAAGGGCTAAATTATGTTGCTAATTAATTTTATATTTCCTCTGGCTACCCCCCAAAAAATCTGGAGCTGCTCAACATTCCCCGAATGAGACCTTTTTGCCAAGAATTCAGGTATGCTATTAAAGAACAAGGCCAGCAAAATAGCTGAGCTCATGCTTCCTGTGATGCACATACACACACAAACACACAACACAACAACACAACACAACACAACACAAACACACACACACAAGGATGAGAAAGAGGGCAGGAAGCAAATAAATAAATTGTCATATCAAATTCAAAACAGACACATATTTGAGATTAAGCAGGGGGAGCAAAAGTCTATGTCCATAGCAACCTAACAGAAGGGATTCAACAAAGGGAAAAATAATATATTTGCCAGTATAAGCATCGGCTGCGGGGGGAGAGACCGAGAGAAAGATAAAATGTTAGTGAAGACAGCTAAAGAAGTGAGTACCTCTCATTAGTCTCTCCAGAAGAAAAAGAAAGGGGGGGGGACACGTTGTTTTAGAGAATAGAAACAAAGATATAATTGTGGTGGTTTTGTGTGTCTAAGCAAGCAATTGCTGCCATAGTTTTGTCCTTTGCAAATACCAAAGCAGCAGCTCACATGTGATTTTCATTTATTTCCCAAGATTAAAAACAAGTGAAAAGGCCAGAGAGTCTCAAACAGATCTGTGAGTACGAAGCTGTCATGTTTTGGACTGAGTGGAAAACACAATGGAAGGAGCAGGGTGGGGGTGGCAGAATTAGACATATGCATAGTCCTCAGTTTGGGCCAGAGCTCCACTTATATTCAGTGGTGGTGGTGGTGGGCTTGTTTGTTTTGGAATATATGAAGGCAGGATAAATGAAAGTGCCCCTGAGCCGCTACAGGCTGCAGAGTCAATATTTAATTTCATTTCTGTCATGACTTTCCTCACCACTGCATTTTATCCTTAAGCAGGGCTGGCCCAAGACATTTTGGCACCTGAGGCATCCCATGGGGGCATCTGGTTGACAACTGGGAGAACAGGATCCTAGACTAGATGGGCCATATTGGTCTGAGCCAGCCAGACTCTTCTTATGTTCTCAAGCAGATTCTCTACCTATGAACTTTCTCTATCCCTGCTTTCCTCCCAAGGAGCTTGGTTGAGGGGATGTAAACAGCTCTCCATCCGTGGATTTTAACCTCAAACCCACCCTATGAAATAATTTAGGCTGAGATATAGCAACTGCCAAAGGTGTGTTTCATAGCTGATCAGGGATTTGAATCTCAATTTTCCCATCTTAGGCCCTCATGCTACATACCCTCTGACAGTCCCAGAACTACAGAAGCTGCCCCAGTTTCTGATCTGATCCCGTAATGTCCCAGTTTTCCTTTTTCCTCCCCTCCCCATCTTGGAGTACAATTAAAAGTTGTGTGCCTGTTTGTGTAGGTTCAAGAACGGAGATCTGTGTATCCTGAAAATAAAATACCAACCCCAAATGAAGGAAATGATGATACTGGCATATGAAGTCCTCCCTATGATTTTGAAGGAAAAGGTCACCAATCCAGTGCAAATTCTTCAATTGTGTTGCTTCAACAGCCAGCCATTTCTTAGGAAACGCAGTGTTGATTCCTTTATTGTAAATAGAGCCTTACGCTGTCTACTCATAAGTAAGCCCCACGCATTCAATGGAGGTTACTCTCAGATAATTGGGTAAAGACTGGGCAGCCTTACACTGTAACTCAGATCATTTTTACTCAGATGTAAGCCCCGCTGAGTTCAATAGAATTTACTCTTCGATATGTTCCTGTGCATTCTGAGTTTCCATTATCCCGCCTTTTCCCCTAACAGGGACTCAAGGCAGCTCACAGCTAAAATTTAATTTCATTCTGTTTATCTGTGGAAGGTGTTGTACACGATCCCTTCCCTCACACATTTTTTCTTTACAACAATCCTGTGAGGTAGGTTCAGTGGAGAGGTGGTAATTGGCTCAAGGTGACCAAGGTAAGATGTGTATATGATGTCTATGGACTTGGCTACATTTGTAAAGATAAAGGGCTTTAAATGTGTTATAGCACTATGACACCAGATGGCGCTATTGCGTTCCATTTTTGCCAGCGGAACTTCCCTTTACGAAGTTCATAATGCGTTTAAGTGAATCGCTTCTTTGATGTGTCTAGATCCAGTCTCTCTGTTTGGCAAGATCAAACGTGGGAGAAGCTTCCTGGGGTAGAACAGGATGTTCCTTTTTTCATTGGAGAAATACTGGAGGGTATGATGCTATACCTCTCTATATGAGGTATGATGCTAGAATCATAGAATCATAGAATCATAGAGTTGGAAGAGACCACAAGGGCCATCGAGTCCAACCCCCTGCCAAGCAGGAAACACCATCAGAGCACTCCTGACATATGGTTGTCAAGCCTCTGCTTAAAGACCTCCAAAGAAGGAGACTCCACCACACTCCTTGGCAGCAAATTCCACTGTCGAACGGCTCTTACTGTCAGGAAGTTCTTCCTAATGTTTAGGTGGAATCTTCTTTCTTGTAGTTTGGAGCCATTGCTCCATGTCCGCTTCTCTGGAGCAGCAGAAAACAACCTTTCTCCCTCCTCTATGTGATATCCTTTTATATATTTGAACATGGCTATCATATCACCCCTTAACCTCCTCTTCTCCAGGCTAAACATGCCCAGCTCCCTTAGCCGTTCCTCATAAGGCATCGTTTCCAGGCCTTTGACCATTTTGGTTGCCCTCCTCTGGACACGTTCCAGTTTGTCAGTGTCCTTCTTGAACTGTGGTACCCAGAACTGGACACAGTACTCCAGGTGAAGTCTGACCAGAGCAGAATACAGTGGCACTATTACTTCCCTTGATCTAGATGCTATACTCCTATTGATGCAGCCCAGAATTGCATTGGCTTTTTTAGCTGCCGCGTCACACTGTTGGCTCATGTCAAGTTTGTGGTCAACCAAGACTCCTAGATCCTTTTCACATGTACTGCTCTCAAGCCAGGTGTCACCCATCTTGTATTTGTGCCTCTCATTTTTTTTGCCCAAGTGCAATACTTTACATTTCTCCCTGTTAAAATTCCTCTTGGTTGTTTTGACCCAGTTCTCTAATCTGTCAAGGTCATTTTGAAGTGTGATCCTGTCCTCTGGGGTGTTAGCCACCCCTCCCAATTTGGTGTCATCTGCAAATTTGATCAGGATGCCCTTGAGTCCATCATCCAAGTCGTTGATAAAGATCTTGAATAAGACCGGGCCCAAGACAGAACCCTGTGGCACCCCACTAGTCACTCTTCTCCAGGATGAAGAGGAACCATTGATGAGCACCCTTTGGGTTCGATCAGTCAGCCAGTTACAAATCCACTGAGTGGTAGCATAGTCAAGTCCGCATTTTACCAGCTTCTTTACAAGAATATCATGGGGCACCTTGTCAAATGCCTTGCTGAAATCAAGGTAGGCTACATACACTGCGTTCCCTTCATCTACCAGGCTTGTAATTCTGTCAAAAAACGAGATCATGTTAGTCTGACATGACTTATTTTTCAGAAATCCATGCTGACTATTGGTGATCACAGCATTCCTTTCTAGGTGCTCACAGACTGTTTGCTTAATGATCTGCTCCAGAATCTTCCCTGGTATTGATGTCAGACTGACTGGGCGGTAATTATTTGGGTCCTCTCTTTCCCCCTTTTTGAAAATAGGGACAACATTTGCCCTCCTCCAGTCTGCCGGGACTTCGCCTGTTCTCCAGGAATTCTCAAAGATGACTGCCAGTGGTTCTGAGATCACATTTGCCAGTTCTTTTAATACTCTTGGATGCAGTTCATCTGGCCCTGGAGACTTGAATACATCTAAACTAGCCAAGTATTCTTGTACTATCTCCTTAGTTATTCTGGGCTGTGTTTCCTCTGCTGAATCATTTGCTCCAAATTCTTCAGGTCGGGCATTGTTTTCTTTATCGGAGAAGACTGAGGCAAAGAAGGCATTGAGGAATTCAGCCCTTTCTGTGTCCCCTGTTTGCATTTCACCAGCTTCTCCTCTGAGTGACCCCACAGTTTCTTTGTTCTTCCTTTTGCTACGAACATACCCATAAAAGCCTTTTTTGTTGCTTTTAACCTCTCTAGCAAGCCTGAGTTCATTCTGTGCTTTAGCTTTTCTGACTTTGTGTCTACACGTGCTGGCTATTTGTTTGAATTCCTCTTTGGTGGTTTCCCCCCTTTTCCATTTTTTGTACACATCCTTTTTTAATCTTAACTCAGTTAAAAGTTCTTTAGATAGCTACCCTGGCTTCTTTAGGCACCTTCCATGTTTCCGTCTCATTGGTATTGCCTGAAGTTGTGCTTTTACTATCTCCCTCTTAACAAACTCCCAGCCATCATGAACTCCCTTTCCTTTTAGTATTACTGTCGATGGGATCTCACCCAGCACTTCCCTAAGTTTTATGAAGTCGGCTTTCTTAAAGTCAAGAAATTGAGTCCTAGCTTACCTCTCTAATTACAGCTGCCAGGCAGAGGGAAATCCCTGAAGAAGTTCCATTGTCTGTAAAGGACATTCCCATCCCTGACTGACTGTGCAAAAGTTTGAGCAGGTTGCTGAATGATACATAGCTTGGTTGGTCTATGGAGGGGGGAAAACCCACTTGGCCCTACTGTGAATATTATCTATTCCATCCCTCAGTTGCAAGGAAGATTGTTTTCCACTGCTTTAGCAGCAGACAGAGAAATTAACCTTGCATTTTTCTGACTGTTAGAGTGAAGTGTGCCCCCGATATTATTCTAGAAAAGAAATGTGCCTCTTGCATAAAAAAACAAACCTGGGGAATTCTGCAATGCACTCTTCATGCTGTGCCTGGAAGCATTTACAGTTTGCCAGCCGAAGACAAAAATTAACCCACAGATTAACATGTTAAATTTCACTTTATGGTCCCCCAAGAAATGGAACCAAATGTGCTAGTGCATAGCACATTTGCATTGATTTCCTGTCCCATGATCTGTTACATTGCAATGTACGTCTGGGGTTGGAGGCAAATACATTCCAGTGCCAAAACTGTACGGAATGTGCAAAGAGGTCAAGCCTGGGAATTTGTATGTTTCACAGCTATTTTGGAATTACGGGAAAGGAACTTGGCTCTTTGTGGCATGAAGTCAAGCACAGCGGTCACACAGGTGTAATAAACCAACAGGGCTCAGTGGCATTCAGCCTTGCAGTCACAATCCCACATTATTAGAAGTTTTTTGGGGGGATGTCTAAATAATTGAAATGAACTGCTGAGAGATGAACTGGTATTGGGGAAGGAAAGGTGGGGAAAGAGGGGAAGTCAAAGAACATTCTTCCAGTCCTTTTAAATATTGAACTATGCAAAGGCTTAGTGGTGCGGGTGGCGCTGTGGGTTAAACCACAGAGCCTAGGACTTGCTGATCAGAAGGTTGGCGGTTCGAATCCCCGCGAGGGGTGAGCTCCCGTTGCTCGGTCCCAGCTCCTGCCAACCTAGCAGTTCGAAAGCACGTCAAAATGAAGTAGATAAATAGGTACTGCTCCGGTGGAAAGGTAAACGGCGTTTGAAAGCACATCAAAGTGCAAGTAGATAAATAGGTACCACTCAGGTGGGAAGGTAAATGGCATTTCCATGCGCTGCTCTGGTTCGCCAGAAGCGGCTTAGTCATGCTGGCCACAGGACCCGGAAGCTGTACGCCGGCTCCCTCGGCCAATAAAGTGAGATGAGTGCCGCAACCCCAGAGTTGTCCACGACTGGACCTAATGGTCAGGGGTCCCTGTAATGCAAGTACCTTTATAAAGTACCTTTATGCAAAGGATTAGATTCATAGAACTATAGAATTGAAAAGGATCCAAAGGGTAATCTAGTCCAAGCTCCTGCAATGCAGGAATCACAGCTAAGGAACTCCATCAGATGGCCATCTAAGCTCTGTTTCAAAACCTTCAATAAAGGAGAGTCCACCACCCTCTGAGGGAGTCTGTGCCACTGTCAGAAAGTTCTTCCTAACGCTTAATAGGAATCTCCTATTCTTGTAACTTGAAGCCACTGGTTTGGGTCCTACCCTCTGGAGCAGTAGAAAACAAGCTGGCTCTACTATCCATGTGACAGCCCACCAAAAATTTTAAGATGGCTTTTCTATCATCCCTCTTCTCCATGTTTCCAGACCCTTGCCCACCCTCCTCTGCACACATTTCAGTTTGCCAATATCCTTCTTAAATTGTAGAGCCTCATAATCCAGCTATGCAAGAGGATTGACCCACATAAGCAGATTGCAAAAAGATTCAAGTTCCTCTCAGAATTGGTGAACAATTTTGAAATTGATGACAATAGTAGTAAACCTATAATATTGTATTACAAAGTTGATGTTGACCACAAATTAGTAAACAAGTGTTATCAGTTAAAATAATAATTGCACCTTGGGAAAGAAGGTGTACTCTGGTTACGAACTTAATTCGTTCTGGAGGTCCGTTCTTAACCCAAAACCGTTCTTAACCTGAGGTGCACTTTCACTAATGGGGCCTCCCGCTGCCACTGAACTGCCAGCACGCTATTTCCATTCTTATCCTGGGGCAAAGTTCTCAACCCAAGGTCCTACTTCCGGGTTAGCAGAGTTTGTAACCCAAAGTGTTTGTAACTCGCAGCGTTTGTAACCCGAGGTACCACTGTACTTGACAATGCCTGTCTCAAGCTGTGCAGCAGAAAGGAATTTTCCAATGCTATCCTTTATAAAGAACAAAAATTTAGGTCACCAATGACAGGAAGAGCGCTGAGCATCCAGTGTGGCTTCCACTTGAGTGCAGGAAGCTCCTGCAGTCAACTGGAAGCTGCATCTTGGATTTCGAACAGTTTTGGGAGTCAAACAGACTCCCAGAACAGATTAAGTTTGACAACCAAGGTACCACTGTAATCCCTTGCTATATATCAAAAGATGTGTCTAGCAGTATCATGAATCAGAAGGAAGGGGGTATTGGTCAGTGGGCTTTATAAGACTTGGCAACTTCTCTGTCACATCGTGAATCTTTGCACTTGGAAGATAGCATACCTCCCAGGACATATTGTTACTTCCGCACTTTGCTGCCTCTAGCCCCCTCAACAGGGAGTCACCTACCACCACCATATGTCTCTTCTTCCTCTGGGGTGTTTCAGGAATTGTTCTGTACACTGCACCTTCTACGACTACTTTGGTCTGTTCTGAGGTCTGCAACTGCTGTTCTTGCTCATCTGACCCAGTACTGGTGTCTGAATTGAGACACCAGTTCTAGGCCAGAGAATAGGAATTGATTTTGCAGCTCCAGTGACGCAGCATGGCACTTGACAGTCCTGCTTCTGTGTGTCATGTCCCTCCAGGGGTTTGTTTCCTGCATTGGGCAATCTTCCTCCTTCTTGGGGGCACCCCACCTGTGTCAATGTTTCAAGACAGTCCACTGTGCTCCATCAAGAAATTCTTCATCTTCTCTGATAACTTGAAGTGTGGATGGGTGGGTCTCGAGTTGTTGTATGTTCTCTTCCAGCAAGGCTACCAGCTTGTACTTGAGGCAGGTGTAGTTTCATGCATTCTCAGGCAGGAAAACAAACATGGCACAGAGGCATCAAAGGAACAATAACTTTCTAAATGCCCTGAGTATGAGCTGGTTCACACATAATGCTACAGTAAAACTGCAGTCAATAGCTCATGGTTTGCCTGGAAGAGACAAACCACAAGCCCAGGTTTTGACAACACCATGGCTTAGCATAGAGCAGAGCAGAAGCGGAAGGACCAGGGGAAAGGTGCAGCAGCTGTGATCTTGTCTCGAGGAACCCTCATGCTTGCTGGCACCAAGCCACAGTTTGGCTTAGCATTACAGTATGATCACATCTTGCATGTATTTATCTTGTGCAATTTCAACCATACGTGGTTGAAGGCCAGCTGACTGAAGTTCCACAAGTTAAATCCAAGCAAGGCTGAGAGTTGAAAAGCACTTTTTGTGCTTTGTGTGTGTGCCAGGTCTACTTTTGTGCCAGGTCTGCTTGGGGTTGCCTTGTGCATAAAGAGCTTTAAGGCTCTCTGCTTTGCTGGGTGGGTGGCAAGTTCTGCTCAGCAAGCTGCTCTAGGATGCTTTCGTGAGATCTCATGGGGCCATACCAGCTCCTGTGAGACCTGCATTGGGCATCCCTAGGCTACCAGAGCTAGTGCACTGGGCCTTACTTGCTGCATGAAGCCCACTCAGCTCACCAGCTCAGGATGCTTTCTCTCTCTCCCCAACAAATGTTCCAGTTTGTTCACTGGGGGGAATGGCTGAGCTTCTTCATACAGCCATGTGCTAGGTAAAGGTAAAGGGACCCCTGACCATTAGGTCCAGTCGTAGCCAACTCTGGGGTTGTGGCGCTCATCTCGCTTTATTGGCCAAGGGAGCCGGCGTACAGCTTCTGGGTCATGTGGCCAGCATGACTAAGCTGCTTCTGGCGAACCAGAGCAGCGCACGGAAACGCCGTTTACCTTCCTGCTGGAGCAGTACCTATTTATCTACTTGCACTTTGATGTGCTTTCGAACTGCTAGGTTGCTAGGAGCAGGGACCGAGCAATGGGAGCTCCCCCCCTCGCGGGGATTCGAACCACCGACCTTCTGATAGGCAAGTCCTAGGCTCTGTGGTTTAACCCACAGCACCACCCGTGTCCTTATAGCCATGTGCTAAATACCCATTATTCAAGAACCTGAAGTCCCTATTGGCTGTATGTCTTCAAAGTCACAGAGTCCTTGCTGAATTAGGCTAGACATTTGCCCAAAGTCCCAACTGTAGCAGGGAGGGTTTCATAAACAGCACAGGGATGATTTCACACAGTCCAAAGGCATAGAGGGGCACAGATCTCTGAAGGAATGGAGTGCAAGCCTCCACAGATACATTCTTCAGCTCAAATGCCCCTTGCCTCTTCACCTCCATGTGTCGGAACCCTGACACCTCTACCCCAGTCAGGCAGATGGAGAAAGGCTTCTCATGTAGCACTGCTGAGCTTTTTGTCTGCTCCAGAACCCCAGTTGGCAATATGCAATGCTGCAATGAGATAGGGTCCCCTTCCCCCATTTCCAGACCCAGTTTATGATGACATGTGCAAAGTGTGGGATAACCAGCCTAATATAACCAACATACTTAGAATCATAGAATTGCATTTCAGGGGGTTGGACTTGATGAGCCTTGGGTTTCCTACCAACTCTACAGTTCTATGCTTAAGTCTAATTAATGCATGAAGGGGTTAATACTGTAGAGTAAGGTGTCCTGCCAGGCATATCTAGGTCACTTCCCCTTACCTTGGAAGGAAATAGTCTTTGTCCCGCCACCCCCACCCCCCACTCCCAGTCTACCTGTGAATTCAGCATGTGAGGAGGTGTGAGCTAGTTGCTCCAGTTCAGCCGCATGGCTTTCATCTGCCTCTTTGCTGGAAAGTGGTGGTGCCCCTTAGTTCTTTCTCCTGAGATCCCCAACCAAATTCTTCTGTTGGAGAAGAAAGATGTGTGTCATGTACCTTGCTCTCCTCCTTTATAACTACCCTGCCAATCTCCCTCAGTGGAAGGCAGTGCCTGGCTGCTAGGATTGAAGTGGGATACACAACTACCGTATTTTTCACTCCATAAGGTGCACCGGACCATAAGGCGCACCTAGTTTTTAGGGAGGGGAATCAAGAAAAAAAATCTTATTTCCCCCTCCCAGCCCCAAAGAGCTTCTGGGGCTGTCAGGGGAAGCCTGGGTCCCCTCCCCCCAGCCCCAAAGAGCAAAGAAGCCGAGACAGCGAGTGGGATGGATCCCACTCGCTGTCTTGGCTTCGTTTTTAGCCTGAGCTTTCCCCGACCCCAGCCACCAGAACAGGTCGGGGAGTGGCGGCAAGGTTGCGCACAGCCTTGCCTCTGCTCTTGGAGCTGGCGGGGCTGGCGGGGGAAGCCCAGGGTTCCCACCCCCCCAGCCCCAGGGACCACACATTCACTCCATAAGATGCACAGACATTTCCCCTTAGTTTTTAAGAGGAAAAAAGTGTGTCTTGTGGAGTGAAAAATACGGTATATATGGAATGGGGGCATGTTTGTATCATTTTGTCATTTGCCTCTAGCAGTGAAATGTCTTGGACCAGCCTTGCCCTGGGTCCTCCTCTGTCTAGCACTCCCCCAGCTGACAGTTGACATGGAACTAGACAATCACACACATGAAAGAATGTGTGATTCGCCCTGTATGTGCAATTTCCCCATATCTTTTGGAACAGAGAGGGACCATGTGGGTAGAGAGAATAAAGTGCACATAACTACCCAGCATCATGACATATGCTGTGTGTGTACACTCCAGCCTCCACAGAGCCTAATGTCTGAACTGGGTTTCTTTTTCCTAAACAGCTATATGTTTGAAACATGGAAGCTTTAATTGCTTCAAGACTCTACTGATTACAGTCTTTTTTCCCTTTTTTAAAAAAAGAAAGGAATCAAATGTATTAAAAATTTAATGCCACTGTGAGTTTCAGTGTGTGAATTTCTCTCGCTGTAGAGACCAGCTCAAAAGTCCTGCTGCCTTTGGGCATTGCGTGAGTTTGTGCCACCCTATAACTTAATATTACTGCTGTAAATATGAGGGAAATGAAATCCGTATGCTCTCCCTGCGGTAAAACAGTCCCCATCTAGTTAAGTTAAGCTCCTGATTTTCATAAACCACTTTTTTTCTTGTTAAAGTAATACCACATTTAAGTTTAGGGTTTGTTTTTAAGTAGAATAAAGAGTTAAGGTAATCTTTACCTTAGGGCCTCCAGATACAAAACAGTTACAAATTTGGAAAATGAAAAGGTTGAAACAGGTAATCATTGCTGTTGATATTCATTATGAATATACTTTGTTTTGAAGATGAAACACCATAGCCCATAATACAGTATCACATAGCCCAGCCCATAAGGACGGTCCTACTTAATCAAACCAAAGGCTCAGTCAGCCCAGCATTTTCCTGTCTCCAAAAGGAAGCCTAAAAGCTGGGCACAGAAGAAGGTGACCCTCCAACATTCCATGCCCCTAGAAACTGGGTAGCCAAAGGTATACTGCCCCTGAATATTGAGGCTCCATTTATTTGTCATGGCTTACAGTGGCAGAGAGCCTATACTGCATTTTTTAATTTGCTTGTTTATTTAGTGCATTTGTACTCTGCTCTGTAGAAAGGCTTACACACAATCAGTGCTTTTTTTTTCTTTAAAAAAACTGTTTAGGGGTACTTTCATTTTGACTCAATAAAATCACCATTTTATAGTTCAAATCAGGGAAAATAAATACAGTAAATGGACAAAAGTATAAAGATTCACAAAATGTTTAGAGGAACCCCTGTGTTCCCCCCAGAAAAAAGCCCTGCACACAATCAAAACAAAATCAGTCCCCTACCTATATACTTATGATCTAAACACACACACACACACATGAGGAATATGT
The DNA here is from genome assembly GCF_964252035.2 of Podarcis erhardii. Classification (NCBI taxonomy): domain Eukaryota; kingdom Metazoa; phylum Chordata; class Lepidosauria; order Squamata; family Lacertidae; genus Podarcis; species Podarcis erhardii. Next base: position 29,459,439 of record NC_138504.1, read on the forward strand.
ACAGGGAGGGAAGAGGAAAACAAAAACAAAAACTTGGGCACAAATTTCTAAACTGTTGTTTCTATATTGACCAGCTGGCATAGTTCTTGGGCAGGAGGTGCTGGATGGAACTGTGCCTCCAGCAAAGATGATGGAGGGAGCCTTCTTCTTCCTGTCTCTCCCACTGAGGCAGACCAGCGGAATGGCTGCTCCCAGTTGATGGCTGGGACAAGGGGAGGGGTGGTCTGATGGAGCTAATGGAGTCAACTCTGCTCCCCAGCTCTCCCACATGAATTTGTATAAGTTGGTTTCTGCCTCCTACTGTACATAGTGGTACCTCAGGTTACAGACGCTTCAGTTACAGACTCCACTAACCCAGAAATAGTACCTCGGGTTAAGAACTTTGCTTCAAGATGAGAACAGAAATCGTGCTTCGGTGGCGTGGCAGCAGCGGGAGGCCCCATTAGCTAAAGTGGTGCTTCGGGTTAAGAAAGCGTGTTCTTCATGGAGAGCACGTGTTGCGGTGGGGGCTAGCAAGACACCCACTGTTGCTGGGCAGGAAAGGAGTTGGCCACCATTACTATTGAGCTTACTGTTGCTGGGGAGATTTAAATGTTGCCTTTTCGTGATTGACAGCCATAGCTTTTAAATACCCTGTGCACAGCTTTGAGCTTTCTCTTTTCGCTGTGCGCATCAGATCACACGCCCTCCCTCCCTATTTTCAGGTTGTTTGCTTGACCTTGCTATGCCTGTCATGGGGTCGTCTGCTTTGGGGCAGGGGCCCAGTAGGAATTTTGTCCATTTGACTGATTGGTTGGTGCCATTTGGTTTTTGCCTACTGCGTAGCAAATCGTCACAACTTGTAAGGTTGCGGTTAGGCATTGGTTTTGGAATTGGTTGGTGGAGGGGTTTGGATTGGCTGTGCCTGCCCCTCTAATGCTGCTGCTGCTGCCCCTCTAATGCTGCTGCTGGTTTTCCGTTAAAGGAACCCAGAAGCTCGCCATGCTTTTGTCCGAACCCCAGTCAAGGGGCTAGGGCCACACAAGAGCCCCTGGGAGCATTTGGGGATAAGTGAGGCATGGTTCCCAGTCCCATCTCTCTCCCCAAATTGTTTACCCTTTCTGACTTCGCGGGCGTGCAAATGTCAGTCTGTCCCCATGTGGGGTCAGATAGTCACAACCAATGCCTAACCAATGCAACCACTCACATCACTTATAATTTTAATAAAGTTGTGGCCAAAATTATGCCAAAAACCTTAAAACTAAAATCTTGTGTCAACTGTGTTTTATTGGGGGGGGGTGTTGGGGACCTTGACATGCAACAGTTTCAGGTTAAGAACGGACTTCCGGAACAAATTAAGTTCTTAACCCGAGGTACCACTGTATACAGAAATGTTGGTTGGTTGTTTTTATTCCTTTGGCAATTTGTCTGCCAAATCCACACACACACACACACACCCCAGTCTCTTTGGCTTGCTTTTTATCAAACATACTTTTAGCAAGGCTTGCATTTTATTTTATTTAAGGCTTCTTGCCTTTTATAGCTTCCTTGACACTGCTATTTAACCTTGCTGGCATCCACTTGGACATGTTCACCATATTTCTATTTTATGGTATGCATTTTTAGCCTTCTCCTCCTTCATGAATTTGTCCAATCCTCATTGAAAGCCAGAGAAGCTGGTGACCATCACTGCCTCCTGTGGGAGGGAGTTCCATAGTTTAACCATGGACTGAATGAATAAGTACTTCATTTTGCCTGTCCTGGATCTTCCAACATTGATCTTCATTGGATGTCCATAAGTTGTGGTGCTATGAGAGAAGGGGGAGAAGGGGGACTTTTCTCTATACAGTGGTACCTCGGGTTAAGTACTTAATTCGTTCTGGAGGTCCGTTCTTAACCTGAAACTGTTCTTAACCTGAAGCACCACTTTAGCTAATGGGACCTCCTGCTGCTGCTGTGCCACCGGAGCACGATTTCTGTTCTCATCCTGAAGCAAAGTTATTAACCCGAGGTAATATTTCTGAGTTAGAGGAGTCTGTAACCTGAAGTGTATGTAACCTGAAGCATATGTAACCCGAGGTACCATTGTACACTTTCTCCTTGTCATGAATAATTTTATAAACTTATTTTCATGTGGTCTCTTGTTCACCAAACTACGTTACAACAGTACAACAGGGCAAGGGAAACGAGATTTATGTGAAGAGTTTTAGATACTTAAGGGGTGGGAATCCCCCATCGATACATGAATGATGATGATATACTGTTTCACCATCTAATTTATTTTCGATTATGTCATATTGAGACATTACATAAAGGACACTGTGCCACAAATAAGGACTCAGAATGTTCACACCCCCCCCCCCCAAGAAGGGTCAGCATGTCAAAGATCTTAGTGCAGCAACCCAGCTCCTCGCCCAAGGTGGGTATGTAGGGGGAAGGGTGGTTGAAGGGGGAGCAAAAACACAGGAAAGGCATCCTACTGAGAGATGGTTTTGAACCAGAGCTTGCATCATTAGTCTACCTCATTACCCTGTCTTTACTGCCAAAGGCAAAACAGGTGCAAGTTTGCCAAACGGGAAGAAATTGCAGCCTTGTTATGGGAATCCATACTTCAGGGAAATCTTTTTTTAAAAAATCCCTCCTAACATATTGAAAAACTGCCTAGTTATGCAGACAGGAAAAGCATAAGAATTCAGAATTCAATATGGTATGTTGTTAACCACTGACACTGTCTGGGGGTCAACCCCTTTTCAGCAGCATTCGCTCTCCCCTCCCCAGCACTGACACATGGAATGTGTGGCCTAGCCTTGAAATCTGCCAGAAAAGCCTCTGGTCCACTGGGCCAGTCGTGTCCCATGATCCTCGTTATGACTTCGCAATAGATTCTGACTGCACTGTGGTGATCAAAGATGACTTGGCAGAGACTGTATACAGTATATGTTCACATGCCTGCGTTTTTCACTCATGAAGTGGGGTGGGGGGGTGAAAGGAGTCATTTTTACATCAAGAGAGGGATGTGAGTGAGGGGAATTAAGCAATCCACACGCATTCCTAGGGACAGGGGAGAAATCTGATTCAGTTCATAATTTAAGGACAACCTGCTTATTTTACACTTGCTGAAACAAGACAAAAAACCAAAACACAACCATTCTTTGGAATTTGCACTTCCCTGAATTTTGCGATGCAGTTTTTCAGTGAAGTCATATGTGCAAAAATGCATTTAATGGGGCAAAGCATGTGTAAAGTGCATATGTTAGTGAAAATAATATACTAGGAGAAACAGTGTTGCTTAAAAAAAAGGCAAAATGGCAGACCAAAACTTGTTTTATTTTGTTTATTTGGAGCCAAAGCAGTTCTAAAAGCAGCTTACATACAATCAAAACATGATACTTAATACCCACAGGTTTACAATCTAAAATAAAACATGACACACAAGAGAAATGTGACAGGGAGGTAAGAGGAACATCATAATCAAATCCAAGCACTGATTTCTAAACAGTTATTCCTACAATGCCCATCTGGCACAGCTGAGTGCCAAGAGGTCCCGGGTACAGATGGGCCTCCAGCAGTGGCAGACCCTGAGGTCTCAAATTTCAGCGGTGCCCTGTGCGACACCAAAATTCGGTGCCCCCTCCATCTCTTGCCTTCCATTCTACAACATAATTGTGGCACCCCCTTGGCTCCACGCCCAGTGCAACCAAACTGGCCGCACTCCCTTAAATCTACCTCCAACAAAGCTGACAGAGCGAGCCTCCTGCTTTCTATCTCTCACACTGAGGCAGCCTGATGGAAAGGCTGCCCCCAGGTGGCAGTTTAGGGGAGAGGAGGTCTGATGGAGCTGGCCTGTCAGAGAGGAGCTGATGGAGTGAGCCCTGCTTCCCAGCTCTGCCCCTAGGAGATAGCTTATTTGATACATTTATTTCATAATACTCAATACACTACTTGACTGCAAAAATTTCAAAGCAGTTTACAAAAAGACAAAGCAATAGAATCAAGGGGAAATTACAGCACATTAAAACACACAATAAATACACACACACACACACACACACTAAACACACAATAAACACACACACAATTAACAAACACACACACAATTAACAAACACACACAATTAACAAACACACACAAGAAACACACAATAAAAAGTTACAACACTAAAATGAATTCACACCAGCATTTCTAAGCATCTACATAGGCTTGTCTAAACAAGGATGTTTTTAGCAGGTGTTAAAAAGAATACAACAAATACCTGCTGGGTATCAAAGGTGCTGAGTTACTAAATTATTGAGTTAAGGGCTTTGTATACTAACAGTAACACCTTGAACCAGCATGGCTATGAGTCCTAGAAGACCTGCTCCCTGCTTTGCAAGCCTTTTCCCACGTTGTCTGGGAGGCTGCTGAACAGACTCTTGTGCTCAGGTATTGTTTAGCAGGGGGTTGTTGGGGTTGTTAATGCTGTTATTTATGTTTTTTATATTTTATTTTAGATGTTATTATTTATGTGGAAATTGTTTCAATTGTTTTATGCGGAAATTGTTTCAATTTGGTTGTTTATTTTTATTTTTTCATTGTTTATGACTAATTTTGTTATACTTTTAATTATGCATTTTTTTTCAAGTAGTAAGCTGCCTTGAGCATGGTTTTAAACTGTGGAAGGGCAGCATGCAAACCTGTATGTGTGCATCTTGGCACTGTAGCAGATTGGCAACCAGTGCAGACCTCTGAGCACTGAGTGTTATATGCTAACAAGGCATATAGATGAGTTATTTTGTCATTTTTTACCTTTATAGATTTACCCTTGTTCTAAACTAATAATTGCTCACCGTCTACATTTTACTACACAAGGTATTGCTGCATGTATGTGTTCTCTTCACATTATATTTACCTTATATGGAAATAGATGTTGACTGGAATCTTGTTTTATTTAATTTTGTTAGCTCAGTGATTAAGCCCCCCTGGGGGAGGAAATGTGATGTATACTGGAACTATGTCTGAATGTTTACCAACTGTTGATTTATGGGTGGATTCTTCTTCTATCAAGATTCAAATATATGTATGTTCATTAAGAAAAAGATCACTCCTGTTATTTTCATGGTTGTTTAGATTTCTAACTGTATAATGGTTACACTGCATTTCGCTATTTTATCACCACCCTCCTTGTTGCGTTGACAGGGCCTCCTGTCAGCAATCATGTTGCAGCATTCTGCACTAAGTGCAGCTTCCGGCTCAAGTGTGAGGGAATCCAGGTGGAAATTGCTGAAATGTCCGGGAACTAAAAAGAAGCTCAGCAACTTTTGTGCCTGGATTTTCACTTTTTGAAATATTGCATTCGTACCTTAGGGAACAGGCTGGTTACGGGGCCTCAATATGCAACAACCACCACCAGACAGATAGTAAAAATAAAATAAAAGAAAGAAAGCAAATGACAAAATTAAACGTCATCAGTTGAAACAGCAGAGTGGAAATTTCATTTCCAATGTGCAGCACCCGCCCCCCCCCCACCACCACTCAAGGCTCATCCACACTTCCACTTGTCCCATGTTTTCTTCTGTTTATCCCACCATTTCCCCCCAGGAAAACCACTAAATCGGAACAAACATCTTTTAGGTTTTCTGTGGTCTGGCATTTGTTCCAATTCAGTGTTAAACAGTGGGTTTTCCCAGTGGAAATAGCAGGGCAAAAGGAAAACCTCTTGGACCAGTGAATAGAAAGCACTGGATTAGCAGAAGTGTGGACAAACCCTTATATTGCAAATTATTAAAGCATCTAAGAGAAACAAACTAAGGCTTGGCACAGGCCCCCAGCTCCTCCTCTTTTGGTGGATCTTCCTTGTCAGTGGAGAAGCGGGGGAGGTATGGATCTGGCTTTTCTTCTCCTTCCTCTTCCTCTTCCTCTTTGTATTCGTATTCGTATTCGTATTCGTATTCGTATTCGTCTTCATCTTCGTATTCGTATTCGTCTTCATCTTCCTCTTCTATCCCTTCAGAAACAAACAAACAAACAAAATTTCATTAAAAGTAAAAGTCTCTTTCAGAGGCTAAGAAACTCTGTCGCCTGTTTGGTTCTTTGAAAACTGGGCCAGATGGATTTCTCTGGAAATGCCGCTATGTGATCAGGTAGCATTTGCTAATCCAGCATGCTGGGTCTTGGCTTGGAATCAGGCCATTTCTATAATGTGTGGTTATAGTGAGGTTTATATTAATTAATATTACTATTATTATTATATACTAATATAATAATATTATATAACTAATATACTAATATTACTACTGGTGGTCTCTATCTGAGACCAGGCAGCCCTTCTTACAAGAGCCATTTCTTTTCTGAATAAGCCTGGTATGTCAGATTAAAGAACAGTGATGCTTGATTCCATATGAAATATCTCTGTGCATTTCACACCACCAACCTCACAGCTAATTGCCAGGCTACTATTATTACAGTCTAATTACCCAGATTTGGGCACACACTGCGAGACTTCCCTTATTCCCTCCAAGCTTTGCCCGTTCGGCTTGCTGGCACCCCATTTTCGAACACCGGTTCATTCATCATCTTTTGGCACTTGTGAACCTCTCGCATGACTTCCCTTGGCAAGATAGGAGTTCTCTTTTTGCGACCAATTTTGTTACAGTGCCAGCACCTCAATGGCACATTATCCCTCAACCCTTTGCCATTGCCAATTACCTGGGTTTTTCAACCAAGTTTAGGAACTCCTCTAACCAATCTAAAATATTAGCTGCACAGTCAGGCTGTCCCACATTCCCATTTGCAGTAGAAAAGGATGTGTACTTACCCCCAAAGACTTCCTGCAAGAAAGCTTCTCCTCTTCCTTTTCTGGTCTCGGCAAGAAATGTTTCTATCTCTTTGGTGAATTCTATGGCTTCCTGCAGGTTCTTTGGGCGCGGCACCTTCCAGCTGCCCTCCATATCACTCTGCCCTTCCTTTGCCAGTGCATCCTCTGTTTCCTTTTTGCCCTCCTGGTATGCTATTTCTGCAAGAGTCTTCAAGTCCTCAGCAAAGTCTGGAGGGATCACTAGTTTCTTCTTCCTGTTACTCCTGAAATGGGCCCTGGCTAGCTCAGCACGGTGCCCTGGTCTAAATTGCTGACTTAAGGCTTTCACCAGATCAGGATAGCTCTGCCTTTTCTCTGATGGGAGATGCTGCAGGATTTCCTGAGCTGGCCCACTAAGACTGGCTGCTAGGAATTCCCCCCTTTGTTTTTCATCCCAGCCATTTACTTGGGAGATTGTTTCAAACTCTGAAAGATAAGCTTCCAAAGGAGTCTTGCCATCATACAGAGAGAGCTTCTTGAATTCATCAGCTACACCTGCCTGCCCCTTAGGGGGGGTCTTCTTGCGCACACTTGCTGGTTGCTGGTTTCTCACCAAGTCACTTGCTCCACGGGTGTGTTGGCACTCTTCCTTCACAATTTGCAGTTTCATTTCCAGTGCCTGTAATCCTTTATAAATATCTTCATTTTCATATCTGTTGGCTACTTCCAAGTCAGCCAAAGCATTTTGGGTTCTGGATATTGCCTTAAACGCCTTATAGTCCAGGTTGATCAGTTTGTCATCTACTTCCTCAATTCTCTTCCTGGAGTCCTTTGCCTGGGCTTCTAGGTCACTTTTCACCTCTTGCAGCTGTTTATCCATGAAGTCTTTGATACCCTGATAAGAGGCATCCATTTTCTCTTCAAGACTGCTTTTAAGCTGTCTCAGCATTTGTTGCTGGTCTTCCATTTGCTGCTGCTTCTGCTGGAATAGCAACTTCATTTGATCCTGGAGTGTTGCTATTTCTCCCTCCATTTCAACTCAGGCACAACTCACTCACAGTTGTTCCTGCAGGAAAAACACCAGTGCTGCACACCAGCCCAATCTCCCAGCAGTGAGAGAGTCCAGGGGTTCTAGGCACTTGTCCGGAGTTCAGTTTCCTTGGAATGATGGTCGGCAGAGAACGTGGTGTCTTTAGGCTATATGGTTTTATTTGCACATATAAACAACATGAGCATAGGATAGAATGGCTCACATTAACAGCCCTAAAGATCCTGCTTCTCCTATAGTTTTGGACTGAGCATAAAGCAAGTATGTCTCTGTCTTTGGTTTGCTTCCAGCTCAGCTCTCTCTATCTCTCTCTCTGTCTGTCTCTCACACACGCACTGGCTTTTGCTCTCCTATCCAGCAGCTAGAAAAGGGATGGAGGAAAGGCCCACCCAGTAGCCTTGAAGTCACCATTGCCTAATTGTAGTAACCTAGCTAATATTTTTGAGATGCTGCTGAGGACATTTAATCCACCAGCCAAGGTCGCTGTTTTGCAAAGAAGATTGTCTGATTGGTTCAGCAACCACCTCCCTTAATGACAATGTCAACATCTCTTAGAACCAGATATCCAACAGCTGGCAACACCGGAGGCATTGGGTAGCTTAGATGCTGCATCACCTGAGTACCAAGGTTGAGCGTGGGAGGGTGGATAAATGGGACTTTCCAAAGGGCAGAAAAGCTAACCTTGTAAAAATAATAACTTTCCACTTTGCCATATTGTTTCTTTTTGGACGGTGCTGAAAAAGAAGTGAACAATTGATCTTCTGGGGGCTCCTTTTAATTTTAGTGGAACTTATGGAAGAGAATTCTTCAGTGGATTGGGTCTTCTGTTCCTTAATGCAGAATGGCTCAGTATTCAAATCTAGTTTCAGAGTCCCATGCTCTGCCAGTGAAAAAAAAAGTTGGGTGATCAAAGGGCAGGGGGAGTTGGGAGATCTTGTTCATCATGGCAAGGAACAAAAAATTAAAGTTACAAAAACAAATAAACTTCAAAGCTGCAGGTGATGTCAAGTGCCTCTTTTCAATAAATGCACATTTATGGTCAGATATATTTGTAAAAGGGAAATAAAGGGAACACCCTAATAATGTAGACTATGAAAAGCTGTAAATGCCCTCATGTTATTAAAGAACTATTTGACATCATGGGAGACTATTTTGAGTATTTTTCTCACCCTGAGGAGCTCAACAGATGTCTGGGTTAAAACAGGAGGCATGTTCCAATGTTGCACTGCAAAAAAGATTCACTTTTAGAAAGGGAAAGAGTAGGAATGGCTTACTCTTATGACATCCCCCCCCCCAATGTCTTTGTATAAATCACTGTTCTAGGTTCTTTCTCAAAATTAAATGAAAATTAAATCAGAGCAGTGACTCATACAAAGATACATCAGACACACTCCTCTGAGGGCAACTCATTCTGCCATATCACTGCCATAGGAGCCAACTCTTAGGGGCCAAGGGGTCTTCGGCCCTCCCAATAAAACATTTAAGCGTGGCACCCCCCCCCCATAAGGGGATTGCCATTCAAATGGTGTGCGTGCACAACATCATGTACTCAATTATATGAGGCAAACCTTACCTGGGCACCCCAAATATTTTATTCAAGTTGGCACCCCTGATCACTGTATTGGGATTGATCAAAGGAATACATTCCACTCCGTGAATATATTTGACATAATTTATCCTGCCCCACCAGGTTAGGCAGTGAGGAGAGAAATGTGAGTCATTCAGAGAGACAGCAGGCAGTAGTTGGTGGCTGACAGGAGTCATTATTCATAGAATCATAGAACTGTTGAGTTGGAAGGGACCACAAGGGTCATCTAGTCTAACTCCTGCAATGCAGAAATCACAGTACTTCCAGGAGCAGCTGAGGGTACCCTGCTGCCACGCAATTTGAGCATCTCACCATGAAAGGAAGTGACTCATGTTCTTTGAAAGGATTACGGATGAAGAGAAGCATTCCCAACAGAGAGGAAGATGTTGGTTTCCTTAGTCCCATCATCATGTTTCCTGCTTGGCAGGGGGTTGGACTCGATGGCCCTTGTGGTCTCTTCCAACTCTATGATTCTATGATTCATCAGTTCTAGCCATGCAGTTAGCACAGGCATAGGCAAACTCGGGCCTCCATATGTTTTGGGACTACAACTCCCATCATCCCTATTTAACAGGACCAGTGGTCAGGGATGATGGGAATTGTAGTCCCAAAACATCTGGAGGGCCACGTTTGCCTATGCCTGGGTTAATACCTTTGCCAGTTAAGAGTGCTGACCCTTTTGTGTGATGAAGGAGATGGTGAATGCAGCTACACTTACTACACACCTGAAACAACATGTGGTATGCCACGTGGGGAAATGTCCACACAATGGCCAAAGGATTATGATTCCAATTCTCTCAAAAAAGAGGGAAAGAGAGAGATCAGATGACTCGGGTCACCACCTCTCCCACCTCTCTGATTGCAAAGGGAAGAGCAGATTGAGTGGCTGTTCCCTTAACACAGCACTTAGCATCTTAAATCGTGGTTTCACTTTGTGATCTTAGTAGAGTTGTACTGGTTTGGGTTCCCCAGGGTTGAAGGTCCATTACTATTTCTGCAGCAAGGTCCATGTTTCCAAAATCCTTGAACTGCCCAGTCATCAAGGAAGTTTTAGCCACTGATAAGTCTTCTCAGCCTTGGTGCTGATGGGGGCCAATCAGAGCAAAATGAAGTAAGGCACCACCATGGAGGATTGGCTCCTAAAGTCCCTTTAGAGAAGGCACATGGAAAGAGCACTGGGAAGTTGTTGTTTCGTGTGCTCCAAAGCTAAGCATCTTGGGATACTGAAAACACAAGGTGCTTCTATTTCAGGAGCAGGCTGTACAAGATACTGCAGCACTCCAAATTGTTTGCCCATGTACAGTCATACCTCGGGTTACAGATGCTTCAGGTTGTGCGATTTCAGGTTGCACACCGTTCCAAAACTGGAAGTACCAGAGTTGGTTATTTCTGGGTTTCGGCGCTTGCGCATGTGCAGAAGCGCTAAATCACGCTTTGTGCATGCGTAGAAACGTCGAATCATGACCCACACGTGCACACACGTGGTGCTGCGAGTTACGAACATGCTTCCCACACTGTATTTGCACAGAGAATAGTAGCTCTAGCTGAAAAGCAACACATGCAGATCTGAACTACTAACTGCAATGCACCCATTATTATTATTATTATTATTATTATTATTATTATTATTATTATATTACAAGATTATTGAGTTAACTTAGAAGGTTGAATAGAGATCTCAGGTGGCACAATGGGTCAGTGTGTCTGGCTGTCAACCAAAAGGTTGGTGGTTCAAGCCCACCCAGGGATGGCTGTGGACAGGATTCCTGCATTAAGGGGGTGGTGACTCTCAGGGTCCCTTCGAGCTCTACAATTATATTATTCTATGAATAATCTTAGAAGGCTTGAGAGGCATGGCTGTGACAATCATGAAAGGACCCTGCACTTCTGAATTTGCCACTTACAGGTTGTAACCATGATTAAGGCCACAAATGCTAGCTAATGCTAACCATTGGTATTGTTTGTTTCTGAACCAGACCATTGGTGGCATTGCTAGTGCAGTACAGTGGTACCTCGGGTTAAGAACTTAATTCGATATGGAGGTCTGTTCTTAACCTGAAACTGTTCTTAACCAGAGGTACCACTGTACTGCACTAGCAATGCACGGGACAGCCCCGTGGTTTTCCCCGGAGCTAAGGGTGATGAAACAATCGTTGAGACGGCTAGAGCGCCGGTGGCGGAAAACTCATTCTGAATCAGACCGGACACGGGTTAGAGCTCAACGTCGAGCCTACCAAGTGGCAATGGCGACGGCGAAGAGGCCCTTCTTCACCGCCTCCATTGCATCTGCAGAAAACAGCAGCAGGAGACTTTTTCAGGTGGTTCGCAATCTATCAGAACCACCTGTACCACCGGGGCCTGGTAGGGACCCCAAGATCTCCTGCAATGCTTTTGCAAAGTTTTTTGCAGATAAAATCGCTCAGATTCAGAAGGAGGTAGACTCCACCGTGGGAGCAGGGCCAGGGCGGGAGAGTGCTAGAGTTCTGTCTGGTCCTGTTACACGGGATCAATTCCAATCTGTTACCTCCGAGGATGTGGACAGGCTGCTTGGACGAGTGAAACCGACCACCTGTCTCCTTGATCCTTGCCCATCCTGGCTGATAAAAGCGAGCCGGGAAGGGCTGGGTGATGGGCTCTGCGGGGTGGTGAATGCTTCCCTCTGTGAGGGAGCCTTCCCAGACCCGCTGAAAGAGGCGGTCATTAAACCGCTTCTTAAAAAAACATCTTTAGACCCGGCCAATTTGGCCAACTATCGCCCAGTCTCAAATCTGCCATTCTTGGGCAAGGTGATTGAGCGGGTGGTTGCTGAACAACTCCAAGCACGTCTGGAGGAAACGGACCATTTGGATCCCTTCCAATCGGGATTCAGGCCTCACCATGGGACTGAAACTGCCTTGGTCGCGCTGGTTGATGATCTCCGGCGGGCTAGGGACAAAGGTGAGAGCTGTTTCCTAGTTCTGCTGGATCTCTCAGCGGCCTTTGACACCATCGACCATAACATCCTTCTGGACCGTCTAGAGGGGCTGGGAGCTGGGGGCACTGTCATACAGTGGTTCCGCTCCTTCCTCCTGGGCCGTGTCCAGAAAGTGGTGGGGGGGTGAGTGTTCAGACCCCTGGGCTCTCACTTGTGGGGTGCCTCAGGGTTCTGTCCTCTCCCCCATGCTTTTTAATATCTATATGAAGCCGCTGGGAGAGATCATCAGGGGGTTTGGACTGGGTGTTCATCAGTATGCAGATGACACCCAGCTCTACCTCTCCTTTAAATCAGAACCAGTGAAGGCGGTGAAGGTCCTGTGTGAGTGCCTGGAGGCGGTTGGAGGTTGGATGGCGGCTAACAGATTGAGGTTGAATCCTGACAAGACAGAAGTACTGTTTTTGGGGGACAGGAGGCGGGCAGGTGTGGAGGATTCCCTGGTCCTGAATGGGGTAACTGTGCCCCTGAAGGACCAGGTGCGCAGCCTGGGAGTCATTTTGGACTCACAGCTGTCCATGGAGGCGCAGATTAACTCTGTGTCCAGGGCAGCTGTCTACCAGCTCCACCTGGTACGCAGGCTAAGACCCTACCTCCCCGCGGACTGTCTCGCCAGAGTGGTGCATGCTCTAGTTATCTCACGCTTGGACTACTGCAACGCGCTCTACGTGGGGCTACCTTTGAAGGTGACCCGGAAACTGCAATTAATCCAGAATGCGGCAGCTAGACTGGTGACTGGGAGTGGCCGCCGGGACCACATAACACCGGTTCTGAGAGATCTGCATTGGCTCCCAGTACGTTTCCGAGCACGATTCAAAGTGTTGGTGCTGACCTTTAAAGCCCTAAACGGCCTCGGTCCTGTATACCTGAAGGAGCGTCTCCACCCCCATTGTTCAGCCCGGACACTGAGATCCAGCGCCGAGGGCCTTCTGGCGGTTCCCTCATTGCGAGAAGTGAGGCTACAGGGAACCAGACAGAGGGCCTTCTCGGTAGTGGCGCCCGCCCTGTGGAACGCCCTCCCATCAGATGTCAAAGAGATAAAGAATTACCTGATGTTCAGAAGACATCTTAAGGCAGCCCTGTTCAGGGAAGTTTTTAATATGTAATGCTGTACTGTCTTTAACACTGATTGGGAGCCGCCCAGAGTGGCTGGGGAAACTCAGCCAGATGGGCGGGGTATAAATAATAAATTATTATTATTATTATTATATAGCTAATGGGGCCTTCCGCTGCTGCTGCGCCGCTGCTGCACGATTTCTGTTCTCATCCTGAAGCAAAGTTCTTAACCCGAGGTACTATTGTTGGGTTAGTGGAGTCTGTAACCTGAAGCGTATGTAACCTGAAGCGTATGTAACCCAAGGTACCACTATACATCCTTCACTATAACCACACAAATGGGCAGTGTGTATATTATATTCATGGCAATAGTCATAGGATCACAGCAACTATCCAAACCAATGGATTCAAATTCCAAAAAAGGAGCTTCTGATTAAACATTAGGAAGAACTTTCTTAAAGTAGCAGCTGTTTGAGAGTGGAATGGTCTCCCTCGGAAGGTGGTGGATGCTCCTTCATTGGAAGTTTTTAAACAGAAATTGGATGCTCATCTGTTAGAGCTGTGATTCCTGCATTGCAGGGGGTTGGACTAGATGACCCTTGGTGTTCCTTTCACTGAATTGCTGAAATTGGTCCACAGACAATGCTTCTGTGTGAAGCTGTCCTGATCCTGTGGTGTGTGTTTTTTCTCATTAAGAGAGATGCAAGTGGACTTTGCCAGTTTCCTCCTCTGCTCATAGTTCAGTTTGAAAATAAAGAACAATGATTTGTGACTTCGAATGATTTGCAAGGTGACCTTATGGAAAATCTTAGAGAAAGGCCTTCAGAATCTTTCTTTCTTTCTTTTTTCTTTCTGGCTGGAAAAGCCTATTCACAATCAACACATACTTACAGCATGCCAAAGGGCTTGGCGTTCACTTTGTGCATATCCAGATTGACACGACAGACTTTCCTCCAACTCGTAAGCAAACCAGGTCATCTATGGAGTTCAGTCATTTGCTTAGCAATATATATTATGCAGAAGGAAGCTGCCAAAAATTTGTCTAAAAGTAGGAATGTACTTTTCAGCTTTTGGGGCAAGGGGCAGAGCAGGGGAATCCACGTGAGAGGGTGGATCAAATGCTGGTCAGCAGTTTTTGACCTTCAACCTTCACTTTGCTTTATCCTGAGCCAAAGGCAGTCAATACACGCAAGCAGGATTGCATGATAGGCTGCTTGCCTGATGGCTGAAATTGTCTGAATCACAGCCTCCCATTGCTAAAAAAGCAAATGTTATTTTAAGAAAAGGCTGCAGATCTGCCCTAGAACAGGAAAGTGCAGTGAAAGATACCACATCACTTGCTCTGTCGAGAGCAGGATCTTGGCTGGTGAATGTCAGACCCCAGTAGGGTCTCGAGCTGCCTGGCCACATGATTTTGTTGCTTCTGCCTTCTAAGAAAAGCCTGGAACACAAAGCATGTTCAGGCGTTTGAGCCTGAATGCATGAACTATGTATCTGTCAGGGCTGGCCCACTCATAAGGCAAGGTGAGTCAACCGCCTCAAGTAGCAGGACCCACAGGGGCAGCAAATGTCAATCTAGATCTTTATTCTCTCCCCCGCCCTTTACTCCTCATATAGATCTTCACTCACCCCTTCTTCCCTGGTGAGGAGGGGGTACCATTTTGTGGGTGATCTCAGGTGCCAAAATGTCTTGGGCCAGCCCCGGTATGGATGGATGGAGGGCAGGGGTATGCACACAAGCAGGCAACCATGTCCCAAATCACACTGCCCTGTATGCTCAGTCCCCAACCACCCCCAGGTTGAGTGTGAAATGCCTGTAGGTTTGCTTAAATCTGAGTTGAATTCTGCACATGATCAGGAGCCCTAACAAAGCAGTGGAAGACATTTCACTAGCATTCAAGCAAATGTGAGTAGAAGCCTCCTGTGAGTCTTCTCTGCTCCACACAGAGGTGGTTCGTGAGATGTATAACGGGCATGTGTGAGGACATGGGGGTGGGCCTGAATGGGCCTACAGTGCTGTACAGAGTTGTGGTGGAGGGTTGTTCTTAGGAGAATCCTGCCTCTGATCCCATTGGTCAGTTTTTGCAGGAATATAGCAGACTGCCTTGTAGAGTCAGGCCATTGGTCCATCTAGCCCAGTATTGTCTTCAGTGGGTGGCAGTAACTCTTCAGGATTTCAGGCAGGGGTCAGATGCCAAGAATTGAACTTGAGAGTGTTTGCATGCAAAGAAGATTCTATGCAGCTGAGCTACAGGCCTTCCTCATGCATAGGGAGCTGCCTTTTATTGGATCAGATCAGGCCATTGGTCCAGTGTTGCCTAGACTGCCTGGGAGCAACTTTTCAGGGTTTCAAGCAGCATTCCCTCCTAGCCCTACATCAAGATGCCAGGGACTGTACCAGATACCTTCTGCATGCAGAGCAAATACTTTGCCACTGTGCATCCCTGTAGGAAATTGCACAAGAGGCCTAAAGATGGCTAAGGATGTTGTCAGGTCAATGACAGTTTTCCTCTGTTGTTCCTGGCATGCAAACTAGCTCTGATCCTGACTAGTGGCTTGACCCTCAGGCCAACTCTGACCCACACTCATAGAAATCAACATCTAGGGGCTGAGGTCCCTTCTGCCCCCCCAAAAAAAATTTTGACCCCCCCCAGTTGATAAGCATTATCATTCAAATGGTGTGCATGCACCATGTCTTATGACTGATTGTCCACCCCCACAGTATTTTATTCAAGTTGGCAGCCCTGCCCCCACTTCTCCCTTGCGATTCTCTTCAGTTCCCAAGGACTTCCAGCTTCATCCTTGGATTGCTCCACCGCCTGCTTTCTGCCTACTTCTCCTGCTAGTGTGGGGTAGTGGTTAGAATGCCAAACCAGGACCTCGGAGACCACAGTGAAAATCCCCATTAAGCTCACCAGGTGACTTGGGGCCAGTTAATGCCCCCTCATGCCTAAGCAATGGTCTCTTCTTCCTCAGTCATGGCCAAGGACTATTGCTTCATGGTAGGTGAGATGGTTATAGGAGTGCCACATTCCTTCATAACAAGCATAGCACATTGACACGGAGGGTGATTATTAAGGCTGAACTTTCCTCACCATTTACCCAGCAATGTTATGAAATGATACCCTGGCTTAGCAGATCCCCTGAGAGGTCTCAGGACATTGTTGTTGTTGTTGTTGTTGTTGTTGTTGTTGTTGTTGTTGTTGTTGTTTTAAAAAAGTTATAATGTGGATTTTGAGCACTTGTTAAAATGCAGAAGCAAGCAAACTTGGAAGCTATGAAGTAAAAATAAGTGCAAAAGTAAAATTAATAAAATTTAAACATGAAATTTATCAAAAAATCAAGTCAAGATATGAGAATCAGACCTCTTAAAAACAGAAAGAGCTAGAAAACAGAATTGACTCAGAAGCGTCCATAGGAAGCAAGGCATGATCTCCAGGGGTCTCAAGTTTGGGCCAAACTAAAAGTGATTAAGGAAATTATGACATATTTTCCTTTTTCAAAAAGCACCTTTAGAGCCCCCCAGTTTGGATCAGGTTTATAGCATAGGGGAGGGGGATTAACCCTTTTGCTCTGGCACTGATTCCTCTCTATCAGCAACTACACCATCACCAGCAGTTTGTTATTGGCCACTAAGGTGGAAACGTACTCATGTCTCTGGGTTTGGCCCTAACCAATAAGTAACTACATTAAAATAATGTTTTAGATCCATATTCTATGGAAGGGCCACTGAGATGAAGTCTTCTCTAGAACCCACATGATCCCAAATTTGATTTATCATTCAGTCATATTAATTTTGATTTCAGCAACAAGCAAGCAGGATCCAAATGCTATAAATCATGGAGAGAGAAGTCATACCAGCATTTATCTGCTAAATAAAATACCAAGATTAATAAATCACATGTTCTTGTTTTAATTTCTGGGAGGGGGAAGGGGACTGCTTCTAATACAAAACGCAATTCCACTGAGACTGTCCCTGCCAAATCAAATACGTGTATGAAGCTGGGAAATATTCTGCCTGCCAGACCCCCAGTCCAAAAGAGCTTTATAGAAGTAGAAATACGAAGGAGGAGGAAGAACATTTGCCCTCTCTCCCCAGCTCCCCAAACCAGGGGATGTTAGGCATCAGAAAACAGGATGTTCTCTTCCCAATGATCTTCACCACAAAAATGAGAAATAACAGTATTGAATAATGAGAACTGACTTGATGTATTCCACAGAGAGAAGAGGGGGTAAAGTCAATGAGCTCAATGTCTCACACTTGCAGAGAGGTTACCGTGCACTCTGCACTAGCTCAGTGGACCGACTGCTTTAGAAAGTAAAAGCCCAGGTCTGGACCAGTTGCCAGCATTTTTCATGCAAAAAGCAGAATGGGGGTTGGTTGTCAGGATTTAATTCTCCCCTCTCCAAGGATTTGATTTCTTTTAAGTAAAATATATGTTATTATTTAATAACAACAGCAGCAACTGAGAAGAGATCCAAAGGCCATCTGTTCTAACTCTTTCTGCCCCCTTTGCAGCATTAACTGGCATTGATATGTTATGTCGCTACTTGTAATGTTCTCAAAGAATAAGGAAATAACATCGGAAGTGCATATTATAGTAGCGGAAAGATATATGCACCAAGTATGTATCAGAGGATTGCCAAAGCATGTGCCATCAGGACGCAACATCATCCAAGCTGGAAGTCAGGCCATTCGTTATTCAATCTAGAAATCCCCAACATTACTTTCTCATGCATGCACTCCTGGGTTGGGGCAACTGGTTAAAATGTTTTGAAATGTTTTAAATGGTACTAATTTTGGTTCCTCTGTTTTGTTTTTGTCGGGTTGATGTTGGTTAAATGTTTAGTTGGGGTTGGCAGTTATTTTAATTTGTGTATACAGTGGTACCTCGGGTTAAGTACTTAATTCGTTCTGGAGGTCCGTACTTAACCTGAAACTGTTCTTAACCTGAAGCACCACTTTAGCTAATAGGGCCTCCTGCTGCTGCTGCGCTGCTGGAGCACGATTTCTGTTCTCATCCTGAAGCAAAGTTCTTAACCTGAAGCTCTATTTCTGGGTTAGCAGAGTCTGTAACCTGAAGCGTATGTAACCTGAAGCGTATGTAACCCGAGGTACCACTGTAACTGTAAACTGTTTATTATTGTTATTGTTGTTGTTGGTTTCTATTGATTTATTGGTTTGTTTGTTGCTCATATAGGATATTTTGTTTTTTAATGTTTGATGCTTTGTTGTATTTTTATATACAGTCGTAGCTTGGAAGTTGAATGGAATCCGTTCTGGAAGTCTGTTCGACTTCCAAAATGTTCGGAAACCAAAGCGCGGCTTCCGATTGGCTGCAGGAAGCTCCTACAGCCAATTGGAAGCTGCAGAAGTCCCATCGGACGTTCGGGTTCCAAAGAACGTTCGCAAACCAGAACACTCACTTCCAGGTTTGCGGCGTTAGGGAGCCAAAACGTCTAAGTACCAAGGCGTTCAGGATCCAAGGTACGACTGTATGTTGTAAGCCGCCCAGAGTGGCTGGGGAAACCCAGCAAGATGGACAGGATATAATTTTTTAAATATTATTATTATTATTATGTTCACTCATGGGACACTATTGAAAAATGCAGTGCATGTGTGTGAACCAAGTAGGAGCCAGATGACATGTTCATCTTGCTGTTTACTAAGATTCCTAGATCCTCTGAAAAATGTTGAGCTCTTTGCTTCAGGATGTTAAGAAAAATGTTAAGAACTTTGCTTCAGGATGAGAACAGTAATTGTGTGGTGGCAACAGGAGCCCCATTAGCTAAAGTGGTACCTCAGGTTAAGAAAAGTTTCAGGTTAAGAACGGACCTCCAGAACAAATTAAGTTCTTAACCTGAGGCACCACTGTACTCCAGAACTCTTGATGAGGCTGGACACTGAACAATATGGGAAGAGACATAGTGTTGTATCTCCAAAAGGTTGGCATATTGCACTTTAAAAAATAAAATAAATATTGATAACTGACAGCTGCTGGGTGACCTTGGGCTAGTCACACTTCTTTGAAGTCTCTCAGCCCCACTCACCTCACAGAGTGTTTGTTGTGGGGGAGGAAGGGAAAGGAGATAGTTAGCCGCTTTGAGACTCCTGAAGGGGAGTGAAAGGCGGGATATCAAATCCAAACTCCTCCTCCTCCTCCTCCTCCTCCTCTTCCTCTTCTTCTTCTTCTTCTTCTTCTTCTTCTTCTTCTTCTATTCTGTGAAGGGCAGGCTATTTATGTTTGCATAAATAAATTGAATTAAGTGCCCTAATTTTTCATACTCTAGGCCACATCCACAATGTGCATTTAAAGTGCTATGATAACTTTCAACAGCCATGGCTTCCCCCAAAGGATTCTGGGAAATGAGAGTTTACCAGGAGAGCTCTTTTCCTCCTTCAGCGCTACAGTTTGCAGTCAGTGGAGTAGCGTGGGGGGTGCAGGGGGGGCCGGCCGCACCCGGCACAACATCGGGGGGGGGGGCGCTCGCCACCTCCGGAGTCGCCGAAGAGCCTCGGGCGCAGGCTGTAGCAGAGCCCCATGTCTCGCGGAACCGACGAGCTGTGCGTGCGTCCGGGCTGAAGGCGTCCGGCAGGCAGCGGCTCTCAGCGCTCGCCGCTGTCCCCGCGCGTCAGGGCCGCCAGGCAGCCCCTCCTCACAGTCCCGCCGCTGCTGCTGCAGCGGCTGGGCCATGTTGCATTTTCCTCGCCTCTCTGCCCTCCTCCTCCTCCGGGCAAGCGGCGTCATTTGGGCGGCAGCGCCAGCGGCAACTCGCCTCAGATCACCTGACACGGACCCGCCGCCGTCGCCGTGGCTACCTTACCGTAAATACCCCAGCCCAGGCAGCAGCAAGAAGAAGCTGGCAGCGGCGGCAGGTTAGGGGTTAGGGGCGCAAATTACTTGCCTTGCCCCGGGTTAGGGGGCGCAAATTACTTGCCTTGCCCCGGATTAGGGGGCGCAAATTACTTGCCTTGCCCCGGGTGCTGACAACCCACGCTACGCCGCTGTGCAGAGTTGCCTGTGAAGAGCGATTGACTGCAAAACCACTCTGTAGCTCTGTGAGGGGAACACAGGACTCTTAGTACCCTTAACAAACTACATTTCCCAGCATTCTTTGAGGAGAGCCATGACAGTTTAAAGTGGTATCAGAGTGCTTTAAATGTATGATATGAATGTGGCCTTACTCAGCATCCAGCCTGATGAAGAGTTTTGGGACCTCAGAAGCTTGCTCACAACTTTGTAACACTTTGGTCGGTCCTAATAAAGGTGTTTAAAAAACAAATAAATACACCCAGCTGCTGCCACCCTTGACTGCAACTAGAGATGGCTTTGATAGCGCAATGAATCAAATAGTAGCCCCGCACACACATGCACCCTACAGGCCCACACACCTTTCCACATGGCTGCTCTCTCACCCACACAGATTAGTCAAAAGACGCCGGCCCTTGCCAAGCCTAACAGATTAGAACAAATCTGACATTTTTAGGCTAAACCATTTAGAAGATATGACAGGCCAGAAAACATTCAATGCAAGAAGAGGGAAATGCTCAGAAGGTGAGATCATTTCTGTCTCCTCAAAGACTCCTCTGATTTGCCTCAAACTTTCTATCGGGTAGAATTGGTACTGTTCAGGCCACATTTAAAAACACAGGCATACAACCATTGTCAAGCTGACAAATGGAGATAGATCTCAGATGTAGCTACAAAGACACAATTCTCTCTTGTTTTATATTATAAACCAAAATAGGCAATACTGAGTAACCAAGCCCCCCACCAGCCTTTCCTTCTGTTTTGGGTTTTGCTGCACTTTTGCCCACTGGCTGGAACCTAATGATCTCCCTATCACCTTTATCTTCAAAGCACACCTTGAGAAAGAGAAAAATCTAGAACTGCCCATTAGTCTTTATGGGATGCAACCAGTGATGCAAGTTGCGAAAGATTTCCTGTTTACCAAATTTATGAGCTAAAACTCCACAGCTTTATCACACGTCCCTGGAGTGAAATTAATGCCCCGCTGCTTTCCCAGGAAAAACTACCCTTGAACGCTCAATCGGAGCAAACAGAAATCTGTGTTTTCCCCAGAGTGCCCAATTTATCTTGAAATAGTGGGTTTTCCATTGGGAAGGAGCTACACAAGGAGGAAACCACTCAGACCAGTGCTTAGGAAGCATGGGTTAAGCAGGCACAGTGCAAGCTGAAATGTGGGCGAGCCCTCAGTTATTGTTGTATTTATTTCAACCAGAGGAGAGGAATGGAACTTGTGAGATTTTCTGCCTCGTGTGCCAGAATAACATGGCAGCAAAATTTGTATGGTATAGTTTACCATATAGAAACATGCATTGTTTCATAATCTGTATTTATGTTTGCTTTATCATACTCTCAACCTAACTTTTAGGATGCTTTAAAACTGTTTTTAATAGGTTTATTATTATTATTATTATTATTATTATTATTATTATTATTATTATTATTGATGTGCTTGTTACCCTGGTCTCCTTTGGAGGGCATGCAGGATATAAATTTAATAAAGAAAGAAATCCCAATTTCATCCATATACAGGGGGAAATTATCAACCATTTCTAATCTTCCTATGCACATAATTCTGCCTTCTCTAGATTTGATGCATTAATTTTAGGCTACTAATGATATCTCAACATTCATGATAGCCACTAACTTAGGTGGTTTTAAAAGAGGCTTAGAACATTAATGGGAAGGGCCAAAGCTCAGTGTTAGAGCACTACTGTGTATTCAGGTTCAGTCTCCAGCATCTCCTGGTAGGGTACTGAGTGTCCCCTGCTTGAAACTCTGGAGAGCTGCTGCCAGTCAGTGTAGACAATACTGAGTTAGATGGAGCAAAGGTCTAGCTCAGTATAAGGCAGCTTCCTATATTCCTAGTCATGATAGCTATATGGAACTGCTAGGATAAGAAACTGTCGCTTTATATCAGTCGCTGGGCAGCAACAGCAAAAAAGTGATATGGCCTTCAAGGCCTGCTGATGAGTTTTCCAGAGGAATCTTCTGGCCCATTTTGGAAGTGGACTGGTTGCATCTTTTGACTGATCCAGCAAGGCTCTTTGTAGAGCTTGCTTCCAATTAAGTATTTTGGAATCAAATTCTGAACTGCTTGTCAAACCAATTCCAAAGTGGGCCAGGCTGAAACAGTATAACCTACTCAGATCTCCAGTTGTCATGTTTTGACCTAAAACATCCAAAGGATGCCTAGTATAAAATGGGAAGTGAAATTGTTCCACAGAGCTTAAGATCTATTTTGATGCAGCACATTGATTCCAAACCTTTCATAAGGGTACCCCACAAAAAGATTTTCTTCTTCAAGATGTGTCACTCTTATAGCTGTGTTCCATTGTCCTCACAGTTAGTAGCTGCCAACTTATTGCTGTTTGGGGGAATAGTAACTAGGAAGGGGTCCTAGACTGGGAGCAAATACCCTATTTTTTGCACCATAACACTCACTTTTTTCCTCCTAGAAAGTAAGGGGAAATGTCTGTGCGTGTTATGGAGCGAATGCCTGCGGGTGGCGGGGGGGATCTGCTGCAGTCGTGAGCAGAGGATCCATGGTTCCCCTTCCTTCCCTCCTCCGTGGTTACAAAGCATGGATCCACATGGATCCTCAGGATTTTTGCATTGGGCTACTCCAAACTCACTGTCAGATCACATGTCTGTGGCCACAGCATGAACCACAAAAATCATATATCCACTATTTTGTTTAGATTTTTTTTTTTTGTTTTCCTCCTCTAAAAACTACGTGCGTGTTATGGTCTGGTGCATGTTATAGAGCGAAAAATACGGTAACCAATAAGAATATGTGACCTGATGGTCATGCATAGGAAAGGTGGGCTGGGGGCAGGAATCAATAACCTCTGTTTTGGGGGGGTGTTATAAGGTGCATGCAGAAAAGCAGGAAACACCTAATGGGTCCTTCCCTCTCATCTTGATAAGAAGCAAGAACTGTCCAAATGCTCTCTTCAAATCCAGTGAAGACCACCACTGTTACTCAAGCTCCCGTTGCCTTCAACAGCTGGTGGATGAAAATATTCACATTAATTTTACAGTGAGTGCACCAAGATCAAACTAAGATAGTGAGAATGAGCAAGCTGCTTCTGTATTTTAATTGGCAGAGCCAAAGAAAGAATTTTTAGAATATTCAGTTCAAAGTATGCATATCCTTGTAAACAAGAAACCACATCTTCCCAATGCCAGAAATGTAAGCATTTATTTAGCAGCTGCTTACTATCTCTCCCCCCCACCCCGCATATTTTGGAAGATGGACATTCATAACCCTTACAATGAACAATGACTAATATTCTGCAGAGCAGTAAGATATTACTCTTATACCTAAAGAGGGCCAATATTTTACCTTAGTAAAAAAATGCCATCTGATCTTATTATTGAATAACGACTATAAGGTATTTACAATGGTTTTGTCAGAAAGATTTAAAAAAAATCTACAATACTTTATTCATTATGGCTTCAGTGGATTGTTACCTAAAAAAACAGTTAAGTGACAATGTCAGAAATGTGTTAAATATCTCGGAATATTTGAACTGTGACAATGAGAAGCGTGCTGCACTGATTTCTCTTGATGCAGAAAAAAGGTTTTGACAAATATGAACTGAGAGTTTCACAAGAAATGAATTTTGGATATAATATTTTTAAAAGGATAAAATCACCAGAGACAGCTCATATAATTGTTAATGGAGAACTAACAAAACCCTGTGGGATACAGAAGGGGACCAGGCAAGGGTGTCCATTGTCCCCATTGCTTTTCATCTTGGTTTTGGAAGTTTTGCTTAGAGAATTAAGAGGATAAAGATAAAAGAGGAAGATTATAAGTTACAGGCATTCCCTGATGATCTCATCAGGGAATGGTGCCCACCTAGGCTCCTCCGCCAATTGTGCACCACTAGGACTGGTAGAATCTAAATTTTTGAGATCAGCCTTACAAGTGCCTAAACACATCTCCAATGCTACCTTGAAACCAGATTCACAAGAATTGAGGCCAGAGTGTGGCTTGCCACACTTAATTACTGGCTGAGACTATCCTCCTTCCAACATGGCCTTGCTCCCCTAACTATTAAGGATGATTTCCAAACGACATGGCAACAGGCAGTGATAAACATAACAACTCTAGGCCTCACCCCACAGATTCTACTTGACATGGGCTATGAACAAGCTAAAAAAATAATTAAACAGTGTGTGGAAGAGACAGAACGCCATCTCCCAAATGCCATATATTCCAAAACAGTGAAGGGCTTTCACTATGGCCCATTGCCAGGTCCTCCCTTCAGCTATCCAGAAGGCCATTTTAGGAAGACACCGTACGAGGAGAGGAAATGCCCATGTGGCTCTGGGCAACGGGAAAAAATTGAACATGCACTTTTTCACTGTCAATACTGTACAGACACACAAGCTAGGTCCATCCTGCCTATACTACACAAATTCCCAGCACGTACAGAACAACTCTGTATCTCCCTACTACTCCAATGTGTCACATTCTCAGTTGCTAGATTTTGCAGTGCCATGATGGGCATCTGTTGAAGGATGGTTTGTGGCACAAACCATGCCTAAACTGAAGACCCATAATGCAAGACCTGTGCTGCTTCATGTTCCCTTCCTTACAGTCACTTTTAACTGCTTGTCTTTTGTTGCCATCTGTTTTAAGTTTATGCGAGTTATAATCACTTTTAACTATTAGCTTTTATCCCTTTCTTCTTTAAGTCTTTAGCTTTTATCCCTTTCTTCTTTAAGTCTTATGTGCTTTATTTTATTCACATGTTTTTATCTTTTTTATTGTTAAAATAATTCAACATTAATACACATACAAACATACAAACATACATTTCATACAACATACCTACATACATACAACATACCTACAACATACCTACACTCAATCCCACAGATAATTCCCATCACCATCCACCACCCCTCACCCTTTGTGTTAGACTTCCAATCTACTCAATTGCAATTTCTTTCCACTTCTATTACTTTCTTTCACACACCTTTAACCTAATTTCATACTTCTTTTTCTATTACACATTGTTATCCATCTTATTTAGTATTCCAATATTTGAAACGAAACTTGTTTATTCTAATAGGAGTTCTGATTTTTCGATATAGTTTTGCAAGTATCTTTTAAACACCTTCCAGTCCCTGTCTGCCTTCTCTTTTGAGATCCTTCCAATTTCTCCCATTGTTTTGGATATATTGTAGTACTCCAATAATTTGGCAAGCCACTCTGTCTTTGTTGGTTTTTATCTTATGTTGGTCTGCGACCGTAATAAAGTTTGATGATGATTTCATGATATTCCTTTACAGGGGGTGGAGACTCTTATGAATAAATTAAATTTATTTGGCATGCTAGAAGGTTTTAAGGGTAATTATCAGAAGATGAAAATGACATTTTCAAAAGAATATGACAACAGAAGATCAAAAGGCCTTAACAGAGAAAACTGGATTTCAAACTGAAAAGAAAGTAGAGTACAGTGGTACCTCATGTTACATATGCTTCAGGTTACATACGCTTCAGGTTACAGACTCTGATAACCCAGAAATAGTACCTCAGGTTAAGAACTTTGCTTCAGGATGAGAACAGAAATCGTGTGGCGGCAGCCAGAGGCCCCATTATCTAAAGTGGTGCTTCAGGTTAAGAACAGTTTCAGGTTGAGAACGGACCTCTGGACCAAATTAAGTACGTAACCAGAGGTACCACTGTATTTAGGTATCTCTATGACAAATATGCCCCTTCATGGATCACTGCCTTGCCGTGGCGAAGGGGATTGAAGAACTCAGAGAAGCTATGAACTATGCCGAGCAGGGCACCCAAGATGAACAGGTCATAGTGGAGAGTTTTGACCAAACGTTATCCACCTGGAGGAGGAACCGGCAAGCCACTCCAGTATCCCTGCCAAGAAAACTCCATGGACAAAGACAACAGGCATATAAAAGTTATGACGCTGGAAGATGAGCCCCTCAGGTCGGAAGGCGTCCAACATGCTACTGGGGATAGTGTCTTCGAAGCTACCAACATGAGTCTGACCAAACTGCGGGAGGCAGTGGAAGACAGAAGTGCCTGGCGTGCTCTGGTCCATGGGGTCACGAAGAGTCGGACACGACTAAACGACTAAACAACAACAACAAATGACAAATATGAATTGTATGTTTTTTCAAAATAATTATCTTAAGACATGGACAGAAATTTAAAAAGACATGCTAAGGTGGGAAAAATTTAAATTTTCTTTAGTGGGTGGAATTTCTGTGATAAAGATGAATATATTGCCTAGAATTATGTTTCAGTTCCAAACAATACCCGTTATAACTAATGACATAGCATTCAAACAATGGCAAAAAGACTCGTACAGGTTTTTATGGCAAGGGGGAAAAACACTTGTTAAAGTGTTGCAATATGCAAAAGAGGGGAGGATTGGGTGTATCAAATATAAAACTGTATTTTACAGCCTGTTGTTTAATGTGGATGAAAGGAGTGGATCACACTGAGAAATATCTACAGTGGTACCTCTTCCACACATCCTGAAGCGAACGTAACTCGCGTCTGCGCGTGCGCTGGTCGTGATTTGCCGCTTCCGCACATGCGCGTGACATAATTTTCAGCGTCTACACATGCAGCGAAACCCGGAAGTAACGCGTTCCGTTACTTCCGGGTTGCCGCAGAGCTCAACCCGAAAACGCTCAACCTGAAGCAACTTTAACCCGAGGTATGACTGTACTATGGAGGAATGGTCAATAAAATTATTGGACTTAGCTAAGATGGCAAAGTTAACATGTTTAGAGAAAATTCATTACTGACATTAATGAAGGATTAGAAACTTCTTAAGAACTTTTTGCATGAAAGAGAAAATTAACTTGTAATATCTGGATTTGAAGATTTAAAAAACAGCTTATAGAAAATGAATAGCTGGATGTTAATGAGTGAATACTACATTTAGCTGCAAGACAGAGAACCAGGAGGTTTTAAAAATTATTTTTTCATTTTCTCTCTCCCCCCCCCCCGCTTTCTCTCTCTCTCTCGTTTTCTTTTCCTTCCTTCCTCCCTTTCTGCTTTTTCCTTTTTCATTCCCTCCTCTTTCGTTCGTTTTTAGGTTAGATTTTAGAAACACCTCTTTTATTTGGGTGCATTATAAAAATATACATTGTACGGGGTATGAACTTTTGAGTATCTTTGTATAAGTATCGATAGATAAATGTATATCTTTTTTAAAAATGAAAAGAAAAAAGAGAAATGTAAATATTTTTGTTCTCAAGGAACATCTCTCAAAACATTACAATATTTAGAATTTATTGTACTGTCACCTTTTAAATGGGTAATTAAAAAATGTGAGCTCATGTGCTTGGAGTTTCAGTTGAAATCAGTGTACATACATACATTTCAGGTTACATACACTTCAGGTTACATACGCTTCAGGTTACAGACTCCGCTAACCCAGAAAAAGTGCTTCAGGTTAAGAACTTTGCTTCAGGATGAGAACAGAAATGGTGCTCCAGCGGCGCAGCAGCAGCAGGAGGCCCCATTAGCTAAAGTGGTGCTTCAGGTTAAGAACAGTTTCAGGTTAAGAACGGACCTCCGGAACGAATTAAGTACTTAACCCGAGGTACCACTGTATATTAAGTGCTAATGATCATGTTGTGCATACAAGTAAAGTTGCCAGAAAACCTGACTTTTGAACAACACACTTTATTCCTTTCCACAATGTGTTAATCCTATAGAACACAGTGTGTGTTTCACATTTTTATTTATTGTTTCCATGCACATAATGGATAATGGGTGCCAATACCTTAGTCTGAGGAGGTGCCTATGTATTTAACACCTGCAGGGGCAGAAGAAGCTGCTCAATCTTAGGGGGAAGGAAATGCTTTTGCAAGCAAAGGGTACCTGGTTCATCTCATTTTCAGTGGGGACTGAAAAAGATTTCTGCCTGAAAAGGTGCAGAGCTGCTGCTAGACCATGTAGACAAGTTAGATGGAACGATGGTCTGACTCAGTATAAAGCAATTTCCTATGCTCCTAATGCCAGATACGCATACAGATAAGCACACAGTGGTACTTTGGGTTACATACGCTTCAGGTTACATATGCTTCAGGTTACAGACTCTGCTAACTCAGAAATACCTCAGGTTAAGAACTTTGCTTCAGGTCTAATTATCGAGATTTGGCTGACCTGCTGAGAAGGAACAAAATCATTTTCAGGTGGGAGTTTCCCCAAGGCCTATCCTTCAACTTTAAAGGAAGGAAAATAAAAATAAGATCAGTAGAAGATAAAATAAAGTTTTTGTATAATTACGAAGAAGATTTGCAGAAGGGATTTGGAAAAGAGCCAGGAGCATTGGATAGAAGATCACCAGGTAGAGGACTAGAGCAAAGGGCATTGGATAGAAGATCACCAAATAGGGGAATATTGGATATATCAGCTTTACCCTTTGGATTGGATCCCCCAGTAAATGTGTTACCACTACCACCAACAGAAGAAGAGCAAGCACTGCGTGCAATTGAAGGAAAATAGTAATTACACCATGGTGTTGCAAGTATTGAGTTGGAATGTGAATGGACTGAACTCCCTGGAAAAAAGACGGAGAGTCTTTCATTTATTGAAAAAAGAACAATTGGACTTGATTTGTCTACAAGAAACACATGTGATAAGGCTACATAGGAAGATATTGAGTAATAAGAGATTGGGCCATGAATTCATTTCATCAGATAAAGTTAAAAAAAGAGGAGTAGTTCTTTATGCAAAGGAGAGCTTATCACCGAAATTTTTATTCAAAGATGACCAAGGAAGATTTGTTGCAATTGAAATCTAATCACAAGGAGAGAAATTCTTGATAGTAGGCATTTATGCACCAAATGAAGGAAAATCGGAATTTTTTAAGAAGCTACATGAGACTCTGATGGACTATATGGATTATAACATGATTTTGATGGGAGACATGAATGGAGTGGTGTCTACAAATATGGACAAGGCACAGAGACAGATAGTTACCAAAGATGGTAGACTACCAAAAACTTTTTTTGACCTGACTGAAAATATGGACTTAGTTGATATCTGGAGAATGAAGAATCCTTTGGGAAGAGAGGGAACTTTCTTCTCTGAAGCTAAAATGACATGGACAAGAATTGACCAAATTTGGGTAACTAGAGGGCTGGTTCCGAAGACCAGCAAAGTGGAAATTTGCCCCAAAACTTGCTCTGACCATAATGCTGTGAAGATGGAAATGAAATTGACGCCAATTGGTTCTTTTAGATGGAGGATGAATGATACTTTATTTAGGAATGAAGAAGTGACCAAGAAGGCCAAAAAAACTTTGAGAGATTATTTTGAGATAAATATGAATACTACAGTGGAAAAAAGAGTAATCTGGGACGCAAGTAAAGCGGTTATGAGAGGATTTTTGATACAACAGAATGCAATTAAGAAGAGAACTCAAAATGAAAAAAAAGATAAAATCCTGGAGAAAATAAAGGAAGGAGAGAAGAAACTGAGAGCAAAACCAAAGTCACAGGAGATCCTGAAAGAGATAAAGTTATATCAAGTACAATATATGAAAATGATGAATCAGGAAATAGAATGGAAGATTAAACAGATGAGACAAAAGACATTTGAATCGGCAAATAAGTGTGGAAAATTGTTGGCTTGGCAAATGAAAAAAAGACAAAAACTTAATACTATTACGAATTTGGAAGTGGAAGGAAAGAATATACAGAACCCAGTGGAGATCAGGAAGTGCTTCCAGAGGTATTTTAAACAACTTTATACACAGGAGAAGCAGAAAGAAATGGACATTGATCGATTTTTGAAAATAAATGGACTACAGAAAATCTCTCAGGAAAATAAGTTAATGTTGAATTATAAAATAACGGATCAGGAAGTGGAAGGGGCCATCCAGAACATGCAATTGGGTAAATCTCCAGGACCAGATGGTTTGACTTCAAGATATTACAGATCTTTGAAAGAATGGTTAATACAACCATTGAAGGAAGTTTGTAATGAAATATTGGAAGGGAAAAGGGCACCAGAGTCGTGGAAGGAAGCCTATATTACACTTATACCGAAAACAGAGACTGAAAAGACACAGCTTAAGAATTACCGCCCCATATCGCTGCTTAATGTGGATTATAAAATTTTTGCAGACATTTTGGCTAAAAGATTAAAAAAGGTGCTAGTAGAAGAAATCCATAAAGATCAAGCGGGCTTTCTCCTGGGCAGACATTTGTCTGACAATATGAGGAACATAATTAATATTTTAGAAAAACTACAAGTGAATATTAATACTAAGGCAGTTCTCATATTTGTGGACGCAGAGAAAGCTTTTGATAATATTTCTTGGAGTTTTATGAAGAAGAATTTACAGGGGATGGGGGTAGGTCAAGGTTTTGAAAATGGTATAGGTGCAATCTGTCAGGGAACTGCCATCGGAGCCAAGGGTGGTGGTAAGGCTCCTCAATGACGCTGGAGAGGGAACCAGCAAGGAGAGAGGGAGAGCTTCCGCTGGGGAAGGAAATAGACGTGACGCCAGGGAGAAAGAGGAGGCTGAGGGAGCTTCGGCGGGAAGGCTCCGGGACTGTTCCAGCGAGACCAGTGGGGAGAGCACAGGACCTCCCCTTGGGACGCCCACTCTGCGCAGAAAGCTTCCGCGCAGGGAAGCTAGGCGGCGACTTGGTGTCAAAGAACTTTTATGTTGGAGGAAATTCAGGAAACGCCCACTGACGGATTCTGCCAGTGATTGAGACAGTCACGGAGTACTGACTGTCCAGCCAGGGGGAAGTTTTAACCAAACTACTCAGCTTGGAGCAGTTTGCGCCTTACGCACAAGCAACCCCAAACCCCATTACACAATCTATTCAGAACAAAAGGCAAAATTAATTGTGAACAATGTAGTGACAGAAGAGTTTAAGATTGAGAAAGGAACACGACAAGGTTGCCCAATCTCTCCATTGCTTTTCATATCGGTCCTGGAGGTTTTGTTAAATATGATTAGAAAGGACCAATTGGTTAAAGGTATACAAGTGGGAGCTAAACAGTACAAACTGAAAGCATTTGCTGATGACTTAGTTTTGACTTTACAGGAGCCAGAATCTAGTACCAAAAGGGTACTGGAACTGATTCAAGAATTTGGACAGGTAGCAGGCTTTAAGTTGAACAAAATGAAAACTAAGCTCTTAGAGAAAAATTTAACTGTGAATGAGAGAGAGAAGTTCCAGGAGGAGGCAGGATTAACATTGCTCAAGAAAGTGAAATATTTAGGGGTTAACATGACTGCCAAGAATGTGAATCTGTTTAAGGATAATTATGAAAAATGTTGGTCAGAAGTGAAAAAGGACTTAGAAATATGGTCAAATTTGAAGCTATCATTGCTAGGTCGAATTGCTGTGATAAAAATGAATGTATTGCCAAGGATGTTGTTCTTGTTTCAAACATTGCAAATTATAGACAAGATGGACTGCTTCAAAAAGTGGCAGAGAGATATTTCCAGGTTTGTCTGGCAGGGCAAGAAGCCTCGAATAAAATTTAAGATATTAACTGATGCTAAAGAAAGAGGTGGATTTGCCCTGCCAGACCTTAAACTTTACTATGAATCAGCTGCTTTTTGCTGGCTGAAAGAATGGCTGCTTCTTGGAAACACTGATGTGCTGGATTTAGAAGTTTTTAACAATGTATTTGGTTGGCATGCATATTTGTGGTATGATAAGGTAAAAGCACATAAAGCGTTTAAAAACCATATTGTTAGAAAAACACTGTTTAATGTTTGGATAAGATATAAGGATTTGTTAGGAAATAAAACCTCAAGATGGTTGTCACCAATGGAAGCAAAGGCACAGAAAAAACTCAATATGGAGGCCAAATGGCCGAAATATTGGGAAATTTTGGAACAAGATGGAGACAGAGTAAAACTGCAGAGCATTGAAAAATTAAAAAACAAAGTGCGAGATTGGCTCCATTATTACCAAATAATGGAGGCATATAATTTGGACAAAAAAGTTGGCTTCCAGGTGGAAAAATCAAAATTGGAAACAGAATTGCTAGATCCCAAAATTAAGAATTTGTCAAGAATGTATAACTTGCTGTTGAAATGGAACACTCAGGATGAAACAGTGAAATCTGCTAGGATTAAATGGGCACAAGATGTTGGACATAACATTATGATGGCTGACTGGGAACAGTTATGGACCCAGGTATGAAATTTACAGCATGTAATGCCCTAAGAGAGAATTTAATGAAAATGATTTATAGGTGGTACATGACACCAGTAAAGCTTGCAAAAAATTTACCATTTGCCCGAAAATAAATGTTGTAAATGTAATGAGACTGAAGGTACATTCTTTCACCTTTGGTGGTCATGCCCAAGGATTGAGACATTCTGGGAGATGATTTATAATGAAATGAAAAGGGTATTTAAATATACCTTTCTGAAGAAACCAGAGGCCTTTCTCCTGGGCATGGTCGGCCAATTGGTGCCAAAGAAGGACAGAACTTTCTTTATGTATGCAACAACAGCAGCAAGAATACTCATCGCGAAGTATTGGAAGACACAAGATTTACCCACCCGGGAAGAATGGCAGATGAAGTTGATGGACTATATGGAACTGGCGGAAATGACTGGCAGAATCCGAGACCAGGGAGAAGAGTCGGTGGAAGAAGATTGGAAAAAGTTTAAAGATTATTTACAGAAATATTGTAAGATTAATGAATGTTAGAAAAATGATGGAATGAAGTTATATGGCTTTAACAGAAATGTTATAAGGAATTAGGTACAGACAGATTGTAAATGTATTAAAGGGAAAAAACAAGGTTAGAATATGTTAAGATAAATTACAGGACAGAAAACAGAGGAAGATGGAAAGGAATTGCTGAAACAGTTAATTGAAGTGGAATACAAAAAAGGGAGGTGTGAGGAGGTCGCTGAAACAAGTGAACACAAGTTATGATGTTGAAATCAATGGATGTGTTTTTAATTGTTTTTGTTTTGTTTGGTTGATTCAATGTTTTAGGGTTTGGGTTGTGTGGTGTTTTTGTTTTTGTATTGTATTGTATTGTCTTGTTTAATTCTTTTTCTTTTCTTTTGTAATCTTTAAACTGCTAATAAATATTATTTTTAAAAAATAAAATAAACTGTCACAGGAAACTCTAGAAATTGCAGCTCGGTGAGGGGAATAGGAGGCCTCTGCACAGCTCTCAGCAGCCTTAAAAGAATTCAGCTCAGTTCGTTTAAATTAGTTTGATGCTGCTTTAAATGTATTGTGGGAATGTAGCCTGAGTCATTTATGTGGAACACGTTACAGGATGGTAGCTCTGTGAACTCCACAAAAGTCTTCTCCAAAGCTTCCACATGACACACGAAGAGGAGTGAGAGACTTCAGGCCTGGGATTGGAATGCAGATCTCTAGGCCTCTCCACCGAACCCTCAAACCACATTCCTGCTCCTGAGGCCTGGCCTCTCACCGCCACGACCCTTGCTCCATGGCCACCTCATCAACGCCTTTTACATTGGTGCCTCGCAAGACAAAAAGAATCCGTTCCGCGAGTCTCTTCGTCTTGCGGTTTTTTCGTCTTGCGAAGCAACCCTATTAGCGGATTAGCGCTATTAGCGGCTTAGCGGCTATTAGCGGTTTAGCACCTTAGAAAAAGGGGGGGGAGCGAAAAAAATTGCAAGACTCGCAAGACGTTTTCGTCTTGCGAAGCAAGCCCATAGAGAAATTTGTCTTGCGAAGCGCCTCAAAAACGGAAAACCCTTTCGTCTAGCGGGTTTTTCGTCTTGCGAGGCATTCGTCTTGCGGGGCACCACTGTATCTTGCTTTAATGTGAACTGTGATTGTGCTGCTTGCCTGCCTATGTGAAGGACAGTGAGGAGATGTATGTCTGTGTGAGAAAGTTGCACCTGTAGGCACTTGTGCCTATTGCTCACTCCCCAGAATTGTCCATATTATCCCTGTTTAATGGCTCAAACAAGGATTTACATTCTAAGGAACTTTTGACTTTCTTTACTAATTGCTTCTATGCAAACAGTAGTATAGCATTGCAAACTTAAGTACAATCTATTCCTTGCAAGCACACTGTAAGAACAATTGGAACACTGCGATTTTAGAAAAGATTACCCATATCCTAGGTTTGCTGCAGGGTAAATAGCAGTCATAATATTTTTGTATTTTATGGTGGGAGATGGGGATGATGATGATTAATTGAATTTGTTAATTGCTTTCTTTTGCCCAGGGAAAATCAAAGTGACGTAAAGCTAAACAGACAGACAGACAACCCCCCCCCACTATAGATACATTAAAACCAAAAAGAAAAAGAAATACATCAAAAACACCAACTTCTAAAAGATCATAGATAGTTAAAGACCAAAGGCCAGTTACAGAGGAAAGCGTTTGCCTGACACCCAAATATATGTAATGAAGGCACCAGGCAAGCAGCCTTGGGGAGAGCATTCCACAAATGGGCAGCTGCTGCAGAAAAGGCCCGTTCTCATGTTGCCACCCTTCAGACCTCTTGTGGAGGAGGCACACGAAGAAGGATGATTGTGGGGTGCAGGTAAGTATATACTGTATGGGGAAAGGCAGTCCTTGAGGTATTGCAGTCCTGAGCCATGTTGGGCTTTATAGCTCAAAACTCTTTGATGTGTGGTTCTCTTATATATGGTGCTAATGTTCCTGCTCTCCTGTTTTGCTCCAGGGGAGGATCAGTGCTTTATGCTGACTTTACTGTATATCTCTTATTTGTTCTCTATACAACTGAAAATCCAAGAAAAGCTATTTGTGCCTTTGGCTTCTGGGCATAGCCCCCATGGGAGCTGCACCCCCTGGAAAGGCAGCGCCACTCCTCATTCTAGGAAAAAGTCCTGCAACCCCCTTTTCACCTTATTTACTTCCATGTTGCCCAATTTTGTCATCTTTTCTGATGAATAGCACTATATACATAAATAAGATAAAATGAGGCATTTTAAAACTATTAAAAGTGCCAAAATATGCAAACAGGAAGAAAATACCAACAGCAGACAGTTTAGATTAAAAGTGGGTTTGTCTTTAATGAAACCTGGAGGAAGAAAGCCGCATCCAAACAGCTGGTTGTCTCTTGGAAGGCCTGTGGCAGAAGGCATGCAGTTAATGGGAGTTCAGGGCACAGCAAAGATTTGTGCTTTCATTTTGGTGGGAAACCAAGCATTCTTTCTGTGGCCACAAAAGAAAACCAAGCCTTCATGCTGTGATTAGGGCAAATGTCAGTCCTTCAAGACTCTGTTTATGAAGACAAGCCAATTGCGTTTGAAAAGAACTCCATGTCTTTCTTGGGAACTAATCGATAAGTTATTCTACCAACATATGGAGCTTAACAGTGTTTATAGGGATGACAAAGTTGTCAAAACCTGGTTAATATGAAACCACAACAAGTAGATTAGCAAGGGGGGGGGGGAGGGAAGCAAAGGAAAAGCAGTATTGGTGGTCAAAAGCCTCCAACATGCTAACTTTTGTTCCAGGGAGACATGGCCCTAGGAATATAAGTTCTGAACAGGCTCAAGCCATTTACAGGTCCAGGTCCTTGCAGATCCCAGACTCATATATACTGCTTCCACAGTGACAAACTCACTTAGTGAAGGGGGGAGCGGGATGTGATCGAGAAAGGTGTTTTTTAACCTTGGTGACTTCCTGCCTATGATACCTGAGACACCAAGGATTTTTCATGTGTCACAGAGTATAATGTAGCTCTGCAGCAAGGGCTTTTGACTTAGGGGTTCCTATGACAACTTATTCCCTGTACTAGGGATAGATTAAAGCTGAAGGTTAGTGGAAAGGCTAATGTGTTTTTAAAGCAATGGAGGATAAAGCTTGGAGGTTTCAATGTTAAAGGCACAATACTTCAATGCCTTCTACATGCACTGCATCAGGAAGATTTTGGGCATCACATGGCAGGACAGAGTCTCAAGCAAAGATGCACCCTCCCAAGCCCACATTGCCAGCATGTTCACACCCTGCCTCAGCAATGTCTATGGTCATGTCCACAGAATGGAAGATGGCAGGATCCCTAAGGATATGCTCTACAGCAGGGGTCAGCAACCTTTGCAGCCGTGGGCCGGTCCACCGTCCCTCAGACCACTTGGTGGGCCGGACTATATTTTGGGGAGAAAAGGAACGAATTCCTATGACCCACAAATAACCCAGAGATGCATTTTAAATAAAAGCACACATTCTACTCATGTAAAAACACCAGGCTGGCCCCACAAATAACCCAGAGATGCATTTTAAATAAAAGGACACATTCTACTCATATAAAAACACGCTGATTCCCAGACCATCCATGGGCTGGATTTAGAAGGCGATTGGGCCGCATCTGGCCCCTGGGTCTTAGGTTTGCCTACCCCTGCTCTACAGGGAGCTGGCTTCAGGCACCAGGCCCATAGGCAGACCAACTCTGCATTACAAAGATGTCTGCAAATGTGACATGAAGGCTGGGAACAGTGCCTAGAGAACAGGCAGTCAGGTCCTGTATCCACAGCATTGACCGGAGAAGGAATGACTGCTGGGAGGAGCAGAGAGCGAAAAATGCCATGGTGCATCTGCAGTAGCACAACTGGATGCCTTCATCTGCCCCAGCTGCAACAAAACATCTCTTCCATATCGGTCTCTACAGTCACAGTAGGTGCTGAAAGTCTCTAATGTTTTACTTCACCCCCAAAGGTACACTCCTCCATTGTCTCCCAAGACAGACATATGCCAACAACATTCAGTTTATTTTGTCAGTAATGCTGCTTCAAGTTTAAACGTGAACTTTACCTATAATTCCCCACAATAGAACTGCTTCTATTGAACCTGTTTCTTCCTTGTATGGCTGCCCACTCTGCCTGTGAAATACCTCTAGCCCCTTTCTAGGTCCTTTTCCTCCACCTAAGGAAATTAAATCAGTATATCCTGCCTGACAATCTCCCAAGCACCATTAGCTACTTCCCTGGCCAGGCCTTATCTGCCACTTAAAATGCCAAATTCTCCTTTTATCATCATCACTTTTTCCTTATTGGCCATTTCTCCTCCCTGCCATGATGTGCTAAGGGTCTCCAGGAGGATGACCCAATGGTCTGTCCATTACACTTTCCTTTTCTGCTGCTGATGTAGTGGCATTGAGGGCTACTTAAAACACTTGGGATACAGCCCCATTAGACATACTGGCATATGCTTATTGACATCATTAAAAGGGTCACACCTGCTACCTCAATCTCTAGCAAGCAGTAGGAAGATTCCAAAGGGTTCCAGGCACAGGAGCCAACTCCTAGGGGTCGTGGGGGCTTTGTCCCCCATAATAAAATATTTGAGGGGGCCAGGCCTCCCCCAGGGTTGATGGGCATTACCATTCAAGTGGTGTGTGTGCACGGCAGCATGTGATTTATTATGTGGAGAGGGGCTTTCCTGGGCACCCACAATATTTTATTCAAGTTGGCATCCCAGGTGCTTACCCAAGGCCCTATTTCTGTTGGAAATCAAAACTTTTGTGTCTTTGAGAAAATGGTTTGTTAACACATAATCGCTACCTGGATTATGGGGGGAGTGCAGAGTTGACAACACTCACATCTGAACAGGGGCCTGTCCTGCAAAGCAGCTCAGCATTGCATTCAGAGGTTGCTGCCGCTGCTGCTGTTGCTGCCCAGGAGGACTCCCCTGCCTGAGTGCCTGAGTGCCCCCGTTCCTGCCACTCACCACCTGGGCCAGGGGGGGCTGAAAGGCCTCATAAGGACAGTTGCCACCGCTGCTGCTGCTGCTGCTGCCCAGAACTCCCCTGTTTGAGTGCCTGAGTACCCCCATTCCTGCCACTCACCACCTGGCCCAGGGTGGGGCCTGACAGGCCTCATAAGGACGGTTGCCACCGCTGCTGCTACGGAGGCGGAGGACTCCCCTGTGTGAGTGCCTGAGTGCCCCGTTCCTGCCACCCACCACCTGGCCCAGGGTGGGGCCCACTGCACCAAGGATTCCCTGCCCGAGCAGCTTCAGGTCGTGGTGCATGTTCTCCTGGAGAACATCCTAGTTTGGTTGTCCTAGGGGATTTTAACATCCATGCCGACGTGACCTTACAAGGGGCCGCTTGGACTTCATGGAAAACATGGCCTCCATGGGGCTGTCCCTGAATAAGTCTGGCCCAACTCATAACCACGGACATGCCTTGGACCTGGTGTTCATCTCTATGGATGTTGGTGATCTGAGACTAAGAAAAGCGAAACTAAAGAAGTGCCATGGTTAGATCACTTCCTGGTGCATCTGGACTTCTCCGTGACCCTTCCCCACTGCAGGGAGGTGGGACCAATTTGGATGGTTCGCCCCCGCCACTTAATGGATCCAAATGGTTTCCAGAGAGTGGGAGGAGATGCTTTATCCCATGTTGATGGCCTTTCAGCTGATTCCCTGGTGGCCCGCTGGAATGTGGAGTTAACCAGGGCTATTGACTGTTTGGCTCCGAAGCGCCCTCTCCGATTGCATGGAGCCCGGACAGCCCCGTGGTTTTCCACGGATCTGAGGGCAATGAAACAATTGCTGAGACGGCTAGAGCGCTGGTGGTGGATAACTCATTCTGAAGCTGACCAGACACGGGTTAGAGCTCAATGTTGAGCCTACCAAGTGGCGGTAGTGATGGCGAAGAAGACTTTCTTCACCGCCTCTATTGTACCTGCAGAAAACAGAAGCAGGAGACACTTTCAGGTGGTTCGCAGCTTAGCAGAACCACCTGCTAGCTACATCAGGGCCAGGTATGGGCAGTATGATCTCCTGCAATGATTTTGCAAAGTTTTTTGCCGATAGTCACTCAGATTTGGGAAGAGGGTAGATTCCAGAAAGTGTCCAGAAAGTGGGGGGGATGAGTGTTCAGACCCCTGGGCTCTCACCTGTGGGGTGCCTCAAGGTTCTGTCCTCTCCCCCATGCTTTTCAACATCTACATGCAGCCACTGGGAAAGATCATCGGGGGGTTTGGGCTGGCTTGTTCATTAGTATGCGGATGAAACCCAGCTCTACCTCTCTTTCAAATCAGAACCAGTGAAGGCGGTGAATGTCCTGTGTGAGTGTCTGGAGGCGGTTGGAGAATGGATGGCGGCTAACAGATTGAGGTTGAATCCTGTCAAGACAGAAGTACTGTTTTTGGGGGGCAGGGGGCGGGCAGGTGTGGAGGACTCCTTGGTCCTGAAAGGGGTAACTGTGCCCCTGAAGGACCAGGTGTGCAGCCTGGGAGTCATTCTGGACTCACAGCTGTCCATGGAGGCGCAGGTTAATTCTGTGTCCACGGCAGCTGTTTATCAGCTCCATCTGGTATGCAGGCTGAGACCCTACCTGCCCGCAGAATGTCTTGCCAGAGTGGTGCATGCTCTAGTTATCTCTCACTTGGACTACTGCAATGCGCTCTATGTGGGGCTACTTTTGAAGGTGACCCAGAAACTACAGCTAATCCAGAATGCGGCAGCTAGACTGGTGAC
The DNA here is from genome assembly GCF_964252035.2 of Podarcis erhardii. Lineage (NCBI taxonomy): Eukaryota > Metazoa > Chordata > Lepidosauria > Squamata > Lacertidae > Podarcis > Podarcis erhardii. Next base: position 29,499,321 of record NC_138504.1, read on the forward strand.
CTGGAGCAGCCACCAAGACCACATAACACCAGTCTTGAAAGACCTACACTGGCTCCCAGTACGTTTCCGAGCACAATTCGAAGTGTTGGTGCTGACCTTTAAAGCCCTAAAAGGCCTCGGTCCAGTATACCTGAAGGAGTGTCTCCACCCCATCGTTCTGCCCGGACACTGAGGTCCAGTGCCGAGGGCCTTCTGTGAGAAGCCAAGTTACAGGGAACCAGGCAGAGAGCCTTCTCACTAGTGGCACCCGCCCTGTGGAACGCCCTCCCACCAGATGTCAAAGAGAAAAACAACTACCAGACTTTTAGAAGACATCTGAAGGCAGCCCTCTTTAGGGAAGCTTTTAATGTTTAATAGACTATTGTATTTTAATATTCTGTTGGAAGCCGCCCAGAGTGACTGGGGAAACCCAGCCAAATGGGTGGGGTATAAATAATAAATTATTATTATTATTATTATTATTATTATTATTATTATTATTATTATTATTTCCAAGCAACATCTCTGTGTCCAGTCAGCCCTCATGGCCCTGACCTTCAGCCCCCTGCATGGAGTTCTCCCCACCTCCTGCTTCTCCTTCCCAGAAACCCCCTTGCCAAGCAATTCTTCCCCTTCTTTCTGCTAGCCTGTTACAGAAAAGAAATTATTCAAAATATTCACTCTAGTCTAGAATGATAACAAACTGATCTACTTTCTGTTAGGCAATATTTTCCCAATCATCCAACCTAAATGACTCAGATTAATTCATTTTCCTTTTTACACAAATAATTCAAAAGAGGTTCTCTTATTCTTATTATTAAAATTCAACACTAGTTTTTCTCTGATCAAGTGCATCTGAAAAAGTGAGTCAGATTAATTCATTTTCCTTTTAACGTTCAAAAGGGGTTCTCTAATTATTGTTATTAATATATTTCAACAATAGTTTTTCTCTAATCAAATGTATCAATTTTATCTCCAATAATTTCCACCAGTCTTTCATATTAAACAATAATGTTTTTCCGCAGCCCCCTTTTCACCTTAATCTTAAATGCTGCCGCATTTTGTCATCTTTTCTGATGAAAAGATGGATAGATGATAGAGAGATAGACATTAATTTTTCTCAGCCCTTCCACACAATGTGTTCACAAAGTAGCTTTCCAGATTTAATTTAAAAAACAACTACAATAAAATCCAATCAATAATAAGAAATAAAAAATATAATAGAAATGATTAAGAATACAGTGGTACCTCGGGTTACATATGTTGTGACGTGGGGTTTGTGATTTCAGCTCTCTTGACATAATATGCTGGAGACAGTTCTCTAGTAACACTTCTTTATTAACGCAACAAGACTGAAACTTGAGGAGGGGAGAGCTACATTTATAGGGACAGGGAACTAGCTAGAAAGGATACATTTTGGAGGGAACAATATCAGGCAATCACAGTCCTGCCTTTTGGAGGCAACCAATAAGACAGAGGATCCAAATACAGCAGCTTAAATGAACCAATAGTAGCTGTACCCTCTGGAACCAAAAGGCAGTTACTTTACCCTAATGCAAATACAGACAATAATAATACAGATATAAAATCCTTTGACTCAATACACAACACCCCTCCCCCCCTAGTGAGCACAGCAGACGTAATCTCTCAGGTACTGTGGGGTCCTACAACTTCTACTTGATCTCCTGACAACAGGTGTTGCCGGTTCTGGATTGGGTGTCACCTGTGGTAGGGGGGCTGCTATAGGGGTTTCGTCAGGAACAGATGGAGTCCCAGACATCTCAGGGTCCCCTACCTGTACCTCGTCATCCTGAGGACTAGCAGACCCTGGTTCATTTGCTGAAGCCCCTGGTGATTGCACCTCTGGGCCATTTTCACTCTGGTCTTGCAGCTCTGCGTCGTTAGCCAGGGATGAATTATCAGACTCCTCCCTGCTGAGCGCCCGGCGCCTCAGCTGATCTATGTGTCTCTTCCAAACTTGCCCATTTTCCAAGGTCACATAATAGGACACAGGTCCACTAGCCCGGGTGACCACACCAGCCACCCACCGCGAACCTGGTGAATAGTTCCTCACCCAGACCAGATCTTCAGGGGCGAAATACCTTGTTGTGTCAGTCTCAGCCTGGGGGTTTGCTCTTGAATTACGGTTTGGCATTTTATCCGGGTGGACATAATCCAACACCGTTACCAATCTTCTACCCAAGAGCAGCTCAGCTGGCCACTTGCCCGTCGCAGTACATGGCGTCGCATGCTGCAAAAATAACATTCGTGCGATGCGAGCTGACCAGTTACCCTCCATTAAGTGCGCAATGGATTCTTTGGCTGTTCTTACCATGCGCTCCGCCTGCCCATTGGAGGATGGGTGAAAGGGCGCGGATGTGACTCCTCTTATGAAGTTATCAGCCAAGAATGCCTTGAATTCTTGGGATACAAAAGCTGCCCCATTATCTGATACAATGGTCTCAGGTAACCCGTGGGTTGCAAACAGCTGCCTCAACACCTTGATTACGGCAGCTGATGCCATGCTAGGGACCATCGCCACTTCTAACCATTTGGAATATGCATCGACGATAACCAAAAAGACCTTCCCCTGGAATGGCCCAGCAAAATCTAAGTGCAGCCGGCTCCAGGGAGATCTGGACTGCTCCCACCAGTGAACTGGTGCTCTGGCCACTTCTGGCCGCACCTCTTGGCATGCCTTGCATGTTCGTACCCATTGCTCTATGTTCTGGTCCATTCCAGGCCACCACACATAACATCGGGCTAGCGACTTCATCCTGACCATTCCCGGGTGTCCCATGTGAAGCGTCTCAAGAACCCTGTTTCTCAGTGGTGCTGGGATGATCACCCTATCTCCCCACAGGAGACAACCCTTATGCATGGACAACTCGTGCTGCCTTGTCGCATAAGGCCTGAATTTGTCTTCATGCGGACCACCTGGCCACCCCCTCCCCACCCAAGTGAGCACACGGGAGAGAACAGCATCTTTCCTCGTTTTCTCAGCAATATCAGTAGCCGTTACAGGAGCCCCCGGAAGTGTTTCCAGCATCATTATGTGCTCCGCTGGAGCAGGATCCTCATTGCTCCCGCCAGGAAGGGGCAATCGACTCAGCGCATCAGCGTGGCACAACCGTTTCCCCGGCACATGGGTCAAGGTGTACTGGAACCCGTTCAGGAATATAGACCAACGCAACATTCTGGGGGAGAGAATTTGTGGCGTTTGTTTGTTCGGGTTGAACAACCCCAACAGTGGTTTGTGGTCCGTTTCAATGGAGAAATGACGATCGTACACATAATCATGGAACTTTTTTATTCCTGCCACAATTGCAAGCGCCTCTTTGTCAATTTGAGCATAGTTGCGCTCCGTGGGTGACAACGTACGGGAATAGAAAGAGATGGGCTTTTCCGACCCATCCGGTTCCCTATGACTCAGCACCGCCCCCAGGCTGTATTGAGAGGCATCACATGCCAGGACCAGCGGCTTCGATTCATCATAATGAGCAAGGACGCTCTTGCTACTCAGCATTCCTCGCAAGGAGTCAAAAGCCTTCTGCTGCTCCTGCCCCCATCGCCACACCTTCTTTTTCTGCAACAGTCTATGTAATGGTTCAGCTACCGAAGCTTTCTGGGGTAAGAACGAATGATAAAAGTTAATAAGTCCCAGGAATGACTGCAACTCCGTCTTGTTCTGTGGTCGTGGTGCCTCGATGATGGCCTTAACCTTAGCATCTGTGGGGTAGATGCCTGATGCATCAATTTTAAACCCCAAGAATTCCACAGTTGGCACCCCAAAACTGCATTTTTCCTTTTTTAGTTGCAACCCCACCTCCTTGAACTTGAGCAACACTGCACGGACACGCACAACCAGTTCCTGTGGGTCTTTTCCAGCAATCAAAACGTCATCAAAAAATGGCAAGACCCCCGGCAGACCTCTTAACAGGCGTTCCATGAGCCCTTGAAAAATCCCTGGGGCCACACAAACTCCAAATTGTAATCTGTTAACTCTGAACGCCCCTTTATGTGTGATAATAGTCTGTGCTTCCGCTGATTGTGGGGTTACTGGCAGCTGTTGGTAAGCTTGTGCCAGGTCAAGTTTGGCGAACACCTTGCCCCCAGCCAGTTTAGCCAACAGATGTGATACGACTGGAATGGGGTATGAATTTCCCCTGAGTGCCTTATTGATAGTACATTTGTAATCAGCACAGATCCTAACTTCCCCATTTGCTTTAAGGGGCGTGACGATTGGAGTCTCCCACTTAGCGGAGTCCACGGGTGAGAGAACTCCCTGCTTGACCAATTTATCCAGCTCTGCTTCGATCTTGGGTTGCAGTGCAAATGGCACTCGCCTTGGTTTGAGTCGGATTGGGGCCACCCCAGGGTCCAATTCGAAGTCAACTGGGGGCCCTTTATAACAACCCAGTTTTCCATTAAAGAGACCAGCAAATTCTTTGTATAATGCCTCGCTCATCTCGGGGCAGGTTTGGATTGAATTAAGCCCTGATATACTCAGTCCCAGGGCGGGAAACCAGTCAGTGGCCAAGAGACTGGGGCGACTGCCCTTCGCAATCACCAGTTTGAGTACCGCCTGTTTGTCCCGGAACTGTGCTCTCACGGCACACATTCCCATGACATGGATGCGGCCCGCTGAGTATGACTGCAAAGTTGCCGGGAAGGGCTCCAGAGGGGGCAACTTACCCCTGGGGAAGAATGTCCTTGCGGTCTGGTCCGACACGATAGTGAATCCAGATCCGGAGTCCACCTCCATGTCGCACAGCTGACCCTCAATCTTCACCTTGACATGTGCCTTGCCTTGCGCTGGAAACTGCACGACCCTCCCATTGATCTCTGTTACATAGTTGCAGTCCTTTAGAACATGGTTTGCTGTGGCCGATCTGCGATGCTCCAGTCTAGGTGCTCCTGTCGCTCCCAACGCCGCCGATCTACAGACCCTGGCGATGTGATTCTTTCCGCACGTCTGGCACACAGCATCCCGGAAACGACAACTCTTCCGCTCGTGGTTTCCGCCACAACCAGGGCACCTGCCTCGGTGATCTTTGTGCACTGTGCAGGCCTGACGCACTGACTCGACCCCACAAACTGGGCTCTGGCTCGGAGTAGCCTCTAGCTCGTCCATGGCATGCGCAACTTCTATCTGTGGCTTAGGGGCCCTGCGACTGGCATCAAGCTCCTCTCTTTCATAATTCTCCGTGGCGGTGGCCTCCTTCAAGGCTGAAGCAAGGGTAACCTCTTCTTTAGCCACGATGCGTCTTCTGGCTTTCTTGCTGCTCAGACCACCGACAAACCGATCCAGGAGAGTCTCTTCCAGATCTTGGAAGTCGCAGTGCTGAGCGAGCTTCCGCAGTTCAGCTAGAAATGCAGATACAGACTCCCCAGCACGCTGCTGCCTCTTATGAAACTCCATCCACCGGGCCATCTTGGTCTCAGTAGGCGCTAAATGGCTTGTTAGGCAGGCAAGAATATCTTTGAGAGATGTCTTACTTAGCTTCGCTGGGGCAAGCAATGCCTTGGCCAGCTTGAAGGTCTCAGGCCCACAGTAGCTCAGGAATGTGGCCCTTCTTTTGCTGGCATCGGTGATCCCTTGAGCCACTGCGAAGAACTCGAAGCGTTCGACGTAGTCTTCCCACGTGTGGGGCTCTGATGGCTGGAAGGGCTCCAATACCCTTGGACTCTCCATTGTCCTGTGGGCAGGGTCGTCTTCTCAGCTGGCCAGTGAGTCTTGTTCTTAGCTACAATCCGGACTCTGAGGCAGGGCTGCGTTTAACCGCTCCTCAGCATTCCGGATCCCACCTTCGTCGCCAGTTGTTGTGACGTGGGGTTTGTGATTTCAGCTCTCTTGACATAATATGCTGGAGACAGTTCTCTAGTAACACTTCTTTATTAACGCAACAAGACTGAAACTTGAGGAGGGGAGAGCTACATTTATAGGGACAGGGAACTAGCTAGAAAGGATACATTTTGGAGGGAACAATATCAGGCAATCACAGTCCTGCCTTTTGGAGGCAACCAATAAGACAGAGGATCCAAATACAGCAGCTTAAATGAACCAATAGTAGCTGTACCCTCTGGAACCAAAAGGCAGTTACTTTACCCTAATGCAAATACAGACAATAATAATACAGATATAAAATCCTTTGACTCAATACACAACAACATACACTTCAGGTTACATACGCTTCAGGTTACAGACTCCGCTAACCCAGAAATAGTACCTTGGGTTAAGAACTGTGCTTCAGGATGAGAACAGAAATCGTGCTCCAGCGGCGCAGCAGCAGCGGGAGGCCCCATTAGCTAAAGTGGTACCTCAGGTTAAGAACAGTTTCAGGTTAAGAACAGACCTCCAGAACGAATTAAGTTTTTAACCTGAGGTACCACTGTACTAAAATATGCAGCAAGAGGAAAGCAACAGCAGTCAGTCAAAATTAAATCTTGTTTCATTTTTAATGAAACATGGAATGGTTTTAACGCAGGTGCAACTGTACAGTGGTACCTCAGGTTAAGTACTTAATTCGTTCCGGAGGTCCGTACTTAACCTGAAACTGTTCTTAACCTGAAGCACCACTTTAGCTAATGGGGCCTCCTGCTGCTGCCACACTGCTGGAGCACGATTTCTCTTCTCATCCTGAAGCAAAGTTCTTAACCTGAAGCACTATTTCTGGGTTAGAGGAGTCTGTAACCTGAAGCGTACGTAACCTGAGGTACCACTGTACTCATTGCAAGTGCCTGTTTTATAGTTTTGTTTTTCATCTTTTTAATTTTCATCTGTTATTATAATGGTTCTCTCAGTTTCATATACATTATAAAACGAAATAAAAGAACTTTACCAAAAAAAGAAACCTGGAGGAGAGCCCCATCCAAAGAGTTGGTTGCCAGTTGTGGGTCTTATGGGAGAAAGCCATGCAGTCAATGGGCTTGTGCTTTTGATTTAAATGGGAACCAGCTATTCCTTCTGTGATAGAATCAGTAATTTTAGTGGTGACTCCTGCATTGCGCGGGGGCGGGGGCAGGTTGGAATAGATGATCCTTGAGGTGCCTTCCAGCTCTGCAGTTGATTCTAAATTGGGTGCTGAGCAACAAGATGCAATTCGTGTTTTTTAACCTTGCTCTTTTCCTGCCTGCGACACCTGAGAATTCAAGGATTCTTTATACGTCAGATCCACAGCAAGGACTCGTGGCACCTGGGTTCCTATGACAACTTATTCCCTGGACTAAGTGTAGATTAATGATGGGGCACAATGGGGGGGGTATTTTTATTAATAAAAATGCAATGAGGAATAAAGCTTGAAACTTTTACAGGCACATTTTCTTTCAGAAATGATGTTTCAAGTTTAAACAAGAACTGTATTTCATTGAATCATAGAACTGTAGAGTTGGGAGGAACCATGAGGGTCATCTAGTCCAACCCACTGCAATGCAGGAATCTTTTGCCCAATGTGGGCCTCAAACCCATAATCCTGAAATCAAGAGTCTCATGCTCTACCGACTGAGTTATTATAATGCCCTACAACAAGAGTGCTTCTGTTGAATTCATAGTCTCTGATATACTGGTTAGAATTGTGGGATGGAAGAGCATGGCTGGATCAGGCCAACAGCCCAACTAGGTCTGGAAAACCCTGAAGTAGGACCCGAGCGCAAGAGTCCTCTCCCTTCCTGTGGTTTCCAGGAACTGCTATTCAAAAGCATTACCACCTCAAACAGTGGAGGCAGTTAGTAGTCATTGATATCCTTAACCTCAGTGAATTTGTCCCTTCCTCCAATTTGGTGCTTTCACATATTCTTCCTGGGTTAAGGCATTGGGGATCTGTTATGGAAAATGGGTCACTATGTTCACACTCCTAAAGTGGCAAATAATAGGTAAAGGGACCCCTGACCATTAGGTCCAGTCGTGACGGACTCTGGGGTTGCGGCGCTTATCTCGCTTTATTGGCGGAGGGAGCCAGCGTACAGCTTCCGGGTCATGTGGCCAGCATGACTAAGCTGCTTCTGGTGAACCAGAGCAGCACACGGAAACGCTGTTTACCTTTCCGCCGGAGCAGTACCTATTTATCTACTTGCACTTTGACGTGCTTTCAAACTGCTAGGTTGGCAGGAGCAGGGACCGAGCAACGGGAGCTCACCCCGTTGTGGGGATTCCAATCACCGACCTTCTGATTGGCAAGTCCTAGGCTCTGTGGTTTAACCCACAGCGCCACCCGCGTCCCAAAAAGTGGCAAATGCATCATCTCAAATTCATGAAATGTTGTCTTGTTGCTTGGGATATGAGGAAATGTGAACAGTCTCCTCTTAACATAGCAAGTGTTTATGGACAAAGCTTCCTAATTATCAACATTTATGGATGGGTGGCAGTCTTTGTGAAAGAGAGCGCAAAAAAAACATTTGGCTGGTCTCTGCTCTTCAGTGTAGTATGCGCCTCCGCGCTGCTTGCTACCTTTAGAGTTTTATGCTCGAAAATCATCCACAACATTTTTGGAGCCATTTGGTAGCAGCTGTGTCCTGGCTTTCACCTAGGTTTGACTAGAAATGGGAAAACATTCAATAAAGATTACCATCAGGGCCAAGGAAATAATTCCATTCCCAAAAATACTCATATGATTTCAGACTTTCCCTCTTTTTCTTGTCTTTTCTTTTTCACCACTTTGCTTTATTCTGGACCCGCAGATTAGAAAGACAAAAGTGTTTTCTGGAGAGCACCAAGCTGTAAGCTGCAAGGGATAGAGCAAAACTTTCCATGAATTCCTGTTGATCCTGGATTCCTACTTGCACAGCAATATTGATTCAGGACAAATATAGACCACTGGCTACACTCCGTAGCTTTCCACAGATAGCTTCTCACCAACCAGCCAAAGCATACCGTACTCATCTTGGGGGCAGGGGGCAGGACGCCATTCTACACAGGGAGACAGCACAAAGCGTTAGAAACTGGGGTGGGGTGAATACTTTACACCTAAAACCAAATGCCTGGAATGCAGTAACTGTGTGCATGCACACGAAAGCTCATACCAAGAACTGACTTAGTTGGTCTTTAAGGTGCTACTGGAAGGAATTTGTTTTGTTTTAAGGGATCTTTAACACATCCATTTTACTGGGTATTCATAATTGTTTTCATGATGCTATCATGGTGGTTATATGTCATCCTGCTGTCAATACTGTTTTTGACTGCAAAGGTTTCAGGGCAGTCATACTGCTGTGCTTCTAATCGGTGACTGTCTCATAACTTCCTGCTGAAAATCTGAAACATTTCATTCTCTGTGTTTGTTTGTTTGTTTGTTTTGGTCCTGCCTTTGTTGTGCCAAAATGCAAAAATGTGGTAAGTTCACTTACCATCCTGGTGCAGCTGCATTGCATACCCTCCAACACTTCTCTGACGAAAATAGGGATGTCCTGTTCTATAATGATAAATTTACTGTTTATACACCACACATCTTACTGGGTTGCCCCAGCCACTCTGGACAGCTTCCAACATATATAAAAATATAATAAAACGTTTAAAAAGTCTTCCTTATACATGATTGCCTACAGACAGCTCAGGTATGATAACTCCATACCCTCCAACATTTCTCCAATGAAATTAGGGACATCCTAAGGAAAAGTGCGACTTTCCAGGATCAAATCAGAAACTGGGCCAGCTTCTCTAAATCAGGGACATCTCTGCAAAATAGGACACTTGGAGGGGGCTGGCATTGCAGGCCGGCACTGCCACCTCCCAAGTGTGGTTTTCCAGGTGCAGGAACTGCCCGGCCAGTGGGGATGCGTAGATGCTTGCCTTGCTGACTGGAGACACAAATCCAGTGCGTTTTTTTCTGGGGGTCGGGGGGTACACATGGGTATGCATACCACTAAACATTTTGTGAATCTTTGTACTTTGGTCCATTCACTATTTATTTTTCCCAATTTGAACTATAAAATTGTGGTTTTTCTTGAGTCAAAACGAGAGAACCCCTAAACATTTTTTTAAGAAAAAAAGCACTGCATAGATCCAAGCATGCCTGCAAATTGGCCAGTGGCAGGCAGGCCTGGTGGTGGGCCTCTCTCAAGTGCAATGCATTATTGTATAATAATATTGTATAATTATAAGATTATTATATGATAGTGGAAGGTTGTATAATCTTGGAAGAGGGTGTAGCTGTGAGAGGGCGTGGCTGAGAGTATCATGGAGAGAAATTCTGAATTTGCCACTGCATTGCTACTCCCACGACTGCCTCAATATGCTGGTTGGTTGAGCTTTTAGCTTTCTGGATGCAAAGGATGCACTTTCCCACTCAATCTTCAGGGGATACGCACCAGAGAACTGGGATGCAGTGGTGTTTTACACTAAAAAGTGCCCTTGGCCCACACAGAGGTATTTGCGTGTTCAGACCCAGAAACCTGCCCCCCTAAATAAATTCACACTTGACTCAAAATTTTTGGTTTTGGTTTTTGGCAGAATTTAGGCCACAACTTTATTGATTATAGAAAGTGATTGGTTGCATAGGCTCTGGTTCGACTAGCTCCCTGCCATGCAGGTAGTGCTGACCCAGGGTTCCAGCATGGGTCAGCCAAGGGTGAGCACCTGAGTAAGCGGAAAGCCAGGAACAGGCTATCTCCGCCACCCAAATGTCCCAGGCACAACCCCCTCTCAGGGATTGACCAAACCATCGAGTCCTTGGATTCCTTTAACGGAATACGCTTCACATAGGGATGGGGCGAGCATTCTCCCATCCCTATCACCAGAACCAGAGCCTATCCGCAACCTTATAAGTTGTGACGATTTGCTACGCGGCAGGCAAAACCCAAATGGCAACAGCCAATCAGCCAAGTGGGGGAAATTCCTGCCATGCCCCTGTCCCAACAACACATGATGGCATAGCAAGGTCAAGCACAAAGCCCTAAATGTAGGGAGAGGTGGGCAGGTGTTCCGAATGTACGCGCTGAAAGAGGAAGCTCTGGGTCATGTGCATGGGCATAAATAGGTCCCTCAAACTGTCTGGACTGCGTCCCATTGGCCAGATTGCACCCAGCTACGAGGGACCTACCAATCGGGTGTTGTGGCTGACCAATCGTACCCACCCACAACACAGGGTGTCGGTTTCCAGTTCTCACCGCAATATGTGCCCTCTTTAAGGGAGGACCCGATTTCTGTCACATTGTGTATTTGTGGAGAATGTGCAGGATGCTGAAATGTTTTATACAAGCTGACAGAGGTTTTAAGACTGCATTACACAAAGTGGTCATGGTGTAAGAGGTGCGTCTTCTGGTCGAGTCTGTCATGTGCAAAGCAGTCTCGAGGCTGCACACACCTTGTTTCTCTTAGTCAAAGCAGAGGGGATGAGGAATGAAGTGTGGGAAGGTGTATTGAAGCAGGAACCTACTCCTGCTTTCCATAGAGGGTTGTATCAGAAACACAGAATAAATGAAGGGATATCTTTCACAAATCAAAGCAGGATGTATGGGCCTGGGGTCTGCAAGGGCCTTGGACTATAAAAGGTCTGAACCTGTTTCTATCTGAAGGACATCTATCTCTCTTAAGAGTGGAAAGAGAGGGAGAGGGGAAGTCATCATGAAGGTAGGGGAAAGGGCGAAGGTAGTATGGAACGTTTGAGGTTTTGAGCAGCTATTCCTTTTTCTGCAAAGCTAGTTTCATGGGGTCTGTTATCAACCAAGTTGTGACAACTTTGTCATCCATATAAAAGCTGTTAAGCTCCGTATGCAAGCCATAGAAGCCAACTCTTAGAGGCCATGGGGACTTCAGCCCCCACAATAAAAGATTAGAGGGAGCTGGGCCCCTACAATGTTGATTGGCATCCCCATTCAAATGGTGTGTGTGCCCTACTTCATGTGATCAGTTATGTGGAGTGGGGCTTACCTGGGCCCCCACAATATTTTATTTTATTGAAATTGGCACCCCTGATGCAAGTATTGCACCTTATCAATCACCTCAGAAGAGAGTATGAATGATTACAGGGGGGTCTGTTCCAACACAACTGCCTTGTCTTAATAAACAGAGTCTTGAACAGACTTTTACCTTAATCACAATGGGAAGGCTTGATTTTTATTCCACACACAGGAATCATTTTTAAAATGGCATTGCTATAACATGACATATGGAAGAGCTGCATATTCCTGCATTGCAGAGAGTTGGACTAGGTGATCCTCAGGGTCCCTTACAACTCTACAATTCTATGATGCTATGACATACTCAGCTCCCTGTCCTGGTCTTTAAACCCCCTTATGGTTTTGCCCCTGCTTTTCTCTCCATTCATACATCCCTGCATATAAGGATAGATGAATCTATTCATTTTGGTCTCTCTCTGTTCCTCATTTCTCCAGTCCTTTTTTTTAAAAAAAGAATTCATCACCATTTTTGTCCGCACACCTTCTAGTATACTCATTTTTAATGCAATTTCTTCTAATATATATTTACAATTTCTCTTAATGATGCATTTTCATGTATTTTGAGTGGCTACCCACAAGCACCTGATCAGCCTCTTTGAGAACAGGATGCTGACCTAGATGGGCTTTTGGTCTCCTCCAACTCCAGGGCTCTTCCAGTGTGCTTCTGTTTGTATGCTTTCTTTCCTCTGGAGAGCTGCATCGCAAAATTTGGAGAGATGAGAATTTTGAAAGATAGCTACATTTCATTCTGCATGTTGGTTTGGAAAGGTAGATCCAATATGTGACCCAAATTGACCCCACAGCTGCATGTGATCTTTGTCCCTCCATTTTCATCACCCTCGCCTGACCAAATGTCTTCTTGAAATGACTCCACCCTTTACACTTTGTGCTCAGAGCCACCTCCCAGAACCCCTCCAAACTATTCCTCCTGACCTGGGAAGTCTCCAAATATTTTGGACAATAATTCCTATCAGCCTTCTGACCATTGACAGCACTGACGAGGGCTGAGCTGCAGTTCAAAACATTTAAGAAGAGCCTGCTGGATCAGACCAATGGTCCATTTAGCCCAGTGGCCAACCAGATGCCTGTGGGAAAGCCGGAAGCAGGATTCGAGCACTCTGCTTTCCTGTGGCTTCTAGCAACTGGATTTCAAAACATTTAATACCTCCAACTGAGCATAGCCATCATAACTAGTAGTCAGTGATAGCCTTATTCTCCATGAATTTGTCAAATCTTCTTTTAAAGCTATCCAGGTTGGTGGCCATCACTGCTTCCTGTGGGAGCAAGTTTCATAGTTTAACTATGCATTGTACTATCTTTTATCTGTCCTGTATTGGAATTTGGAGAACATAGGTTCAGGAGGTTGGGGGAAGCTGACATAAATGAGTGGAGTTGAAACAAATGTAGATTTTCCACCCCCCGTTTAGCACATGTCATCTTTCCTCCCATTTTTCTCTTATCATCCCTGTGTTAAATTAGACAGGATGCTCAAATAAGGCATCTTTGGTTTCTATTTTGTTTTTCAAGACATTCTTATGATAAACTTAAGAAAGAAAAAACAAGCCTACACAGCATTTAGTGGTTCAGGTTTGGAAAAATGCATGGAACTCTTGTGACTATATGTTTTCAACAAGCCTGCTCAGTCACTGCCTTTTGTTTGAAGGGGTTTTTAACACTTTGCCACTCAAAGAAAATGATACCCGAAAGGAAGAACCCACCCCTTCTGTGAAAATGCGCATATCTCCTGTAGATATTTGATCACTGTTTAATACAATGGCAGCCCTCGGAAGATTCAGTTTTGGATGGAAGCAACCATTTTGAATGTAAAAAAGCACTTTTTAAAATTAACCCCCCCCCTCAAAATATGGCTTTCTAAGGGGAAAAATGGTAGCCATTCCAATTCTCTATCCTTTGTTTCATACTGCCCCCAAAATATACCTGAAACAAAACAGCTGATTTTGAGGTGGATGAAATATCTGAGTAATGGTCCTTGTCAATCTGATCCCATTTCATATCCCACCAGACTGCCATTAAGATTCTACCTCTTGCTGATGTGTCCACACAAAGTGAATGATGAGAAAGGATAAACTAGCCAAGCTAGATACAGCACCCTGAGCTTAAAGAAGTCGAGATCAGGGTGCATGGACGCAATGGAGCTGTCCCAATGGGTTGCTACCCACTTGCCAAGTTTTTAAAGGTGTGGTGAGCTTGCTTGTGAGACTCTTGTGACTTGCAGGAATGTGGTGCGTGTGCATGCACACTGCATCTGGGAGGATGGGTCTGTTCCCAGTGGTGGAAGTGGTATCTGGTCATGGCTGTGCCTTGTTCTGACTCTGGTTCTTCCATTCCCAGTCAATACCTTCCCTGGAGGCCACTGATTTTTTTTTCTCCTTTGGAGGGGATGGGAGAGGTGGGATTCCTGCCTCCCCATCCAGAGCTGCCAAATTCTGGAAAAGGGGAGTACCTACTACCTCCAACCTCTGTTCCCTGATCTCAACAACCCCATATCGTTCCATTCCATCCTCTTTCCCCCATTCCTCATGCCTACCAATCTAAGCCTGAGCTTGACAGTGCCTTGGGACTCATCACACAACAGAGCAATGCCAAGATACTAATCATTGAAGGAGTCTGGATTTCTGGTGCAGAGCTGAATTCACAGACTGCTCAGGTGCAGACCCAGATTTACTGGGCGTGCCACTCCATCAGCAGCCTCTGCTCGTGTGAAGAAGACGCAGCACAGCAGCAAAGAAGGTGGTGTCCGCTGAGAAGGCCTGGTGGTGACCGACAACCCAGTTCACCAAAGCCATCTCAGCTCCCCCTGCTCTCATCATTGGTTCAAGTCAGGCCAGGGAGGATTATGAAATAGCATTACATGGCAGGCCTGAAAGCCAAAGTGTCTCATAACTGGATGTGTGATTTTTGGAATTGCGCCTCCGACGCTACAGCAAGTCACACACAAACGCTCCTTTCCTTCGCAGAGGCCAGGCCTGCTCTGACAGATGAGAAACCTAATCTTAGCAGTGGCCGCCCAGCCAGCACATGCCTCTCAAAGGTCACCCACTCAAGTCCAAGAACTTGTGTGTTGGAACTATCACCATGTGCAATAGATTTCTATGCTCCTCTCTCTCTCTCTCTCTCTCTCTCTCTCTCTCTCTCTCTCTGCCTGTTTCTCTCACTCACTCTCACATACAGAGTTTTAAAACAGAGAACAAATCTATGGCATTTATTCTTTACTAGAATTATTACTAGTAAGAATATAAAAGAGCCTGCTGGGTCAGGCCAGTGACCCATCTAGTCCAGCATCCTGTTATCACAGTGGCCAAACAAATGCCTGTGGGAAACTCGCAAGCAGGACCAGAGCACATACAGTGGTACCCCGGGTTACGAACTTAATTCGTTCTGGAGGTCCGTTCTTAACCTGAAACTGTTCTTAACCTGAGGTACCACTTTAGCTAATGGGGCCTCCTGCTGCCGCTGCACCGCCGGAGCACGATTTCTGTTCTTATCCTGAGGTAAAGTTCTTAAGCCAAGGTACTATTTCTGGGTTAGCGGAGTCTGTAACCTGAAACGTCTGTAACCCGAGGTTCCACTGTATTCTCTCTTCCAGAGGTTGCCAGTAAATGGTATTACAGTGATACCTCAGGTAAAGAACTTAATTCGTTCTGGAGGCCTGTTCTTAACGTGAAACTGAAGCACCACTTTAGCTAATGGGGCCTCCTGCTGCTGCTGCACCGCCACCGCACGATTTCTGTTCTCATCCTGAAGCAAAGTTCTTAACCCGAGGTAATATTTCTGGGTTAGCGGAGTCTGTTACCTGAAGCGTATGTAACCTGAGGTACCACTGTATTCAGAAGCATTGCTGCCGCTGACCATGGTGACACAGCATAGTTATCATGGTTACTACCTTATTCTCCATGAATTTGTCCACTTCTTTCTTTGAAGCCGTCCTGCGGCAGTGAATTCCATAGTTTACCTATGCACTGTGTGAAAAGAAGTCCTTCCTTTTATCTGCTCTGAAGCTTCCAAAGTCCAGCTTCATTGGATACCCATAAGTTCTAGTGTTTCCTACCAGTACCTTTTTCCCTGTGGGAGAAAAGCAAATGGGAGGGGGTGATTTTGAGCAGGAAAAATGGACTGAAGGGGGAAACAACCTCCTTGGACTGAAATGGACTGAAGTGCTAAACAACCTCCTTCCCCAGCCATTCTCCCACTTAAATTTGTAGCCTGTTGCTGGGTTTTGGTTCAAAAAACCATTGCTAATACCACAGCCATTTCCTTACGTCCCATGAAGGGTGGAGATGAGGTCACGGTTGCTATCCCTCCTCCTAACTTCCATATGGTCAGCCAAAAGTCTGAATAGTTGTATGCCCGCAGCCAGAAAACATGCCTAGACATGATGTGTTAAGGTGCTTGGCTGAATGTGTGGGGATGTCACCTCAATAGGGACTTTCTGATTTAGGCAGAAAATAGGGCTATGTTTGAAAATGGAGTTGTAACAATAAAAACTACCACTAGATGGAGCCCTTACATATAGCTGCTAATTAGCGGGGGGGGGGTCAGGCGAGGAGGCATCTATTCCCCCCCCCCCCCCGGTAATTTTGTTGTTCAGCTTTCCCCCATTGATTGACATGTATAAAGCTGATATAGTGATATTATGGATTTGGTATTGGTATTGGTTTCCATATCTATTTTAAACCTTAACTTTTATCCACTTCGTTTAACAATGTTGTTGAAAGATCATAGTTAAATATAAAGTTACATTAAAACACTCAAATCATTATTCCATATTCCACTTTTACTAAAAAAGAAAAGAAAAGGCTCACTACATACTGATTTAGTTTGTCATATTTGTGAGTGGGAAGAAAAGGAATACAGTGGTACCTCAGGTTAAGAACTTAATTCGTTCCGGAGGTCCGTTCATAACCTGAAACTGTTCTTAACCTGAAGCACCACTTTAGCTCATGGGGCCTCCCGCTGCCGCTGCAACGCCGGAGCACGATTTCTGTTCTCAACCTGAAAGTTCTTAACCCGAGGTAATATTTCTGGGTTAGCGGAGTCTGTAACATGAAGCATATGTAACCTGAAGCGTATGTAACCCAAGGTACCACTGTATTAAATCAGCATTTCCACTTTATCCTCCTTCAGTTGCTATTACGATACTTACAAATAAAAATTTTATTTCTGAAAAACTAACTGATTGTTGTTGCTGTTGTTAGCATTTCATGAATTTTATAATATACACTGCTATTTTTCTAGAAAAAGAGGTGCCAGAACTTACCATGAATGCCTCCCTTGTTCTCTTAGAATGGCAATGGCACCCACCTGAGAGGTGCTAGAACTGAGTTCAGGAGAGTTCCACCTGAAAAAACCCATGATTACATAGTGCCACCTGTTGCACATGAACAGGTTTGACAGCTCCCTGCCACAAGGTGCTGCATCTCAATCAGGATAGGGAACCTTTCTGATTCCACTGAGTCAGTTCCTTATCAAGATCTTCCTAGCAGGCCAAATTTGATGGGCAGGCAGGTCTACCCACCTGTCAGTCATCAATGTCACTGATATTACAAATGATGTCAGGCACTTTGGCTCGACCTCTCAGGCAACAAGGCACTGCTAAAAGGAAGTTGCTTTAAGAATCTAGACATAAGACACAGAGGGAACTCCAGAGGGAAGTGGAGGCAGGAAGAGTAATCAAGGGAAAAATATGATATTGTCACAACTATATCATAGAATCATGGGACTGTAGAGTTGGAAGGGACCATGGGGGTCATCTAGTCCAACCCCCTGCAATGCAGGAATCTTTTGCCCAACGTGGTGCTTGAACCCATGACCCTGAGATTAAGAGTCTCATGTTCTACTGACAGACCCATCCATCATGAGCTATATGTTCTTCAGCTTACTTACAGCAGGGCAGGCTGGTCCAAATACCCAAGAATCCTGGGAGCAGCAGTTGGTTATGGGTGCTGAGAATTTTCAGGAACCTCCTCTCCCAGAGCAACAGTTCCCAGAGTTTCCTGTGAAGAGGGATTGGTTTTTAAACCACTCTGAGAACTGTAGCTCTGGAAGGGTAATGAGGGTCTCCTAATAAATCTTGGTACCCTTAACAAACTACTGCTCCCAGGATTCTTTTGGGGGGAGCCATGACTATTTAAAGTGATATCACAGTGCTTTAAACATATGGTATGGATGTGGCCTTTGGGATGTGGGTGGCGCTGTGGGTTAAACCACAGAGCCTAGGACTTGCCGATCAGAAGGTTGGCGGTTCGAATCCCCGTGATGGGGTGAGCTCCCGTTGCTCAGTCCCTGCTCCTGCCAACCTAGCAGTTTGAAAGCATGTCAAAGTGCAAGTAGATAAATAGGTACCGCTCCAGCGGGAAGGTAAACGGCGTTTCCGTGTGCTGCTCTGTTTCGCCGGAAGAGGCTTAGTCATGCTGGCCACATGACCCGGAAGCTGTATTGGCTCCCTCGGCCAATAAAGCGAGATGAGTGCCGCAACCCCAGAGTCGGTTACGACTGGACCTAATGGTCAGGGGTCCCTTTACCTTTACCTATGGATGTGGCCAGAGACAGTAAAGGCTGAGTACCTCCACCGGCATCAGTGATGGACTTTCGGCTGCACCCTATACAACGCCTAAACTCTGTGCCCCACCCTTTGCCTTCTATTGTTCGTCACTGTTGCAGCACCCTCTTTGGTGCCCTCTTGGCCTGGTGCCCATTGCAGGAGACCCAGTCTTCGCTCCCTAAAATCTGCCTCTGCCGACATGCTTTCTCTGACAGATTCCCCACTACCACCAACAAGGGAATGCAGTCCTTGCCATAAAGAAAGGTCTTTCCACTCCCCTGCAGCAAGCAGGATATGGAGCCTGGACTAGATGATCTTCCCAAAGGCTTCATAGAAAAAAAAGTGGGTTTTGAGGAAGGACTTCAGGGAAGGATGAGAGCTGGTCTTGCAGCAGGCTTCTGGAAGGCAGAGGAAGCAGGACAGCAAATGCAGAGAAATATTTGGCAAGAGCAGGGCTCCTCATACTTTTGGCAGGGGGTGGAACTAGACGAACAAAGATCACAGGAAGGGATGCTTCGGGATATGAGTGGAGAGATAAGGAGGCAAGTCCGTGGAGGCTTTCAGGATAAGGATGTCTGGACCTGTGGCGTTCCAGATGTTGCTGGAATGCATCTCCCTCGGTCACTCTGACCACTGACCTTGTTGGCCAGGGCTGCTGGGAGGATATGTCCAGCAAAATCCTCACATCTCCTCTGCCCCAGTTGATCCTGTTTCTCATTTTATCATGGAGTGAGTTTGCTAGATTGAATCACCTCCACAGTTAGTTGGCTTCACTGAAATCACAAGAGAGCTGGATCTTAACGGCTTCCCACCACTTCCCACTGGTACAAAGGTGCAAATGCTGTGTTATCATTTATGCATTTACATATGCTAATTTCCAGCTGCAAAGCTCAATCTGCTTGAAAACAGGCCAGTTGATAGAGGTGTCTATGCAATTCGAGAACTGAAAGCCATCAATAATGTGGCTTCACAATCTGCAGGGAACAAACGAATGAGTCTTAACTGACTGGAATTACAGAAAACAGGAGGGAAAGTTGGTGCCAGCAACAACAGAAAAACTAGATAGCTGAAGCAGCAACAGCAGTTGTTCTTAAACCTTAGCAAAGTTATTATTTCTTCTCTTCTAAACAGAAATTCCTTTCTAGAATAATTTTACTTTCACGCCAAGGTAATAATAGTGTCCAAAATAGTTCTTATTTTCATTTTAAGACTCACCAAACCATGCTGGAAAGTGCATGGCTTAAAACTCACAAATCTCTGTGTGATAATACAGAATTGCCCAGAAATTGAGCCCACCAGAATTTCCTAGTCAGGTACCACCTTCTGGTTGTTTGTTAGAGTATTGGACTAGGACCTAGAAGACCAGGGTTCCAATCCCCACTTGGCCAGGGTTCCAATCCCCACTTGGCCATGGAGCCCCTTGGGACCGTCAATGCCTCTCAGCCTAACATACCTCACAGGGTTGTTGTGGGGATTAACTAAGGAAAGGGGAAGAATAATTTACACCACCTTGAGGAACTTGGAGAAAAAAGGTGGATTATAAATTAAATAAATAAGAGCAGCCTACCTGCGGGACACTAGTACAGCATCTTTATGAGACTCAGTGAGTCAGTTTTGATGACGGCTTCATGGTGGGCAATGATAGGTTAACTTTCCAAATTAATACCTTACTGCCCAGATCCCGCCCTTTAAGGGGGGGGGGGGAGGAAGGCTAACAGCAGAGGACTCTACATCTGTGGAGACTGCACTGCTCTTCCGCTCTTCCGCTGTGCCTTGAGAAAAGACAGAAGAGCCACAGAAAAATACAGGATGACCACAGTTGGCTGAGGGTATCATATGCTCTGTAAGAAGCAAGCGAACAAAATATGGCAATTCCACCCTAAAATGTCTTGCATGGAGCGATGCACTCTCACTGAGCAATACAGGCACAATGCATTGATTCCTTAAACATCTGGGGAAATGGGTGAGTATCCCACACTGGAAATCAGCTGGGAGAGGCTTACAATCTTCATTCTGCAGTCACCAACTGCCCTTAGCTCTGTCTGCTGTTCCAAGAGGCACATGACCCCTGGGATCCATTCAAGAATTTGAGGCTCAGGAGTTTGGGAAGCCCTAAGTCAAAGACAGCTTGATTGTTCAACACAGTAACAAAACATGCTCCTGAAGCACCAGTGGGAGCTTAGCTTCTGTGACTAATAGCATACTGGGGGGCCCAATTTTGGTCAGACCATGGCAGAAGAACAGAGGTTTACCTGCCCCACTTTGCATCCCAAAGTGCTGTCAAAAATCACACCCACCTAACAATCATTAAGAATAAAGCAACAGCCACCTCAGCGCATTAAGTGACTAAGGGCATTTCCAGGTGACTGTTTATTGAGCATTCATTCTGATTTGTTTGCAGGGAGATTTGACCATATTGGCTATTTAGTGAGTACCCATTCCCATTCGTTTGTGGAGAGGTTAGGGTGTTGCATCAAAGTAAGTGTCATCCCACACTTCCCAGTCCACTGCAAAACTCTGATCTTTTGGGGGACTTCCAGCGAGGCAAGATGGCGAGCGCCATGGCCACGCTCCACCAGCATGAACCCACCAACAGCATGTGATTCAATATAGCTACTTTAATCCAACAACTCCTCCCTCACACACGAACAAACAAATCCCCACTGCAGCCAGCCAAAGACAATCAACAACATCTTAGGCCACCCCAACCCCTCTCACCACCAAGGAAACATAACAAGCGAATAGGAAGAGAACCTACCCAAGTAACGCTGACTGAAAACCCCCACATATACACTAAGTAAAAAAACATAAGCTTTACCACCCCATCCCCTCTCTCTTGATCCCCCCTCTTTTCTTCCCAACCCTATACAGTGGTACCTCGGGTTACATATGCTTCACATTACATATGCTTCAGGTTACAGACTCCGCTAACCCAGAATTAGTACCTCGGGTTAAGAACTTTGCTTCAGGATAAGAACAGAAATCGTGCAGTGGCAGTGGGAGGCCCCATTAGCTAAAGTGGTACCTCAGGTTAAGAACAGTTTCAGGTTAAGAACGGACCTCCAGAATGAATTAAGTTCTTAACCCGAGGTACCATTGTACTGCATATAACACCAATGTCTCATGACAAATGTAACCAATCTGTAGAAAACGCAACCTGAAGAAAGAGACAATGCATGTGCTTTTGTAAACAAATCCCACCTGAAGATAGTGACAGTCTGGAAAGGCCCTCATTTAGTCTTACAATCTTGGGGGACCCATTTCATGTGACACAAGTCTTAATTGCCTTTTTTCTGGACTAAAAAGTCCCATGTGCTACAACTTTTCCTCACAGGGGAGTCACTCCATCCTCTGGATTATTTGGGTTGTCCTTTTCTGAACCTTTTCCAACTCTACTGTATCCTTTTTGAGGTGAGGCAGTACACAGTACTCCAAACACACTGGTGTGTAGAATGGGTTTCCCACTTCAGGTGCCAAAATATATTGGACAGGTCTGCCCCTGTGGAGAAAAGGTACAGTTACAAACCCTTCTTTCTACAGCACATAATACAGTACTCCTGAATTGCTTGGCATGCGTGAACTATAAAGATGGGCCCATTTGAAGCATGAGACAACAGATACAGTGCATTTCCTTCCTATCTACCCACACCCACACACCCTGACCCCATAGAATGAATGCTCCAGTTATAGCTAAAGTTAATTGACCAGAAACCAGGCAAGCCAAGATGTGAGGCTGTGCTGTTTATCATGCCGGGAAATAATCAAAGCAGGGAAAGGGGCTGCTCTGACAGCACCCACCTTGTAACAGACGTTGCTTTGGTGGAGGATGGTGGCAGGAGGTGAAACATTCCCTTCCTGTGCCTTTGGCAGGTGGATGTTAAATCTGAGCACAATGGGAGAGGCACCTGTTGGGAGCTGAAAGCCCCCTTGAGGGTTTGGCACTAATTGTCCTTTCACAGCTGGGAAGATTATATGTAATTTGAGCACTCTGTGCTGGAGCTCTTGCCGCAGCCCCTGAGAAGCATTTTAAGGAGGCAGGGGGTTGCCTCCCCCACCCCCAGGTAGCACCACAATATGATCTTTCATGAAGTTTTCATTTCATCTTGCCCTGCTGTGGCCTGCTTTCTGGAAGTGGGGCCATGAAAGGAGGAAGGAAAGAGGGAAACATTGTAAGAGGGAAACTTATTCCCCACTCCACCCCACAGGATAACATAATCTTGAATAAATTGCACAAGTGTCCTCCCTCCTCTCACCCCATTTGAATTTGCTTTGGGAGAAAGAACTTTGGGGAAACCTTGAATGGAACTTTACAGGCAATGCACAATATGGTTTTCGGATCCTTGCAAATATGGATGAGATGATTTTACCAACTCTGCTCCTTTTCTTCATGATCCCTCTGGCTCATTCTGACTCGCATTTGACTTTGCATTGGGCTGAGACAAAACACCCCTCCCTCCTCAGTCCATTGCTGCACTCAGGAGGCAGCAAATAGTTCCAGCAGAGGAGGGGATTTCAGCAATTTTGGGGAGAAGTGGGCAACATTTCTCAAAAGGTTCAAGAGGTCTTATTGGTGGTAGCAACATTTGTAGTTCATTTTTGCCATTTCATAGCTGCTGCCTGTTTGTGGGGAGGGGGTACTATAGGGGGGAAGTCCCTTCCACTGGCAGCCATGGTTCCCCCCAGAATGAGATGAACACTTGGGAATAGGGGGTCATTACAAGGCAGCCAAAGGGAATACAGTGGTACCTCGGGTTACATGCGCTTCAGGTTACATACGCTTCAGGTTACAGACTCCGCTAACCCAGAAATAGTGCTTCAGGTTAAGAACTTTGCTTCAGGATAAGAACAGAAATCAGGCTCCAGCAGTGCGGCAGCAGCGGGAGGCCCCATTACCTAAAGTGGTGCTTCAGGTTAAGAACAGTTTCAGGTTAAGAACGGACCTCCGGAATGAATTAAGTACTTAACCCGAGGTGCAACTGTAGTTCTTTTGCTGCCACTGTCAATGGCAAAAGGGGGAGAGTAAAAAACAAAAGCCCTGTGTCTGTGGCCACAGCTGCCACTAGCAGTAAAAGTCTCTGCCCCGCCCCTCAAAAAACATTTTGAGAAATGTTGCTGCCTCTGCTGGCTAACTGGAGAAATGACCGCCCGCCCCCCCTCCACTAAGCATGAGAATGGCATAAGGCTCAGTGAAGGAGTTGGTGGTAATTCTTACTCTTAACACAGTCTAAAACCTTTTGGAGTGTGTGAGTGAACTTTGCTGCTAGTGTTAATTTATATTAAAGATGTACTTTTGCTATCAGAGGTTACAGAACTTACCTCCATGCCCTCTTTAGTTTCACATATTTGAAACTAACCAGAGCCGAAAGCCAATCTATCTAGAAAAGATTTTCCTGTTAACCTTTCTTTTCTTTTCTTTTCTTTTCTTTTCTTTTCTTTTCTTTTCTTTTCTTTTCTTTTCTTTTCTTTTCTTTTCTTTTCTTTTCTTTTCTTTTCTTTTCTTTTCTTTCATTCTTTCTTTCTTCTGCACCTTTTCTGATTCTCTTCCTCCTCCCTTGATTTTTCATCTTAGTCTCAGCAGGGGGCAAAATCCACATCAGTGCCCCAAAACCTAATTAGGCTTTCACACCAATTAAGCTTATTGACACCAGATTTGATACATTCCTTCAGGATGACGGCAAAGGGTTTCTTAATGCAAACAACCCCCTTAAACTAGGTGCTTAGAGAAAACAATTCTCAGAAAGAGAGAGAGAAAGAAATTAAGGTTAACAAGCAGCTAAAATGTGTGAGGAGAAATGCTGATCCCAAAGGTCCCTTCTGAAGAGAGTCAAACCATTAGCAGAACAAGGCTTTAAAAATACTCTGCAATTCGTTTTTGTAAAGTTTTGTTGAGATTGTTTGTGAAACAAACTGAGGAGACAGGATGAGACAGGACTTGCCCTTCCTCTCCTGCTCCAGCCCCTTTCCCTCAACCCACCAATCTGTTCAAGATGGTCTTCAACCCCCTGAAGCAGTGTTGTTTTTTTGGTGGGGGGGAGGACTGCAGGGGCTGCTGAGGGGGAGGAAGGGGAAGCCCCATTTGCACAAACAGAAGTTTGTTGCACAGATGAGCAGCTGATGAGCAGCTACACTTGGGTATTGCTCTATATAAATCGGAACATAAGAGCATAAAAAGAGCCCTTTGGGGTAACAGAGCCCAGCATCCTGATCTCACAGTGGCCAAACAGATCTCCCTGTGAGAACCCTGCAAGAAGGATCTGAGCACAAGATGCACAGAAAAAGAAAATCCAAAGAAATGAAGAATATATAGACAGCAATATAAAAAGCCAATGACACCTTGTTTTTTTATGATTCCAGGTTGTTTAAAACTTTTCATGTTGTAACCCATTTTAGGATCTTAGGGTGAAGGATGGGTGGTAGTAGTAGTAGTAAAGGTAAAGGTAAAGCGACCCCTGACCATTAGGTCCAGTCGTGGCCAACTCTGGGGTTGCAGCGCTCACCTCGCTTTATTGGTCGAGGGAGCCGACGTACAGCTGGCCAGCATGTACGAACCAGAGCAGTGCATGGAACCAGAGCAGCGCTCTGGCGAACCAGAGCAGCGCATGGAAACGCCGTTTACCTTCCCACCAGAGTGGTACCTATTTATCTACTTGCTCTTTGACGTGCTTTCGAACTGCTAGGTTGGCAGGAGCAGGGGCCGAGCAACGGGAGCTCACCCCATCGTGGGGATTCGAACTGCTGACCTTCTGACCAGCAAGTCCTAGGCTCTGTGGTTTAACCCACAGCGCCACCCGCATCCCTAGTAGTAGTAGTAAAAATACATACATACATACAACAATGCTATACCTTCTAGGGTTGGGCGATATCTGGTTTTCTACATGGGGATACATCACCAGCTATACATAATGATATACCAATGTATCATGATGTCTGCAATAAGGATGGAGCTATATAGAGGCATTGGCTGGCTTCATGGTTTTCCCCACACCGTGATTTTTGCATAGCGCACACATGATTTTCAATATAAAATTATGAAAATTATGAAACCGATACCATGATATGGACTTCAAACCAGTTTTGGAAGACATTTTGCCCAGCCCTAATACCTACTATAATAAGAGCCACACACATATCTGTGTGTGCCTGATGAGTTGCTCCTTTGGAATAACATTTGCAGCTTCACTGATTGGATCATAAACTTTCAATCCAACATGCTGGGGGCCATGCTGGCTGGCACAATGAAAACCAGCAGTGTTTCTGTTTACAGGTGCCTGGTGATCTCATGGAGATACATTCCCAGGTTCTAACGCTAGTGCTTTTTTCTGGTGAGAGGCAGGGGGACGCATACCCCTAAACATTTTGTGAATCTAAGTTTGGCTTCATTGAGGGGCAGTATTTCAATATGAGTAGGAAGATGAGAGTACACCTAAACATGTTTTTTGAAGAAAAAAAGCACTGTCTAACGCCATAAAGAGGTAAACGTAAAGGACCTGTGATAGTTAAGTTCAGTCACAGGTGACTCTGGGGTTGCGGCGCTCATCTCACTTTACAGGCCGAGGGAGCCGGCGTTTGTCCGCAGACAGTTTTTCCGGGTCATGTGGCCAGCATGACTAAGCCACTTCTGGTGAAACCAGAGCAGCGCATGAAAATGCCGTTTACCTTCTCACTGGAGCAGTACCTATTTATCTACTTGCACTTTGACGTGCTTTCGAACTGCTAGGTTGGCAGGAGCTGGGACCGAGCAATGGGAGCTCACCCTGTTGCGGGGATTTGAACCGCCGACTTTCTGATCGGCAAGCCCAAAAGGCTCAGTGGTTTTGACCACAGCACCACCCACGTATCCAGTTGACCCGACTGTTCTTGCTTGATTCAATTGGTGCATGTTCTTTCACATATTTACTTGGGGAGGGGGGCGGTCAATCCTCCTGGAAGATGTATTTATTTTACAATGCATTATGCCTTGAAAACAACAATGAATCTAGTAGCACCTTAAATCCTCCTAGAAAACCTCTTCAGGACAAACTTTTGTGGATTCTTCTTATGTGAGGTGGGAATACTGCATGTCGTCCAGAGAAAAGACTGAGGCTCTGGACCCTTTGAGATGCTAGCCTTTGAACATTATTTTGCTGCCCTGGTTAGCATGTGCGCCTAATTCCATGTACTCTAGTCCACAAATGTTTGTGTCAGCTTACCCCACAAATACTCACTTGACTCACTGGAACTGGAACTACATAATACCCATTCTGCATCTGTAAGAAATTAATCCTTTAGCGTGACAGCACCTACATTGTGGAACTCCTTGTCTATTGACAGCAGGCAGGCGCCTTCACTGTACAGTGAACGCTTGGGTTGCAAACGTGATCCATGCGGGAAACACATTTGCAACCCACAGTGTTCGCAACCTGCAGCGCCGCGTCTGCGCACACGTCGGTTGCGATTCAGTGTTTCTGGCGACCGTCGAAACCTGGAAGTAACCTGTTCTGGTACTTCCGGTTTTCGGCGCATCCGTAACCTGAAAAAACGCAACCTGAAGCGTCTGTAACCCGAGGTTTGACTGTACTAATTTCAGTGCCTGCTAAAAATAAATAAATAAATAAATAAATAAATAAATAAATAAATAAGACAAGTCTACCCAGACATGTAGACAACCCTGTGAGGTAAATTAAGCTAAGAGCTAGTATGGTGTAATGCTGAGAGTAAAGGACTAGGAGCTTGGGTTCAAATCCCCACTTGACCACATTAGCTCACTGGCTGACTTGGCCAGTCACTGTCTCTCAGCCTAGATGCTTAGAATGAGAAACAACCCTTTAGGGGTTGTTGTAAGGATAAAAAGAGGAGTGAGGAAAGGTGTACACCTTTAGTTGCCACCTAGGGACAGTCATTCCATCAATCTGCTTCAGTGGGAGAGCTGGGAAGCAGGGCTCCCTCCATTGGCTCTGTTGTGGCAGATGAGCCCCATCGGACCTCCTCTCGCCTCAGCTGGCACCTGGGGGGCAGCCGTTCCCTCAGGCCGCCTCAGTGGCAGAAACAGGAAGCAGGAGGCTCGCTCTTGGCGGGTTTACTGAGAGACCAGCTAAACCAGGCATCTCCTGGCCCTCAGCTGTGCTAGCTGGGCATTCTGTGGGTCTGAATTTTATTTTTTCCTCTTCCCTCCCTGTCACCTTTCCCTTGTGAGTCTCTTTAAAAAAAAAAAAAAAGATTGTAAGCCTGCAGACAGGGACTGTCTTGTTTTAATTGGTTGTAAGTGAGCCACTCTGGGAAGCTTTTTGGCTGAAGAGTAGGGTACAAATGATCTAAATGAATAAATAATCCCTAGTTTAGCCACTAGTGTCACACAGACACTCTTTCTAATATTCAGCTTTGTGTCTCTCTCCGATACACACTCATGGTGAATATAGATTAATGTAGAAAGGATATTCCTCAGTTTATTTTCACCTCCCTGGCACATGATCTGCGTTCAGCATCTCTTCCACAAGACTAGCAAGAGAGAAACTGGCTCCTGTAATACATTTTCCAAAAGATCACATCCCCAAATCCCAATATCGCATCTTGTGAGGTAACTGATATAATACAAAACCATTTTTTCCGTCCATAAAGACATCAACACCCCTTCCTGCCAAAACATCGACCTTCTCAACAGAGGAATGTTTAATGATGCATGCTTGTAATTGAATACCCAAGATCCATGGAATAAAGCTGTAATGTTTTTTAAGTCTTATCGAGGGAAAATGATAGTAAGTCTGATGGGGAAACACCAGCTGCTTCACTCATAAACAACAATATGAAGCTAACAGCCCACAAGGGGAAGTAAGAGGGCTTAGAGCTGCTTCTCCACTTCAGGGTGATTTTCAGGGGGGAAGGTGGTGATTTGAGTCATTTTCTAACCTACCAAAATGGCCCATATGAAATGAAAGCATGTGTCACTTTCAAGCCACTGGTCAAGCACATCTCACCAGCTATAAATTAATAGACAGCAAAACCAGGAAGTTTGCTGAGACCCCAATACTGTTTCACTTGGTGGGTGACACTGTATACATACCCTCCAACACGCTGCGGACCAAATCTGGGACACTGTCTTCTGGATCCAAAATCCCACATGAGTCAATGGTACCCGCATGAGATAGTGGGCCTAAAAGGGGGCTTTTTCGGACACAGCACCCCCAAAACATGCATTTTGGTTTGCCATGTGAGATCACAGACTTGAAAAAAATGCTTTTTTCAGGGGAGATCTTATGAGATAGCAAGGTACCCCAAATGGCTGCCATGCTCTCACTGGGGCAAAAACAGAATGTCCCTGTTTTTCCAGGGCAGTTGACAGGTATGTGTATACACCCAATATGATTTCATGGTTTGGCCTTCAAGAAACTGTGGAATTCTAGTAATTTACAGTCCCTAGTTGGGGGGCGGGGCTCTAATGCTGTGTCCACAGAGATGCACCCCTAAACGGGAGCCCCAAATTCTTAAAAAAAGAGGGAAAGGAAGAAGTTTCTAGAAAGAAAGTTATGAGGCAAAATGTGCAGGTGTCCTTCTAAGTGATTTCTGAAACATGCCAGGCTGACTGCTCCTGACTGCCAATATCTTTAGCTAGTGAGTGAAGTCAGAGCCACAATTAATAAGTGAGTTGTTTAGACACCAGGCAATAGAAATCCCTGGGGTCCTAAATAGCTGCTGTTTTCCCCTCCCCATTAGTGCACTTTTCCTGCTTCAGACTCATTTTCTAATGGCCATTGGAATCTCTGTGGTTTGCGCTTCCTTTTTCCCTAGCATCCGGAAACTTTCTTCCGGTGGGTTCATCTGAGACCAGGTATTCCCTAGAATACTACTACACAATAAGTGTATGTTAAGTGTTAATATTTTTAAAAAATGTTTTTAAAAAAACCCTCCCCCAAAGGGAAAACTGCAAACAGGCTTAGGAATGTCTTTTGCTATGCAGAGCCTACAGCTAGGCACTCATATAAGAATTAATTACAGTGGTACCTCGGGTTAAGTACTTAATTCGTTCCGGAGGTCCGTACTTAACCTGAAACTGTTCTTAACCTGAAGCACCACTTTAGCTAATGGGGCCTCCTGCTGCTGCCACGCCGCCGGAGCCCGATTTCTGTTCTCATCTTGAAGCAAAGTTCTTAACCTGAAGCACTATTTCTGGGTTAGCGGAGTCTGTAACCTGAAGTGTATGTAACCTGAAGCGTATGTAACCCGAGGTACCACTGTATACAGTTATCTTATAGCATACCAGCCAAGTGCTCCAGAAAACAACACATGTCATTCTGTTATTTCACGCAAAATTATGGCAGCCATTTGGGGTGCCATGATCTTGTACACTCTCACACTGGACTCTCAGCCCGAAAAAACCACGCTTTTTTGGGGGGGCTGCGATTTCGCAGCACAAGATCTCAGCTCAAAAAAGCACTTTTCCAGGGCGAGAGCAAGGTGTGGATCATGTGATTCGCCCAGGAGCATGTCCTAGAAGACACACATCCCAGTTTGGGGTCTCCAAAAGTTGGACAGTACATTATAGTACATGTCTACTCAGAAGTCTCTTTGTGTTCAGTGGGGGTCTAAGGCTTGAATCCTTGCTCTGCCTTGAAGCTCACTGGCACTGGGGACCAGTCACTGCCTCTCAACCTAACCTACCTTACAGGGTTGTGGGGATTAAATGAGGAGGGGAAGCTACATATGTCACCTTGAGAAGATATGTTCCTTGGAGAAGATGGTGGGATATAAATGCATGAAATAAATTAAAACAAATAAGGCAAAAGTGGAAGCATATAAGTCTTGTCAGATGTCTATCAATGGCTACTTGCCACAACAACCATATACTACCTCTAATGTCAAGAGAAAGTATGCATCTAAATACCAATTGCTTGGAAGCACTAGTTGAGAGAGGGCTTTTGTGCTCAGGTTCTGCTTGCAGGTTTCTCAGTGGAGCATCTATGAGGACAGGATGCCAGACTAGGTTGGCCTTTGGCCTGATTCTTAAGTCAAACAGAAACAGAGCAGAGACACACTGAAATAGAAAAGGGAGATCCTTAAAGTTGCCTGAGCATATGAACAACTTAGAGCCTATTTGTACTAAGCCTTTAGCTAGAGTTCCAATGAAACAGCTACTTAGAAAGAACATGTGTCTTTAAGGAGAGGCCTCAAAACTTGCATTCATTTTCCCCCAGATTCTGCAGGTCTGTTTTTTGGTTTATTTCACTATGCATATCATGCAGACATGCCACTTACCCAAACAGGGAATTCTGAGTCTGCATAGGCAAGGGAGGGCACAACCATTTCCCACACTGATTGATCTTCCCTTTGCATTCTTGTCAAACGATTCCTTCGTGTCATGCAGTTCTCAAAGAACATCTGGCCTTCAACTTACCCTCCTCTCTCAACCCCCACCCGGTTTGTTGCCTATTTTTCCTCTTATTCGTCATGAAAAAGAAATCCTAAATCCCATCATGACAGGACCACACCAGGTGCCTGATATAACTTCAAGACATTGCTTTGCAAAACACACCATTGCTTATTTTTGACTCATTAATTTCCCTCCCAGAAGCGGAACTGACCTTTTATTTCCTCAAATCCTCATTCACGCAATCATATTTTCTTCTTTTAAAAAACACAAAACTGTAGAATTTAGTATTATTTCTTTTCAGGGTGGGAAACCCAGCTGGTGGCAAAGGAAATTGGTCTTCTCCTTCCCAGGGCTGTGTATTTCTTACAATAATATATTTACTTCATAAAATTTATACACCACTTGAGTATAAAGGAAAAGACCCCTCAAAGCGGTTTACAAAACAGATGTAAAAAAAAACGCACCCAAGAACAATAATTTAAGATACTTGAAAAGTTCAAATAACAATAGTCTAAGAACAGATTAAAACTCACATGAACTTTCTAAACATCATCTGGGCAGGCTTTTCTAAACAAGAATCTTTTTAGCAGGCACCAAAAAGAGTACAGTGAAGGCGCCCACCTGATATTAAAAGGTAGGGAGTTCCAAAGTGTAGGTGTTGCCACAGCTGTGGCACCTCTAACAGCTCCAGTTCTGGGTAAGGCAAACATTTCTTACAGGGACATGAAACCTTCATGCCTGGGTATTTCCAGAAGAACTGCAATGTGCTGAAGGTGGTGTGTTTTTTTCCTTAAAAAAATGTTTAGGGGTGCTCTCATTTTGATTCAAGAAAATCACCATTTTATAGTTCTAATGGGGAAAGATAAATACATTAAATTGACAAAAGTACGAAGATTCACAAAATGTTTAGTGATATGTGTAACCCCCCCCCCCCCAAAAAAAAGCACGGGCTGAGGGCTGGGGTGGTCTCAAATCAGGATACCCAGCAGGCAGGCACCTTTCTTGCTGCATCACTGCTTCCCTGTTTCCACTGTGAGCCCAGCAGAATGAGGGCTTGTCCACACTTTTGCTTGTCCCATGCCTAGAAAGCATGGGTTTTCTGCTTGTTCCATGCTTTCTAGGCAAGAGTCCAAGCGGTTATTCGTTTGTCCCACCACTTTCTCTGGTGGAAAACACCTCTGCTTAATGATGAATGAGAGCAAACATAGACAGCAGGTTTTCCCCCAGGGAAAGCAGCAGAACAAGCGGAAGTGTGGGCGAGCCCTGAGCTGTGTGCTTCAAGGGCAGCATTTAGCATTTGGCATTTAATTTATATTAGCCTGCATGATCACTTCAGCTAGCTGGCCCCTCATGAACAACTGGTGAGGTTTTCAATGTTGTTGATCGTTTTAAAGAAGGGGGTATTTTATCCTACTTTTCATTCAGAGACTTCAAAGTGGTTTACATGGCTCTCCCCCTGCCTGTTTTATCCTCAAAACTTCTCTGTGAGGTAGGTTTGGCTGACAGACGATGACTGGCCCAGCTTCATGGCTGAGTGGGAATTTGAACTCTGTCCTCCTAAGTTGCAGTACAACTCTCTAACCACTACACCACAAGGGCTCTTAGGTTACCCTGGAGCAGACCCAGCTGCTAGCCTGGGTCAGTGAAGTGTGCATTCAGCACCTGTTTGGGTGCATGATCCCAGAGTCTATTTGCACTTGGGCAACAGGGTCATGTTTGCTGAACATATGCCTCTTATGTTATCTATCCAACCCAGTACTGTCCACTCTGACTGGCAGCAGCTCTCCTTTAGACTGAAAATACTGGGATTTCACTTAGGCCCTCTTCTGCATTCAGAGCATGAACTCTGCCATTGAGTTTATACTCTCTTCCCTCCACCTGAAAGTTCAGTGCTTTTCTATACTTGAATGTGTACGTCTCCATCTTTGAAATCCCTCTGTATGAATTAACACTTGCTTTCTTGTTGCGATGTAAATGGAATTCTCCCTCCTACCTAGAATTTTATTTCCTGTATGTGACTGTTGTCCCCCCACCCCGCCACCCATGGGAGCACTGGGAGTACTGATCCTTGGTACCTGCTATTGCAGCCAAAGAAAAAATCTTCAAAAAATGAATCCCCCAACATGAAATGAAAGCCACCAAGTTTCCTGTAGGTTCACAAAATTTTAAGGGCAACAAGATTATAAGAGTAGTACAAATTCAAAAGATAGCAAAACTAGTAAGTGCAAGGCAGATCTACCACCGCTCCATGAATAATGAATGTAAAATTTTATTCGCCTGCTTGTGAGATAACAGTTTGTGGGTGAGGGAAGTCGGGGCACATGCGCACCGATCAGCTCACCTTGGTGCTTGCTGTTGCCCTACCACACTGTCATTTGGGCATCAGCTATCATATAAGCTTGCTGAACACTTTGTTTTATTTAATAAATGCTTTATAAAAAAAATTGAGAAATCAACAAACAAATTTAACTAAATACAACTTAACAGTTATTACATCAATACTGAAAACAGCTCCAGTGAGTTCCAAAGGAGCCTTCAGACATATACCATAGCAAATCAACTATAAGCCTCTACAAAGATTTTCATGCAGTTGCAGTGGTCTTCAAGTTTTGTCATCCCTGTGTATATATAGGACTAAAAGTTGCCAGACTGCATAGAACAATAATGGGTCCAACTTCCCTTGGGCAGCATGCAGGTGACCAGTCCATTTTTCTGCTAACCCACAGTCTATGGAATAGTTTGCAGGACAGAAAAGACAAACCAAATGCAGTTCTTCGGGATCAGGAAACCAAATGAATCTGAAAATGCCACAGTGTCTACAAATTCTCACTTGAACTTTATCCTAGTACACGGTCTAATTTTGTGAACACCTATGATGATCATGTGCAGCAAATTTTGGTGGAATAAATTCAACAATTTTGAATTTCCCCAAAGTAACCATCAAAGAAAATTATGCACCTATCATTATGCATGGCAAGTTGCCAGCAAAGAAATAATTAACCACCAGTGGGATCATCTGCACTTCCACTTGCACCTAGAAAACACAGGCTGGAACAGTTTTCCACCTGGCCCATGCTTTCTAGGCACAGGTCCAAGCACTTTGCCCTTCGCCCCCTCCTTTCCAAGGAAAAATACACTCTTTAGTGAAAGATCAGAACAAATGGCAATCTGGGGAAAACCCGAATTGTTGTTTGCTCCAACTGAACGCTAAAGATCAATTTTCCACAGCAAAAAGCAGAGGGAAAAGAGGAAGTGTGAATGAACCCTCAGTGTTCTGTTTTTGTTGCAAGCTGTTCCTTTATGCATTACTGTAATATCATCATATTTTTGTCATAAAGGAACAAGTGATTGGAAAAGCATATCTGCTAGTTTAGAAAGACATGAGAGAAGTAGTGAACATCTGGAAAATTTTCAAAAGTGGAAAGAACTTGGATTTAAAAAGAAGACAACTGATGAAGGAAACATGCACCTTACTAAACTAGAAGAGAAATATTGGCAGCAAATGTTAGAACTAACTACTTGTAAAATATTTAGCTTTGTTTAACCCAGTTATGAATGAACACCTTTGAAGAATAAGGGAAAATGAGAAACGTACTCACCATCTTGGAAAAGACATACAGAACCAATATGACAGTGAAACCACTGAGTGAAACCAGAGGAGAAAGTCTGTAGGTGGTACAATGCCTACATACCTAACAAAGTTGATGTCTTAAAATCATTGCATACCCTCCAACATGACAAAGCGGAAATCCAGAAAGTGTGTTTTCTGGGGCTGACTCTTGCATGAGTCACGTTACCAGCACAAGATTGTGGCCCTGAAAGACATGTTTTCAGGAGAGCACGGTGCTCAAAACCACGTTTTGGGGTGCTACATGTGGTTGTGGCCCCCCAGAATCACTTTCTTCAGGGCAAGATCACAGCATAAGATTGTGGCACTCAAAATGGGTGCAATGCTCTCATGTGAAAAAAGGGATACTCCAGTTTTACTGGGACAGTTGAGGGATATGCCATTGCGCTGTTAGTTAGGTGACATATATGATGCATTAACTAAAATATCTTATGATGCTAAGTTAACAGGGTTTTCTGGAAATGCCTTACAAGGAGATGCACTAGGCCTTATCAAAGGCATTTCTAATTTCATTCCTGTGGTTTCTGTTGTGTGGAGCAAACTTCAAGATCAATCTCACTAGCAAAATTCTTCAAGCAAAAATACATGATGCCATTAACCATATATGAGAAACAAAAGTTTACTGTAAACTGTAGGATTGAGGAAGGATTCAAAAAAGTACTGGTAGATGCACATGAACCTGCTGAAGAAGTAGAATTCTCAGCATTTTTTTTAACTAGATGAGCTCTATCTGAGAAAAAAGAAGTAGCAATTTGCATAAGAAATGGACAATGAACCTATCCAAAATCTTAAAGAAAAATTCAGAGAAAACTTTTATTTTGTAGTTCTTGACACTGCAGTACAATCTCTTGATGAAAGAGATGCTTCACACAGATGCTTGAGTTCATTTCTGTATTTGGCTTCTTCTGCAATATTCACCTTTTACTATATAGTGATGTAAAGGACTTCTGACAGCCCAAGAAATCAGCTCTTTGTACATCATGCATTCAAGTTGCACAGATTCCCACAACGGATTGTGTCCGATAGAGGAACACAGTTCACCCTGCAGTTCTTGAAGAAGCTCTTGCAGCTTCTCAAGGTGGAGTACTGAAGAGTCAGGGAATGGACAAAGGAGGAGGAGGAGTGGTGGAGACCACCTCCCTATCCTGGCCCTTCGAGGGAGGAGAAAGAGGAATACAGTATAGATTTAAAACATTGGTGTGCTCAGAGGCAGATGAGGGGGAAAGTTGGAAAATAATGGGAGAGAAGGAGCAGGCAGAGTCAGGGCAGCAGCTGGCTGACACATTGTCACCAGAAAGCATTCCAGACCCACCATCTCCCAGAACCCGGCGAGCCTCAAAAGTAGGAGAGCAAAGAGCTCAAACACAGAGGGCACTTAGTGGCACCCATAGAGGAGATGATGATAATGATGACAAATGAGGAAGTAGGAGAGAAGGGAGATGGAGATTCACTTGGGACAACACCATTATCCAAAAGGCTGGGTTCTATAGGCTCTCCCTGTAAAGTTTGAAATAAAAAAGGACTGTAAGAAACTTTGCCTTGTCTTTATACTTCCCTGGGCAATCAGCCAGGAGCTGCTGACAGCACCCTGGCAAGTGAGCCCCCGTTGCTCTGTCCCAGCTCCAGCCAACCTAGCTGTTCGAAAACATGCCAGTGTGAGTAGATAAATAGGTACTGCTGTGGTGGGAAGGTAAACGGTGTTTCTGTGCGCTCTGGCACTTGTCACAGAGTCACGTGCACCAGAAGCGGTTTAGTAATGGTGGCCACATGACCCGGAAAGCGGTCTGCAGACAAATGCTTGGCCTGAAAGTGGAGATCAGCACCATGCCCAGCAGTCAAATTTGACCGGACTTAACCATCCAGGGGTCTTTTAGCTTTTTTTTACACCAACCCAAATTATAGAACACTATGTAAATTTAGAGCAAGTTTTACATAAGAACTCCATAGGCAGTCCAGCTGCTGAATTATGTAATGAATTAGAAGTTATTGGAAGATGACTTTGGAACCATGCACCACCACAATAGCCCTGTTTCCAGATGCAGCAGGAAGATGGTGCATGTTGTAATCTTCTTTTGGTTAGTTTCCTATTAATCCTCTTCTTTCCATTCAAAGTGCTGCAGCAAATATCATTTTCTCGGTGCATCAATCAGACCATGTTTCTCCTCTTCTGCAGTCACTTCAAGACTACTTCATAAACTTATTTTACTTTTAAATAGGCTTGCCATACGTCCGGAAAATTCCAGACATGTACAGAAATAGGATGCCTAAAATGGTGGTGCAGCCGCCATGAGCCTAGCTGTTTTTGGTTTTTCCAGGGGGAGGGGATCCAGTTTTTAAAATAATTTTTTAAAAAAATATATATTTTCCCTATCAGAGCTGGGCAGAGTGGCCATCCAGATGTGCTGGGCAGTGATAGCCCCACCGGTCCTGCGATGGGAAAGCCGGTGGGTCTCCTCTGCCAGGGGTGGTGGTTATTCATAAACCCCTTCTAAGTGTGCCTCATCTGCAGTTCGGGGCAGAAAAAACTTCCGCATTTTCTGTTTTCCTCCTTGAAATCCACAGCCAATGGGGAGGGACCAGAGAGGCTTCTGCTGCTGGCAGTTGCCTTCCCAGCCAAAGGCAGCCAGTGCCTTTGAGGGTCCCCCTCCCGCAATGGAATGAGCACAGCCGGACGGAGCATGCGGAACTGGAGGGGCTAATGGTGGGAGGCTGCACCACATTCCTACTCCTCCCCCCAAAAAATTTAATAAACAAGCCAGGTAAAAGGAATGCCTCTTCCCATCTGAGTAAAGCTCACCAACTCTGGGGGTGTCAGGAATTTTACTTTTTGAAATATGGCAAGCCTACTTTTAAACCTCTTTATGGTCAGTCTCCTTCCCAACTCTTGTCCTTGGTACTCCGCTCTAGGCCTGGTTGCTGTCTTCATTCTTCTAACTCTGTTCTCATTGTCCAAGAATTCCTTGCTCTTCTTGTGAGATGATGAGGAGTTAAAAGGATTGCTCAAAGTCTTAATAAGACCAGCAATAACAACTGAATTAAATACATCAGAAGTGGAAAGCTAGCAAGGAAGTGGTTGGGAGACAAGGGGTCACTGAAGGAATATGGGGAGATTGCAGAAAACGTGAATGAATTATTGGGGTTGGTCTTCACTGCAGAGGTTGTTGGGCAGATACCAAAAGACAAACCACTTTTATTTTTGAAATACTCCTGAAGAATCATCTCAGATAAAGCTGGAAAGACTTGAAATTTTAGGGCAAACTGACAAATTAAAAATAAGTCACTAGACCTAGATGGCATACAGAAGAGAGGTGTTATATAATTCAAATATGAAATTGCTGTTCTTTTTTCATTTTCATTTTTAATTGAACTTTTCACTAAAAACAAAGGTCTGGAAAACAGTTAATATGATGCCAATTTTTAAAAAGGGATCTAGAACAGGAAACTGCCAGAAAACAAGAGGGCTGTTAACCTGACATCTGTCCCAGATAAGTTTCTCCTACAAGTTTCTCCTACAAGGAGACAACTTAAACTTATTTGAGAGTATCAACAAGCAAAATCCTTGGCAAAGTCTCACACCAAAGACTTTTGAGTAAACCTAGCTGTCATTTGGGTTAGGAGAATGGGAACTGTTCTGGATTAGAAACTACTTTTAATAGTGAAGCATGAAGCAAAGGGAATTTGCATATTTTGGTTTTAAAAGTGCAGTATTAGCAGCAATAGTTGCAGAACTACTTCTATTAGTAAAAGTACAGTTCTCACAGAGGATAGTTCTCACAGTTAGGGGATGATTCTCACAATTAGTGCCGCTATTTAAATTACTTGTAAAATATCTAGAGTCAGAGTTGAAGACT
The DNA here is from genome assembly GCF_964252035.2 of Podarcis erhardii. Taxonomy (NCBI): domain Eukaryota; kingdom Metazoa; phylum Chordata; class Lepidosauria; order Squamata; family Lacertidae; genus Podarcis; species Podarcis erhardii. The sequence continues at coordinate 29,537,570 of NC_138504.1, forward strand.
GAAGTGATCAAGTTTGAAAACAATACCAAATGAATGAGTTTCCTGCTTTCTACAACTGGGGTACTCCACATGATCTTTCAGTTATCCACATCTCTAATGTGTAAGTCTCTATTTTATAAGCAAAAAGTACAAACATACAAACTATCTAGCTAGTAACAGCCATGAACCATGGTTACCATTGGATGTAAATGAACAGAACAGCCTAGGTGGTAACCTGTTTTGTCTATTACCCACCCTTGTGTTATATAAGAGGCATTACCTAATAAGGATTATATCATCTTCCATGAGAGCATACTCCAAGGCAGCTAGTAACAAAGGCAGGGCAGTAGTCAGACATGACTGATATTTGGCAGCAGAGGGCAAGTTGGGACCAAAGATCTCCCTCCAGTACAGAGCCACCAATTGAGTGTGAGCATTGGCACTGCCGCGCCCTCCATACCACTAATTAATTCACCTTCTGGGATTTGTCTTTTGGCTCAGCCATCTGGCTTTGGGGTCTAAGCCAAGTACACCTGCAACTTCCATTGACCTTCAATCCGCAGGAGCTATCCAGATGTTGGGTCTTTTGCTCCGTCAACAAAGAACACACCTTAGGCTTCACATGTTTTATGGTAGCAGATGCCAATTTTTGCTATTTTTTAAGGAACCGCCCCACAATCATTTTTAGCACCACTACCACAGAAGTGAAAAGATGAAGGAAGTCTGCAGTGTTGGCAGTTTCAGAGACTGAAAGCTACTTTCAGCAGTTTATACTGAATGTTTTCCTTTTGAACTTTACTATGCACAGGCAGATTTTCCAACACTTTGTACTCCTTGTTTTGTCTCTTCGATTCATCAGGACATGGTAAAATACAGGTATCCATATGTGTAGCATTGTATTCTTAAGAGGAAAACTACATGAAAACAAAGCTTTGTACAGGACTGTATCTTCCTATATGCATAACAATGTCATGCAGTCATTGTACAGCCTCATTGAAGAATTTGTAGTGCTGCATCACGTTCCTTGATTGGCATGAAGTCAGGGGAAGAGATGGGAGGGGAGGGAAGCAAAACAGAAGGCATGATGCATAACAGCAGTGGTCATGGCATGGGAGCAAGAAGGGAGAGACACTGAGAGGGGAAATGTGATGGTTGAAAACAATAGCAGAAGTTTGAGTAAAGCAGGGATGAATGAAACTAAGAGGAAAATTGTGCTTTTAAACAATGGCAGAGGTTTGAGTAAAGAGCTTTGGGATATCTGACCTCTATGCATCCTTTATCTCTCTCAAATGAGGCAGCTGAGGAATGGAAGAGGGAGACATTTGGGTACAGTGAGATGCGAAAAACACTGAAAGGAAAAAGTGGCTGCTTTAAACAGGTTTGAATAAAGCAGGGATGGAAAGACACAGAGGAAAATGCATTTTAAATAACAGCAAAGGTTTTAAACTTATACCTCTTCTACTGCTCAGCTGCCTCATATGAGGGAGATAAAGGATGCAGAGAGCTCAGATATTCCAAAGCTCTTTACTCAAACCTCTGCCTCAAATATTCCATAGCACCTTCCCACAATGTGTTTCTCTCCTGGTGCTATGTCTGCATCATGAAGTTCCATGTTCAGTGCAGTAATGGAGAAGAGTTAATTTATTAATTTAATTTCTACAGACACCCATGTAAATACTACTAAATTAAACCTCTACACTGCTAACAGTAAAGCACACAAATACATATGAGAGAAATGCAATACATAATAATCAAGACAGCTAATTTATTGAGAGGTGGGCTTTGTTTTTACATTTTTGAAATGAAAATGTAAAAGACGATATTTTTCCCTTTAATTTAGTCATGGTACTATAGAGTTGTGGGCTTTCTTTTGCAATGTTATACCTTTCCCCATTCACATGTCATTCTCTTATATTTTCTTATATTTGGTGTATATAGTTACTCTCCCTTTTGAAAATAGATATAATTTTAGGAAGATCATCTCAGAGTATATTAGGGAAAACACCTATAAACTTATACATAGATGATACAAAACCCCCATACAGCTTTCCCACATAACCTCCAGGAGATTCACGTGCTGGAGAAGAGATTCACTAAAAGGAATATATGTCCACCTTTGCTGAGACTGCCCAGTGGTTAAAGCATTTGAGGATGTAGTATTGGATGAAATATCAAATATTTGGGGAGATTGCTTTTGCCCTAGAACTGGCCCTTCTTACAAGAGTGACATTATACAGCTTAAGCATAAATAATTGCTAACATTTCACCCAGCAGCTGCACATCTGGCAACAGCTCCAACTTGGAGAGATTTACAGGACCTTACCCTTGGACTATGGTACAGGAATGTAGGAAGGCCCACAATGGCAGAGAAGACAACCCACAACATCAAAGTTTCTCATGGGAAAGAAAAAACAGATTCATTCTTTGGAAGCTTTCTGCATCAAAAATTATGGACTTACAGATAAACTTCCAAAGACAAAAATGTGAATATGGATGTTATGTCTAAACACAAGATCACCCACTGATGAAGCTTTTCCTTTATGATAACGCCTCCCATGCCTCAACATCTGGATCTCAAACTTCCCCCTACTTAGGATTTCAGAATCCAACAATTGGACGTGGCTTGCCATGAAGCCAAATGGTGGCCTGATTTTGAGTTTCCACTATCCTTGGGATTAAAATGGCTCTGGACATCTGCAAAAACACTGTTTCCTGCCTTCTGAGCACTCTCTCTGAAATGTAATGCTGTTGGGATTACTTACTGGAGATCTAATGAAGCTTGATCTCCAGAACAGTCTGGAAGCTGATTACTCAGAACTGTTGGACAAAACTGGTGAGGAAGACATGGCACCTGGTGTTTCTAGACAATAAGGCAGTGGTGGCAAACCTATGGCACACGTGCCAGAGAGGGCACTCAGAGCCCTCTCTGTGGGCATGCGCACCATCACCCCAGCAGGGCCATAGCTTCTGTGCCGGGGGTGGGGGAGAAGGAAGAGAGGAGGGCTCGCGTCATCCAAAGCCTGTGGCTCCAAGGCCTGGCGAGTGAGTGGGGGGCTGAGCAGGCACTGACTTTTGATGCACCAGGGCCTCCCACCAGTCTGTTTTTCCTACTCTGGAGTAAGCCGCCTTGAGTTCAGCAGGGCTTAACTCCCAAGTCAGTAAGCTTTTAAAAACGGCAACCTAAGAAGGCACTGCTGGGTTTACATGTTCACTGGGCTTTCCCACAGAAGCCAACAGAGAAATTCATTCCGTGGAGGCTGTAATCAAATGGCAGCTGAAGAAACAGCAAAATATAATAATAATATATTATTTATACCCCGCCTATCTAGCTGGGTTTATTTATTTATATTTATTTGTATGTGCACACGCAGACAATCATTATCTCATATCAAAAATTGGGAAATGGTGGCTCTTAGTACAGCCCTCCAGGGTACACAGTGGCCAAAATTGTGGAATCTTCTGGAAAAAATGTATTTCCGAGGTTTGATGGCTCTTATAACACCACTTTGTTTTGGAGTAATACCAGTGCTTTTTTTCTGTGGGGATGGAGGGGGATGCATACCCCTAAATATATTGTGAATTTAACAGGAGAAGAAATTCACTGTATTTATTTTTCCTGATTTGAACTGCATTTACTTTCCCCAGTGGTGATTTTCTTGAGTCAATATGAGAGTACCCCTAAACATTTTTAAGAAAAAAAGCACTGAGTTATACCATAAAATTATATATCAATGGAAAGAAAATTTAATGAAGAATATAATGCAATAACTTTTATGAAGGATTATTTATTACAACAGCAGTCATAAAGAAGAAACATGAAACACAGAGAAAAAATGAGATATACAGGTTAAATTGCTGTGTTGGCACTTTGCGATAAATAAGTGTGTTTAGGGTTGCAGTTTGGGCACTCGGTCTCTAAAAGGTTCGCCATCACTGCAATAAGGCATGAAAACTTCTAATGGTCCCAAGGAGGAGAGGGATTCAGAGAAATTTGTTGCCAAAATAAGCCAGGTTCTAGCAAATCAGATTTGTCTGACATGACTTTTTTTTGAGAAACACGTAGTGGATCTCAGTAATCACAACATTTTCTAAGTGCTCACATACTGGCCATTTAATTATCTGGTATCGATGTCAAGCTGACTGGTCAACAGTTACCTGGGTTTTCTCCCCACTCCCTTTTGAAGATGAGGGCAACACTTGTTTGCCTCTGTGTCATTTATTAAATATTTTTAATTTTATTGAGATTATTATAATAACAACAACCATAATAATGTATTTTATGTAAAAAGAAAACAGAAAGAAGAGAAAAGGGAGAAGAAAATGTGTTAAAACATTTTTAAAAGCAGAGGAAAACAGCGGTAACAGATTAACCATAACATATAGTTAAGGCTACAAAACTATATAGTATATATGTAGATGTATCAGCTATGTAGACAATATTTATATATAAAATGTAGACAATGTAGACGTATCAACTTATTGTTTCCCTGAAGTATATGTTAATCCATACAGCACTATGGTCTTGAAATACATTCCAAATATCATTAAATTTATCAATGCATAATCTTCATCTGAAGGCAATGCATTCATGGGTTGCAGCTCTTGCTTCTGTATCATGAAACCCAAGAGGAAATGATCACTTCCTCCGAAGATTCCCAGCACTTCCACTTCATCAACCAGTTCCTTCTTGCTGGTGAGGACCAGGTCCAAGATTGATGATCCCCTTGTTGCTTCTTCCACCTTCTGGGAAATGAAATCGTCAGCAAGGCAATTGGGGAATTTGTTGAACCTTAAATTATTGGCAGAGTTTGAGTTCCAACAGATATTGGGCTATTGTATCCATTCTTTTTGGAAGTTTGGTAATCTGTTAAAAGGCATTATCCAAATCTTCAATCTGGCTTGGTGGTCTATAGCAGACACCCATAGTAAGGTCACTGTTGTTTCTCTCTCCTACAATATTTACCCATATACTCTTAATCTTCATTGCATACTCCAGGTCATGTTATCTTCACATCCTTTGCATACAGTGCTGCTACTCCTACCTTCCTCTTTGGTCTATTCCTTTTGAACAGTTATGCCACTTAGTTTCTGCATTCCTGTCAAGAGTCTCATCCCACCAGATTTCAGTAATGCCATCCCATATTAAAAGCTACAATTCATCTTGTTTAATTCCCATACTCTGTGCATTATTATAGAGACAAGTGAAGTCATGAATAATTCCCTCCAGGTGCTTCCTTCTTATAGTTTTCTGCCCTTTAGCAGGTTTCTGTAGCACCACCTCAGTTTCCTGTGTATCAATGAAGCTATTATCCTTAGCACCAAGTGTTCCCCTGTCATATGTAGTGTAATCCTCCACCCCCATCCTCAGGTTTTAGAATAAAACTCTCCTATTGAGGTTTGTGCAACCCATCTCTTGCCAGAAGTCCTTCCTCAAGGAAGCAGAGACCATGGTCCTAGATGCCAATCTCTTCCTGACATCACCTGCACAGGTTTACTTCCAATATTTTCCTCTCTATTCCTAGGCCACAACCTTCAACAGGAAGGAGTGATGGGGGAAAATCTGTGCCCCAAGGCCCTTCAGTTTCCTATATAGTTCCTTGCTATAAGTTGAAGCCTGTGTCTGACAGTATTGTTTGTACCCACATGAATCAGAAGGAAGGGATGGTGGTCAGTGGGCTTTATATGACTTTGCAACTTATCTGTCACATCATGAAACTGTGCACCTGAAAAGCAGTGCAGATGTCAGGACGTCATGTTAACTCTGCAAACTGCTGCCTCTGTTTCCCTCAGTAGGGAGTCATCTGCTGCTGCCACCTGTCTCCTCCTCCTCTGGGAAGTGGCAGGGCAGTTTATTTAGTTGTTTATTTCCTTGACATCTGACGGGAGGGTGTTCCACAGGGCAGTCACAACTAATGCCTTACCTTTCCTGAAAGCTTCATGGGCTTGCATTAGCAAAATAAGTAACCGGCTTCTACAACTGATCTTCTGAATATGGCATAAATGGCAATCACACTGGCTTCTTTGTTGCTGCCTTTAACTCTTATCTTAGATCACCAAGTCTTTTGCTGTAATGATAAATAGCACCAGTTCCTATTGTGGAGAAAAAGGGGAAATCTATTCAGTTAAATATATATTTGCCCAAAGGCAAATTTTGAAAAAAAACTCACTTATGGACAAACTAAAAAATGTTCCATATAAGTGGCACCATTAATACCAGACCTTGGGTGCAAGCCTGAGGTCTGCAGTGCCTCAGTGAGCTGGGAGAAGGGGGAAATAGTCCCCCTTTCCAGGCTACTTCCTCAGCCAGTCACCATGGTATTGATGGTCCAGCTTCCTGGGCGTAGCCAAGGGGGCAGGAAAGGGCAACTGCCCCCTTAAATCAATAAAAAAATTTAAAAATACATAGCTAACTAAGGTTCTGCCCCCCCCCAACAAATGAGCTGCCTCCCCAACAAAAACCCTGGCTGTGCCCATGTCCAGCTGGCAGTTAGATTAGGAGTGGAGTGGCTCATGGTCACTCAGTGAGCCTTGTAGCTAAGTGCAGACTTGAATCCACGTCTTTCCCACTTGGATGCTTTGACTTGGATGCAGAGAAACAGCAAAATCTTACATATGTCTACTCAGAAATGTCCCATAGACTACAATCTATGATAACGACACGCAGCTCTTCTTCTTTCTTTCTTTACAACATTAATATATAACAGACCATAGAATATTTGAGCAAAACAATGCACAGAGTAGCAGCTTGAATCAATGCAATACAATACTAAAGAAGAAATTAAAACATCAAACATAACTGGGGCAGCATTGATAAATATGGTTTTTCTAGCATCTTAATCGTATTCAAGTAGAATGAGCTTCTCCAAGACAGGCAAGTAATAATAATAGTTTGTGGCTTGAAAATAACAATCAATTTTCTTTTATATTGCTATTTTATATACTTTATACATACACAACAATTTCATTCACACAGAACTCTTATATGCCCATAACATTACACACAGTCCAATGGCAACCAACAGTTTGGTAAGGCTGCCCACTTGCTTCTCTGTTGCCTTATTGGATGCTGACGGCTTGCTTTTTTAGAAATGTCTGGGCAGTTGGAATGTTCATGAACATTCCATGATGCCTCAGCATCTGAAGCAGTTTCCAGAAACTCAAGCCAGAGTCCTCACAGCCAATAAGTATGGAGATTTAACTGCAGCTTGTGGTTTTCTTGATTGCCACCTCCAGTTCATCTGATTTAGGAGGCATATTGGATTTCTGCAAACCACTAATCTCCTGCAAATCTCTGTGTTCTGTGTTCCAATATGATATCTCATCGTTCTCACTGATGAGAGTGAAAAGCCTAAAAGATTTCTGAAAGCTATCCTTGACTCTGCAAATATGTACAGATATTTTTACATTTAGAAAATTGTGGCTGAGGCAAAACAATCCACCTAAGGCCTCCCAGAAAAGTCACAGCTGAGCAGCTTTTTCAACTCAACATTCGTTCATAGGCCAAGCCAGATACTGTCTGTCACACTTCATTGTCTTACAGTAAAACTTGGTAATTGCCTGTTAATCACCCTTTTTATCTTCCCTAACAAGAGTAATTAACAAGACAAATCCTTCCAGAGAACCAGACTTTCATTTTTCTCACCCAACAGTTAAGCAGAGAGTGTTATTTGCATCCATTAAAATGCTCCAGAACCACACAACCACTTCATACCAACAGCGTATAACTTTGGGCAGCAGTTAAAGAGTTTAGTTTCAATTAACAAACTTCCTTGAGTGTTCTTTAAGTGTTATGGCAGCAGAGTTATAGGTGTAATAAGCAGCAAAGAAGCTTATAGCAGCACTCTGTGTGGTAAATTCAATCCTAGCACCAGTTCTATTATGGGACTACATTTGGACTAGGGTGTGCCCGTCTGATCACCTCACCTCAAAAAGGATATTGTAGACTTGGAAAAGGTTCAGAAAAGGGCAACCAAAATGGTCAATGGGATATAGCGGTTCCCCTATGAGGAAATGTTGCAGCACTTGGGACATTTCAGTCTAGAGAAAAGGAAAATAAGAGGTGCTGTAATCATAGCTATCAACTTTTCCCTTTTCTTGCAAGGAATCCTATTCAGAATAAGGAAATTTCCCTTAAAAAAAGGGAAACGTTGACAGCTATGGCTGTAATAGATGTTTATAAAATAATGCATGGCATGGAGAATGTTGATAGAGAAAAGTTTTCCTCCCTCTCTTATAACACCAGAACTCTTGGACATGCAATGAAGCTGAATGTTGGGATATGAAGGACGGATAAAATAAAGTACCGGTACTTCTTCATGCAGTGCAGAGTCAAACTATGGAACTTGCTCCCACAAAAGGCCATGATGGCTGCCAACCTGGAAGGCTTTAAAAGAGAATTAGACAAAATCATGGAGGCAAAAGCTTTTAGTGACTACTAGGCACAGTTGCTATGCTCTGCAGAGGCAGTTTTATGGTAGCACGACCAGTTAGGAACACAAGAATCTGAGGGTGCCGATTTTTTGCATCACACAGGGCAAAATTTGCTGAAATTTGAGAGCCCAAAGTCTACCACTGTGCTCTGCCTTCGTGGGGAGAGGCAGCAATGGTTCTGAATACCAGTTTCTGGAAACCACAGAGTGGTGGGGAGGCAAGAGAGTTCTCTTGTGCTTGGGTCCTCCTTTGTGGCTTCCCGTTGGGGCATTATGTTGGTCATTCTGAGAACAAGATACTGGGCTAAAAGGGCGATTGGCTTTGCCCATCAGGGCTCTTCTTATGTTCTGATGTAATATTTTAAAAGTCAACCATGCCATCCTTCTTCACTGCTTTTTCTCCACCCCCATTCAAGCTAGTCAACAAGTGCATTAGAAAGGTCTGTGTGACCCCCACCTTCAGGTATAGCATGTGCCACCTGGGAAATGGGCCTTTTTGGTAGTGGCTTTCTGATATGGAATGCTTTTTAGTGCCAAGTGTATGTATTTTTGGCACCAGGCAAAGATAACTTTTTATTTTCAAAGGCATTTCACTTATGTTCTTTAAAATGACTGGTCAGCTTTTTCTGCTTTCTAAGAATTATGTTTTAATTATTTTAATCCCCAAACAAAATATTATATTCACATTCCAGAAGGCCAAGCTGTGCTCTTCAAGGATAAGGTGGTGGTGGTGGTGTAGAAAAAAATTACATGAGGATGATTGCTTTAGATATGCAAAAACAAACAAACACACCCAGAATATACTATCTTTGGTCTTAAAAAAAGATACCTAGGTAACAAAACAAAGGTGGCTCTGTCTGCTAAACTCACATTTTTGCTTATTTCTTCTGCATGGTGAAAGTTGGGAAGGACCCTGAGGGTTATCTAGTTGAACCGCCTGCAATGCAAGATTTTGTTACTTTTGACCTAGTTCTCCCATCCGTTACACTCGTCTTGTATCATGATTCTGTCTTCTGCAGCATTAGCTACCCCTCTCAGATTGGGGTGATCTGCGAATTTGGTGAGCATCCCCTCAGTTCCTTCATCCAAGTCGTTTATAAAGACGTTGAACAACAGTGGGCCCAGGACAGAACCCAGCAGCACCCCACTTGTCCCTTTTTTCCAGGATGATGAGGAACCATTAGTGAGCATCCTTTGGGTTTGGCCAATCAACCATCTACAAACCCACCCAACAGTAACCTCATCCAACCCAACATTTAGCAGCTTCCCTGCAAGAATATCATGAGAGATTTGTCAAAAGCCCTGCTGAAGTCAAGATACACTGCATCCACAGGAGTCCCTTGATCCACCAAACCTGTAGCTATATCAAAAAACGAAATGAGATTTGTCTGGCATGGCTTGCTTTTGAGAAATCCATGCTGGGTCTTAGTAATCAAAGCATTCTGTGTAATTCATTTCCTGTTGGTTATAACACCCAGGGCTTTTTTCAGCTGGAAATCACTGGCACTCTCTGGCACGTTCTGGCACCTCTCAGGTGGGCACCATTGCCATTCTAATGTGTTCATGGTGGGTTCGGGCTCCTCTTTTTCTAGAAAAATTGCACTGATAAGACCCCTTGTAGTAACAATAAAGTTATATGCAAGACTGATCTAAAGAACACAGATTGAAGCACACAAGCTAGCCAGATTCAGCAGGAAATTAGCCAAGCTTCTGGCAGGCTCGTTAGTATGTGCTTTGTATATAAAGATTGAATACATCTTAGTGACTCCTACAATTCATAGACTTTGGCATCGTATAGTGTTTTGTCTTCCTGAGATACAGCCGCTGCTCCTCCAGCTTTTTCCATGTCTTCGTTGGTAGCAATTGACCCTAGAACCACTTGCAAACATAAGTCAATGTTTTCTTAACCTGAAAGTGCCCTACTGTAAGGAACACTCACTATGCAGCTGCACTCTTAGTCAAAGCCTCCTGGGAGGTTGCAGTAATTACTAAACCTTTTCACTAGTGGAACTTTACCAATGTTAGTACAGTGCTCTCTGGTGGATTGATGTGAGAATCCCATTTAACTCAGCCCATCATTGCTGGTCTTAACAGGCAACACAGGGGGACAATAGAGGGGCTTTCAGCAATGATTCATTTGTTTTTGTCATAAAAACTTGTACACCGCTTGATTGTAAAAACAAACAAACCTCAAGGCAGTTTACAAGAAAGGTAAAACAATACAATTGCAAATGATTAAATGTAACAATAATTTAAAACTTTTCAGAAAGTTAAAATAACAATAGGTTAAAAACAGATGTAAACTCTCCACCAAGTTTCTAAGCATGTGGGCAGACATGTCTTAACAAAAAGGCTTTTAGCAGCTGACAGGAAGATAATAGTGAAAGCAGGGAGTTCCAAAGTGTAGGTAAAAGGTAAAGGGACCCCTGAACGTTAAGTCCAGTCGCGGACGACTCTGGGATTGCGGCGCTCATTTCGCTTTACTGGTCGAGGGAGCCTGCGTACAGCTTCCGGGTCATGTGGCCAGCATGATTAAGCTGCTTCTGGTGAACCAGAGGAGCACACAGAAACACCATTAACCTTCCCGCCAGAGCGGTACCTATTTATCTACTTGCACTTTGATGTGCTTTCGAACTGCTAGGTTTGCAGGAGCAGGGACTAAGCAATGGGAGCTCACTCCGTTGCGGGGATTCAAACCACTAACCTTCTGATCAGCACGCCCTAGGCTCAGTGGTTTAGACCACAGCGCCACTCACTAAAATATCAAGTTTTTACAAATACAGAATAGGTGCCATAATGTAACATCTGTAGTGGTGCCAGTTCCACTGATCAAAACGGTCAAGTGGGCATTTATGGGATAAGATGATCTCACAGGTAAACTGGTCCCAAGTTTACATGCCAGTAGTAACACCTTGAACTTCACCTGGCAACCAGTTCAGATCTCGGAGCACAGGTGTTGTATACTGACAAGGCCTCAGCATTCTGCACTCACTGCAGCTTCTGGATCAATAAGGACTGGTGGGCTCAATAAAACAAGGCATAAGCTTCTATTTGGTCCATAATGGCGACATGAGGATAGGAGACAATAAATAACTTTCCAGAGCACCATCCACATAAGTTAGCTCATTTCTCTCTTTCTCTCTCTCTTCATTTCCTTCAGCAGGAATAAAACTCTATTTGAAATACATCACTTGCTTCTTAAGAGGAAAGTCTCGTTTAGGTTGCAAGGAAGAGTCATTGAATCGAATGAAAACATGCACGAAAGAATCTGATTCTCTCCCCCCGCCCCAATGCTTATTTGACCTCCACAGTATTTAGTTACTCCTGATTTTAGTGCAGTCAGAATTAGTTTTCCAGCTATATGAGTAACTTTTCACTATACAAATGTGACAATTTGGTGATAAGGTGAAATGTTGCAAAGTGCTGCTTTTCACTTATACCTTGTTGGCCTTGTCAGGAATAAACACTGGCATGACTGTCAGGACTTCTCTAGCTGTGATTTCTGCAAGGCAGGAAGTTGAATTAGATGACACTTTGGTATAAATCGTATAATTCTACTATTCTATCAGCCAACAAAAGATGCACACTTTTAAAGACTAGTTCACCTAGAAGCCTATAAACAAGCTCCAGGTGCACGGGAGCCTCCAGCTGGCTGTTGCAGCTATTTGTCCTGTCAGCTGCTACAGGCATCTGGACAGCCTCATTCCATTCTTCTAAGATCATTGCTGCTGCTACCGCCCACATGCTCAGCCTCCTTTAGTAGTACCTGGCTTCTTTAGCTAGAAAACCAGCCACAAAACTGGAAAAACACCAACAGCAGGCAAAAAAAGGGGGCACAGGTGCTTGAAATGAAATTTAACTCAGGCCCAACGCGCCTCAGAAGAAATCCTTCCCCTGGGGCACCTTAAACATACAAATAATATATATAAGAAATGAGATAGTCAGTACAAAGTATAACACATTCTCATAGTCTCATGTTGAAAGAATGAGAAACAAAATTATAAGGCTGCTTTTCCCTTTAAAAAATTATTAAAAGAATGTATAAAATGTTTAAACATATTTATGAATAAAAATAAATCTAGCAAAAACTGGATACCTAAGAATTACAGCTCATCCACACTTCCACTTGTTCCGTGCCTAGAAATCATGGGTCCGAGAGATTTTCCACTTGATCTGTATTTTCTAGGCACAGGTCCAAGTGGTTGTCCCCTTGTCCTGCTCTTTTCCCAGAGGGGAAAAAATGATATTTAGCTCTAAATCAGAGCAAAAAGCAATCGGGAGAAAACCCAAATTTCTCCGATTGAGTGCTAAAGAATGGTTTCCCCATGGGAAAAGCAGTGGGAGAAGAGGACGTATGGAAAAGCCCTGGGACAAGCAACCTCTACAAACTGAGAATTACTGCAACAAAACAAAACTGGTTATTAGGCTCAAAGTGTAGCCTTAAAAACTCTTTAAAATGCAGACATGCAAAGATACATAAGAAAATTTGTAAAGCATTTGCTTACATGTTTTCTTACAATCAAGCAGCATATAAATTTTGTCAAAAGAAGCTAACATTTTTTTAAGCAGCAATCTTCACCAAATGTAATGATATTGGAGTGATTTCTGCTGCAAGTACAGTGGTACCTCGGGTTAAGAATTTAATTCGTTCCAGAGGTCTGCTCTTAACCTGAAACTGTTTTTAATCTGAGGTACCACTTTAGCTAACGGGGCCTCCCGCTGCCGCTGCACGATTTGTGTTCTCATCCTGAAGCAAAGTTCTTAACCCGAGGTACTATTTCTGGGTTAGCAGAGTCTGTAACCTGAAGTGTCTGTAACCTGAAGCATCTGTAACCCAACATACCACTGTAGTATCCAAAATGAAATATTTTGGATTCATAGGACCAATTATCTATACAGTGACCCTCCAGGTTGGCAGACCCCCAGCCACCCATCTAGCCAACCATGCTGAATAAACAAGGAGCGTGAGCCAGGTCAGGCCTGAAGAGAAGGCAGTGGCTGGGGGAGGAGACTCTGGGCAGAAGCAGCCCCTGGGGAAGTGGGGGAGGTTGTGGGGAATGGTGTAGCTGACAAAACCTAGTGCAGCTCATTTTGAAAATGCCCAAGAGGGAAGGATGTTGCTTCAGGAAGAAGCTAAGGAAGGAAGGAGATGTGGCTTGAGATAGGCACATATTTTGCCTTCTTTATCTGGAGGATGGGACTTTCATAGAATTACAGAGTTGGAAAGACCCCAAGGGTCATCTAGTCCTACCCCCTGCAATGCAGGAATCTCAGCTAAAGCATCCACGACAGATGGCCATCCAACTTCTGTATAAAAACCTCCAAGGAAGGCGAGTCCACCACCTTTCGTGGGAGTCTGTTCCACTGCCAAACTGCTCTTACTGTTAGAAAGCTTTTCCTAATGCTTAGTTGAAATCTCCTTTCTTGTAACTTGGTTCAAGTTTGGGCAGTAGGAGGCAACACAGATGTTTGTTTGTTTGTTTGTTTGTTTGTTTGTTTGTTTGTTTGTTTGTTATTTAACTTTATACTTTGCCATTCCAAACTAAGCCACCACCCTTCCGAAATCAGCTAATAATAATAAAGAATACAATTCCAGAAAAATGCAAGAAAAATGCAATAATTAACAAGCAGATAGAAACAGGGATTTTTTTAAAAAAAAAAATCTTGGCCTCCTTCACTGCACACCTTTGAGCGGGTACTGAAAACTGACTCCTTCATTGCTGCTTTCTCATGATTAAGGATTTTAATTGGGCTGCTACATATTTGGTGCTCTGTTTATTTTTAAGTACAGTCATATCTCGGGTTACAGACGCTTTGGGTTGCGCAATTTAGGTTGCGCACCACGCCAGAATGATTACTTCCAGATTTTGGCGCTTGCGCATGCGCAGAAGAGCTAGATCTCGCTTTGCGCATGTGCAGGAGACCAAATTGTGACCCGCGCGTGCGCAGATGCGTGGGTTACGGGTTGTGAACGCTGCAGGTTGCGAACATGCCTCCCAATGGATCACGTTCGCAACCCGAGTGTCCACTGTATTATTGTGATATTATGGCTCTACTGGGCTGTGCACTGTTTTAATATTATTGTCAGGTACTTTTACTCATTAATCATCATGGTTTGCTGATTTTGTATTCATTGAGTTTTACATCTTGTTGTTATATTGTCAGGCACTGCCTTCAGGAAATTTTTGCACACAGGGTGGCTTTATAAATATCTTAAGTAAATAAAAAAAACCAGCCATCAAAACCAAGAGATCATACTTACCTCAGCAAGGATTCTCTGCACAACATGCTCAGCCAGAGGCTTCTGGGAAGCCTAAAAGATACCCCATGAGGACAACACCACTGTCCTGCTTGTGATCCCCAGCAACTGACTCTGATACTGGAGGTAATATATAACCATCATGACTGGTAGCTACTGGTAGTATTATCCTCCAGAGCCTTTGTCAGAGGACCTTGCTCTGAAAAATGTCATATCGTCTGCCACAGAAAGAACCCCACAGTTTGGGGTCTGTGATAACCTTGAGGAAGAGGACCACTAAGGACCCCTATGCCTCCAGATCACTCTCTGAGGCAAGTGGCAATTGGGATATGACAAACAGAATTGCAGAGTTGAAAGGGACCCTGAGGATCATCTAGTTCAACCCCCTGCAATGCAGGAATATGCAGCAGACCCATACAGGGATTGAACCTGCAACCTTGGCATTATTAGCAGCACATTCCAACCAACTGAACTATCCTGGGAAGTGGCACTTTTGCTTGACATTGTGTTCATATGCTGACAGCCACTGTATCAAAGTTACCACAGCCCCCTACATTGCACAGCAAATTATGATACTAACAAGGGAGGCTTCCTATATCCTCCGTGTTAAGGACTGGCTTCCCTGCTCACATAAATCCCTTGGATTGCACCTTAAGTTTGAAACATGGCAACCTGTTCATGTACATCTGTACTCAAGGACCCATATCTAATTTGTGTGAATCACAGAGCAAATTTACAACCCTACATAAATGTTTGTTTTGTTTAATAACAATTACGTTGCAGGAGTGCAATACCCCTGGGGCTTCCTGTCTTTAATTTCTTTCAAATGCAACCTTGGTCTCTTAAGCCTTCCTTCCTAAATGGCTTCTGTCTTTAATTATATTTTTAAACCAAATTAGAACTTAACAAGCACACAATTTCATAAGAAGGGTCTTTTAATTCATGAATTAACAGTCTGAATTTCACAGCATTTCAGTAGGTCAGAATATAATTGCCAGCTCATGATTGCCAAGATCACATAAATGAAAAGCTGTCACTTGTCTTGGTGCATACCTTAAAAGTTATGTTAGCCTGAGCACAAATTACAAATCCATGCAATGTTAAGGAACATTTCTAGAGGAGATGCTTAATTTAAAAGGGGATACTCTTGTGCATGACTGGTGCAGAAATGAGACCAAGCTGGCTAGACATTGTACAATTAATCATATTTGCCAGAAGTAGCTCTCATCTCACTGGTGTAGCAGAGTATCTAGAAGACTGAACTTTGAATTATTAAGTTGCCGGTTTGAATTTCACCTCTCCTATGAAGTCACTTACCATGTGGTCTTATGTTTATTTATTTCATAAAATTGTATCTACTACTTGATTGTTTAAAAAAAAATCCCTCAAAGCAGTTTACCAAAAAATAATATAATAAAATAATCAGTTAAAAACAGCTACTTCAAATATTCAAAAAAAGAATTAAAACAACAATAAGCTAAAAACAGCCTAAAACGTATGTCAGCATCCTGTATGTCTGGATAGGGTTGTTGAAACAAACATGTTTTAACAGGTGTCAAAAAGAGTGAAAGTGAAAGTGTCTGCCTGAATCTCTGATGTCAATGGGCAGGGAGTTCCAATATGCAGGTGATGCCACACTAAAAGATTAATTTCTTGCAAGTACTGAATGAGTATTATGTGGCACCTGTAATGGTGCCAGTCATAGGAGCCAACTTCTAGGGGCTGTGAGGGCTTCGGCCCCCACAACAAAATATTTGAGGGGGCTGAGCCCCACTCCCAAGTTGATGGGCATTCCCATTGAAATGGGGTGTGTGCACTGTCCATGTGATCAATTATGCAGGGTGGAGCTTACCTGGGCTCCCACAATATTTTATTCAAGTTGGCACCCCTGGTGCCAGTTTCACAGATCAGAGTACAGTGGTACCTCGGTTTAAGAACAGCCCTGTTTATGAACTATTCGGTTTACAAACTCCGCAAAACTGGAGGTAGTGTCCCAGTTTGCAAACTTTAACTCGGTCTAAGAACAGAAGCTGAACGGTGGAAGGGCACCGGTGGCGGGAGGCCTCTTTGGGGAAAGCACACCTTGGTTTAAGAACAGTTTTGGTTTAAGAACGGACTTCCGGAACGGATTAAGTTCGTAAACCAAGGTACCACTGTAGTTGAATGGGCATATTAAGGGTAAGGTGATCTTGCAGGTAAGCTGATTGCAAGTTTTTAAGGACTTTATATACTAATGATAACACCTTGAATGTGGCCTAGTAGCAAATCAGCAACCAGTGCAGGTCTCTGAGAACAGATGCTATATGCTGGGAGGTTCTTACTTCTGTCAGCATTCATGCTGCGGCATTCTACACTAACTGCAGCTTTTGGGAAGCCCCACACGAGCGAAGCCCCCCACAGAACACATTGCAGGGCACACTGATCTCTGTACACACCGAACTCTATCTTGGCCTCAGCTTTCCCAATGCAAGTTGAATATAATAATACAGTGGTACCTCGGGTTACATACGCTTCAGGTTACATACGCTTCAGGTTACAGACTCCGCTAACCCAGAAATAGTGCTTCAGGTTAAGAACTTTGCTTCAGGATGAGAACAGAAATCATGCTCCGGCGGTGCGGCAGCAGCAGGAGGCCCCATTAGCTAAAGTGGTGCTTCAGATTAAGAACAGTTTCAGGTTAAGTATGGACCTCCAGAACGAATTAAATACTTAACCCGAGGTACCACTGTACTGCCCTTACATTGCAGGGTTACTGTAAGAATTAGAATACAATAAGGTATGTGCCCCAGCCAGCACAGCCATATGAGGCTGGGGTTGATAATAGCACAGCCATGGTGGCTGGTGCTGATTGGAGTTTGAGTCAATAGCATCTGGAGAGCATCAGCTTGCCTAAGACTGCTCTAGAAATGCTATAGAAATTCTAAGCATTATTTGTCACCTGCAGTGACTGACCTTAGGTGTTACTTCAGATTCTCATCTTCACAAAATACATTAATAATTCACAGGGACCAATGAATTGCTTACTTGTTGGGTATCTGTCCCAGCTTTATCAAGGTTTGGTATCTCCGGGTCCTTCCACAGACTTGGGGCAGATAAAAGAAAGTATGTCTTAACACAGCACAGAACTGAATTATGGAACTCACTTTCTCAGGAGATAGTGATGGCCACCAGCATAGATGCTTTTAGAAGAGGACTGGACCAATTCATGGATAAGGCTATCAATGGCTACTAGCCACAGTGGGAGGCAATAAAACCTATAAATGCCAGTTGCTGGAAACCACCAGACAGGAGAGGAGAGCGAGCTCTTGTGTTTTGGGTCCTGCTTGCAGGTTTCCCATTGGGACATCTGGTTGGCCGCTGTGAGAACAGGATACTGCCGAGATGGACCATTGGCCCAATCCAGCAGGGCTCTTCTTATGTTAACATCTTGGCTGATGAACAGTTCTGGAGAACTCAGAAGCTTGCCACACCTTTGCACCATGGGTCCCTATAAAGGTATTGCCCAATTGTGGATTGTGTGTGTGTGTGTGTGTGTGTGTGTGTTTCTCTTATGGAGCAGCACAGCTACCTTTGCTTTCCTGGAAATGGCTGAGACTTACTCAGTGCTATTTTGCTAGAAAAAGAGGTGCCATAGTTCACCATGAACACCTCCCTCATTCTCTTAGAACGGCAGTGGCACTCACCTGAGAGGTGCAGGAGCTGAGATGTGGTGAGCTCCGTCTGAGGGGAAAACCCCTGGAATTATTGCATATGTAAAAAATGAGTATTTAAACTCACTGACACAGAAATGGTTGTTGTTGTTGTTTAAGAACCCCACAGTAGTGATGTGAACCGCCTTGTGCATGCAAGCCTGGTCCTTGGAATCTCCCTGAAGTCATTTTTAGCTGAAACGGTCCCCAAGTCAGTAAATGACCATGGAGCCATAAATTTTTCTCTGCTTTTATTCCTGCCTGCACAGATACAGGAGGAAAGAACCATTATCGCTAATAAATTGTCTCTCCCAAAGGGTGTTGACTGAGGGACTTTTCAGATTTCCACAGGCTAATTTTCAAAGCAGTAGTCAAGAGGTCACATCCAAAATAAATCCTGTTATTTGCTAAAATGATTTGTGTCCCAGGCTCCTCCAATCCCTGCTTTGAAATGGACCCCCTTAGAGTCTAGAGGGGATACAAGGTCTGAGGGCCTTCTAAGATTTCAGGACGAAAAAGAAAGGGCCTGACCCTCAATAAAGTTAATTTCTACAAAAATAGGATGCCTCACTCAGGCGCATCATCATTTATAAAATATGCCTGACCAAAGGTGCTATGTTGTGACCTAAACCAATTTGCTTTATGGGTTGAAAAGAAAGAAGTAGGAGCAAAAAGTAGTGAGGACAGAAAAGATTCAGAATCACATGTCCCCAGTTAAAACAGAGCTAGCATTATGTCAATCATTATGACACTAGAGAGACAGAAGGACACTAGAGAGACAGAAGGAGAGACAGAAGGTGGTGAGTGGCAACTGCAGTTTGTTGTGACTGTGTACATGCCAGGGACAGATTTCCAGTCCCTTCCTCCTTCGCCAGCCATGCGAGTTGCTGGTGGTTGCTGGGAGTTCACCTGTGGCTGGACCAATCACAGGTGAGCCGGGGGCATGGCTTGCGTGGTGGATCAGTGTAGGGACTTCGGCCCCTGATCTTCAATCTGGTCCCTGGCTAAGCATAAAAAGACGATGCCCTTCACAGGCCCCATGGAGTGTCCACTGGCTAATGAAGCTTAGCTGCTAGATATTTCTAACAGCCTTTGGGATTGGTTGCAGATGTGGGAGGCAAGGCGGGGCTGGCTCAGGTAGCAGATAAGGCATTGAATTGGATCCTTATTCTTGGTGGGTATGGGAGCCTACCCCTTTCACAACAGAGAATCGGGATACCCCATTAAAGGGGTCCAGGGGGAGGTGCTTCTGTCTGGGTGCCCAGACAGTGGTTGATGGGCCATAGCCAGTGCCGGATTTACGTATAAGCTAAACAAGGTATAGCTTAGGGCCCCACTCTCTTGCGGGGGGGGGGGGCAAAAAATTACAGGGGGAAAAACACTGGATGTACATTTCCAAAATATAAGATAAAAAACAAATAAAATAAAACCTACATCATTTTATGTTAGAGCTTAATAATTATTTCACTATTAATATACTTCTTCTTAATTGTATTTCACTATTAATATACTTCTTCTTAATTGTATTTCACTATTAATATACTTCTTAATTGTATTTCAGTTCAACTATTACTTTGATAAAATACATATTTTGTTATGTGCAAATGGCTTTAGATACCTATTTGGTCCATAAATTAACATATAACATATATTCAACACAAAAAACAGTGACAATTTGTTGTTGACAAAGGACAGCTGGACATATAAAGGGCCCCATTACCTTCAGTAGCTTAGGGCCTCATCAAACCTATATCCAGCCCTGGCCATAGCACCCCTCCCAAAAATGGTGATCCTGGAGGGATTGCCTCCATTTGATGTGCAAGGCGATCCTTAACGCAGAGTTGACCCTGCTAAATAATCAGCCAACAGTTGGGATCTGAGGCAAACAACAAATGCTCCTCACACACACCTAGGTAAGAAGGGGTCACAAGTCGGGGAATAAAATCAATGTTACCCAATGGTTGAAGGGAGAAACAAAGGCTATGATGTGAGGAGGACTGTAGAGGTGGCTTGGGATGCTGGTGCTCCAACGAGTGTGCGACAACTATCACTGCCACCACATAGAAGCAAAGACAGCAGGCAGTGCATTCCTTGGAAGCCAGATCTGCTGCCCCTGTGCTCCTGCTGCCTGAGGTGGTTGCTTCACCTGGCCTCATGGTTGGGAGTGGGACCGCCCTGGCTCTCCCGTTGAGCTGCAGCCCTTCCTTTGCACAGTAGGCAGGACAGAGTCTTCCAGAGTGTGTAATGGCAGAGAGGTAAAGCATTATATGGTGATTTTCATATTATAATTAGGACATTATGCACCTATTCATATTTTCAAGTGTTAATGTTGGAAGTAAGCAGCAGTCTGACTGCTTCACACATCCAGTCAGGGCAATGTCTGGAAACAAAGCCAAACTGAGTGTGGCAACAGATTAAACACCCTAACAAACTGAGAGGGAGGGAGGGGGGAATCACTCTCCCTTAAGCCATCCTGAAAATATCCAAGCATTGCTTCAACAGAGTGTGATGAAATTTAAAAAGATGTCATGTACCCATGTCAGCCACATCTGTGACCCAGATGTTGCATGTAACAAGACCACATGCCTACCTAAAAAGCATGCCTGATGTTGTCTAAGGCTGTGTCACAGGCTGTAGCGAAAGTGAATGTAGGCAAATCCACCTACACACTACTAGCATGGTGTCACATCAAAGTAAAAGTTTCTAGGAATTATTGCCCTCTGAAGTCATTTAATTATGATGAAGTGAACCAAAAACTAATGTAAGTGGTACTTTATACCCCAGTGAATTAAAGAATGAGATTTAGTAGAGGTGAGTAAGATTTATGGCCAAATTTCATGCAACTGTACAGTAATTTCATGACACATTTACTACTAGCCTAAGAATGCCAGTTCTTGAAATAATTAAAAGGACACAGCCAAATTCTATCATTTGGCCACTTACAATAAAACATGGACAGAATAGGTTGTTTCTTGATGGATTTACACACTGGATGAGCTCCTTTGCAATTGTAAAAAGGATCAGCTACAAAAATGACCTTATGATTTGGGGGTGGGGGTGTGCACAAATCTCAGCTGAACCAAAACTAACCCAAACTCACTCACCTTCTCCAATGGGGGAAAATGGATGCCTGATCAAAATGTATTGTTTCCTGTAGAATAATCTTGCACGGCAAATAATAGGAGCAGCTTTGAAGTCTTGGGTAACAGGCATCTCAATATCTGCCCCTGCCCCTTTAGTTCTAAGTGGCAATTCAGTGACTACTTAATCCAGGGACAGCCAGCTGATATAGATTTGTCCATTAGAGCAATTTTATTTTACCCTGTGTAGCCCTACATAATTTTAATCAAGAACAATAGCAAAACTCTGTGTGTGTGTGTGTGTGTGTGTGTGTGTGTGTGTGTGTGTAGTTTAAAGTGTAAGAGATACTCTCCTTTATACAAAGGGACCTGAGCCTTCGACATGTATCACCTTTGGCCATTGTCTACAAGTCAATGTATAGAAGCAGTGAGATTCCAGATTTTTAAGTGCAACTGGATAAGGAGGAGCCCCCACCCAGGCTCCTAGCTTCAAGCTGCAAGTCAGAACCAGAAAGCAAATGAGGGGATGTGTGGACATTAAGCAACATGGGTAAATGACAGCTACATCTGCACTAAAGCAGACTTTAGAGATCTGAATCATTCTGAAAATGTACAGTATTAGAAAGATGACTTATAAATGTAAAAATCAATGAAATCTATATTTATATTTTGGAAAGTTGTTTGTCCATCCTTTATTTATTTTTGCTTCTCTTAAGATATCATAACTAAATTGTGCAAAAGGTTTTTGAGATCAAGAAGCAAGTAGATGTTTGGATACAAGTGGATGTCGTTTTGAATCAAGATGGCAGACTGAACCTTTAAAACGGCATTGATCTAAGTACTGATTTCAAAACTGCACGGGTTTTTTGTTTCTTAGAATTCATGAGCAATGCTGGGTACGAGGTTGCTAGTAAATAAATAAAGCAAATGATCCAGCTTTCCATCACTGCAGCCTGCCACTCAGTGAAGGTACCTAGGGATACCATCAGCTGCCCTACTCACAAGACACGAATTGACTATCATATATAGCATCCATAGCTCTGAAGAAGCAAACACTGAATCCTGTGTTTCTCAGACACACAGTTGCTTTCATGTACTGCAAATGTGTTGCTGCCATTCTACTCCAAGCCCATTGCCTCATCTACCTGTACTAAAAGGAAGGATCCACATCTAGAATCTCTGGAGTAACTGCCACCATGGCTAAAGGGACACACAGTTTGCACCTTTCATTTTATGAGTGCCATTATGAAAAAGACACTACATCAGTGGGGGCACTGGGTGGGGGCACAGAAGGTGTAAATGACTATCAGACATTGAAAAGCTTGTTCACTGATTGATCAAGTTCATCGGTTTTATTGAAGTAATAAAACTAAATTGTTTTAACTGGATTTTGAATAAATGTGCAATGAACTGTTACTGCTTTGAATTTTATTATTATCTCCCTTAGTGGGTTGTGCAAACTGCTATTCTGAAGAATGCCTTTTGTAGGGTAGGGGGCACTGGGGATGAGTTTATGGAACCAAGGGGGAAAGCAGCCAAAAAAAGTTTGAGAACCACTGCTCTACATGCATGGACTTATCATGGCAGCACTTTCAACTGATATTTGATCTCTTGGGATGTAAACCAAGCCAAAGATGTATATGGAAATCAGTCTGCAAAGTCATTGTCCCTGAATATTATTATTAACTTCAAATAAGAAATTGCACAAGATAAAGATGGATGCTGAAAACGCAAACAGGGTGCAACCTATCAAAACTAAAAAACAGTTCTAAAGCCAAACAATATAGAGAAAGTTTAGTCTGCTACGAACAAAAGATGCTCCCAAGCACCCTTTCCATATGTGGCAGCTGCCTGATGCCTCCCTCTCTGCAATGGTCTTGGAACCAAAAAAAAGCCCTGCAGTTGGCTCTTCCCTCCCCTTGAGTTATCATCATCCATGGCACATTTCTTCACACCCTTCATTAAGCCTGATCCTCTTGCTCTTCAGGCAAAGCCAGAAATGATTTCCATCCCGCGTTTCGTATTGCTGAAATTACAGTAACTCCTTACGCTAATGAGTCCTGGTTTAACAGGTCTGTGACTGTACAGTATCAATGAAAGCACAGCTGGAGAAATAAAAGCCATGTAAATAGCTGAAAAGAGAGGTAAAAGTCTGGGCTCTTTTCCAAGAACACTAAACTATAGACTCCCAACATCTGGTCCAGGGTGGACTCCATAGCATTTGCTAAGGGAAGAAAGAGAACAGGAAAGCAAATGAGAGGGGAGGGGGAAGAGAAAGGAAAGGAAAGGGAAAGGAAAGTTATCAACCAATATTTTTTTTCTACAAGGAGTTTGTGCCAACAGGATTATTTGCCAATGATGTTTCAAGATGCTGCCATTTTAGCAACCCAGCTACAGCTTCCTCTGTCCTGTAGCCTGAGGAAGCTACAGGCTTCCTCAACCTGGAGCCCTCCAAATGTTTTAGATGGCAACTCCCATCATCCCCAACCACTGGTCATACTGGCTGAGCCTGATAGGAGTTGTCTGAACATCTGGAGGACATCCAGTTAGGGCAGGCTAGTCAACCAAACCAAATGGCTGTAAATGTCAATTCACTAAATAGTAAATAAATATTCCCCACTATTCTTGCATGGAGTTCAAGGGAAAGCGGGTTTTTCTTCATGGAGAGCATGTGTTGCGGTGGGAGCAACCATGACATTCCCTGTTGCTGGATGGGTTAGTTTGGATGGCCACGGATTTGATTGGGCACCTCCAATGTTGCAGTTTTATTTGATTGATGGGGGTGCTATATAGGTCCCTGTGCACAGCGTTGAGCTTCCTCTTTTCGCTGCACACATTGGATTACCCGCCCACCCTCCCTTTATTTAGGGTTTGTTTGCGCTGACCTTGCTATGCCTGTCATGGGGTCGTCTGCTTTTGAGCAGGGGCCTAGTAGGAATTTTACCATTTGGCTGATTGGCTGGTGCCATTTGGGTTTTGCCTACTGCGTAGCAAATCGTCACAACTTGTAAGTTGCGGTTAGACATTGGTTAATTTTTTGGTTGGTTGAGGGGATGAGGTTGGCTGTGCCTGCCCCTCCAATGCTGCTGCTGCAAAGATATTCTGTTAAAGGAATCCAGGGGCTCGCCATGCTTTTGTCCGTATTCCTGACAAAGGGCTAGGGCCACGCAAGAGCCCCAGCGAGCATTTGGGGAGAGGTGTGAGCCTGGCACCCAGCTTTTTCTCTTGCCCCAAAATTGCTTACCCTTACTGACTTCCCCACAGATGTGGTTGTCAGTTCTGTTCCTACCTCCAAGTGGGAACAGATAGTCACTAACCAATGCCTAAGCAACCACTCACTTACTGTAATTCAATAAAGCTGTGGCCAAAATTATGCCAAAAACCAAAACAAAAATGATGTGTGAACATGTTTTTATTCAGGGGTGTCTTGGGGGTCCTCGACACACAACATACATGTCTCTCCACCCCAATTTTATCTTAACAACGATCCTGAGGAACATTAGGTTCAACTGATATATATGAAGTTCATCGCTTAGGACCATTCTTAGGCCTGAGGGTCACCCAGTGAATTTCCTACTTTCTTTTTTTTAAAAAAAAAATATTTTATTAAGGTGATTTCAGTTTAAAAAAATAAACTGATACAGGGGAAAAAAGGAAAAATGAGAGGGAGAAAAACAACAACAAAGATACATATAAAAGTGAAAATATGCACACACACACATAAAAGCAATATGCGATATTTCCATACATTCTTGTATAAATTGGTATAATAGTGCCCTAGTGCTTATGCAAATACTAATAGCCTACTACATTTTGTATAAACTCATTCCAAATTTTGTTGTATTTATACATACAGAGTCTGCGCCTGTAAGCAGTCCGTTCATAATCTGCCAGTGATGTCATATCGTCAGTCCATTGACTGAAGGGTATCATATTTTTATTTTTTAAATTCCTCCATATCAATCTCCTGGCCACCATTAGGGCACAGAAAATCCATTCCGTTGTCCCATTGATCATTTCCATACTGCAGGTATAATAGTTCAATAAAATATTCTCCACTGAAAAAATTAACCTTTTCTGCACAGTCATAGTTACACAGTCCAGCACTTTCTCCCAAAACTAGTTAAGCAAAGAACACTGTACAAACATGTGTATCAGAGAGACATTGTCTAAGCCGCATCTCCAACACTGAGCTATCTTAGCTAACCGTTTTTATACAACCGTAAAGGAGTCCAATAAACTAAATATTATTTTCTGTTGTATTACAGTGATACCTCGGGTTAAGAACTTAATTCATTCTAGAGTTCCATTCTTAACCTGAAACTGTTCTTAACCTGAGGTACCACTTTAGCTAATGGGGCCTCCCGCTGCTGCTGCTGCTGCACCGGAGCACGATTTCTGTTCTCATCCCGAAACAAAGTTCTTAACCAAGGTACTATTTCTGGGTTAGCGGAATCTGTAACTTGAAGCGTCTGTAACCTGAAGTGTCTGTAACTCGAGGTACCACTGTAGTCTTAATTTTAATTCTAATGACACCTTAGGTATTGAAGCTAATACATTTTCCCACTGTATGGGTAATAATGAAAGTTCCAGTTCTTTATTCCAATCATCACTTACAGTCTGCATATTGAACTTGTGTACTGTTAAAAATATCTATAAAAAGTAATTTCTGGCCTTTTATTTTTTAATGAGTTGTCCATTTGCTCCAATATCTCTGGTATCGCAGAAGCTGAAAGGGCTGAAGGCCCAAACGCACTTGTTAGGAGATGTAGTAATTAAAGATACAGTGGTGCCTCGGGTTAAGTACTTAATTCGTTCCAGAGGTCCGTACTTAACCTGAAACTGTTCTTAACCTGAAGCACTACTTTAGCTAATGGGGCCTCCCACTGCCGCTGCGCCATCAGAGCATGATTTCTGTTCTCATCCTGAAGCAAATTTCTTAACCCGAGGTACTATTTCTGGGTTAGTGGAGTTTGTAACCTGAAGCGTATGTAACCTAAAGCGTATGTAACCCAAGGTACTACTGTACTGCCATCGGACTGGATCTGATAGATGATAATTTTGACTTAAAATAACAAAAGTATAAAATTTATCTCCCCCATCTATCAGTTGGTCCAATGCCATACACTTGCTTCCATCCAATTTTTCCACATCACCATCTTCTTTGCAATTCTTAGTGTGGGGTTCCCCCACTGAGTAAGTTTAGCATGTGGAAATGAACCAAATTTGTTTTTATTGGCCAATATATTCCATATTCTTCTAAGTGATTTACAGTGGTACCTCGGGTTAAGAACTTAATTCGTTCTGGAGGTCTGTTCTTAACCTGAAACTGTTCTTAACCTGAGGTACCACTTTAGCTAATGGGGCCTCCCGCTGCCGCCGTGGCGCAATGTCTGTTCTCATCCTGAAGCAAAGTTCTTAACCCGAGGTACTATTTCTGGGTTAACGAGTCTGTAACCTGAAGCATCTGTACCCTGAGGTACCACTGTAATTGTTTCCAGAGTCACCTGAGATTTCAAATATTTCAATCCTAGTACTGTCCAACCAACCAAAGGTGCTATGTACATATATTCTAGGGTTGCCCACATTGAAAAATTAGGGCCAACAGTGGGGTTCCAATATTTAGTATTTGACAGAAGGTAAGCATAGTGATATAATTCCAAATTTGGAATTCCAAAACTGCCTTCTTTAATTTGTAACTGCATACTCTGCAAGGATATTCTTGGTATTGTTGATCCTCAAAGGCATTTCCTAAACAATTAGTTTATACCCTGACAGGTATACTATTCTGAGGTTCTGAAATAAACTAACTTATTGTTAAGTTGTGGGTTGACATAGCAGACGACACAGCGATTTCTCCAAAGCAGCTCTTTATTTTGTAAGCTGGAACAGAACTAAACTGAGGAGCTCGGTCAGCCTGCTTATATAGAGCTACAGAACAATTGTAACTGTTGCAACGTTCTAAAACTATCCAATCACTGAACGTCACTTTTCGATCCTTCATTTGCATAACTATCTACAGACTCCCCCTGCTGGCCCAGGGTGGGAACTTCAGTACATAACACTTATATTCAACTAAATTATGAACTGCTCTGTGAATCTTGCAATGTTGTCTAATAGTGCTAGCCAGGAGCTCTAAACAAATATTAAAAAGCAAAGATGAGAGTGGACATCCTTGTCTGGTTCCTTGAGCCAATGGAAAGGTGGTAGACATAATACCATTCATTTTTACTCTAGATGTGGGTGCCTCATACATTACTTTGATCCAAAATCCAAATTTATTTAAAACTAACTCCATACACTGTTTATAAATTTTATGAAAGGCCTTTTCAGAGTATAATGATATGATTACAAACTGATATTTGTTTTTATTTAAGTCATCCAAATCTACCATGAAACTTATGTTATCTTCAGCCTGTCTTGTTTTTATAAAGCCGGTCTGATCCCTCCTGATTACCACTGCAATTACCTGTTGGATTCTATTTGCTAGTGTTGATGTTAAAAATTTTGTTTCAACATTAATCAAGGATATAGGGCAATAATTCACACATTTTGTGTGATCCTTATCTGGTTTGGGAATAACTGTGATGTAAGCTTGGTTGAATATTGTTGATAAGATACCTTTATCAAGTATCTCATCATACAATTGATGAAGTTTTGGTACCAATAAATCAATATATGTTTTATACCATTCAATAGGGAATCCATCCAATCCCGGTGTTTTGCCACTTGTCATTTTTAATTTTTGTCTCTGATATTGGTGCTAGTAACATTTGCTTTTGTAGATCATCTAAGTGAGGTAGTTTTATTTTATTTAAGAAAGCCTGCATATCCTTGTGGGTCATCTTTTGGTTTAGTGTATAATTGTGACAATTTTTTTTAAACAATGGTTATTAATATCCTTTGGATTTTTATAGACTTTATCTTTATCACTTTTAATACTTGGGATAAATACCTTTTCCTTCTTTTGTTTTAAGTGATTTGCCAAAAGGTTTCCTGGTCTTTCACCATTCTCCCAATATCTCTGTCTTACACAAGTGAGCATAAATTCTGTTTACTGAGACAGTGTATTATATTATTTAATTCAAATTTCCCTTTTTTGTATTTCATTATATATCATAGTGTTTGGATCCCTACCATTTGAGCCCAGAGGCCTTTAAATTCTCCTTTGAACAGTTTCCCCCCTTTTATTCTTTAATTTATTTTTATATGATGTGTATGCCATTATTCGACCGCGTATATATGCTTTGTATGCTTCCCATTCAAATGTGGGCAGATGCTGTCTCAGCATTCAGTCTGAAGTATTGTACAGTCTCTGCCCACATGTGTTGTCTGAATTCCTTATTATTAAGTAGGGAGACATTGAAGTACCAATTTCTCCCTACTTTAGTTGACTTATGAAATTCACATTCCAAGATAACTGCATTATGATCAGATACATAACTGATATCAATACAACAATCTTGAATTTGATGTTACAATGAGGATGATGTTAAGAAATACAGTGGTACCTCGGGTTAAGAACTTAATTCGTTCTGGAGGTCCATTCTTAACCTGAAACTTTTCTTAACCTGAGGTACCACTTTAGCTAATGGGGCCTCCCGCTGCTGCCGCGCCACCGCCGCGCAATTTCTGTTCTTATCCTGAAGCAAAGTAACCCGAGGTACTATTTCTAGGTTAGCGGAGTCTGTAACCTGAAGTGTCTGTAACCCGAGGTACCACTGTAATCTAGTCTAAAGAAATTCTGGTTCAGGGCAGACAAAAATGTGCAATCTCTTTTGGTTGGGTATATTAATCACCATGGATCTATCAGATTAAATTCTTGTATATATTGTCTAAACGACTGCCTGACTAAGGATGTTTTCTTCCTTATCAGTGTTCCTAATTCATGAGCCAATATTTCATTAAAATTTCCACTGATTAGCAGATAATCATACGAACATTGATTTAACTTTGCAAAGCATTCATGAAACATATCAGGAGAATC